>NC_091951.1:21780058-22474118 GCF_031021105.1 Erythrolamprus reginae | reverse complement strand
AGCTTGCAGCTGTGAGGCAAGTCACAATCCTTCTTCTTTCACAAAGTGAAACACACTTTGCTCTGGTTTAGTTTCAAAACGGGGAAAAAGCAACACACCAAGGTCGAAGTCAGCAAGGCAGGCACAAAACACAACGATCAGATAATCCTCCACAATGGCCAAACCCACAGGGTGCTCTTTATAGCAGCCTCACTAATTACCACAGCCCCACCCAACCACAGGTGGCCTCATTTTCTTTGATAATAATCTCTCAGTTGTTGCTGCCTATGCATCGCTCTCCGCATGCGTGGCTGTATCATTAACTCTTGTTCCGAATGCAAGGAGGAGCTAGATAATTGATCTCCTTCTGAGCTGTCTGCCACACTCTCCTCCTTCCTGTCACTCATGTCTTCTTGGTCAGAGGAGCCTTCATCAGCAGATTCCACCGGGAGCAAAACAGGCCTGCAGCATGTGGATGTCTCCCCCACATCCACAGTCCTTGGGGCAGGAGCTGGGCCAGAGCTAACCACAAAACCCAATAATGACAAAGTGAAAGCAGAATCTTAGAAATGTCTGCATAATTATTAAAAAGAAAAAAAATGAAATATCACATTGGCATAAGTATTCAGATAATTTCACTCAGTCCTTTGGCTGGTGAGACCACATTCGGAATACTGTGTTCAGTTCTGGAGACCTCACCTACAAAAAGATATTGACAAAATTGAACGGGTCCAAAGACGGGCTACAAGAATGGTGGAAGGTCTTAAGCATAAAACGTATCAGGAAAGACTTAATGAACTCAATCTGTATAGTCTGGAGGACAGAAGGAAAAGGGGGGACATGATCGAAACATTTAAATATGTCAAAGGGTTAAATAAGGTCCAGGAGGGAAGTGTTTTTAATAGGAAAGTGAACACAAGAACAAGGGGACACAATCTGAAGTTAGTTGGAAAGATCCAAAGCAACATGAGAAAATATTATTTTACTGAAAGAGTAATAGATCCTTGGAACAAACTTCCAGCAGACGTTGGTAAATCCACACTAACTGAATTTAAACATGCCTGGGATAAACATATATCCATCCATATACTACAAAAAATAGTATAAGGGCAGACTAGATGAATCATGAGGTCTTTTTCTGCCATCAATCTTCTATGTTTCTATGTAGTACTGCAGGCGACTTCTGCTGTCCCATTTCCAACCAGAATTTCTGGAGCTCAGTCAGAGTGATAATTGGGTTCTTGGTCACGTCTCCTACCAAGGCCCTTCTACCCCGATTGTTCAGTTTGATTGGGGAACCAACTTTTGGAAGAGTCCTGGTTGTGCCAAACATCTTCCATTTGAGAATTAGGGAGTCCATTTTGCTCTTGGGAACCTTCAATGCAGCAGAAATTTTAGGGTAGCCTTCCCCAGATCCATTCCTTTGCAATAATCCTGCCTTTCAGCTCTGCAGGCAGTTTAATTTAATTTATTAAAGTTATGAGCCGCCCAACTCCTACCGGACTCTGGGGAGCGTACAACAGATAAAAACAATATAAAAGCCCTGAAATAAAAGCATTCATTTTTTCTTGGCTGGAGCTAGGTGTTAATGCTCAACAGCCCCAGGACTGGCGGCAGAGCCAGGTTTTTGCAACTTTCCAGAAGGCCAGGAGGGTGGTGGCGGTACGGTTCTCTGGGGGCAGGTGGTTCCAGAGAGCTGGCACCACCACAGAGAAGGCCCTCCCCCACGGTACTGCCAATGACATTGTTTGGCTGGTTGGACCCGGAGAAGGCCAACCCTGTGGGCCCTAATTGGTCGCAGGGACGTATGAGGCTGTTTCTTTGACCTCATGGCTTTTGGTCTGCTTACCAAATGGATTCTCAGCTGTGAGGCCTTCTGGGGAGAGCTGTGTGTCTTTCCAAATCTCATCCAATCAATTAAATTGACCACAGGTGAACCTGAAATTTGAAAAATTGAAAAAATGCATAGCCTGACTTTTTACATAAAGATTTTTATTTTTAAAAAATGCTTTCTGCTCTTAAAATACAGATTTCATGGAAGACATTAGCAAGGTTCTGAGCGACAGGCATAATTATAATAATTATAATAATAATAATAATAATAATAATATAATAATAATAATAATAACAACAACAATAATAATTTATTATTATTATTATTATTATTATTAATTAGATTTATTAGATTAGATTATGATCCCGCTACATAGAATGCTGGTGAGACCACATTTGGAATACTGTGTTCAGTTCTGGAGACCTCACCTACAAAAAGATATTGACAAAACTGAACAGGTTCAAAGACGGGCTACAAGAATGGTGGAAGGTCTTAAGCATAAAACGTATCAGGAAAGACTTAATGAACTCAATCTGTATAGTCTGGAGGACAGAAGGAAAAGGGGGGACATGATCGAAACATTTAAATATATTAAAGGGTTAAATAAAGTCCAGGAGGGAAGTGTTTTTAATAGGAAAGTGAACACAAGAACAAGGGGACACAATCTGAAGTTAGTTGGGGGAAAGATCAAAAGCAATATGAGAAAATATTATTTGACTGAAGGAGTAGTAGATCCTTGGAACAAACTTCCAGCAGACGTGGTAGATAAATCCACATTAACTGAATTTAAACATGCCTGGGATAAACATAGATCCATCTTAAGATAAAATACAGGAAATAGTATAAGGGCAGACTAGATGGACCATGAGGTCTTTTTCTGCCGTCAGACTTCTATGTTTCTATGTATGCCGCCCCTCTCTGCAGACGTGGGGCGGCTCGCAACAACAATAGTACAATATAACAAATCTAATATTTAAAAAACATCTAAACCCCATCATTAAAACCATACAACACAAGCATATCATACATAAACTATATAAGCCTGGGGAGGGGGGAGGGGTTGTATCTCAACTCCCGCAGGCTTCATGCTGGGATGGTGTGGCCTATCCTGAACCTGGTCACTGGGTTCCTGATGGCCCTCATCTTCCAGATGAGTCCTTGGAGGAATGTTCCCTTCTTAGAGATATGCCCACTTGTGTGCTGAGTTTGGCTTTAGTCTTTAAGTTGAGGGCGGGGAGTTACTGCCATCCAGAAATTCCCTTTGCCATTCAAAGAGGCTGCTCTGCAGACAATCCCAGCGACCAGTTAGGTCCCACAGAGTTGGCCTTCTCCGGGTCCCGTCAACTAAACAATGTTGTTTGGCGGGACCCAGGGGAAGAGCCTTCACTGTGGCGGCCCCGACCCTTTGGAACCAACTCCCCCCAGATATCAGAGTTGCCCCCACCCTCCTAGCCTTTCGTAAGCTCCTTAAAACCCACCTCTGTCGTCAGGCATGGGGGAATTGATACTTTCTCTCCCCCTAGGTTTATAAAATTTATGCATGGTATGCTAGTGTGTATGATTGGTTTCTAAATTTTTTAAATTAACTTAAGTATTAGATTTGTTTACATTGCATTATTATTGCTGTGAGCCGCCCCGAGTCTGCGGAGAGGGGCGGCATACAAATCTGATTAGATAGATAGATAGATAGATAGATAGATAGATAGATAGATAGATAGATAGATAGATAGATAGATAGATAGGTTGATAGATAGGTTGATAGATAGGTTGATAGATAGATAGATAGATAGATAGATAGATAGATAGATAGATAGATAGATAGATTAATAGATAGATAGATATAGATAGATTAATAGATAGATGATAGATAGATAGATAGATAGATAGATAGATAGATAGATAGATAGATAGGTTAATAGATAGATAGATAGTTAGATAGATAGATAGATAGATAGATTGATTGATAGATAGATAGATAGATTAATAGATAGAGAGATAGAGAGATAGATTAATAGATAGATAGATAGATAGATAGATAGGTTAATAGATAGATAGATAGATTAATAGATAGATAGATAGATAGATTAATAGATAGATAGATTAATAGATAGATAGATAGATAGATAGATAGATAGATAGATAGGTTGATAGATAGGTTGATAGATAGATTAATAGATAGATAGATAGATTAATAGATAGATAGATTAATAGATAGATAGATAGATAGATAGATAGATACATAGATAGGTTGATAGATAGATAGATAGATAGATAGATAGATAGATTAATAGATAGATAGATAGATTAATAGATAGATAGATAGATAGGTTAATAGATAGATAGTTAGATAGATAGATAGATTAATAGATAGATAGATTAATAGATAGATAGTTAGATAGATAGATAGATAGATAGATAGATAGATAGATAGATTAATAGATAGATAGATAGATAGATAGATTAATAGATAGATAGATAGGTTAATAGATAGATAGATAGATAGATTAATAGATAGATAGATAGATTAATAGATAGATAGATAGATAGATAGATTAATAGATAGATAGATAGATAGATAGATAGGTTAATAGATAGATAGATAGATAGATTAATAGATAGATAGATTAATAGATAGATAGATAGATAGATAGATAGATAGATAGATAGATAGATAGATAGATAGATAGATAGATAGGTTGATAGATAGGTTGATAGATAGGTTGATAGATAGATAGATAGATAGATAGATAGATTAATAGATAGATAGATTAATAGATAGATAGATAGATAGATAGATAGATAGGTTGATAGATAGGTTGATAGATAGATAGATAGATTAATAGATAGATAGATTAATAGATAGATAGATAGATTAATAGATAGATAGATAGATAGATTAATAGATAGATAGTTAGATAGATAGATTAATAGATAGATAGATAGATAGATAGATTAATAGATAGATTAATAGATAGATAGATAGGTTAATAGATAGATAGATAGGTTAATAGATAGATAGATAGATTAATAGATAGATAGATAGATAGATAGATAGATAGGTTGATAGATAGATAGATAGATTAATAGATAGATAGATAGATAGATAGATAGATTAATAGATAGATTAATAGATAGATTAATAGATAGATAGATAGGTTAATAGATAGATAGATAGATAGATAGATTGATAGATAGATAGATAGGTTGATAAATAGATAGATAGATAGATTAATAGATAGATAGATAGATAGATAGATAGATAGATAGATAGATTAATAGATAGATAGATAGATAGATAGATAGATTAATAGATAGATTAATAGATAGATTAATAGATAGATAGATAGGTTAATAGATAGATAGATAGATAGATAGATTGATAGATAGATAGATAGGTTGATAAATAGATAGATAGATAGATTAATAGATAGATAGATAGATAGATAGATAGATAGATAGATAGATAGATAGATAGATAGATAGATAGGTTAATAGGCATGATACGGTGTCCAATATACTTCAGGTGTTTGTGGCACCATGGAATTGTCCCAGGTCACCGATTAGTTCAGGGCTGTGATCCAATCCTATTGGAATAAAAATATACAATTTTCCCTTTTTCTTTTTCAAAGGCTTTAATAGGCAACAGAATAAGAATTGCAAGCAGGGACACCAAGCGATCCATTCGAGAGGAAGGGAAAGGAAATTTGATGATCGGACGCATACAAAGAATGTTGAAACGAAGCCATCACAAAGTGGAATTAACAATGGTTTTCCTCTGGTCAGTTGGCTTCCTTATCGTACAATCATTGACCAAGGAGAAAGAACATATAAGTCCATGGACTGTGGAAACAGTTTCAATAAATCCAATCCAACCACGTGCCGGGAGTGTGGAAAGACCTTCTGTGATGTCCACTCTCTGAGAAAGCACGAAAGGAAACACAGAGGAGAAAGGCCTTATAAATGCATGCAGTGTGGAAAGACCTTTACTTCTAGCAGTAGCCTGAAATCCCACAATTTGATCCACACAGGAGAGAAGCCGTATCGATGCATGGAGTGTGGAAAGGGTTTTAGGAAGAGTGGCAACCTTAATGCTCACAAGAGGATCCACACAGGCGAGAAGCCGTATCAATGCATGGAGTGTGGAAAGACCTTCTGTTACCACCGTTCTTTTATTACTCATCAAATGAACCACAAAGGAGAAAGACCTTATGAATGCACGGAGTGTGGAAAGACCTTTATTTGTGGCAGTTACCTTAAATCCCACAAGAGGATCCACACAGGAGAAAGACCTTATAAATGCGTGGAGTGTGGAAAGAGCTTTACTCGTAGTAGTGACCTTAATTCCCACAAGAGGATCCACACAGGGGAAAGCCCTTATAAATGCATGGAGTGTGGAAAGACCTTTGCTCGTAGTAAGGATCTCAATTCCCACAAGAGGATCCACGCAGGAGGAAGACCTTATAAATGTGTGGAATGTGGAGATTGCTTTAAAAGGACTTGTGATCTCATGACCCATAAAAACAGACACATTAGAGAAAAAAGCCATATGATTGCATGGAGTGGAACTTTGTAAGGAGTAACGCTTTTACTCGCCAGAGAAGCATCCACACACAGGAGAACCCATATCAATAAAGGAATTGTGGAGAGAGCTCCAATAGAAATGCATGTACAGTGATACCTCATCTTACAAACGCCTCGTCATACAAACCTTTCGAGATACAAACCCGGGGTTTAAGATTTTTTTGCCTCTTCTTACAAACTATTTTCACCTTACAAACCCACCGCCGCCGCTGGGATGCCCCGCCTCTGGACTCCCGTTGCCAGCGAAGCACCCGTTTTTGCGCTGCTGGGATTCCCCTGAGGCTCCCCTCCATGTGAAACCCCACCTCCGGACTTCCGTTGCCAGCGAAGCACCCATTTTTGCACTGCTGGGATTTCCCTGAGGCTCCCCTCCATGTGAAACCCCACCTCTGGACTTCCGTTGCCAGCGAAGCACCCGTTTTTGCACTGCTGGGATTCCCCTGAGGCTCCCCTCCATGTGAAACCCCACCTCCGGACTTCCGTTGCCAGCGAAGCACCCGTTTTTGCACTGCTGGGATTTCCCTGAGGCTCCCCTCCATGTGAAATCCCACCTCTGGACTTCCGTTGCCAGCGAAGCACCCGTTTTTGCGCTGCTGGGATTCCCCTGAGGCTCCCCTCCATGTGAAACCCCACCTCCGGACTTCCGTTGCCAGCGCAGCACCCGTTTTTGCACTGCTGGGATTCCCCTGAGGCTCCCCTCCATGTGAAACCCCACCTCCGGACTTCCGTTGCCAGCGCAGCACCCGTTTTTGCACTGCTGGGATTCCCCTGAGGCTCCCCTCCATGTGAAACCCCACCTCCGGACTTCCGTTGCCAGCGCAGCACCCGTTTTTGCACTGCTGGGATTCCCCTGAGGCTCCCCTCCATGTGAAACCCCACCTCCGGACTTCCGTTGCCAGCGAAACACCCGTTTTTGTGCTGCTGGGATTCCCCTGCAGCATCGCAAAAACACAGAAGTCCAGAGGTGGGGTTTCCTATGGAGGGGAGCCTCAGGGGATTCCCAGCAGTGCAAAAACGGGCGCTTCGGCTGGCAAAAGGGGTGAATTTTGGGCTTGCATGCATTAATCGCTTTTCCATTGATTCCTATGGGAAACACTGTTTCGTCTTACAAACTTTTCACCTTAAGAACCTCGTCCCGGAACCAATTAAGTTTGTAAGACGAGGTATCACTGTAGTTCTTGGTGTATGGCTGCAATTGTGCTTCTGTTGCTCGGCGAAACGGTTATTTAGTGAGTTTTGCCCCATTTTACGACTTTCCTTGCCACATTTTTTTAAGCGAACCGCTGTAGTTGTTAAGTTAGTAATACTAACTGGCTCCCATCATTGGATTTGCTTGTCAGAAGCTCACAAAAGATGATCACATGATCCAGGGACACTGCAGCTGACATGAATCGGTTGCCAGGAATCTGAAGTTTGATCAGGTGATGACCATCAGGATGCTGCAGTGGTCAAAAGTGCGGAAAATGGTCATAATTCACATTTTTCAGTGTTTCTAAAACTTTGAATAATCACTGCATGAATTAGTAAATCGAGGACGGTCTATAGTTGCCTAAAATATCATGCAAGGACCATTTGAGTAATAATCCAGATAATCTGTGGATCTTCTTAGATGTGCGTGAATAAATTGCCTTTCTTGCGCAAACCTGAACAGTGTGGATCCCTAATCCTACTTGTAGTTTTTGTTAAGTCCAAATAGATAAAGGCCTTTTCTACAAGTAGAAATATTCCTGATTGTTTTTCATTGTATTATTTCCAATATTCTAGAATACTACACACAATTATCACATTTAAAGCCCTACATGGCATTGGACCAGAGTACCTCTGGAACCGCCTGCTACCGCATGAATCCCAGCGACCGATAAGGTCCCACAGAGTTGGCCTTCTCTGGGTCCCGTCGACTAAACAATGTCGTTTGGTGGGCCCCAGGGGAAGAGCCTTCTCTGTGGCGGCCCCAGCCCTCTGGAATCAACTCCCCCCGGAGATTAGAACTGCCCCCAACCTCCTTGTCTTTCGTAAATTACTCAAGACCCACCTATATCGCCAGGCCTGGGGGAACTGAGACACCTTCCCCAGGCTTTTATATTTTATGTTTGGTATGCATGCGTTGTTTGGTTTTAAATGATGGGGTTTTATATGTTTTTTTTCTCTTTTAATATTAGATTTGTTCCACTGTAACATTGTTTTTATTATTGTTGTGAGCCGCCCCGAGTCTTCGGAGAGGGGCGGCATACAAATCTAATAAATTATTATTATTATTATTATTATTATTATTATTATTATTATTATTGTTGTTGTTATACAATTATGTTTTAGTTTAAAAAGAAAAAAAACCCTCACAACTTTGTTAGAGGTTATCTGATTCCTCTTGCTGTTGCCTGAATATTTCTGTTCTGATATTGGGCCTTTCCCTTTATCTGGCTGTTCTACCTTCTCCATCCCTGCTTGTATGAGGAAGACTCTGGTGAGAGTTCTGATTGCCGTATCCAGAATATTGGATTCCACCAATTTCTCATGGGTTCTTTTTAAACCAGGAGTCACCAAACCACAAGTGCTTGTTTAGAACTAGGCTGTACAAGCAGTGGGTGAGTGTGTTCCCATGTAGCTACACTTGTGCAATTGGCAGGCACTCACGCTGATGTGTGAAGCTCCATTTGGGTGAGTGGCAGGTGCACAAGCCAGCTACTTCCACAAATGGAGCTGTGTATGGAATTATCTTCTCTCCCTCCCCGTTCCCCCCGAAAGGTTACAGTACTACTACAGTTATCAGTAGTAGTGGATTCTAGATGGTTTCTCCTGTTACGGATTACAAATTGTGGAGACGTTTTATTTTGAAAGAAAATATGGAAGATACATTAAAAAAACCAAACACAAACTGTAGTGATGTTTCCTGATTGGGTAAAAGTTTAAGAGGGAAAAGCCAAGCTGTTGATTGGTTGCTGGTTATTGTTACAAATGCTGTTCCCTTATAAATAAAGATGCCCTGTTGTCAGGCAGCTGATTCCTGTCAAGTTCCTTCTTTAAATAAATGTTGCTCACCGTTGGTTTGTCGCCTCTCTGTCTTTGACATAACACAAACAATGTGGGGGAGAATTGCCCGCGATGAGCCTAGAAGTGGCTCACAGGGCCACACTAGAGACATTATTATTATTATTATTATTATTATTATTATTATTATTATTATTATTATTATTATTTAGATTTGTATGCCGCCCCTCTCCGCAGACTCGGGGCGGCTCACAACAATAATAAAACAATGTACAGAGAACAAATCTAATATTTAAAAATCTAAAAACCCATTATTTAAAAGAACATATAACACAAGCATACCATACCTAAAACTATATAGCCCTGGGGGAGATGTCTCAATTCCCCCATGCCTGACAGCAGAGGTGGGTTTTAAGGAGTTTGCAAAAGACAAGGAGGGTGGGGGCAATCCTAATCTCCAGGGGGAGCTGGTTCCAGAGGGTCGGGGCCGCCACAGAGAAGGCTCTTCCCCTGGGTCCCACCAGACGACATTGTTTAGTCGACGGGACCCGGAGAAGGCCAACTCTGTGGGACCTATCCGGTCGCTGGGATTCATGCAGCAGAAGGCGGTCTCGGAAATATTGTGGCCCGATGCCATGAAGGGCTTTATAGGTCATAACCAGCACTTTGAATTGTGACCGGAAACTGATCGGCAACCAATGCAGACTGCGGAGTGTTGGTGTGACATGGGCATACCTGGGAAAGCCCATGATTGCTCTCGCAGCTGCATTCTGCACGATCTGAAGTTTCCGAACACTTTTCAAAGGTAGCCCCATGTAGAGAGCATTACAGTAGTCGAACCTCGAGGTGATGAGGGCAGGCAAACCTGGGCAAACAGCCCCCTCACCACAGCTGAAAGATGTTTCTCTAATGTGAGCTGTGGACTGAGGAGGATGCCCAAGTTGTGGACCCTCTCTGAGGAGGTCAATAATTCCTCTCCCTCCAGGGTGATGGATGGACAGATTGTATGGCCATTCCCTGCCATCTCAGCCCACTCCAGCTGGACACTACCCCAGCTGCGTACAGAGGAAGTGCTGAGCGTGCAAAGTCCAGAGTGCTGAGTGTGCCATGGAGGCAGTAGAAGCCCTAGTGGCGGGTGGTGACGTCGCAGCTGGCACTGTGCCCCCAAGTGCTTTCCTTTTCATCGGGATGCCCCCTGCCACTACCTTCGAAAGCCACAGCAGTTGGCAGCTCTTATACACTCTCCCCCTCCCCTTGAACCTTCCTGGGAATGGAGGGAAGGAATGAGATGGGAATGAGAATGAGGGAGGCAGGAAGTGAGTGAAAAAGGAAGGGGATGGGAAGAGGGAGGCAGGAAGTGAGTGAAAAAGGAAGGGGATGGGAAGAGGGAGGCAGGAAGTGAGTGAAAAAGGAAGGGGATGGGAAGAGGGAGACAGGAAGTGAGTGAAAAAGGAAGGGGATGGGAAGAGGGAGGCAGGAAGTGAGTGAAAAAGGAAGGGGATGGGAAGAGGGAGGCAGGAAGTGAGTGAAAAAGGAAGGGGATGGGAAGAGGGAGGCAGGAAGTGAGTGAAAAAGGAAGGGGATGGGAAGAGGGAGGCAGGAAGTGCGTGAAAAAGGAAGGGGATGGGAAGAGGGAGGCAGGAAGTGCGTGAAAAAGGAAGGGGATGGGAAGAGGGAGGCAGGAAGTGAGTGAAAAAGGAAGGGGATGGGAAGAGGGAGGCAGGAAGTGAGTGAAAAAGGAAGGGGATGGGAAGAGGGAGACAGGAAGTGAGTGAGAAAGGAAGGGGATGGGAAGAGGGAGGCAGGAAGTGCGTGAAAAAGGAAGGGGATGGGAAGAGGGAGGCAGGAAGTGAGTGAAAAAGGAAGGGGATGGGAAGAGGGAGGCAGGAAGTGAGTGAAAAAGGAAGGGGATGGGAAGAGGGAGACAGGAAGTGAGTGAGAAAGGAAGGGGATGGGAAGAGGGAGGCAGGAAGTGCGTGAAAAAGGAAGGGGATGGGAAGAGGGAGACAGGAAGTGAGTGAGAAAGGAAAGGGGATGGGAAGAGGGAGGCAGGAAGTGCGTGAAAAAGGAAGGGGATGGGAAGAGGGAGGCAGGAAGTGAGTGAAAAAGGAAGGGGATGGGAAGAGGGAGGCAGGAAGTGCGTGAAAAAGGAAGGGGATGGGAAGAGGGAGGCAGGAAGTGAGTGAAAAAGGAAGGGGATGGGAAGAGGGAGGCAGGAAGTGAGTGAAAAAGGAAGGGGATGGGAAGAGGGAGGCAGGAAGTGAGTGAAAAAGGAAGGGGATGGGAAGAGGGAGGCAGGAAGTGAGTGAAAAAGGAAGGGGATGGGAAGAGGGAGGCAGGAAGTGAGTGAAAAAGGAAGGGGATGGGAAGAGGGAGGCAGGAAGTGCGTGAAAAAGGAAGGGGATGGGAAGAGGGAGGCAGGAAGTGAGTGAAAAAGGAAGGGGATGGGAAGAGGGAGGCAGGAAGTGAGTGAAAAAGGAAGGGGATGGGAAGAGGGAGGGAGGAAGTGAGTGAAAAAGGAAGGGGATGGGAAGAGGGAGGCAGGAAGTGAGTGAAAAAGGAAGGGGATGGGAAGAGGGAGGCAGGAAGTGCGTGAAAAAGGAAGGGGATGGGAAGAGGGAGACAGGAAGTGAGTGAAAAAGGAAGGGGATGGGAAGAGGGAGACAGGAAGTGAGTGAAAAAGGAAGGGGATGGGAAGAGGGAGACAGGAAGTGAGTGAAAAAGGAAGGGGATGGGAAGAGGGAGGCAGGAAGTGAGTGAAAAAGGAAGGGGATGGGAAGAGGGAGGCAGGAAGTGCGTGAAAAAGGAAGGGGATGGGAAGAGGGAGACAGGAAGTGAGTGAAAAAGGAAGGGGATGGGAAGAGGGAGGCAGGAAGTGAGTGAAAAAGGAAGGGGATGGGAAGAGGGAGGCAGGAAGTGAGTGAAAAAGGAAAGGGATGGGAAGAGGGAGGCAGGAAGTGAGTGAAAAAGGAAGGGGATGGGAAGAGGGAGGCAGGAAGTGAGTGAAAAAGGAAGGGGATGGGAAGAGGGAGGCAGGAAGTGAGTGAAAAAGGAAGGGGATGGGAAGAGGGAGGCAGGAAGTGAGTGAAAAAGGAAGGGGATGGGAAGAGGGAGGCAGGAAGTGCGTGAAAAAGGAAGGGGATGGGAAGAGGGAGGCAGGAAGTGAGTGAAAAAGGAAGGGGATGGGAAGAGGGAGGCAGGAAGTGAGTGAAAAAGGAAGGGGATGGGAAGAGGGAGGGAGGAAGTGAGTGAAAAAGGAAGGGGATGGGAAGAGGGAGGCAGGAAGTGAGTGAAAAAGGAAGGGGATGGGAAGAGGGAGGCAGGAAGTGCGTGAAAAAGGAAGGGGATGGGAAGAGGGAGACAGGAAGTGAGTGAAAAAGGAAGGGGATGGGAAGAGGGAGACAGGAAGTGAGTGAAAAAGGAAGGGGATGGGAAGAGGGAGACAGGAAGTGAGTGAAAAAGGAAGGGGATGGGAAGAGGGAGGCAGGAAGTGAGTGAAAAAGGAAGGGGATGGGAAGAGGGAGGCAGGAAGTGAGTGAAAAAGGAAGGGGATGGGAAGAGGGAGGCAGGAAGTGCGTGAAAAAGGAAGGGGATGGGAAGAGGGAGACAGGAAGTGAGTGAAAAAGGAAGGGGATGGGAAGAGGGAGGCAGGAAGTGAGTGAAAAAGGAAGGGGATGGGAAGAGGGAGGCAGGAAGTGAGTGAAAAAGGAAGGGGATGGGAAGAGGGAGGCAGGAAGTGAGTGAAAAAGGAAGGGGATGGGAAGAGGGAGGCAGGAAGTGAGTGAAAAAGGAAGGGGATGGGAAGAGGGAGGCAGGAAGTGAGTGAAAAAGGAAGGGGATGGGAAGAGGGAGACAGGAAGTGAGTGAAAAAGGAAGGGGATGGGAAGAGGGAGGCAGGAAGTGAGTGAAAAAGGAAGGGGATGGGAAGAGGGAGGCAGGAAGTGAGTGAAAAAGGAAGGGGATGGGAAGAGGGAGGCAGGAAGTGCGTGAAAAAGGAAGGGGATGGGAAGAGGGAGGCAGGAAGTGAGTGAAAAAGGAAGGGGATGGGAAGAGGGAGGCAGGAAGTGAGTGAAAAAGGAAGGGGATGGGAAGAGGGAGGCAGGAAGTGAGTGAAAAAGGAAGGGGATGGGAAGAGGGAGGCAGGAAGTGAGTGAAAAAGGAAGGGGATGGGAAGAGGGAGGAAGGAAGGAGATTGGAATGAGAGGTCAGTAAATGTTGTATTGTCTCTGTACAAATCGATGGTGGGACCACACTTGGAGTGCTGTGTACAGTTCTGGTCACCGCACCTGAAGAAGGATATAATGGAACTGGAAAAGGTGCAAAAAAAAAAAGGCAACAAAAATGATAAAGGAAATGGAGTACCTCCGTTATGAAACCAGGTTGCAACGCCTTGGTCTCTTCAGCCTTGAAAGACGGCATTTTAAGAGGTGACTTGATTGAACAGTATAAAATCATGGAAGGATCAAAAAAGTAGATATAGAAAAAACAGAATACCCTACGAGACTAGACTTTCAATCCTGGGTCTTGAAAGCCTAGAACTAAGACGCCTTAAACAAGATCTAAGTATTGCCCACAAGATCATATGTTGCAATGTCCTGCCTGTCAAAGACTACTTCAGCTTCAACCACAACAACACAAGAGCACACAACAGATTCAATCTTGATATTAACCGCTCAAACTTGACTGTAAAAAATACGACTTTAGTAATCGGGTTGTCGAAGCGTGGAACTCATTACTGGACTCCGTAGTATCATCCCCTAACCCCCAACACTTTAGCCTTAGACTATCCATGGTTGACCTCTCCAGATTCCTAAGAGGTCAGTAAGGACTGTACATAAGCGCACCAGAGTGCCTTCCGCCCCCTGTCCTATAGCCTCTCCTATATCTCGTATTTCTTCTCTACTATATCCTCTATAACCTTCATTGTGTATTATTGTGTATTGGACTAACTAGATAGATAGGTAGGTAGGTAGGTAGGTAGGTAGAGAGAGATATATAAAGATGAGAGAGAGAGAGAGAGATAAAGATGATAGAGAGAGAGAGATAAAGATGAGAGAGAGAGAGAGATAAAGATGATAGATAGATAGATAGAGACAGAGAGAGATAAAGATGAGAGAGAGAGAGAGAGAAAGATAATAGAGAGAGAGAAAGAGAGAGAGAGAGAGATAAAGATGATAGATAGATACATAGATAGATAGATAGAGAGAGAGGGAGATAAAGATGATAGATAGAGAGAGAGAGAGAGATAAAGATGATAGATAGATACATAGAGATAAAGATGATAGATAGATAGATAGATTGAGAGAGAGATAAAGATGATAGATAGATAGATTGAGAGAGAGATAAAGATGATAGATAGATAGAGAGAGATAAAGATGATAGATAGATAGAGAGAGAGAGAGATAAAGATGATAGATAGATAGATAGATAGATAGATAGATAGAGAGAGAGAGAGAGAGAGAGAGAGAGGGAGAGAGATAAAGATGATAGATAGATAGAGGGAGAGGGAGAGAGAGATAAAGATGATAGATAGATAGAGAGAGAGAGAGAGAGAGAGAGAGAGATAAAGATGATAGATGGATGGATGGATGGATGGATGGATAGATAGATAGATAGATAGATAGATAGATAGATAGATAGATAGATAGATAGATAGATAGATAGATAGACAGACTTTCCTTCCTCGTTTGACACACACACATACCCCTGGTATTTTGACAGGATTTTGCTCATTTTTTGACGCCTCCTGGAAATCCATAGAGACCCTTCAGAGAAGCTGCTCTTCAGGGAAGGGATTTTTGGGTCTCCTCCACAAGAGATTTTATCAATCTTCACAAGATCGCAGGTGATTAAAAAGAGAAAAACATGACGTCCTCCAAGGGTCTCCTCGCAATGCGCCAAGGATCCTCTAGGGGGCTTTCTACAAGAGTCGGATAGCTCCTTCCCGCCCCCCCATACAAGAGAACTGAGCATGCGCCAACCTGTTTTTTCCCCCCAGAAAAGAAGAGGTGCGTCCTACCCGAGCCATTTTCCACCAAAGGCCTGAAAGCTTCTCTGCTTTTCCTACAGAGGCGGGTTGCGCCTTCGGGTGAGCCTTTCAGGGAAGGGAAGAGGCTGCAGGGAATCCTGGGCTTGGAGTGCAAGACGTGAGTCGGGGTTCAGTGGCGGGGGTGGGGGGGCTCCCATTCATCTGGCTTGGAGTGGTGGGGAGGGGGAGGGGGAGAGCCAGGGGTCCCATGTTCCCCTGCCGCCCCTCTGCATGCATCGAAGAAAGCAAAACTTCGCGCCCTTTGCTTTGCCCCCCAAGGGGGGGGGAGGGAATAAGGTCGAAGAAAAGAGGATTTATCCTCCATTTCGACGTGAAAAGCTTTGCATGGAGGGAGAGGAGGAGAGATCGTCTTTGCAAAAAAGAGATTTGTGCCTCCAAGTCAGTCTGGAGTCCTGGACAGTTTCTTGCATATTTCTTGGCCTTGTTTTCATAAAGGGTTTTCCCTCTCCTCCCCCTTCCTAGGCCGAGAGAAGCGAGCGGTGGGAGTCCCCCCTGCTGGCTTTGCATGCAACGAGTTGGGAGCAAGGAATGCAGCCATAGGAAAAAAAATACTAATCTCTCTTTTATATGGTATGATATTAAATTACTTTAAGCCAGGGAGAGCCATTTGTTTCCGTGATGAAAGCACAAGGCTTTGAAAAGCAGGAGATGAACTTCTTCTAGCCCAACCTTTGCCATGAAAGCCTTGAGCCCATGCCAGCTCTCAGCCCAATCTACAGGGCTGTTGTGTGGGAAATAGTAAGAAGGAGCATAGAAACATAGAAGACTGACGGCAGAAAAAGACCTCATGGTCCATCTAGTCTGCCCTTATACTATTTCCTGTATTTTATCTTACAATGGATATATGTTTATCCCAGGCATGTTTAAATTCAGTTACTGTGGATTTCCCAACCACGTCTGCTGGAAGTTTGTTCCAAGGATCTACTACTCTTTCAGTAAAATAATATTTTCTCATGTTGCCTTTGATCTTTCCCCCAACTAACTTCAGATTGTGTCCCCTTGTTCTTGTGTTCACTTTCCTGTTAAAAACACTTCCCTCCTGAACCCTATTTAACCCTTTAACATATTTAAATGTTTCGATCATGTCCCCCCTTTTCCTTCTGTCTTCCAGACTATACAGATTGAGTTCATTCAGTCTTTCCTGATACGTTTTATGCTTAAGACCTTCCACCATTCTTGTAGCCCGTCTTTGGACCCGTTCAATTTTGTCAATATCTTTTTGTAGGTGAGGTCTCCAGAACGGAACACAGTATTCCAAATGTGGTCTCACCAGCGCTCTATATAAGGGGATCACAATCTCCCTCTTCCTGCTTGTTATACCTCTAGCTATGCAGCCAAGCATCCTACTTGGAATAGAATTTTATTGGCCAAGTGTGATTGGACACACAAGGATACATTTGTCAAGAATCATGTAGTAGGACACTTCATGATTGTCATAGGGGTCAAATAAGCAATGAAGAAGCAATATTGATAAAAATCTTAGAATGTAAGCAACAAGTTACAGTCATACAGTCAACGTGGGAGGAAATGGGTGATGGGAATGATGAGAAAAACTAGTAGAAGTGCAGATTTAGTAGAAAGTCTGACAGTGTTGAGGGAATTATTTGTTTAGTAGAGTGATGGCGCTTGGAAAAAAACTGTTCTTGTGTATAGTTTCTGCCTAGAGTAATTTAACCCTAACCCTTTGCTAAATCAGGCATGGCATGGTGTATTTGGCTCTTAAGCTGCTAGTTTGATAGTCCTCTCCTGAAGGGTTCTGTGCATTTTCCTCCACATGTAGAGATTGATTGATTGATTGATTTGATTTGATTTGTATGCCGCCCCTCTCCGCAGACTCGGGGCAGCTCACAGCAATAATAAAAACAAAATATGCAGTAACAAATCTAATATTTAAAAATATCTAAGAACCCCTTATTTAAAAGCAAAACATACACACAAACATACCATGCATAAACTGTATAGGCCCGGGGGAGATGTCTCAATTCCCCCATGCCTGATGACAGAGGTGGGTTTTAAGAAGTTTACGAAAGGCAAGGAGGGTGGGGGCAATCCTAATCCCTGGGGGGAGCTGGTTCCAGAAGGTCGGGGCCACCACAGAGAAGGCTCTTCGCCTGGGTCCCGCCAGACAGCATTGTTTAGTCGACGGGACCCAAAGAAGGCCAACTCTGTGGGACCTAACTGGTCACTGGGATTTGTGCGGCAGGAGGCGGTCCCTGAGATATTGTGGTCCGAGATATCAAGCTAACGACTATATTTTGCACCGGAATATAAGACACACTTTAGTTTTTGGGGAGGAAAATAGGGAAAAGAATCTGCTTACCAGGTACTGTATTCATCTGGCTAGCGTCCTTAGCCTGGTCAGCTTCAGCACATTATTTTATCCCCTGGTTAAGGGCTTAATTTTTTTTTTAATTCTGAGAGAATAACAATGAAAGAGCTTGCAAACTAGTAAAAGCTGGGAACATCGTTAGCATCTGGAAAGAAACAGTCTGAACAAATAGAGCAATGGAAAAAAACCCTGCAAAGATTTAAGGCTTGGAAACCGTTCTTCTTTGCAGAGAGTAACAGTGAAAGAGCTTGAAAGCTGCTAAGAGCTGGGTACATTTTTAGCACCTGGTTAGGGCTGGAAAGAAACATTTAGAGCAGTGTTTCCCAACTTTGGCAACTTGAAGATATTTGGACTTCAACTCCCAGAATTCCCCAGCCAGTGAATGCTGGCTGGGGAATTCTGGGAGTTGAAGTCCAAATATCTTCAAGTTGCCATGGTTGGGAAACACTGATTTAGAGCAAGTAAAACAATGGGGAAAAAGTACAAAGACTGGGTTTGGAATACATTCTTCACAGAGAGTAACAATGAAAGATCTTGGGTACATTAATAGCACCTGGTTAGGGCTGGAAAGAAATATCTGGAACAAATAAAGCAATGGGGGGAAAAACCCTACAAAGACGGTTTGAAATAGATTCTTGGCAGAGATTAACAATGAAAGAGCTTGCAAGCTGGTAAAAGCTAGGAACATTGTTAGCACCTGGTTAAGGCTGGAAAGAAACATTTGGAGCAAATAGAGAATGGGGAAAAAAAATAATCAAAGAAAGTGTTTAGAATAGATTCTTGGCAGAGACTAACAATGAAAGAGCTTGCAAGGCGGTAAAAGCTGGGAACATTGTTAGCACCTGGTTAGAGCTGGAAAGAAACATAGAAACATAGAAGACTGACGGCAGAAAAAGACCTCATGGTCCATCTAGCCTGCCCTTATACTATTTCCTGTATTTTATCTTACAATGGATATATGTTTATCCCAGACATGTTTAAATTCAGTTACTGTGGATTTACCAACCACGTCTGCTGGAAGTTTGTTCCAAGCATCTACTACTCTTTCAATAAAATAATATTTTCTCATGTTGCTTTTGATCTTTCCCCCAACTAACTTCAGATTGTGTCCCCTTGTTCTTGTGTTCACTTTCCTATTAAAAACACTTCCCTCCTGAACCTTATTTAACCCTTTAACATATTTACCGTATATACTCGAGTATAAGCCGACCCGAGTATAAGCCGAGGCACCAATTTTTGCCACAAAAACTGGGAAAACGTATTGACCCGAGTATAAGCCGAGGTTAGAAAATGCAGTGGCTACTGGTAACTTATAAAAATGGAAAACAATAAAATTACATTAATTGAGACATGTTTTAGAATATTTATTTTAAAGAAAACCAGTAAACTAGCTCTGTAAATTTAAAAGAGGGTAAACAAATTAACAATATTAACAATAAATTAAAAAGTAAAAAAAGTAGCTCGATCAGGAACAAAGCTAAAACCTAAGAGTTAAAATCCTTCAAAACTGGATTCCTTCTCATCATTAATTGGATTTACATTATTGTTCTGTTTTTATATATGCTGTGAGCCACCCTGAGTCCTTGGAGAGGGATTGCATACAAATCCAATTAAATAAACAAACAAACAAACAAACAAACAAATAAGTGTATCCAAAGAAGAGCTTCAGCATTAGCTGCTGTGAGGTTATCAGCATAGAAAACCAAATAGATAGATAGATAGATAGATAGATAGATAGATAGATAGATAGATAGATAGATATAGATAGATAGAAAGATAGACAGACAGACAGACAGAAAAATAGATAGATAGATAGATAGATAGATAGATAGATATAGATAGAAAGATAGATAGACAGACAGACAGACAGAAAAATAGATAGATAGATAGATAGAAATAGATAGATAGATAGATATAGATAGAAAGATAGATAGATAGATAGACAGACAGACAGATAGAAAAATAGATAGATAGATAGATATAGATAGAAAGATAGATAGACAGACAGACAGATAGAAAAATAGATAGATAGATAGATAGATAGATAGATAGAAATAGATACAGATAGATAGATAGATAGATAGATAGATAGAAAGAAAAATAGTTAGATAGAAAAATAGATAGATAGAAATAGATACAGATAGATAGATAGATGATAGATAGATAGATAGATAGATATAGACAGATAGATAGAAAGATAGACAGACAGATAGAAAAATAGATAGATAGATAGATAGATAGAAATAGATACAGATAGATAGATAGATAGATAGATAGAAAAATAGATAGATAGAAAAATAGATAGATAGAAAGATAGACAGATAGAAAAAGAATTCCTGTCTAGCTCTGCCTCATAACACATTATTAGATCCTATCCAAGCAAGGACAGCAACTACCACAAAATACCATTTTTTAAACAGTTTAAATCCTTTCAAAGGAGGGGGAGGAGAATCTGACAGCAGGGGGCCTTTTTAATCCGACTCACCATTGCAAATGGCTGCCTTCTTTGCTTGAGTTAGGGAGAGGAACTACGGCGTGCCAGAGGGGACAAAAGCTGGTGCCTCCTCGCTCTGGCTCAAGCAATGGCGCCCTCGTGTGGTGACTTTGTCAATGACCCGAATATAAGCCGAGGCTGTGTTTTTCAGCCTATTTTTGGGGCTAAAAAACTCGGCTTATACTCGAGTATATACGGTAAATGTTTCGATCATACCTCTAGCTATGCAGCCAAGCATCCTACTTGCTTTTCATACTGCCCGACCACACTGCTCACCCATTTTGAGACTGTCAGAAATCACTACCCCTAAATCCTTCTCTTCTGAAGTTTTTGCGAACACAGAACTGCCAATGCAATACTCAGATTGAGGATTCCTTTCCCCCAAGTGCATTATTTTGCATTTGGAAACATTAAACTGCAGTTTCCATTGCTTGGACCATTTATTTAGTAAATCAAAGACAGTGTTTGGAATACATTCTTGGCAGAGGTTAACAATGAAAGAGCTTGCAAGCCGGTAAGAGCTGGGAACATAAAGATGCTCAATACTTCAATTAATCACCCTAGTAATTATTTGTTTTCCATTTCAGGTATGTAAGCTGGAAATATTTTCCGGTTCTTCTGGAATATCTTCTTAAATATCTTCTTAAATATCTTTTCGGGGAAGAGAGCTGAATGGCCTTGGAAAATTTGGCCAGACCTATTGTGAACAGAAAGACCTGTGGGGATCCTTGGGTCCATTTTGGAGCTGGATTAGAGACCAGACAGAAGATGGAGGGACAACACCCAGCAGATGCAGAAATTATAAAAGATCCTTCAGCTGCTCAGCCTTGGAGCTGTGGGAAGAACGGGTCAAGTCCTGGGCAAAAGAGCCAGGAAGAGGCATCCAATAGTTCGGAGGTCCAAAACTGCCACTTCGCAGAAATGCAGTTTTGGGAGGGGTGGGGTCCTCGAGATGTTTGCACTCAGCTTCACCAGCTTTGCTGTCAGTGGCTGCAACCAGAAAAACACACCAAGGCTCAGATGCTGGACCTGGTGCTCCTGGAACAATTGCTGGCTGTCCTTCCCCCAGAGATGGCAAGATGGGTGCGGGAGTGTGGAGCAGAGACCAGCTCCCAGGCGGTGTCCCTGGCTGAAGGCTTCTTGCTGACCCAGGAGGATGAAAAGATTAAAGAAGATTTGCAGGTGGGAGAATGTAATTATGGCAGCTCTAAAGAGGATCCCTCTGAATTTGTCAATTCCTTTCTGGCAGAATTTTCTTGGATTATTTACTCCTAAGGGGCATTTGTTCTATTCTTCCAGCAGATGTATTGGGGGCAATCCCAGCGACCAGTTAGATCCCACAGAGTTGGCCTTCTCTGGGTCGCGTCGACTAAACAATGTTGTTCGGCGGGACCCAGGGGAAGAGCCTTCTTTGTGGCGGCCCCAGCCCTCTGGAACCAACTCCCCCCAGAGATTAGAATTGCCCCCACCCTCCTCGCCTTTCGTAAGCTCCTTAAAACCCACCTCTGCCGTCAGGCATGGGGGAACTGAGATATTCTTTCCCCCTAGGCCTCTACAATTTATGCATGATATGTTTGTTTGTATGTATGTTTGGTTTTATAAATAAGGGTTTTTTAGTTGTTTTAGTATTGGATTGTTACATGCTGTGTTTATCCCTGTTGTTAGCCGCCCCGTGTCCACGGAGAGGGGCGGTATACAAATCCAATAAATAAATAAATTCTATTTTGAGTTTCAGCAATGCACATTGGGGGCTCCTAGTTTGAAGATGCAGTGTGATAATTCATTTCAATCTCTGTTTTTTTCCTTTGTTTCTTGCATCACATCATGTCCAGAAATCCGTGGAAGCTGTGACTGAGTATCCTAAGGAGAGGAGAGATTCACTCAGAGCTTCTCAAGAGCTCCTCTTCAGGGAGAACTTCCAGAAAGACCAAAGCCAAGGCGCTATGCAAGGTAAGAAAAGCTCTTTCTGTGTGGTGTGAATTTTCAACGTTTAACTGATTTTTCATGCCACTTTACTGGATTGTCTCTCTTTAAATCTGCTCCCGTTGTGTTTATCTTTCTCATAGAGACTAAAAAGCAGTCCTTGGACTTTTTGGAATCCTCTCTTTGTGCTGGTGCTGAAGGATTATCTGAACCTCTACTTCAGGTAAGGAGTAGAAAAATCACAAAAGCCCCTGAATCTTGGATGGATTTTATTTTGTTCTAGAGTGCAATGGGAGAGATGGAAAAAATGTGGGAAACAACATAAAATTGACTATGTCATCGGCATTCCAGGAAAACCAGTTGAAAATGTTTTACAGATGTCATCTCCCACTGGCAAGGCTTGCTAAGATGTTTTCAAATAGGTCACCAACGTGCTGGAAGTATAAAAAGGCATATGGAACGTATTACCATTTGTGGCGGACGTGTCCATCTGCAAAAAAATATTGGACCAAAATTAGAAAATTGTTGGAAGACATAATCCCATAGACTGGTGTTGTGGTTAGCTCTGGCCCAGCTCCTGCCCCAAGGAATGTGCAGGTGGATGTGGGGGAGACATCCACATGCCGCAGGCCTGTTTTGCTCCCGATGGAATCTGCCGATGAAGCCTCCTCTGACCAAGGAAGCATGAGTGACAGGGAAGAGGGGAGTTTGGCAGACAGCCCAGGAGGAGATCAATCATCTGTATCATCTTTGAGTTCTGAACAAGAATTAATGATACATCCATGCATGCATAGAGTGATGCATAGGAGACAACAACTGAAGGATTATTACAAGAGAAAATGAGGCCACCTGTGGTTGGGTGGGGCTGCTGTAATTAGGGCTGCTGCTATAAATAGCGGCATGTGAGTTTGGCCCTTGTGAAAGAGTATTTGATCGCAGTTCTTCAGGAATCCTGTGTTGCTGTTTTCTGGACATTGTTGATTTTTCACGCCTTTGAAACCAAAGCAGAGCACGTGCGTGTGTGTGTGTGTGTGTGTGTCATTTCCTTGGAAGAAGGGGTGTGAAGTTTCTTCACAGCTGCTAGCTAAGTACTTAATGACTGCTTAAGGTTAATTGTACAGACTACCCGGTTGTTTTGGGACGAGTGCTCTTTGCAATACAAAAAGAGTGCTTAGTTTATTTTGAATTTTGTGATAAAGAACATTGTTTTGAATTTTCAAACGTGTGTGTGTCTGAAATTTGTACCCTTGAATTTTCGGGAGGCTCCTACCAGAGAGCCCGGCAGAACAACTGGAAACCGTAGGGAATATTGTTGGGAATATTTAATAGAAAATACATTAAAGAAATACAAATATAATTACGGCTGCAAAAATAGCATATTCACAGAACTGGAAAAATGAAAACATACCAACTGAGGAAGAACTGATAAAAAAAAATTCTGGACTGTGCATGGAATAAGCTAATGAATCATAGAATCATAGAGTTGGAAAGGGACCTCCAAGGTCATCAGGCCCAACCCCCTGCTCAATGCAAGATTCGTTAAACCATCCCAGAAAGAAGAAGATAAAGGAAAAGGAAGATACAGATTACTCTGCAGTATGGGATAAACGGTATAACTGGCTGGAGATTAGAAATAGTAAGCAAGAATGAATGAATGGGGAAATAATATAAAAGGTACAATGTTTGTAAAATAGTGTAGATCTATAACTAATATACATGAATGTTCTCTCGAGCTCTCTGGCAGAATCCTCCCGAAAATTCAGATACAAATGTCAGACACAAACAGGTTTGAAAATTCAAAACAATGTTGTTTATACCGAAAATGCAAATAAACGAAGCCCTCTTTTTGTATAGCAAAGAGCACTGGTCTCCAAACAAACTGGTAATTTGTACAAGTCCCTTATCAGTTCTGAGATACTTAGCTTACAGCTGTGAGGCAATTCACAGTCCTTCTTTTTTCACAAAGCTCTGGTTTAGTTTCAAAGCGGGGGAAAATCAGTACACAAAAAGTCAAAGTCAGTAAAGCAGTCACAAAACACAACGATCAGATAATCCTCCACAATGGCCAAACCCACTAATTACCACAGCCCCACCCAACCACAGGTGGCCTCATTTTCTTTGATAATAATCTCTCAGTTGTTGTTGCCTATGCATCGCTCTCCGCATGCGTGGCTGTATCATGAACTCTTGTTCTGAATCCAAGGAGGAGCTAGATAATTGATCTCCTTCTGAGCTGTCTGCCACACTCTCTTCCTCCCTGTCACTCCTTTCTTCTTGGTCAGAGGAGCCTTCATCAGCAGATTCCACCGGGTGGCAAAACAGGCCTGCGGCATATGGATGTCTCCCCCACATCCACAGTTCTTGGGGTAGGAGCTGGGCCAGAGCTAACCACAACACCGAAGAAATATATACACCCTGTTTTCCCCAAAATAAGACATCCCCTGATAATAAGCCGGGGTGGCGCAGCAGGTAGAGTGCTGTACTGCAGGCCACTGAAGCTGACTGTAGATCTGAAGGTCAGCGGTTCAAATCTCATCACCGGCTCAAGGTTGACTCAGCCTTCCATCCTTCCGAGGTGGGTAAAATGAGGACCCGGATTGTGGGGGCAATAAGCTGGCTCTGTTAAAAAGTGCTATTGCTAACATGTAAGTATAAGGAGAAGGGTGGCATAAAAATCGAATAAATAAAATAAAATAAATTGGGCTTTTGAGTGCATGACAATAAGGCCAAGCGCTTATTTTCTGGGAAACATGGTAGAAATAAAGGATAACAGGATAATAAAGATAAACTTATGTAAAGAAGATTAGGCGGGAAAGAATGTAAATAATAGAATACTACCATTACGAAACTGCTTAAAAAGGGAATATATGTTGTGTGTTGGTATTTGTCATGTTTTCAAAATATTTTTTAAAAAAACAATGAGATCTGAATTCTGCAGAAGATGCCCATTTTGTTCACTAGATCTCTTTCCTAGAATTGGAAGAAAATCATCACATTAGCTTTGGGATTATCTGTTAATGGAGTGACTTCTTTCCTTGTCCAGGATGTTGTATCTTTTGAGGAAGTGGCTGTATATTTCTCGGATGAGGAGTGGTCGCAATTGGATCCTGCACAAAAAGCTCTCCACGGAGAAATCATGCAGGAGAATTCAAGGAATCTGTTTTCACTGGGTAAGAAGCCCTGTCTGTGCTCAGAAATATTAAATGGCTTGTGTAAGACGCTGTCGTGCGGGTGTGTGTGTGTGATTTTATTATATTAATTTATTATAGGACTCTTCTTCCATTAGTTTTAGTTGTTTTTATATGAGGTTTTATATTCTCTAAGCCGTCTTGAATGTCATGTGCGAATAGGCAGAAATATAAATTGCCTAAATAAATAAACATAAATTGATTTTAACCTTCGTGTTCTGCTCAAAAACACATCCTAAAGTTCTGTTCCTGGGTCTATTTGACGCAGACCACAAATTGTTCATTTTAAGTACTTATATTTGGGCTTTTTGAAAGCTTTTTTCACTTGGAAACAAGTTTGAACATTTCTGCACACAATGGAATGAAAATTGAAATTAATGCTTATTGGTTTATTTTGCTGATAAAATGCGCCCTCCCTTTTTGTGAATATTTTTCAATTTATAGATAGTTTTGCCTGCAAAATGCGTTCTATTTTACTAAAGTTGGTGTGGGATTGGTAGTTTGAACATTTCTGAACATAGTGAAATGTTATTTTTTTTGGGGGGGGGGAATCATTTATTTACAGTGCATTTTGAATCCATTGAGCCCCTCTTCACTTTTGTCAACTTTGTAAAGCTATAGCATGTTACTGCAGTCAATGAAAAAAATGTTGTTGTTGTTATTATTATTATTAGTAGTAGTAGTAGTAGTAGTCTGCCCCTCTGAAGATTCGGGGTGGTTCACAGGATACAATATAAAACAGTCAAAACAAAGACAATTCTAATTAATTAAAAAACTACGTAAGCTAAAAAACCCAATATATTAAAATCAGTCAAACAAATTCAATCACAGCCATACATCACATTTATTGGCCAGAGGGTCTAGATCTAATTGCCCCAAGCCTGGCGACATAAGTGAGTCTTGAAGAAAGGCGAGGAGGGTGGGGGCAGTGCGAATCTCTGGGGGGAGCTGATTCCAGAGGGCCGGTGCCCTCTGCAATGTGTTCTACATGGGGCTGCCTTTGAAGAGTGTTCAGAAACTTCAGATCGTGCAAAATGCAGCCGTGCGAGCGGTCATGGGCCTCCCCAAACACGCCCATGTCTCCCCAACACTCCGCAGTCTGCATTGGTTGCCGATCGGTTTCCAATCACAATTCAAAGTGTTGGTTATGACCTATAAAGCCCTTCATGGCATCGGACCAGAATATCTCCGGGACCGCCTTCTACTGCACGAATCCCAGCGACCGGTTATGTCCCACAGAGTTGGCCTTCTCCGGGTCCCGTCGACGAAACAATGTCGTCTTGTGGGACCCAGGGGAAGAGCCTTCTCTGTGGCGGCCCTGACCTTCTGGAATCAACTCCCCCCTGGAGATTAGGATTGCCCCCACCCTCCTTGCCTTTCGCAAACTCCTTAAAACCCATCTCTGTCATCAGGGATGGGGAAATTGATTCCCCTGGGCCGTTCCCGTTTTATGTATGGTTTGTATGAGATGTATGATTGTTTTTATATTAAGGGTTTTTAAATTGTTTTAATCATTGGATTTACACTGTTTTGTTGTTGTGAACCGCTCCAAGTCTTCGGAGAGTGGCAGCATACAAATATAATTAATAATAATAATAATAATGATAATAATAATAATAATATACTACATATATATGTGTGTGTGTGTGTGTATGTTCTGCCGGCATGTCCCAACCGCCCGTAATTACAGGGTAATTAGTCCAGAAAGACACACACCACACAATAGAAGGAAAACCAAAAGTCTTTATCAACAGAAAAGCAGGAAAAACTCCCTTATAAAATGTCAAAGGGATTTTCTGATACACACAAGGCACAGGTTAAATGCAATCCAATTTCTCACCCAGTAACTGGGAAATTGAGTCCAATTCCAAAGTCCAGAAAGTTTCTAGCCTGGTGTCTTAAGCATTTGACCAAAGTGATTTTATACAAGGGAGAAATTTATTGAAAGGAAATTTGGGAAACTGCATAGCTTATTATTTTTTAAAAGATCTTTTTAATGCTTTCTGCTGATAACATGCATAATACTTATTTCATGGAATACATTAGTAAGAATCTGAGACACAGGCTTCATGCAGGGATGGTGTGACCTATCCTAAACCAGGTTCCGGCTAGTTCAGGGTTGTGATCCAATCCTATTGGAATGAAAATATACCATTTTCCTTTTTCTTTTCCAAAGGCTTTAATGGGCAAGAGAAGAAGAATTGCAAGCAGGAACACCAAGCGATCCATTTGAAAGAGGAGGAAGATCAGATGCAACCAAAGGGTGATGAAACGAATCAATCACAAAGTGGAATTGAAAAAAGTCTGTCTTGGGTCAGTTGGCTTCCTAACCCTACAGTGATCGATACGGGAGAAATACCATATAATACAATGGAGTCCGGAAAGAGGTTCAATAAATCCGACCATCTCTTTTCTCATAAGAAGACACTTTCAGAAGAGAAGCGATTTATCTGCACCGTGTGTGGAAAGGCCTTTACTCGTAGCAATTATTTTAATTCCCACAAAATGATCCACACGGGAGAGAAACCATATCAATGCCTGGAGTGTGGAAAGACCTTTATTCTTAGCACTCAACTTAATCGCCACAAGAGGATTCACATAAAGAAACCATATCAATGCATGGAGTGTGGAAAGCCCTTTTCTTGCAGCGCTCAACTTAACCGCCACAAGAGGATCCACACAGAAGAGAAACCGTATCAATGCACGGAGTGTGGAAAGGCCTTTACTCGTAGCAATTACCTTCATGTCCACAAAATGATCCACAAAGGAGAGAAGCCATATCAATGCATGGTGTGTGGGAAAGGCTTCAAGAAAAAGTCTAACCTTAATCGCCACAAAAAGATCCATATAGATGAGAAACCCTATCAGTGCATGGAGTGTGGGAAGAACTTTGCTCGTATCAGTCAACTTAATTCCCACAAGGGGATCCACACAGTAGAGCAACCATATCAATGCATGGAGTGTGGAAAGAGCTTTGCTAGTAGCAGTCATCTTAATTCGCACATTTTGTTCCACACAGGAGACAGGCCATATCAATGCATGGAGTGTGGGAAGGGTTTTAAGAAAAGTTCTAACCTTAATTCCCACAAGAGGATCCACACTGGGGAGAAGCGATATGAGTGCACGGTGTGTGGAAAGACCTTTACTTGGAGCAATAGTCTAAGTTCCCATATGAGAAACCACTCGGGAGAAAGACCTTACAAATGCATGGAGTGTGGAAAGACCTTCCGTTTTAATAATTCCTTTATAATCCATCAAAGGAAACACAAAGGAGAACGGCCTTATAAATGCACGGAGTGTGGAAAGACCTTTACTTGTAGTAGTAGTCTTAATTCCCACAAGAGGACCCACACAGGAGAAAGGCCTTATAAGTGCATGGAGTGTGGAAAGACCTTTACTTCTAGTAGTAATCTTAATTCCCATAAGACCATCCACACAGGAGAAAGACCTTATAAATGCACGGAGTGCGGAAAGTGTTTTGCTTATAATAGTGGTCTTAATTCCCACAAGATCATCCACACAGGAGAAAAACCTTATAAATGCCTGGAGTGTGGAAAGACCTTTACTCGTAGTAGTGACCTTAATTCCCACAAGAGGATCCACACAGGAGAGAAACCCTATCAATGCATGGAGTGTGGGAAGAGCTTTCTCCGTATTCATGATCTTAATTCCCACAAGAGGATCCACACAGGAGAAAGAGCTTATAATTTTTTTCCAGTCCCGGTCATGGTGGATGCAGAAGGAGAGATTGAGTACTCCGCGATCGACTACGGCTTTTTACCGTCAGCGAATATAGCAGAGGGGAACTACCTTTGCTAAGGCTGTATATCCAGCTCTGTACTTTAACCAGGACTTGTTGAAATAGGTGTGGAGGAGACCTGGAAAGAGCTGTTGGAGGCTTGAGCCCAAAAGAGCAAAGCGGAGACAGGTGGAATAAGATGGAGCCCAACACTTGGAGCTAAGAGACGTGAGAACAATTTAAACCGTTGATTGAACCAGCGGAGCCAACAGAGTACCCCCGAGGGTTGCCACTAGGAACATCTCCTGGCTACTGTGGTTAACAACCTGCATGGTTGTTAGAGTGGGAATTGGAGGGAGGGCTGACTTGCTTGGCATGGAGTGTTGGCCGCTGAAAGCTACACAAAAATTGTGATTGTTATGGCTGCTGTTAGATTCTGACATCTGAAGCAGTGACTTAATGACTGGGCACCCTCCAACACCAGGGTTAATAACGTCAAGGGAGGTTGTAGCCCCCGAGTGAGTGTAGCCAGCAGATTCGCCTGGGATGTGAAAAAATAATTTCTCACGCATTGAAGATCTGCAACTGCTGTTGTTTCTCCTGTCGTCGTCAGGCTGGATTACAGTTCCGCAGTAATTATATGCATCGAGAGAGGGAACTATTGGAGCCCCTGTTTCTGGGACAATCCGAACTTCGGGAATAAAATTGCAACAACTTAGAACTTTAAGAACAAGGATCAGGGGCTTGAAACTAAGGACAGGAGTTGTAACATCTTGCGTGGCCATTATCCTAACATTAAGCCTGCAACTGGAACTTATTACACCAATTTTTCTGCCCTTCCTTCCTGTGAAACTCTGTATTTCCATCTCACTGGGTTCTGTATTGACTCTGCTAACCCTACTTAGATTTTTAAAGGGCCCCTTTGATGATATTATATTGACATCATCCGCAGATCCTTGTCCAAGAGTGGGTTGCTCCATCAAGCCCATCCATCGATTGGAGTGGTTATTGTTTTATCGTTTCATCTTATATGCCTTGCATGAATTTTTAATGTAACCCTTTGACGTATTGTTTTAAATTGGGGGTAGTTATTTTTATACTGGGATGGGGTGGGTCTAGGGAGTGAGTGTCTATGTGGGGAAGTGAATGGTTACAGGAAGGAATGAGTGGGGTGACTGGAGGGGATGAGGGTCCTGGGGGCGAAGGCCAGTGACCGCCTGCTGAGTGTTTTAAGAGAAGCAGGTGGGGGCCCAACTATGTAACCCCCAGATCGTTGTGAATGAGTGTGCAGGCTTGCTGGGCGGTAGGTAGCCTGGTGGAGGTGGGGGGGAACCTCGGGGTGAGAGCCAAGGCATTACGAACCTGACTGGGGGGGCGATTTGGTCCTCTAGTGCAGTGTTTCCCAGCCTTTTTTGAGCCACGGCACATTATTCATATTTTCAAAATCCTGGGGAACATTGAGCCGGGGGGGGGGGGGACCAAAAAAAAGTTTGGACAAAAAAAAACTCTCCCTCCCTTTCGCTCTATTTCTCTCTCCCTCTTTCTCTCTCGCCCTTCCTCTTTCTTTCCCCCTCTCCATCCCTCTTTGTTTCTCCCTTCCTCTCTTTTTTGCTCTCCTTCTCTCCCTCCTTCCCTCCATGTCTTTCCCTCACCCTCCTTCCCCCTTCTTTCTCTCTCTCTCTTGCTGTCTTTCTCTCTTTCTCCTCCCTCTCTCTCTCTCTTGCTATCTCTCTCTCTCTCTCTTGCTTTCTCTCTCTCTCCCCCCTCTCTTGCTATCTCTTTATCTCTTGCTATCTCTCTTTCTCTCTTTTGCTTTCTCTCTCTTTCTCTCCCCCCTCTCTCTCCCTCTCTCTTTCTCTCTCTCCCTCTTGCTATCTCTTTCTCTCTCCCCCATCTCCCTCTCTCTTTCTCTTCCTCTCTTGCTATCTCTTTCTCTCTCTTGCTATCTCTTTCTTTCTCTCTTTCTCGTACACCACGCTGCAGCAGCGGCATTGGGCAGTAGCCGTGGGGCGGCAGCAGGGTGGTCAGCTGTGAGGCGGAGCTCTGGAACGGAGGCACCAACGACAGTGGCTGGATGTGCTGCTAGACGCCGTACATGCTGGCGTTGCGCTGGGCATAGACGTGGGGCTGGAGCCTCCGTCCCGTCCCGGCCAGCAGGCAAGTGCCAGCCACGCAATTCCAGCATGTCCAGCCGCCGCCATCGGTGCCTCCGTTCTGGAGCTCCGCCTCACAGCTGACCACCCTGCCATCGCCCCACGGCTACTGTCCGCTGCCGCCGCCGTTGCCCTCCTGCTGCGGACGCCCTCCCACCAGGCCCCAAAGCTCACCTGCTGCCACCGCCAGGGAAGCTCCAGCCAGGAGGGGCGCTTCAGCTGCCGGAAAACTTGGAAGGTGCAAAGAAGGAAACTCAGCATCCAGTCTCACAACTTTTTGCTCTTCACACTCTCAGCAAAAAGTTGTGAGACCAAAAGCTGAGCTTCTTTCTTCGCGGCACACCTGACCATGTCTCGCGGCATACCAGTTGGGAAACACTGCTCTAGTGCAATGTTTCCCAACCTTGGCAACCTGAAGATATCTGGACTTCAACTCCCAGAATTCCCCAGCCTGGGGAATTCTGGGAGTTGAAGTCCAAGTATCTTCAAGTTGCCAAGGTTGGGAAACACTGCTCTAGTGCTTGCAAAGTCCTGCAAACATCTTTGCTGCAAACCTTTTGCCTTTGTACAGCTCCTCTGCAAATGACCCCCACAAATGTAGCAACTCTTGACCTCTGGCCGTTCTCTGTAGGATTTTTGCAGCCCTCCTGGAAATTCCCTCTCCTGGCTGGTGGTCGCTAGAGAACGCAGGCCATTTGTTGCAAGTTCCACCAACAGTTGGCCGATTCTGCTCTCCTCTCAGAGGTTTATTTTGGGAATGGCAACCTTTTCTTTTCTCAAACTCATTCAGCAAGCAGGACTCCAAGCTTTCTAAATTCAGGTCTCCTTCTGGCTTGCTCTCAAATGTAGCAGAAATAGTGTTCCAGTTCTCATCAAAACTGTTCAGTACAAGAGGAGTTTTGTGATTCAGGGAAGGTAATTCCCCTCTACTGTAATTCCAGAAATAAAGATTGCATTTCTACCAAAAGCTCTTCCGTAGTGTCCCCTGGCCCTAAATAGGTTTCTCAATAACTGCGACATTGCAAGCAGATTCATTCACGTGGGTGGCTCTCAATTTTTGCCAAAGCTTTTTAGTTGACTTTATATCTGCCACAAATTGTTCATCTTGGAGACTTAGAACAATATAAGCCGTAGCCTTTCTTCTCTGCTGCTGTAAGTACTTGTGGGGGGTTCTCAACAATGTCCCACAACTCTTTTGCCTTAAAATAGTACTCCATCTTAGCAGCCCATATCAAATACAGTAATAACTCGTCTTACGAACCTAATAGGTTCCCAGGGGAGGTTCGTAAGGCGAAAAGTTCGTAAGGCGAAACGTTGTTTCCCATAGGAAACAATGTAAAATGAATTAATCCGTGCAAGGAAAAAAAAACCTCTGCCGCTCAGCTGTCACTTTTTGAAACAGCTGGGCGCTTCTCAGTGTTCTCCCAATGCCGAACCCGGAAGTTCGGCAAAAGTTCGGGTTCGGGTGGCCGCCGAGAAGCCCCGCCGCCCGGCTGTCACCTTTTGAAACAGCCGGGGGGCTTCTCGGCATCCTCCCAAACCCGAACGCCAAACCCGAACTTTGCCGAACTTCCGGGTTCAGTGTTCGGGAGGCCACCGAGAAGCCCCGCCGCCCGGCTGTCATCTTTTGAAACAGCTGGGGGGCTTCTCGGCGGCCTCCCGAACGCCGAACCCGGAAGTTCGGGTTTGGCGTTCAGGTTCGGGAGGACGCCGAGAAGCCCCCCAGCTGTTTCAAAAAGCGACAGGCGGGCGGCAGGGCTTCTCGGTGGCCACCCGAACCGGCTGTCGCCTTTTGAAACAGCTGGGGGGCTTCTCGGCGTTCCCCTGAACGCCGAACCCGGACATTAGGCAAAAGTTCGGAGTCAGTGTTTGGGTTCAGGAGGACGCTGAGAAGCCCCGCCGCCCGGCTGTTAGTTTTTCAAAAGAGCCGCGGAGCTGTTGGGTCGGTCAGGAGGCTGGAAAGGAGGCGGGGAATCCCAATAGGGAATTCCATGGGCGGAGCTTTGACGTCACAAAGATGTCCTTCCTGGAGTCCATGTTTCGGCCGGCCAGCCTCCTGAGTGGCCCGACAGCTCCGCGGCTCTTTTGAAAAGCTAACAGCCGGACGGTGGGGCTTCTCAGCGTCCTCCTGAACCCGAACGCCGACCCCAAACTTTTGCTGAAGTTCCGGGTTTGGCATTCAGGAGAACACCGAGAAGCCCCCCAACCACCGTCCCCTGTAAGCTGTGTGCGTGAGTGCGCGCACGCTCCAAAATACCCCCGTGTGAACCCTTTTCCTTGGTTGCGCACTCCCCATCCCCCTGCCAGCCCACAGGGAGGTGTGGGCAGTAGGAGGGAGCTGCGGCCACCCCTGCCTCTCCATGGTGCCTCTGGCCCCCTCGCGCTCCTGGCCTCTCAGCCCTGGCCTCCGCCCGCCCAATCTGCCCCCTCTCCTCCGCCGCCCCCTGCCTTGAGGTGCGACTTCTTGCAGTGGCGGCGGCGGCTTCAGCTCCTCGGGACGAAAGCGCTCCGAGCCAGGGGGCTGCGAGAGGGGTGGGGCGGGCTTTCCCGAAACGGATGGAGAAAGCCCTCTCTCGCAGCCCCCTGGCTGGGAGCGCTTTCGCTGCGAGTGAGGGCTTTCTCCGTCCGTTTCGTGAATGCCCGCCCCGCCCCTCTCGCAGCCCCTTCGCTGGGAGCGCTTTCGTCCCAGACTTCCAGCAAGGGGGCTGCAGTAGAGGCAGGGCAGGCGTTCCCGAAACCCGGCCGACTTTTCCCTGCTGCTGGAGCCGTTTTTTCTTCATGGCGCAAAGCCACACAGTCCCGGGCGCTGGGGATGCCTGGCAGTGCGAGGGGGTTGATGGTTGCTGCCGAGCCAGGCGGAGGCGAAGACAACAGTGCCCTCCACTCTCTCCATCTCTCTCTCTCTCCTTTTCTCTCTGTTGCTGGCGTGGTGAACGAGAGAGAAAAAGGAGGGGAGAGAAAGAAAGAAAGAGAAAGGGGAAGGAGGGAGAGGGAAAGACATGGAGGGAAGGAGAGAGAGAGAAAGAGCAAAAAAGGAAGGAAGGAAGGGAGAAAGGAAGAGGGATGGAGGAAAGAGGAAGGGAGAGATAGAAAGGAGAGAGGGAGGGAGGAAAGGGAGGGAGAGATAGAAAGGAAAGTGGGAGGGAGAGAGAAAGGAAAGGGTGGGAGAGATACAGGAAAGAGGGAGGGAGGAAAGTGGGAGGGAGAGATACAAAGGAAAGAGGGAGGGAGAGATAGAAAGGAGGGAGAAGGGGGTAGTAGCCAGTAGGATAGGGAGAGGGAAAAGGAAGGGCTTGGAGAAAAGCAGGGGGAGAGAAAGATAGAAAGTCTTCTATGTTTCTATGTTTCTATTGTCTTGGCTCAGCTCCAACGTGCATGTGTGTGGAGGCCAGCTGATTTTTGGCTCACACAGGCTCTGGAAGCGCGTTTTTTAGCTTCCAGGGGGACAGGGAGGGCGTATTTACCCTGCTTCAGCTCCAGGGAAGTCTTTGGAGCCTGGGGAGAGCGAAACAGGACCCTACTGGGCCCAGCAGAAATTGGGAAACAGGCATCCAGAGAGACTTTGGGGTGTGGGGGAAGCTGTTTTCACCCTCCCCATGCATTGAAATATGCACATGTACAAATGCGCACCCCCATGGTCTTTTACCACCCGAGGGAAAAATTGTTTGCCATCACTGTCCTTTCTTATCCTATCCTGTATAAATTTGAAAAGGCTGCTATAATAATTCAAAAAGAAAAATCAATACAAATCTTATTTTTCCTCAACTTGTTCCTTTCCTCTCTGTTTCTCTGCCAGCCCCTGATCTCCCCTCAAGTCAAGGCTGTGTTTGCCATCAGCCACAAGATAAAAGCCGAGTTTCATAGAGAGACTTTTTTTTGTCTTTTGACACACACTCCCCTGTCATTTTGACAGAATTATACTCACTTTTGATGCCTCCTGGAAATCCCAAAAGACCCTCCAGAGACGTTTATAGAAACATAGAAGACTGACGGCAGAAAAAGACCTCATGGTCCATCTAGTCTGCCCTTATACTATTTTCTGTATTTTATCTTAGGATGGATATATGTTTATCCCAGGCATGTTTAAATTCAGTTACTGTGGATTTCCCAACCACGTCTGCTTGGTAAATCCACAGTAGCCGAATCTTCAGGAAAGGGGTTTTTGAGTCTCCACTAGAGATTTTATAACTCTCCATAAGATCGCTGATGATTCTTAGACTTCAGTTCTGGAGACCTCACCTACAGAAACATATTGATAAAATTGAATGGGTCCAAAGACGGGCTACAAGAACGGTGGAAGGTCTTAAGCATGAAACGTATCAGGAAAGACTTAATGAACTCAATCTGTATAGACTGGAGGACAGAAGGAAAAGGAGGGACATGATCGAAACATTTAAATATGTTAAAGGGTTAAATAAGGTTCAGGAGGGAAGTGTTTTCAATAGGAAAGTGAACACAAGAACAATGGGGCACAATCTGAGGTTAGTTGGGGGAAAGATTAGAAGTAATGGGAGAAAATATTATTTTACTGAAAGAGTAGTAGATCCTTGGAACAAACTTCCAGCAGACGTGATCGGTAAATCCACAGTAACTGAATTTAAACATGTCTGGGATAAACATATATCCATCCTAAGATAAAATACAAGAAATAGTATAAGGGCAGACTAGATGGACCGTGAGGTCTTTTTCTGCCGTCAATCTTCTGTGTCTATGTTTCTATTAAAAAGTGGAAAATATGACGTCTTCTCGCAATGCGCAAAAGATCCTCTAGGGGGCCTCCTTGCAAGAGTCGGACAGCTCCTTCCTGCCCCCATACAAGAGAACTGAGCATGCGTCAACCTGTTCCAGGAAAGGAGAGATGCGTCCTTCCCGAGCCATTTTCCAGCAAAAGCTTCAAAGCTTCTCCGCTCTTTCTGCAGAGCCTGGTTGCGCCTTTGGGCAAAGGAAGAGGTTAGAAGACCTGGGCTTGGAGAGCCAGACGTGAGTTGGGGTTCAGTGGCGGGATGGGTGGGGGTGAGGGCTTTTCTCCTGCACTGGAAATTCCCATTCATCAGGCTTGGAGTGGTGGAAAGGGGGAGGGGGAGAGCCAGTGGTCCCATGTTCCCCTGCCGCCCCTCTGCATGCACGGGAGAAAGCAAAGCTGCGCACTCTTTTCTTTCCCCCCAGAGGGGGAAAAAAACCCAGGGTCGAATAAAAGAGATTTACGCTCCATTTCGACGAGAATAGCTTTGCATGGAGAAAGAAGAGGAGAGGTCGTCTTTACAAAAGAGAGATTTGTGCCTCCAAGTCAGTCTTGAGTCCTGGTCAGTTTCATCACTATTTCTTGACCCCGTTTTTAGAAGAGGTTTCCCTCCCTCCCTCTTCCTAGGCAGAGGGAAGCCAGCGGTTGGAGTCTCTCCTGATGGCTTTGCATGCAAGGCTGCAACTCCGTGTGCCAGGAGTTAGTTAGTTATTTGTCAAGCATTTATAAGGTAGTAGGCAGTGGTGGGCTCCTACAGGTGCGGTAAGGCAGTGTTTCCCAACCTTCCCAACCTTGGCTCTCTACATGGGGCTACCTTTGAAGAGTGTTCGGAGACTTCAGATCGTGCAGAATGCAGCTGCGAGAGCAATCATGGGCTTCCCCAGGTATGCCCATGTCACACCAACACTCTGCAGTCTGTATTGGTTGCCGATCAGTTTCTGGTCACAATTCAAAGTGTTGGTCATGACCTATAAAGGCCTTCATGGCATGGGACCAGAATATCTCTGGGACCGCCTTCTACCGCATGAATCCCAGTGACCAGTTAGGTCCCACAGAGTGGGTCTTCTCCAGGTCCCGTCAACAAAACAATGTCGTTTGGCGGGGCCCAGGGGAAAAGCCTTCTCTGTGGCGGCCCCAGCCCTCTGGAACCAACTCCCCCCGGAGATTAGAATTGCCCCCACCTTCCTTGCCTTTCGTAAGCTCCTTAAAACCCATCTCTGCCGTCTGGCATGGGGGAACTGAGATACTCTTTCCCCCTAGGCCTTTTTACAATTTATGTATGGTATGTTTGTTTGTAGGGATGTTTGGTTTTTACAATAAGGGTTTTTAAGTTGTTTTAGTATTGGATTTATATGATGTTTTTTATTACTGTTGTTAGCCGCCCCGAGTCTACGGAGAGGGGCGGCATACAAATCCAATAAATAGATAGATAGATAGATAGATAGATAGATAGATAGATAGATAGATAGATAGATAGATAGATAGATAGATAGATAGATAGATAGATAGATAAGATAGATAGATAGATAGATAGATAGATAGATAGATAGATAGATAGATAGATAAGAAAGATAGATAGATAGATAGATAGATGATAGATAGATAGATAGATTAGATAGATAGATAGATAGATAAGATAGATAGATAGATGATAGATAGATAGATAGATAAGATAGATAGATAGATAGATAGATAGATAGATTAGATAGATTAGATAGATAGATAGATAGATAGATAAGAAAGATAGATAGATAGATGATAGATAGATAGATAGATTAGATAGATAGATAGATAGATTAGATAGATAGATAGATAGATAGATAGATGATGATGATAGATAGATAGATAGATAGATAGATAGATAGATGATAGATAGATAGATAGATAGATGATAGATAGATAGATGATAGATAGATAGATAGATTAGATAGATAGATAGATAGATAGATAGATGATAGATAGATAGATAGATAGATGATGATGATAGATAGATAGATAGATAGATGATAGATAGATGATGATGATAGATAGATAGATAGATAGATGATAGATAGATAGATAGATTAGATAGATAGATAGATAGATGATAGATAGATAGATTAGATAGATAGATAGATGATAGATAGATAGATAGATTAGATAGATAGATAGATAGATAGATGATAGATAGATAGATAGATTAGATAGATAGATAGATAGATAGATAGATGATAGATAGATAGATAGATAGATGATGATGATAGATAGATAGATAGATAGATGATAGATAGATAGATAGATAGATAGATAGATGATAGATAGATAGATAGATGATAGATAGATAGATTAGATAGATAGATAGATGATAGATAGATAGATAGATAGATTAGATAGATAGATGATAGATAGATAGATAGATAGATAGATAGATGATGATGATAGATAGATAGATAGATGATGATGATAGATAGATAGATAGATGATAGATAGATAGATAGATAGATGATAGATAGATAGATTGATAGATAGATAGATAGATTAGATAGGATAGATAGATAGATGATAGATAGATAGATAGATGATAGATAGATAGATAGATAGATAGATGATGATGATAGATAGATAGATAGATAGATGATAGATAGATAGATAGATAGATGATAGATAGATAGATAGATAGATAGATAGATAGATAGATACATACATACATACATACATACATACATACATACATACATACATACATACATACATACAGTCAGTTTATTCAGTTCTGTCCTGAAAGGTTCTGTGCAATTTTCCTCACATGTAAACAGATCAAGCTAAGTAATAAGACTCCCCCCCCCTGCATCCCAGACATTGGTAGGTTAACCCAAATACCCTTTTTTTAAAAAAAAATTATTCCCTCACCCTTCCTCTTCTTCTTTTGATAATGATGCTCAGTATTTTAATTAATCACTCTGGTTAAAAACCCTGAATTATTGGTTTTCCATTTCAGATATACAGTATAAGCTGGAAAAATTTTCCGGTTCTTCTGGAATCTTAAGTATCTTGTCTGGGAAGGGAGCTGAATGGCCTTGGAGAATTTGGCCCCACCTCTTGTGAGCAGAAAGACCTGTGGAGATCCTTGGGTCCATTTTGGAGCTGGATTAGAGACCAGAGAAAAGATGGAGGGAGAACAACCATCAGATGCAGAAAATAGAAAAGATCCTCCAGCTGCTCAGCCTTGGAGCTGTGGGGCAAGTCCTGGGCAGAAGAGCCATGAAAAGGCATCCAATAGTTTGGAGGTCCAAAACTGCCTCTTTACAAAAATGCAATTTCAGGAGGGGTGGGGCCCTCGAGATGTTTGCACTCAGCTTCACTACCTTTGTCATCAGTGGCTGCAGCCAGAAAAACACACCAAGGCTCAGATGCTGGACCTGGTGCTCCTGGAGCAATTGCTGGCTGTCCTTCCCCCAGAGATGGCAAGATGGGTGCGGGAGTGTGGAGCAGAGACCAGTTCCCAGGCGGTGTCCCTGGCCGAAGGCTTCTTGCTGACCCAGGAGGAGGAAAAGATGAAAGAAGAGTTTCAGGTGGGAGAATGGAACCATGGCAGCTCTAAAGAGGATCCCTCTGAATTTGTCAATCCCTTTCTGGCAGAGTTTTCTGGGATTATTTACTCTAAATATCATCTGTTCTGTTCTGTTCTTCCAGTATTTGGGACAATTCTTCCATTCTGTTTCGAGTTTCAGCAATGGATGTTGGGGGGCTGCTAGTTTGAAAGTGTATTATGATAATTCATTTCCTTTGTTTCTCGCATCACATTATGTCCAGAAATCAATGGAAGCTGTGACTCAGTATCGTAAGAATGGGAAAGATTCGCTCAGATCTTCTCAAGAGCTGCTCTTCAGGGAGAACTTCCAGACACATCAAAGTCAAGACTCTACGCAAGGTAAGAAACGCTCTCTCACTCTCTGATGTGAGATTTCAACATTTAGCTCATTCTTTCGCTCCACTTTATTGGAGTCTCTCTCTTTAACAAATCTGTTTCCAGTGTTTTTCTCTTTCTCGTAGAGAATAGAAAGCTGTTCTTGGACTTTTTAGAATCATCGCTTTGTGCTGGAGCGGAAGGATTAGCTGAACCGCTACTCCAGGTAAGGAGAAATAAGACTGGAAAAGGTCCCTGAATCTTGGATGGATTTCATTTCACTGTACAGTTCAATATATAAAATTCACAACACTTCAAAAGAGACATTGAAACTCTGGAGAAGGTGCAAAAAAAAGCAACCAAGATGATTAAGGGATTGGAAACCAAGACTTACGAAGAGAGACTGAGGGAACTGGGCATGGATAGCCTAGAGAAAAGGAGGGCCAGAGTGGACATGATAGCAGTCTACAAGTATACGAGGGAATGTCACAGAGAGGAGGGGATCACTTTATTCTCCAGGGCATCGGAGGGCCGGACAAGGCACAACGGCTGGAAGCTGACCAAGGAGAGATTCAACATGGAGATAAGGAGGAACTTCCTGATAGTCAGAGCAATCAACCAATGGAACAACCTACCAGCGGACATTGTGAACTCCAACACTCTGGACATTTTTAAGAGAAGATTGAACTGCCACTTGACTGGTGTACTATAGGGTTCCTGCTTGGGCAGGGGGTTGAACTTGATGGCCTTCATGGTCCCTTTCAACTCTAATAATCAATCAATCAATTAATTAATTAATTAATTAATTGCTGGGTCTAAGCCAGTGATGGCAAACCTATGGCACAGGTGGCATGCAGAGCCATATCTGCTGGCATGTGAGCTGTTGCCCCAGCTCAGCTCAAACATTCATGTTTGTGCCAGCCAGCTGATTTTTAGCTCGGACAGAGGCTCTGGGAGGGTGTTTTGGGCTTCCAGAGAGCCTCCGGGTGGATGTGGGAGGGTGTTTTTACCTTCCCTGGGCTCCAGGGTAGCCTTAGGAGCCTGGGGAGGGCAAAACACAAGCCTACTGGGCTCACCGTAAGGTGAGAAACAGGCCGTAATATTTTCACCCTTCCCAGGCATTGAATTGTGGGTGTGAGCATTCACGCAAGCCCGATAATGTGCACACACGCTCTTTCGGCAACTGAGGGGGAAAAAGGTTTGCCATCATTGGTCTAAGCCAGCTTTCTAATGTGGTGACCCCTTAATAAAGCTCCTCATGTTGTGGTGACCCCCAATCATAAGCCTAGCGCCAATTTTCCCAACAGAGCTTTAAGCTGATTGGTAGGAAGGTCAGAGGGACACCCCCACTGTAAATGCCTGATTGGTCGGATTGTAAAAATATGCTCCAAAGCACCAGAATGAAAGCTATAGTTCCTAACACCATGGGAAATTTGTCTTTTCTCATGGTCTTAGGGGACCCCTGCGAAATGGTCGCCTAAGACCATGGGGAAAGACAAATGTCCAATGGTGTTAGCAACTAAAGCTTCTATTCTGGCATCTCGGAACATATTTTTACAATCCAACCTGTTGTGGTTAGCTCTGGCCCAGCTCCTGCCCCAAGGAATGTGCAGGTGGATGTGGGGGTGTTAAAAAAATTCCCCAGACCCATCAGACCAGGTTCACCAGTGGGGACTAATAGCACCACCTAAACCTTGTATCACCATATTTGCCATAAGACCCTGGATCACAAGATCCAGATTCTCCAAAAAGAACCTATTGAACCACAAAAACCTTGAGGCCCTGTTTAACCAGGTTCACCAGGCTTGCCTGGAGATTCCTGGTTAAACAGGAAAAACAAATATTTTAAAAAAAAACCAGCAACACCACTAAAGCCAGCAGGGCTGACTACTACTAATATCAGCTTGTCCTGGAGTACCTTCTTCACCAGGTACACCAGATTTACTTTTGTTATCAACAGTATCAGGTTATTCATCCCAACCACTGTATTCCCTTATTTATGTTATTCCAATATCCATGTTTTAGTATATACACTCATTCACACTCAATCAAAAACAAACTTTCTTTCACAATGAATGAAAAACAGTTATGCATCCTTTCATGCATATGTCCAACATTTTTCTCACACTAAGTTAAATTATTAGTTGACCTTCTTCTTCCCTACTGCCTCTTTTACAGCACCTCATCTTTACTCAATAATCCACATCTTATACAGGCATTTCTTATAATCAGTCACACCGATCATTCAGCTTTATTTTTCTCAGACAGCATATAAAAACCCCTACTTATCACATACATTGCTTACTACCACTGCTTGTTAAATCTCTTCTATCCAATTTTGTTACATTTGTAAAGCAACCCCCTTTCACAAAACCTTTCCCAGTTCACTTACTAGCAGCTAAACAAAATTATACTATAAACAGACACCCTACCAGTCTATACTAATCCATTCAAATGCCTTCAGCCTCTAACACCTTCCTTCACCACAGGAAATCATCAATCCAAAACTATCAAAACTACCAGTCTTCTAAATCACAACAGGTTTATCTAATGTAGCTACACACTTTTTATTACATTCTGTAGCTAACCCAACATTTACTACCACAAACAACCCAAATACCAGCACTACTATTATAACAGCCAGAGTTAGAAGGGACCTCAAAGGTCATCTAATCCAACCCCCTTTCTTCAGCAAACAGCTCTCTACCAATTCATAAAAATGACAACAGGCAAACCGCTCCACTATGTAATCGCTGGCTTCATTCCAGCATCCTCATACGTATCATCCCACATCATATCTTCTAACAGTTTTCACATAGGAGTATTTCTTCATCAATAAACAATATAAAAAAACGGAACCACAATCCCAAACATATGTATAAACACTACTTACAAAACAACCACACTTCCCTGCATTCTCTCAGATTACAAACCACAGAGAGAAAATAATGTATAAAAGAAAAAAATGTTGCACAATCAACATTCATACACTCATAAACAACTTTCTCTTCCCTTAAAACAGAGCCAAAGCCAGAAATACGTTACCATACAGTGCAAAAATCTATTGTCACAGAACCAATTTATCTAAATCTACACGAGCTTCTCAGCTGTATTCAATGATGCCACAGATTTAATCCAGAAAACAAGTATCTATCATCGAATTCTACTCAATTGTGAAATTTTTCCTAAAATGTTTAGCTTCCTTACGAGCATTGTAAAATCCAGCAACAATTGTCACAGCAACAATTAAATATTTTCATTTCATAACACCACAAGACTCCCTACCAGTACTTCATTTCATTTATCAGATTTGTGTACAATTCATAGTTCATAATCAAAGCTTTTTACAATAAAATAAAACATGATTCCCCTCATCTTGAATCTCAAGATATCCTTCAAAATCTCCCAGCTAGCAATTTTCTTATGGACATACAATAAGAGACTATTACCTCCAACAGATATACAAGGCAATTGTTAAAGAAAATCCAATTCCTGCTATGTATCTTGACTAGATTGTTTTAGAGATACAGTGTTAGCTTTTCCTTTAACTTAATAAGTAATTACTAGTAACTTAGTAGGCTTGACATTCCATCTCAGTTCTCTGATTCAAACCAAGATAAACACTTATATAAAAAACATCAAAAATAGCCAGTTATTGTCCTCAATACTGGACTCCAGTTCATCATATGTAAAACATACACTCTACTATGCATAGAAAAAAAAAAAACCCCTCTTTCATATCCACATCTATACACTAATCTTGGAATTCACCAATACGGAATTCCCTCCAACTGCCACATAAAGTCATTAAAAAAAACCCATTATAACTCTTTCTCATCCTCAACCTCTTAATATACATAACAAATAAACGTAACAACTCAGCCACAGAACTGCAAACCTTTCGCCTGTGTATTAAACACATGCCATCTATCCCAATACAATATTTAAATTCTCTACTCTCTCAAATAACCAATATCCACAAATCCCCTTATCTCCAGCTGCTTATAAACCAAGCCTGCTGCAATCAATTAATTCTCCTTCAAACCTACTGCACCAAACTATCCCAGGAACAATAATAGCCCCTCAACAATTAACAACTTACCTCCTCAAAAAGAAAACACAGCCTGTCAACCCACTTAACTTCAAAACAGCCTCACATTCTCACATTCCTTGTCTTAAACAAGCAATACTATAAACCCTACACATACAGTCTCAACTCCTATTCATCAAACAAAAAAAAAAACCCCTTAGTACTTACCATCTGCTCACCCGAAACATCTATCTTTGATTATTAATCACATTTATCAAAAGCTCTATTTCTCAAGAATTCAAGAATATCAGTTAGACTTCCCTACACCTCTTGCAATAATCTTTTCGCTCTACCAGCAATATAACTATAACCATATGTATTACACTTCTTAAATCATACCAGCAAAAGGACAAAATATTACATAGCACAGCAGCTATCTCCCCATAAAGACACCATTCTGCTCTTCAAGATACAACTTACCAGCAGCCGTCATCCTTTGTCAGAGAGGGGGAAAGAAAAAGAAAGAAGAAAAACAAAACAAAACACATACTTCTACCACAGCATCTGCTGTCAGTTTTAAGTAGACGAAACCCATTCCTAGCATACGCTATGTCCTAAATTTAAAGTCAACACCCATATTTTTGTTCCATAATAAAACCCCTGTTTCATTATGACATAAACGTTCACCCTGAAGTGAAACATAAGCAAGCCGATATTCAACTATGTAAATATCCACTCTGATCCCTTTAAAACTCTTTCTCCACAGTGTCACCACCCAACATGTGTTTTAAATTAGTTCTCGTGCACAAGAACCCAGCACAAATATAGAGACATTTCTCTCACATGCTCTGCGTGCCCACATGTATTCAATCATGCTACTACATATCACCAACTCAGGATCAGACCCCTTGGCCACCTTTACTCACCAAGGACGCTTGCTCTCGCCGGCAGCTGCAATTTTTCCCCGGGAAACCTCCTATTCTCTTGGCCTCTCAGTTCGAAAAGAAGCTAATTCCTGGACATGGAAGCAAGAGAAAACCAGCCACTGGAAAAAACTCCAGTAAGGGCCCTGCCAGGTTTCTCTCGTCCTCCATCCAGGAAAAAAGTTCTCGGGCCCTAAAGTTGGGCGCCAATTGTTAAAAAAATTCCCCAGACCATGAGAATAAAAGCTAAAAGACCACATGATATATATATCATATAAACATTTATTAAACATAACATATATCAACACATAACATATATCAACACATAACATAAAGACACCAATATGATACCACTGTATCATATCAGGACCAATTAAAGACACCCAAAAGGTGTACTCAAAAAGGTAAAGTACCTAACTTCAAGAACCATCTTTTATAGGAGTTTCATGTCTAATTTACACCCCCTTCCTCCTGTCCATATATGGGGTTGTCTTGCATTCAATTTCATCATAGTTCCTTGGAACTCTCTAGATTAATCCATCAAGTTATTTATCCTGTTTACGAATGTTTATTGGCCTCAACAATAGGATTTCTTCATCTTGTTACAGGATGTAAACATGTTTTTGTACATTCTTGCTTTTCTGGCAAGAACTACTGTCCAAAAGGTCGGAAGTTTAGTACTCTAATAAGAGTGTTTTGTATCCATCTAGGCCTTAGATGCCTAGATTCTATAGATTCTTTAGATTATTTTCTCAGGGGGAGACATCCACATGCCGCAGGCCTGTTTTGCTCCTGATGGAATCTGCCGATGAAGCCTCCTCTGACCAAGGAAGCATGAGTGACAGGGAAGAGTGGAGTTTGGCAGACAGCCCAGGAGGAGACAACAACTGAAGGATTATTACAAGACAAAATGAGGCCACCTGTGGTTGGGTGAGGCTCCAATAATTAGGGCTGCTGCTATAAATAGCAGCTTGTGGGTTTGGCCGTTGTGAAAAAGTATCTGATCGCAGTTCTTCAGGAATCCTTTGTTGCTGTTTTCTGGACTTTGTTGATTTTTCACACCTTTGAAACCAAAGCAGAGCAACGTGTGTGTGTGTGTGTTTGTGTGTGTCTCACTTTGTTGGAAGAAGAAGGGGTGTGAGGTTTCTTCACAGCTGCTAGCTAAGTACTTAATGACTGCTTAAGGGAAATTGTACAGACTACCGTGTTGTTTTGGGACGAGTGCTCTTTGCAATACAAAAAGAGTGCTTAGTTTATTTTGAATTTTGTGATAAAGAACATTGTTTTGAATTTTCAAACGTGTGTGTGTCTGAAATTTGTACCCTTGAATTTTCAGGAGGTTCCTACCAGAGAGCCCGGCAGAACACCAACCAATCAGGTGCTTACAGGGGTTGTCCCTCTGACCTCTTGCCAATCAGCTTAAAGATCTGTTGGAAGAATTGGCGCTAACTTATACTTGGGGGTCACCACACATTGAGGAACTGTATTAAGGGGTTGCGGCATTAGAAAGGTTGAGAACCACTACTGCTGTAGAAGATGCCCATTTTGTTCACTAGAGAGCTTTCCTAGAATTGGTGGAAGAAAGTTACCAAATTATTGTTGGGATTATCCATTAATAGGGAAACCTGTTTCCTCGTTCAGGATTTTTTGTCTTTTGAGGAAGTGGCTGTGTATTTCTCGGAGGAAGAGTGGTCTCAACTGGATACTGACCAAAAAGCCCTCCACACAGAAGTCATGCTGGAGAATTCCAGGAATCTCTCTTCTCTGGGTAAGAACCACTGTCTGTGCTCAGAAATAAGAAGGGGGTTAAATGTTATTTTGGGGGGGGGGGGAGAATTGGAATGTATTGAGGCCCTTTTCACTTTTGTCAACTTTGTTATGCTGCAGCATGTTGCTACAGTCATTAGAAACATAGAAACATAGAAGTCTGATGGCAGAAAAAGACCTCATGGTCCATCTAGTCTGCCCTTATACTATTTTCTGTATTTTTATCTTACAATGGATATATGTTTATCCCAGGCATGTTTAAATTCAGTTACTGTGGATTTATCAACCACGTCTGCTGGAAGTTTGTTCCAAGCATCTACTACCCTTTCAGTAAAATATTATTTTCTCATGTTGCTTCTGATCTTTCCCCCAACTAACTTCAGATTGTGTCCCCTTGTTCTTCTGTTCACTTTCCTATTAAAAACACTTCCCTCCTGAACCTTATTTAACCCTTTAACATATTTAAATGTTTCCATCATGTCCCCCCTTTTCCTTCTGTCCTCCAGACTATACAGATTGAGTTCATTAAGTCTTTCCTGATACGTTTTATGCTTAAGACGTATCAGGAAAGACTTAATGAACTCAATCTGTATAGTCAATCCTATTGGAGTCAATTCTATTGGAATGAAAATACACAGTTTTCCCTTTTCTTTTCCAAAGGCTTTAACAGGCAAGAGAATATGAATTGCAAGCAAGAACATCAAGTGATCCATTGGAAAAAGGGGGAATGGAAATTTGAAGATCAGATGCAACCAAAGAATGATGAAACAAAGCAATCGCAAAGTGGAATTGAAAGAAGTCTTTCGTGGGTCAGTTGGCTTCCTAACCAAACAGTGATCGATACAGGAGAAAAACCATATAATACGACAGAGTGTGGAAAGAGGTTCAATAAATCCGACCATCTCTTTTCTCATAAAAAGACACTTTCAGAAGAGAAACGATTTACCTGCACGGAATGTGGAAAGGCCTTTACTCGTAGCACTCAGCTTAATCGCCACAAAATGACCCACACTGGAGAGAAACCATATCAATGCACGGAGTGTGGAAAGAGCTTTACTCGTAGCAGTCATCTTAATTCCCACAAGGGGATCCACAGGGTAGAGAAACCATATCAATGCATGGAGTGTGGAAAGCATTTTAGGAAAAGTACTAACCTTAAATCCCACAAGAGGATCCACACTGGAGAGAAGCCCTATGAATGCACAGAGTGTGGAAAGACTTTTACTTGGAGCAATGGTCTAAATTCCCACAAGAGACTCCACTCAGGAGAAAGGCCTTATGAATGCATGGAGTGTGGAAAAACTTTCCGTTTTAATAATTCTTTTATAATCCATCAAAGGAATCATAAAGGAGAACGGCCTTATAAATGCATGGACTGTGGGAAGACCTTTACTTGTAGTAGTACTCTTAAATCGCACAAGAGGATCCACACAGGAGAACGACCTTACAAATGCATGGAGTGTGGAAAGACCTTCACTCGTAACAGTTATCTCAATTCCCACAGGACCATTCACACAGGAGAAAGACCTTATAAAAGTGTGGAAGGTGCTGTTGGCTTTAAAAGGACTTGTGATGCTTTTAAAGGGCACTGCAGCTGACATTAGTCAGTTGCCAACCATCTTAAATTTGATCAGGTGTCCAACGGGATGCTCCAATGGTCATAAGTGTGAAACATGGTCATGTCACTTTTTCAGTGTTTCTAAAACTTTGAATCATCACTATATAAACTTTATTAAATTGAGGACTACCTATAGTTGTCTAAAATATCATGCAAGGGCCATTTGAGTAATAATTCAGATATTCTGTAGCTCTTCTTAGACATGCATGCATAAATTACCTTTCTTGTGCAAACCAGAACAATGTAGATCCCTAATCCTGTTTGTGGTTTTTGTTAAGTCCAAATAGACAAAGGCCTTGTCTACGTGTTGAAATATTCCTGATTGTTTTTCATTCTATTGTTTCAAATATTCCTAAATACCAAACGATTATCATGTTGTTGTTTAATATGATTTTAGTTAAAAAGAAAAAAAAATAGAATTATCTGATATCTTTTGCTGTTGCCTGAATATACAGTTGTTATTATTATTATTATTATTATTATTATTATTTATTAGATTGGTATGCCGCTTCTCTTTGAAGATTCAGAGCGGCTCACAACAATAAAACACAGTACAAATCCAATTATTTAAAAAAGTTTAAAAACCCTTACTATAAAAACAAACATACCATGCATAAAACGGAACGGCCCAGGGGAATCAATTTCCCCATGCCTGATGGCAGAGGTGGGTTTTAAGGAGTTTGTGAAAGGCAAGGAGGGTGGGGGCAATCCTGATCTCTGGGTGGAGTTGATTCCAGAGGGTTGGGGCCACCACAGAGAAGGCTCTTCCCCTGGGCTTACGTCTTACGAATCCCTCGTCATACGAACTTTTTGAGATACGAACCCGGGGCTTAAGATTATTTTGCCTCTTCTTCTGAACTATTCTCACCTTACAAACCCGCCACCGCCGCTGGGATACCCCATCTCCGGACTTCCATTGCCAACCGAAGCGCTCATTTTCGTGCTGGTGGGATTCCCATGAGGCTCCCCTCCATGGGAAACCCCACCTCCAGATTTTGCGATGCTGCAGAGGAATCCCAGCAGCGCGAAAACATGCATTTCGGCTGGCAAAAGGGGTGAATTTTGGGCTTGCACGCATTAATCGCTTTTCCATTGATTCCTATGGGAAGCATTGTTTTGTCTTACAAAGTTTTCACCTTACGAACCTCATCCTGGAACCAATTAAGTTCGTAAGACAAGGTATCACTGTATCTGTTCTGATACTGGACCAAGTTTTTGGGCGTTTCCCTTTCTCTGGCTGTTCTACCTTCTCCATCCCTGCTTGTCTGAGGAAGACTCCCTTAAGAGTTCTGATTACCGCATCTAGAATGTTGGATGCCAGCAATTTCTTCTTCTTTAAATATTTTTATTATTTTATTATTTTCAAAATAAAAGACATAACATGTCAAACAAACATAAAACAGACAAAACGTAACACATAACATAAAAAGGAGCTACAATGGATCCGCTCAGTCTTCTTAATACAAAAAGGAAAAACTAATTATAGTTTAGATCAATTCAGAAAAGTAAACATTTCTATAAAATATCTTTATATAATATATTCTGTCTAATAAATTTAACTATTAAACTCTTTGTTTTAACATCTTTAAACATTTCTTTTATTCCACCAACTATAAACCTTTTGCCAAGTTTTATAAAATTCTGTTTCTACTTGGTTATTCAACCGCCTCGTCATCATATCTAATTCTGCGCATTCCATAATCCTACTAAAGACCTCCTCATCCTTGGGGATCTCCATTTCTTTCCATCTTTGCAAAAACAATCCTTGCAGCTACTAAAATATGAATTATTAAATAATATATTTCTTTTTTATCTTCAGAAGAAGAGGATTTAGGGGTAGTGATTTCTGACAGTCTCAAAATGGGTGAACAGTGCAGTCAGGTGGTAGGGAAAGCAAGTAGGATGATTGGCTGCATAGCTAGAGGTATAACAAGCAGGAAGAGGGAGATTGTGATCCCCTTATATAGAGCGCTGGTGAGACCACATTTGGAATACTGTGTTCAGTTCTGGAGACCTCACCTACAAAAAGATATTGACAAAATTGAACGGGTCCAAAGACGGGCTACAAGAATGGTGGAAGGTCTTAAGCATAAAACGTATCAGGAAAGACTTAATGAACTCAATCTGTATAGTCTGGAGGACAGAAGGAAAAGGGGGGACATGATCGAAACATTTAAATATGTTAAAGGGTTAAATAAGGTCCAGGAGGGAAGTGTTTTTAATAGGAAAGTGAACACAAGAACAAGGGGACACAATCTGAAGTTAGTTGGGGGAAAGATCAAAAGCAACATGAGAAAATATTATTTTACTGAAAGAGTAGTAGATCCTTGGAACAAACTTCCAGCAGACGTGGTAGATAAATCCACAGTAACTGAATTTAAACATGCCTGGGATAAACATATATCCATCCTAAGATAAAATACAGAAAATAGTATAAGGGCAGACTAGATGGACCATGAGGTCTTTTTCTGCCATCAGACTTCTATGTTTCTATCTTTATTATTTGTGATACCTAATTAAAAAAAATTCAAATTAAGCCAACGCTTGTCTTCACAACTAACAGCTGTACAGTCATGGCTTGAGGCACCAAACGCTGGGAGTGGGTGGAGTCACAGGGTGGTGCACATTACATGCTAAATAGGTGGAGGGAACCCTGGGAAGCTACTGCTGACAAAGTTCTCATTCATGTAATGATGGTTGATGAGTGCCAGAAGTTGGTGAATTAATTGTGTGCAGCATGAGTGTGTTCGAGCCTTTTTATTCCAACAGCTTCATGGAACCTGACAGGTTTTCAGCCCCCATATCTAACAAAGAGGTCCAGGTAAGGACAGAGGGGATTGAAGAACGCTGGGGAGCTGGCTGAGGAGTCAGTAGAATAGAATAGAATAGAATAGAATAGAGTTTTTATTGGCCAAGTGTAATTGGACACACAAGGAATTTGTCTTGGTGCAGATGCTCTCAGTGTACATAAAATAAAATATACATTTGTCAAGAATCATGTAGTAGGACACTTCATGATTGTCATAGGGGTCAAATAAGCAATGAAGAAGCAATATTAATAAAAATCTTAGGATATAAGCAACAAGTTACAGTCATACAGTCAACATGGGAGGAAATGGGTGAAAGGAATGATGAGAAAAACTAGTAGAATAGAAGTACAGATTTAGTAGAAAGTCTGACTGTTGAGGGAATTATTTGTTTAGTAGAGTGATGGCGTTCGGGAAAAAACTTCTTGTGTCTAGTTGTCTTGGTGTGCAGTGCTCTGTAGCGACGTTTTGAGGGTAGGAGTTGAAACAATTCGTGTCCAGGATGTGAGGGGTCAGTAAATATTTTCCCCGCCCTCTTTTTGACTCGTGCAGTATACAGGTCCTCAATGGAAGGCAGGTTGGCAGCAATTGTTTTTTCTGCAGTTCTGATTCTCCTCTGAAGTCTGTGTCGGTCCTGTTGGGTTGCAGCACCAAACCAGACAGTTATAGAGGAGTGCTCTCTGTGCCTACTCCAGGATGGCTAACTTCAGAGTGGATCCTGATGTAAGGCCAAAGGAGAGACTAACGTTGCCCAAGTGCTTGGATGTGGATGTGGAGCTGACATTCCTCAGGAAAGGTGGAGACAAGAGGGAGATACTGGAGGTTGGTGGCAGGTTTCTATGGGTCCTTCTACATATGGGAAGCCCCCTCCAGCGCTATCACCCATCAAAAGCCACTTCACCCAGTGGAGAGAGTGACACATATCTGAAGACCAGTGGAGCTATTCAACAGTGTTAAGAACATAAGAAGAGCCATGCTGAATCAGGCCAAAGCCCATTGAGACCAGCATTCTGTGTCATACAGTGGCCCATCAATTGTCCATGGGGATCTTGAGCAGAAAGAGAAGGCAAGACCGTCCCTTTCCCTTGACCCTCAACAAATAGTACTCAAGAGAATCCTGCCTGCCTCAACCAACATAGAGGCAGCACTTGGACATCTGTTTCAATGACCACCGATACACTTGGCATCCATGAATCTGTCTAATCCTGCCTTGAAGCTATCCAGGCTGACAGCTGTCACGACCTCTTCTGGAAGTGAATTCCATAAACCAACGACCCTCTGGGTGAAGAAATATTTCCCTTGATTTGTCCTCACTTTCTTACCTATGAGCTTTAGGGAGTGCCCCCTCATCTTAATATTGTGTGATAGAGAAAATAATTTTTCTCTATCCACCTTTTCTATCCCATGCATGATTTTATACACGTCGAACCTAGACAATGGATGTTATAAGGGAGATCTGCTGGCTTACAGGATACTGGAACGGGAATGTGGTGGCAACCCTCTGAGACTGGAGGGAATATCCAGGTACAGAGCGAACCTCCCTGGGCCTCCTCCCCTTGTTTTATTACATCAGAGCCGGGTCCTAGCACTTCAGGTTTGGGTCTTCAGTTCACCGGGCCTATACCAAGGGCCCCACCTGGACAAAGTTGTTCTGGAGGACATACTACAGTTTATGCATGGTATGTTTGTGTGTATGTTTGCTTTTAATAAGGGTTTTTTTAGTGTTTTTTTTAATTATTAGATTTGTTGTTCATTCTTTTATTGTTGCTGTGAGCCGCCCTGAGTCTACAGAGAGGGGCGGCATACAAATCTAATAAATAAATAAATAGTGTCAGGTCTGAGTGGACAGGGGCAGGGTCTGATTTATTTATTTATTTGTTTGTTTGTTTGTTTGTTTGTTTATTAGATTTGCATGCCGCCCCTCTCCGTAGACTCAGGGCGGCTCACAGCAATAATAAACAATATATAACAAATCTAATAATTTAAGAGAAACACTAAAAACCCCATTATTAAAAGCAAACATAAGCACAAACATACCATACATAAACTGTATAGGCCCGGGGGAGATGTTTCAATTCCCCCATGCCTGACGGCAGAGGTGGGTTTTAAGGAGTTTACGAAAGGCGAGGAGGGTGGGGGCAGTTCTAATCTCTGGGTGGAGCTTGTTCCAGAGGGTCAGGGCCGCCACAGAGAAGGCTCTTCCTCTGGGTCCCGTCAAACGACATTGTTTAGTTGACGGGACCCGGAGAAGGCCAACTCTGTGGGACCCAATCGGTCGCTGGGATTCGTGCGGCAGAAGGCGGTCCCGGAGATATTCTGATGGTCCACTAGGATCCCCCTGTAATGAAAATGATGTTTGACAGCAACCCAGATAGAGCTAAGCTGTTTGTTGTGCAGGCTGATGCTAGTAGCGTGGCTGGGGCTGCAGTACTGTTGCAAACAAATGAGCAGGGAATGTTGTAACCATGCACATACACCTCCAGGAAGTTAAACAACACGGAATGCAAATGGGTGATTTGGGAGAAGGAAGCCTTTGCAGTTCGGTGGGCTCTGCTGACATAGCAACATCTATTGGAAGGTTACACTACAAGATCTGGAAAGAGCACAAATTTGGAGGCTCTTCAGGCCCCACATAGATTTTCACCAAAACCAAGTTACTGACTGACTGACTTAGATTTATAAGCTGCCAGCTCCAGACGGACTGGGTGGCATATAAATCTAGATGGGCTCTATTATTACTATTACTATTATTACTATTATTATTATTATTATTATTATTATTATTATTATTATTATTATTATCATCATCGCCATCATCATCATCATCATTAATATTATTATTTGATGATGATGATGATGATATATGGTTTGTTAGGTTGCGTGATTTTATTTTTTATAATAATGGATTTTAAATTGTTTTCTAACATTAGATTTGTACATGTTGTATTATTGTGAGCTGCTCCGAGTCCTCGGAGAGGGGCGGCATACAAATCTAATTTTAAAAAATTATTATTATTATTATTATTATTATTATTATTATTATTATTTATTAGACTTGTATGGCGGCATACAAATCTAATAAATAAATAAATAAATACAATACAATACAATACAATATAATACAATACAAAACAATATATGTACAAATCTAATAATTAAAACGATGACTAAAATCCCATATACTTGTTATTTTTGGGGGGGAGTTGTTTTCTTCTTTTGGTCCTTTGTGAATCACTTCGGTATTATGACTATGTATATATGTAGCCTGTATTTCTGTTTTTAAATAATTCAATAAAGATTTATTTTTAAAGTGGAAAACATGACGTCCTCCGCCCTTTCAGGGTCTTCACGCAATGCGCAAAGGATCCTCTAGGGGGCCTCCTTGCAAAAGCCGGACAGCTCCTTCCTGTCCCCATACAAGAGAACTGAGCATGCGCCAACCTGCTCCCCAGGAAAGGAGAGATGCGTTCTTCCGGAGACATTTTCCAGCAAAGGCTTCAAAGCTTCTCCGCTCTTTCTGCAGAGCCCAATTGCGCCTTTGGGCAAAGGAAGAGGTTGGAAGGCAAGGCCTGGGCTTGGACAGCCAGACGTGAGTCGAGGTTCAGTGACGGAAGGGGGGGGGGCACTTTCCCATTCATCAGGCTTGTGGTGGGAAGGGGGAGAGCCAGTGGCCCCATGTTCCCCTGCCGCCCCTCTGCATGCAGGAGAGAAAAGCAAAGCTTCCCGCCCTTCGCTTTGCCCCCGGGGGGGGGGGGGACCAGGGTCAAATAAAAAAGGATTTACGCTCCATTTTGACGGGGAAAGGTTTGCATGGAGGGAGAGGCGGAGAGATCGGCTTTGCAAAAAAGAGATTTGTGCCTCCGAGTCAGTCTTGAGTCCTGGTCAGTTTCCTGCCTATTTCTTGGCCCCGTTTTTAGAAGAGGTTTCCCTCTCCTCCCCCTTCCCAGGCGGAGAGAAACGAGCGGTCGGTGTCCCTCCTGCTGCCTTTGCACGCAAGGTTGCAACTCCGTGTGCAAGGACCTGGGAGCATGGAGTGCAGCCATAGACTGTCTTTTAATTTATAATGTATTACATTATGATTAGCCAGAGAGAACCATTTGGTTCAGCGATGAAAGCACAAGGCTTTGAAACCAGGAGATGAACTTCTAGTCCAACCTTTGCCATGAAAGACTTGAGCCCATCCCAACTCTCAGCCCAATCTATTTCACAGAGTTGTAGTTGTGGGGGAAATAGTAAGAAGGACCATTATGTATAATTTCTCCCTAGAGTAATTTATAAAAATAATACAGAGCTGTAAGAAATTTTTAAAAATATTTAATTTATTTATTTGTTTGTTTATTTATCTATCTCTATCTATCTATCTATCTATCTATCTATCTATCTATCTATCTATCTATCTATCTATCTATTAGATTTGTATGCCACCCCTCTCCGTAGACTCGGGCGGCATACAAATAAAAACTAGGATGTAAAAATCAAAAACATGTACTGTAAATGTATTTTTCCAATATTTTGATAAAGATTAACATCCTGAAGCAGGGGATGTTAAACCCAAGTCCTCATGTGACATATCTGGACTTTCTTCCCCTTTGATAAACCCGTCATGGCATAATGCATCTGGTCCTCAGACCGCTAGTTTGGTAGTTCTGTCCTGAAGGGTTCGGTGCATTTCCCCTCCGCGTATAGAGAGATCAAGATAACTAATAAGATAACCCCCCTCCCAGACATTGGTAGGTTAATCCAAATTTCTTTTTTTCCCCTTCCCTCTCTCCTCCACTTCTCTTTACTCTCTTGATAAGGATGCTCAGTAGTTCAATTAATCACCCTAGTAAACACTCTGAATTATTTGTTTTCCATTTCAGATATATAAGCTGGAAATATTTTCTGGTTCTTCTGGAATCTTAAGTATCTTGTCTGGGAAGAGAGCTGAATGGCCTTGGAGAATTTGACCAAACCTCTTGTGAACAGAAAGACCTGTGCGGATCCTTGGTTCCATTTTGGAGCTGGATTAGAGACCAGAAAGAAGATGGAGGGACAACACCCAGCAGATGCAGAAATTAGAAAAGACCCTCCAGCTGCTCAGCCTTGGAACTGTGGGGCAAGTCCTGGGCAGAAGAGCCACAAAGAGGCTTCCAATAGTCCAGAGGTTCAATGCTGCCACTTCAGAAAAATGCAGTTTCAGGAGGGGAGTCGTCCCCGAGATATTTGCACTCGGCTTCACTACCTTTGTCATCAGTGGCTGCAACCAGAAAAACACACCAAGGCTCAGATGCTGGACCTGGTGCTCCTGGAACAATTGCTGGCGGTCCTTCCCCCAGAGATGGCAAGATGGGTGCGGGAGTGTGGAGCAGAGACCAGCTCCCAGGCCGTGTCCCTGGCTGAAGGCTTCTTGCTGACCCAGGAGGATGAAAAGATGAAAGAAGAGTTGCAGGTGGGAGAATGTAATTATGGCAGCTCTAAAGAGGATCCCTCTGGATTTGTCAATCCCTTTCTGGCAGAGTTTTCTGGGATTATTAACTCCTAAGGGCATTTGTTCTGTTCTCCTAGAGGATGTATTTGGGGCAATTCTTCCATTCTGTTTTGAGTTTCAGCAATGGGGGCTTCTAGTTTGAAAGTGCCACATGATAATTCATTTATATTTATGTTCTCTTCCTTTGTTTCTTGCATCACATCATGTCCAGAAATCCATGGAAGCTGTGACTGAGTATAGAGAGGAAGGGAAAGGTTCATTCAGATCTTATCAGGAGCTGCTCTTCACGGAGAACTTCCAGAAAGGTCAAAGTCAAGACGCTGTGCAAGGTAAGAAAAGCTCTTTCCATGTGGTGTGAATTTTAAATATTTAACTGATATTTTTTGCTCCACTTTATTGGAGTTTGTCTCTTTAACAAACCTGTTTCCACTATTTTTTATCTTTCTCATAGAGAGTAGAAAATTGTTCTTGGACTTTTTAGAATCCTCTCTTTGTTCTGGAGCTGAAGGATTAACTGAACCGCTACTCCAGGTAAGGAGAAATAAGACTGGAAAAGGTCTTGGATGGATTTCATTCTACGGTTCAATGTATAAAATTGATGTTTCTACGCAATACAATTTTGATATCAGGTCAGTGAACATTCACACTCAGTTTAGCCCACCCTCTCCCTTCTGAGGGGATTCTTTGTGGGTCACTTTCTCTTCTCCACTCCTGCTTCACCATCAGATTTCGTTGACCAGCATCTTCTGTCTCCCAGGGTTATTCTCAGATACCATTACAAAAAATAAAATAAAATAATACTCCCTTTTTGTCTATTGAAAAGCATATTTTTGATATGGAAACAGTATATAACCTTCAGGATGCATGGAGAGAGATACACAGGATATATATCAATATACATTTTACTGATGTGCGCATCAATTTTGGTCCGGGGTTGATATGGCCTGGATGACAGCTGAACACCACCAGATGGATTCAAAACTGGCTGACCAACCACACTCACCCTTTAGTGCTCAGTGGAACTGCATCTATATGGAGAATCACCAACAAATTCAAATATATTGCTCAAAAAAATAAATAACTCAAATAACACATCCTAGATCTGAATGAATGAAATATTCTCATTAAATATTTCATTTGCACAGCAGCATGTGAAATTGACTGTCAATCAGGGATGCTTCCTAAGTAGAAAGTTTGATTTCACAACATTTTGATTTACTTGAAGTTATATTCTGTTTTTTAAGTGTTCCCTTTATTTTTTTGAACAGTGTATATTATCAGGCATCTATCTTAATTTGGTGAAAAGATTGGATGGATTTAAGAAATAAAAGGATCTTAGTTATAGAAGGATCCTATGGAATGAAAAGTATAAAATGCATAGCTACTTTCAAAAGCCTATAGTAAGGAATGCACTCTTACAGATTTTTTGGGGGGAGAGTATTATAAAAATCCCAATGTGGTTATCCACAATAGAAACATCCAAATGTAATTGATACAGATAAGATAATTAGATACAAGGATTTATTAAACAAACAGGAAAACCTGAAAGCAAAACAAGAATTGGAACATGACCTAGGTAGGGGGAATTAATTGGCGGATGTAGATACAAACCCAGTCTAAATACAGATAAAGAGGATTAAAATAAATGAAATGCAAAAGGATCAGCAAGAATTGGACAAAATTATAGAAGGTACATTTGAAAAATTAATAAGCAAAATATAAAAATATTTCTTGAGATATAAAATGGATGAGATCGTCAAAGAAACAATGACTAAATGGGCCAAGAATTTCAAATATAATATAAAATTGGAGAAATGGGAAAAGCGTGGGAAACAAATATAAAATTTGCTGTCATTGGCATTCAAGGAAAACGAGTTGAAGATGTTTTACAGCCAGCAAGGCTTGCTAAGATGTTTCTGAATAGCTCACAATAGCTTGTGCTGGAAATTTTTTTAAAAGCATGCAGAACCTATGTCCATCTGCACAAAAAATATTGAACCAAAATTAGAAATGGTAGGAAGAAATAATCGACCAGCTTGATCAAACATAATTTAGCTGTGCTGTCAGCCAAAAGAGGTGAGATGTTAATTCTGAATTCTGTAGAAGATGACCATTTTGTTCACTAGATCTCTTTTCTAGAATTGGTGGATGAAAATTATTGCATTAGAAACATAGAAACATAGAAGACTGACGGCAGAAAAAGACCTCATGGTCCATCTAGTCTGCCCTTATACTATTTCCTGTATTTTATCTTACAATGGATATATGTTTATCCCAGGCATGTTTAAATTCAGTTACTGTGGATTTACCAACCACGTCTGCTGGAAGTTTGTTCCAAGGATCTACTACTCTTTCAGTAAAATAATATTTTCTCATGTTGCCTTTGATCTTTCCCCCAACTAACTTCAGATTGTGTCCCCTTGTTCTTGTGTTCACTTTCCTATTAAAAACACTTCCCTCCTGAACCTGAAAAAATTAGTCTTGGGATTATCTGTTAATAGAGAAACTTGTGTCATTTTTCAGGCTGTTGTGCCTTTTGACGAAGTGGCTGTCTATTTCTCGGAGGAGGAGTGGTCTCACCTGGACGCTGACCAAAAAGCACTCCACACAGAAGTCATGCTGGAGAATTCCAGGAATCTCTTTTCTCTGGGTAAGAATCACTGTCTGTGCTCAGTAATATAGTGAAAGGAGTTAAACGTTATTTCGGGGGGGGGGGGGGGGTGGGTCATTTATTTACAGTGCATTCGGAAGGTATTCAAGCCCCCTTCACTTTTGTCCACTTCGTTATGCTGCAGCATGTTACTACAATAATTGAAATTCACTTTTTTTGTCCTTAATCTATACGTAGTACGAAATAATGATGTGATAAACTTTGCACGCCTGGCTTGGGGATTTTCTGCCATTTTTGCTTGCAAATCATCTCAAGGAGATGTGCAGGGCAGCCGCTTGGTCATTTCCAACATCCTTTATTCACCGCTATAAGATTGACATTTAGGCTTTGGCGGAAGTAGTCTTCGACCACAGGGTACTACAACAGATGCATTTTCAGGGGCAATCTTCTGGCCAGACTTAACCCTCCCTCTTTGATATGTGGCTTTGACATGTGCCATATTTGAATGTTTGGCTCCACCCACTATGGAAAAGGGGCATTGGTGATATGCCTCTTCTCGTAGGGATGAGTCAACATCCAATCCCACTCCAGACGAGTCTGGGCTAGTATTTGGGACCCTTTTTCTTGTAATTTGTAATTATTCTATGATTATGGTTATCCAGTTGGGGGAACACACAACATATTGTATATTTTATATGTTGTGAGCCGCCCCGAGTCCTTGGAGAGGGGCGGCTTAGAAATCCAATAAATAAATAAATAAGTCTGCAGTGGGTCTCCACCAAAAGATGGGGAAATGGATGCAAAGGCGGAGATATATTTATTTATTTATTCATTTGTTCAATACACAAATACATAGGAAGAAAAATAGACATGTAGTAATATATATAAGGGTAAAGTGAATTTAGAGGAGAGGATATATGAAAGAAAGAAAATATATATGATAAGTGAGAGAAAGGAAAGACAATTGGACAGGGGACGAAAGGCACACCAGTGCACTTATGTACGCCCCTTACTGGCCTCTTAGGAACCTGGAGAGGTCAATCGTGGAGAGTCTAAGGGAGAAGTGTTGGGGGTTAGGGGTTGACACAATTGAGTCCGGTAATGAGTTCCATGCTTCGATAACTCGATTGTTGAAGTCATATTTTTTACAGTCAAGTTTGGAGCGGTTCGTATTAAGTTTGAATCTGTTGCGTGCTCTTGTGTTGTTGCAGTTGAAGCTGAAGTAGTCATTGACCGGTAGGACGTTGCAGCATATGATCTTGTGGGCAATAGTCAAATCGTGTTTTAGGCGCTGTAGTTCTAGGCTTTCTAGGCCCAGGATTCTTAGAGTGGAGGAGTGAAGGGCTCTTCTGGTGAGATATCTTTGGACATTTTCAAGGGTGTTGATGTCCGAGATGTGGTATGGGTTCCAGACAGATGAGCAGTAGTCTAGGATGGGTCTGGCAAAAGTTTTGTAGGCTCTTGTGAGTAGTGTGAGATTGCCTGAGCAGAAGCTGCATAGGATGAACTAGAAGGCACAGTTCTGATTGGACGGATGGATGGTGTCATCCCATACTTGGATATTGGCTCCACCCTACAAGAAGAAGCTATCAGGTGAGAACCAACGCCCCATGTCATCCAATCAATTGAATTGATCACAGGTGAACTCCAATCATGGCATAGAAACATGTCAGCGGCAATCTTCAGAAATGGGAGGCACCTGAGCTAAATTCCAAGGGCTGTTGCAGAGAGTCAGAATACTGATGTTAATGTGATATTTCAGTTTGTTTTTCTTTTTAATAAACTTACAGACATTTTTAAAATTCTGTTTTAACTTTGCCAAAATTCAGTACTGAGTGTAGATTAACAGGAGAGAGAGTAGAATCAGGCTGCAATATAATAAAATTGAAAATAGTGAAGAGGGTCTGAGTACATAATGAATGCACTCTATATGCTTCCTTTATTTATTTTTAAATAATATGGGCAGTGGACATACCCAATGTTCTTTCCTCCTGTTGTATTCCCTGGGGGGGGGATGGGATACTGTGAAATGGATTGAGCTGACAGAGATTGACCCAAAGTCACCCAGACAACATTAACGTTAATGGTAGAACTAATACTCAGAATCACCCAGTTTCTAGCCTGGTGCCTTAACCATTTGACCAAAGTGATTTCATACAAGGTGGAAATTTATTGAAAGGAAATTTGGGAAACTGCATAGCTTCTTTTTTTAAAACAAAAGATATTTTAATGCTTTCTGCTCATAAAAGCAATACAGTGGTACCTCTACTTACAAACGCCTCTACTGACGAACTTTTCGAGATACGAACCTGGTGTTTAAGATTTTTTTGTCTCTACTTCCAAACCATTTTCACCCTATGAACCTGAGCGGCCGCCGCTGGGATGCCCCGCCTCCAGACTTCCGTTGCCACCCAAAGTGCCCATTCCTGCACTGCTGGGATTCCCCTGAGGCTCCCCTCACTGAGAATCCCTTCAAAGGTGCTTTGAATCCCAGTGAGGAGAGCCTCAGGGAAATCCCAGCAGCAAAAGAACTGGGGCTTTGGCTGGCAAAGGAAGTCAGGAGGCGGAGATTCCCAGCAAAGGGAGCTCAGAGGAATCCCAGCAGCAAAAGAACGGGAGTTTGGCTGGCAAAGGAAGTCAGGAAGCAGGGATTCCCAGCAAGGGGAGGCTCAGAGGAATCCCAGCAGCAAAAGAACAAGGGTTTGGCTGGCAAAGGAAGTCTGGAGGCGGGGATTCCCAGCAAGGGGAGGCTCAGAGGAATCCCAGGAGCAAAAGAATGGGAGTTTGGCTGGCAAAAGAAGTCAGGAGGCAGGGAATCCCAGCAAGGGGAGGCTCAGAGGAATCCCAGCAGCAAAAGAACGGGAGTTTGGCTGGCAAAAGAAGTCAGGAGGCAGGGATTCCCAGCAAGGGGATGCTCAGAGGAATCCCAGGAGCAAAAGAACGGGAGTTTGGCTGGCAAAGGAAGTCAGGAGGTAGGGATTCCCAGCAAGGGGAGGCTCAGAGGAATCCCAGGAACAAAAGAACGGGAGTTTGGCTGGCAAAAGAAGTCAGGAGGCAGGGATTCCCAGCAAGGGGAGTCTCAGAGGAATCCCAGCAGCAAAAGAACGGGAGTTTGGCGGGCAAAGGAAGTCAGGAGGCGGGGAATCCCAGCAAGGGGATGCTCAGAGGAATCCCAGCAGCAAAAGAACGGGAGTTTGGCTGGCAAAGGAAGTCAGGAGGTAGGGATTCCCAGCAAGGGGAGGCTCAGAGGAATCCCAGCAGCAAAAGAACGGGAGTTTGGCTGGCAAAAGAAGTCAGGAGGCAGGGATTCCCAGCAAGGGGATGCTCAGAGGAATCCCAGCAGCAAAAGAACAGGGGTGACTTTTGGGGTGGGTTTGCACTCATTATTTGCTTTTACAGTGATTCATATGGGGGAAATTGTTTCTTACAAACCTTTCTACTTACGAACCTGGTCATGGAACAAATTAAGTTTGTAGGTAGAAGTACCACTGTACTCATTTCATAGAAGAGAATAGTAAGAATCTGAGAGACAGGCTTCATGCCGGGATGAAATGGCCTATTCTGGACCAGGTTCTGGCTAGTTCAGGGTTGTGATCCAATCCTATTGGAATGAAAATATACCATTTTCCTTTTTCTTTTCCAAAGGCTTTAATGGGCAAGAGAAGAATTGCAAGCAGGAACCCCAAGCGATCCATTTGAAAGAGGAGGAAGATCTGATTCAACCAAAGGGTGATGAAACGAATCAATCACAAAGTGGAATTGAAAAAAGTCTGTCTTGGGTCAGTTGGCTTCCTAATCCTACAGTGATGGATATGGGAGAAAGACCATATAAATTGACGGAATGTGGGAAAAGTTTCAATAAAACCGACCATCTCTTTTCTCATAAAAAGACACTTTCAGAAGAGAAACGATTTATCTGCACGGATTGTGGAAAGACCTTTACTCGTAGCAATTATCTTAATGCCCACAAAATGATCCACACGGGAGAGAAACCATATCAATGCATGGAGTGTGGAAAAACCTTTATTCTTAGCACTCAACTTAATCGCCACAAGAGGATCCACACGGGAGAGAAACCATATCAATGCACGGAGTGTGGAAAGAGCTTTTCTTGTAGCACTCATCTTAATCGCCACAACAGGATCCACACGGAAGAGAAACCATATCAATGCACGGAGTGTGGAAAGAGCTTTGCTCGTAGTGGTCAACTTAATTCCCACAAGGGGATCCACACAGTAGAGAGACCCTATCAATGCATGGAGTGTGGAAAGAGCTTTGCTAGTAGCAGTCATCTTAATTCCCACAATTTGTTCCACACAGGAGAGAAGCCATATCAATGCATGGAGTGTGGAAAGAGCTTTAGGAAAAGTACTAATCTTAATTCCCACAAGAGGATCCACACTGGAGAGAAGCCGTATGAATGCACAGAGTGTGGAAAGACCTTTACTTGGAGCTATAGTCTAAATTGCCACAAGAGAAACCACTCAGGAGAAAGACCTTATGAATGCATGGAGTGTGGAAAGACCTTCCGTTTTAATCATTCTTTTATAATCCATCAAAGGAACCACAAAGGAGAACGGCCTTATAAATGCATGGACTGTGGAAAGACCTTTACTTCTAGCAGCCAATTCCATCGCCACGAGAGAGTCCACACAGGAGAAAGACCTTATAAATGCATGGAGTGTGGAAAGACCTTTACTCGTAGCAGTTATCTTAATTCCCACAAGACTATCCACACAGGAGAAAGATCTTATATATGCATCGAATGTGGAAAGACCTTTACCTATAGTAGTAGTCCCGATTCCCACAAGACCTTCCAAAGACCTTATAAATGTGTGGAGTGTGGAGATGACTTTAAAAGGACTTGTGATCCTTTTAAAGGACACTGGGAAGGAGGGAGGGAGGGACAGAGGGAGGAGATTGGAATGAGAAGGTGGGAGGTTCTGAGTGAACTGCATTAGCACTTAATAATAATAATAATAATAATAATAATAATTTATTAGATTTGTATGCCGCCCCTCTCCGAAGACTCAGGGCGGCTCACAACAATAATAAAACTGCGTGACAATGTAAACAAATCTAATATTAAAAAACATCTAAAAACCCCTCATTTAAATACCATGCAACACACGCATTCCATACATAAAACTATAAAAAGCCTGGGGGAGATGTCTCAATTTCCCCATGCCTGGCGATATAGGTGGGTCTTAAGTAGTTTGCGAAAGACAAGGAGGGTGGGGGCAGTTCTGATCTCTGGGGGGAGTTGATTCCAGAGGGCCGGAGCCACCACAGAGAAGGCTCTTCCCCTGGGGCCCACCAGACGACATTGTTTAGTTGACGGGACCCGGAGAAGTCCAACTCTGTGGGACCTAATCGGCAGCTGGGATTCATGCAGTTAGTTGGGGGAAAGATCAAAAGCAACGCGAGAAAATATGATTTCACTGAAAGAGTCGTAGATCCTTGGAACAAACTTCCAGCAGACGTGGTTGGTAAATCCACAGTAACTGAATTTAAACATGCCTGGGATAAACATATATCCATTGTAAGATAAAATACAGGAAATAGTATAAGGGCAGACTAGATGGACCATGAGGTCTTTTTCTGCCGTCAGTCTTCTATGTTTCTATGCATCAGAAGACGGTCCCGGAGGTATTCTTTTTATACTCGGCCACCAGCAATCGTGCTAGCTTTGCTATCCCCTTGCCCCCCTCCTGGCCTCTCCCATGGTGGTCTCCCATCTGAAATCTGACAATGCTATGCTTACAAAGCCAGGTCTTGCATGGAAATGCTTGCCCTCCATTGCCCAGGGCTCTGGGCAGCCAATGCCTTATTAAGGGGGTCCTCCATGTGCCCTGAGAGGGATGGCTACGCTCCTCTGGTGGACAAGGCTTTGGTTTTCATCCTGGCCTCCCCTTCCTCTGTTGGAGACTTCTGGGTCCCCACTCCCAGCCTTGACTGGGCTATAATAGGCGGTGGATGCTGCTGCATGTGGAAGCGTGAGAGAGAAATTTTGCAGGAAGGTTCAACTTTTGCCTTGACAGATCTCTGGAGAGGAGGAAGCACACATACCTGGATACAAGGATTTCCTTTTTGGAAAGGGCCAGCCTCTCTTGTGAAGGAGTGCTGCTCCCCTGCCACCTACTTTTGCTTTCCAAAGAATTGCCAAGGCATAAATTGGACTCTTCTCCCTGTAAACTTTCTCCTCCATGCTTTCACACTCAACAGTGTCATCTCTCCATCTGTTGCTTTGCTGGGAGATGTGCCAGACAGGGAAATAAACACCAAGTATGTTTGAGATTGGAAGAAGAACATCTTGGTCATCCTGTGCACACACAGATATCAATCCAAGCTTAGTGACGGCATTTGAGCATCCAAACTGCCGATCGTGCCTAGGCTTGGGGGATAAGGCATCACATTTATCCTGCTGTCAGGCTGAAGCCAGCGTTTTGAGTCGGAGACTCTGGCCTGCCAGAAGTAGAATAGTACTGTGGGAATTGGGGAGGGTGGTTGCATGAGAGAGAAAAAATGCTAGCCACAACAAATTACTTCCAGAGATTCAAGGTCATCTTTTGTTCAGCACCAGCCGGAAGTACATGGGAGGATCATGGATGTTGAGAGAATTGGAGTGGTCCTTGTGATGAACCTGTGGGGATGGGGACAAGGGATGGACTTTAACCTGGGTGGAGAACTGTAGGAAAAGTTTGTGGCCAACATTGACTCTGTTAATAAATTGGAACTTGGAAGAAGGCCAAGGTTTGGACTCTGATTTATTTCTCGGATGTTAATTGGAATGCTGACATTAACCCAGTTGGGGCACTGTTTGGGGTCCTAAGCCTCAACCATCGTTTCCAGAATCAGGTGTAATGGAAAAGAAAGAACAAGCCAAGGAACCAGCTGTGGGAGGCACTGGAATCTTTAATCTTCCTCCTCTAGAAGCAACAGCTGGTTTGGAAGCTATGGAGGGGGAGTGACTAGGGGCTAGATTAGATTAGATTAGATTTATTGGATTTATATGCCGCCCCTCTCCGCAAACTCGGGGCGGCTCACAACAAAGTAAAAACAATACATAATAACAAATCCAATACCCACCAATCCAATTACAATGTTAAGCTGAAAAATTCATAAAAAACAACCCCAGAATATTAAAAAACAAGCACACAATCAATCTAACACCAAAACAACATGGGCAATTGGGAGATGTTTCAGTTCCCCCATGCCTGACGGCAGAGGTGGGTTTTAAGGAGTTTGCGAAAGGCAAGGAGGGTGGGGGCAATCCTAATCTCAGGGGGGAGTTGGTTGCAGAGGGTCGGAGCCGCCACAGAGAAGGCTCTTCCCCTGGGTCCCGCCAGACGACATTGTTTAGTCGACGGGACCCGGAGAAGGCCAACTCTGTGGGACCGAGGCAGAAACAACTGGCCCCTGGATCCCTTTCCTAGGAAGAGTAGACCTTCCAGGGCATAGTGGGGGAGGGGGGTAGAGCCTGTCTCTAAACCAATAATGGGGTGCCCAGGTGGGGGCTGCACGGGCATCGAAGCCTGAGTGGAGGCCGTCAAAAAACGCAGTTGCCATCCTATTCAAAGGTGAAGGCTCTCCGCCAATGTCTTGCAGTCAATCGCTGGTGAATCTCCACAACCAATTCAAGCACCTAAGTGTAAGTGGGATGAATCCAAAAAGGTGCCCAGAACCTCACAAATGTCTTCTGCCCCTCACCACATTCTTTTTCCCAAACTTGGGTATGGGCGCCTGTGGAAGTGGCGACACCCCCTCGTTTCAGACCGTAGCAAGTGAGACTGCAAGAGGTTCCGCCTCAGGGTTGAAGACCACCTGGGTGACCCTTCACTCTGAGCCAAAGACGGCTCCTTGACCCAATTTTAGGAGCTCGCAAAGAGGGCATTGGGGGCATCACCAGTTGCAGCATCAGCGTTTTTGACCCAGGAATAAGTGGGTCATAGTCTATACAATTGTTTAGTGTGTCCAAACAATGGGATAGACTATGGAATGCCAAAAGGCATTCGTGAGGCTAAAGAGGCTTTTTGCAAAAGAGCGCATCCTGCAACACCCAGATCCATAGCACAAATTTGTGATCTTACAGGCTGGATTCTACAAAGCTATAATTTCTCTCTAATGAGCAGACAAAATGCTTTTTGCTTCTCCTTATCTCTGGGTCAGGTTAAAGCTAATTTCACAGTTTTATCATGAAATATCAAAAGCTTACTTCTCCGGAGAGGGCGTACCCCTCAATCGGAGATCACTCTCTTAAGGATTCCATATAAGCGGTAGAAGTGCTTGAGGAACAATTTTGTTAGATGTCTAGCTGACGGTAGTCCAGAGCAGGCAACGAAATGGGCTTGCTTGGAAAACAAGTTGATAACATTCCAAATACAGTATTCCCTTTGCTATCTGGCAGTTCAACTATAAAGTCCATGGCTGTTTCCTCCCATGGTTTGCTGGGATTGGCTACTTGCCGCAATAATGCCGGTTGTTTCCCTGGTCGGGTTTTCCTGATAGCACAGGTGGCAGTTTCCCAGATATTATTATTATTTCGTCAATACAACACAGCAAACAAGATCACTATGCTGGATTTCATATTTCATCACCAGTCGGGCGCTTCCCAAGCACCTAGGAATGTGTGATGTAGTGGCAAATTATGTTTGCCAATCCCAGTAAAGTGGCCTTTTGCAATTGACAGATGGAGATTTTTTCAATTCCGATGGTTTTCAAATGTCCGCTGAGATCCTTTGGCACTGCTCCCAGCAAGCCAAGTACCACTGGAACCACTTTCACTGGATGATGATGATGATGATGATGATTATTATTATTCATTAGATTTGTATGCCACCCTTCTCCGAAGACTTAGTCTTCTGCCTCAGTGTTTATTTTTGGTCATGTGAGATGGAAGGTTTTTAGAAATCCAAAGTGTCCTTCCAGTTTGGAGTCGTGACTTCGCTGGAGCACACCAAACCTGACCCTGGCAGACACGTATAGTTTGGGCCCTTTCCAATTCAAGCCTCCTCTCATGGTCGGGATGTCCTTATTGTCATTGAGCCCTGGCTCGTTAGGCAGGACTGGCTTCAACCTTCGCAGTCCATTCTTCCTGGCTCCATGTGCTTGGCCATTTGCTTTGGCCTCTCGTAAGGACACGGGCTGCTAGTTCCCCTTAGAGGAGGGAATACTGACTGCTTCTTTGTGGGAGGAGAAGATTACCGGATGGAACTCCTCTTTGCCTGTCATATTGTGCCTTTTTTTTTTTTTTGCTTTTTTCCCTTGATTATTTTTATTTATTTATTTATTTGTCAAACAAGTATAGTATTATAGTACATATTAACATAACATAACAAGTAGAACGTAGTAATAGAAAGGATAATAAGACAGTAGGACAGGGACATTAGGCACATACGTGCGCTTATGCACTCTTCCTGGATAAAGCATCGACTAGGAGATTTCCCCCCACTGTGCTTCGGTTCAAACTTGAATTGCCTGAAATATTGTGCCCAGCGTACTTGTTTGGGTGAGAGTTTCGGGGTGGTGGGGTGGTTTTCAGGGCCTTGAGGTTCTTATGATCTGTCCACACCTCAAACGGCATCTTGCTCCCTTCTAGGAATTGCCTCCAAGTAAGCAGCACCCAACAAACAGCATAGGCTTCTTTTTCCCAGATGGCTCATTTCCTTTCTGTTGTTGTGAGTTTTTTCAAAAAGTAAGCACATGGCCCGTTGCATTATCCTGTAACAGCCTTTCTTGGATGTTGTGTCCAGTAAACAGTTAGGTTTGGTTACCCGCCCCTTATTCCTTGGGCGGGAAAATACACATACTGGATTGGTTGGCTCGGCCTGGTAGCAGGGATATAAATAGCTGCCAGGCACGGCCATGTTCTTCTTTATTTATTTATTTATTTATTGGATTTGTATGCCGCCCCTCTCCGTAGACTTGGGGCGGCTAACAATAGTAATAAAAAACATCATATAAATCCAATACTAAAACAACTAAAAACCCTTATTGTAAAAACCAAACATCCCTACAAACAAACATACCATGCATAAATTGTAAAGGCCTAGGGGGAAAGAATATCTCAGTTCCCCCATGCCTGACGGCAGAGGTGGGTTTTAAGGAGCTTATGAAAGGCAAGGAGGGTGGGGGCAATTCTAATCTCCGGGGGGAGTTGGTTCCAGAGGGCTGGGGCCGCCACAGAGAAGGCTTTTCCCCTGTGTCCCGCCAAATGACATTGTTTTGTTGACGGGACCCGGAGAAGGCCAACTCTGGGACCTAACCGGTCACTGGGATTCATGCGGCAGAAGGCAGTCTCGTAGATACCCTGGTCCGGTGCCATGAAGGGCTTTATAGGTGATAACCAACACTTTGAATTGTGACCGGAAACTGATCAGCAACCAATGCAGACTGCGGAGTGTTGGTGTAACATGGGCATTTTTGGGAAAGCCCATGATTGCTCTCGCAGCTGCCATTAGCTCTGTTACAATTACCGTTACAATTCTCTTTATGTAGTAATAAACCTTCCTGATTGTTCTCGGCCTTAGATTGATGAATCTAACATTGGATGTTAATTGGAACGCTGACGCCCACCTTGAGTTAGCCAGTGCAACTTATTTCATCCTGACCCAGCTGTCCCAAGTCAGCCACACCCAGTGAATGGTATCAAATCGACTCTGCCTACACCCTGCCAGCCTCTAATTTGTCATAGACTTACATGCAACTGGCTCTTTGAGGGGAACCATTATGCCGATGCCATCCCTAATTGAATTGAGTTTGACATCCCTACTTTGCACCATCCCCATGAACATGTGATTGTATCCTCTCACAAAATAAGCCAGAATGAGGAGAATAATTGCTCTCACTAAAGCCAGAATGAGGGGAAGCTCATGAAATGCATGTTCAAAAAATCCCTTTCTCAAGTACCTTTTTTGCCTTTCTATTATATGACAAGGTTTAGGAGAAAGTCTAAATGTGAATTGAATTTAATTATGGTAAATATCACTGGTATGGTTATTCATGGTTAAATTCCATTTTGTTCTAACAGAAATCAAAAATAAATGAAACTTTTCAAAAATTTGTGAGAGGCAATACTCCAGGACATGGTGTCCTTGGAAAATATTTATTAAAATATTGTTCATAGATGGTTCTGTATCAAAGAGGTAAAAAGGCACTGATTATGGTTTCCTAATCATGTCCTTTTTTTAATAATGGCAGATTGACAAAATTAGGTTGGACTTAATATGTAGAGCAACAAATATTATTTTACTCCAAAGTACTCAGATTTACCGAGATGTATTTCCTACTCAACAAGAAAAAAAACCCCTTATTCATGTCTTCTTCTTTTTTGCCTCGTACTATTTGAGCTTTATTTTTCTTTTTAGTATTGGCCTTCCTTCATTTCGTAATTCCACTTTCTCCCAATCATTTCTCCATCATGGCTCATTTTGAGGTAAAAAAAATTCAAAGGTGCACAAGTTTAAGCTTTCAATCCTTTTTGGATCTTTTCTTATGTTGCCTCAGCTGAAACTGCCCAGGGAGCTGCTAATACAATTCTACGGAGGAATTATTGAGTTTGTCATCTGAACCTTTGTAACTGTCTGGTTTGGTTCTGCAACCCAACAAGATAGACACAGAATTCAGAAGATAATTAGAACTGCAGAAAAGGCAATTGCTACCAATCTGCCTTCCCTTGAGGACCTATATACTGCATGAGACAAAAAAAGGGGTCTGTGAAAATATTTACAGACCCTTCATTCACATCCTGAACATACCGGTAATTTGTATCAACGACCCTCAGTGCAATGCTATAGAGCACTGCACAAGAAAACAACTAGGCAAAAGTTTTTCCTGAATGCTATCACTCTGCTAAAACAATTCCCCCAATATGTCAATTTAGTATCAACAGCCCTCAGTGCAATGCTATAGAGCACTGCACAACAAAACAACTAGGCACAAGTTTTTCCTGAATGCTATCACTCTGCTAAACAATTCCTCCAATATGTCAATTTAGTATCAACAGCCCTCAGTGCAATGCTATAGAGCAGGGGTCTCCAACCGCCGGTCCGCGGACCGGGACCGGGCCGTTGGGGGTTTTCAGCCGGTCCGCGGCGCCAGGGCCCCCTCGGCCTTTCCGCGTTGCCTTCGCCGGCAAAGGCTTTTCTTATTTTGAATACGTATTCCGAGTGGGCTAGCAGGGAGATAGGGAGCGCGCGCAAAACCGCCCGTGCGCCCCCGACATTGAATATCACCTTCCGCCGGCCCCGCCTCTCATGCAAACCCCCTTGCTGAGAGCCCGGGGCGAAAGTCCTCTCGGCAAATGTGAGGCGGGCAGGGCGTGCGCGCGTCACCGCTGAGAAGAACGGAGAGAGAACGAGAGTGAGTGAAAGCAACAGACAGCAAGATAGAAAGTGAGAAAGAGAGAGTGAGAGAAAGGGGGGGAGAGAAAGAGATAGCAAGAGAGAGAGAACAAGAGAGAGAAAGAGCGTGAGAAACAAAACAAGAGAGAAAGTGAGAGAGAGAGAAAGCAAAAGAGACAGAAAGAAAACAAGAGAGAGAAAGTGAGAAGAAGAGAGAGAAAGAGGGGGAGAGAGAGAGAAAGAGAGAGGGGGGAGAGAGAGAAAGAGAGGGAGAAAGAGAGGGAAAGGGGGGAGAGATAGCAAGAGAGGGAGAGAGAAAGAGAGAGGGAAAGGGGGAGAGAGGGGGGAGAGAAAGAGGAGAGAAAGGAAGAGGAGAGAAAGGAAGAGAAAGAAAGAAAGAAAGAGGGATAGAAAGAGAGAGAGTGAGAGATGCTCAGTGAGCCTTTCTTTGAAGTTGCCTTTCTTTCTTTCTTTCTTTCTTTCTTTCTCTTTCTTTCTTTCTTTCTCTTTTTCTTTCTCTCTTTTACCTTTCCTTCCTCTATTTCTTTTCTTTCTCCTTCCTACCTTCTTCCCTCCCTCCCTCCAGTCCTTCCTCTCTTACTCTCCCCTTTCATAAGTTTCCTTGCTTCCTTCCTCTGTTCCTGTCCCTTCCCTCTTTCCTTCTTCCTTCCTTCCTTCCTTCCCTCCCTTCCTTTCCTCCCTCCATTTCTTGCTTTCCTTTTCCTTCCTCCCTTCTTTCCTCCCTCATTCCCTTCTTTCACTCCTTCCTCTCTTACTCTCCCCTTTCACACCTTTCTTTGCTTCTTTGCACCCTTCTTCTGTTCCTGTACCTTCCCTCTTTCCTTCCTTCCTTCCCACCCTCCGTCCATTCATTCACCCATTCCTCTCTTGATCGCCCCTTTTACGGCGCCGCTGACAGCTAGCTCCCCCCCCCCCCACCGGGCCATGGAAAACTGGTCTAGCTGAAAGCCGGTCCCTGGTGCAAAAAAGGTTGGGGACCTCTGCTATAGAGCACTGCACAACAAAACAACTAGGCACAAGTTTTTCCTGAATGCTATCACTCTGCTAAACAATTCCCCCAATATGTCAATTTAGTATCAACAGCCCTCAGTGCAATGCTATAGAGCACTGCACAACAAAACAACTAGGCACAAGTTTTTCCTGAATGCTATCACTCTGCTAAACAATTCCTCCAATATGTCAATTTAGTATCAACTACCCTCAGTGTAATGCTATAGAGCACTGCACAAAAAAACAACTAGGCACAAGTTTTTCCTGAATGCTATCACTCTGCTAAACAATTCCTCCAATATGTCAATTTAGTATCAACTACCCTCAGTGTAATGCTATAGAGCACTGCACAAAAAAACAACTAGGTACAAGTTTTTCCTGAATGCTATCACTCTGCTAAACAATTCCCCCAATATGTCAATTTAGTATCAACAGCCCTCAGTGCAATGCTATAGAGCACTGCACAACAAAACAACTAGGCACAAGTTTTTCCTGAATGCTATCACTCTGCTAAACAATTCCTCCAATATGTCAATTTAGTATCAACTACCCTCAGTGTAATGCTATAGAGCACTGCACAAAAAAACAACTAGGCACAAGTTTTTCCTGAATTCTATCACTCTGCTAAACAATTTCCTCAATATGTCAATTTAGTATCAACTACCCTTAGTGCAATGCTATAGAGCACTACACAACAAAATAACTAGGCACAAGTTTTTCCTGAATGCTATCACTCTGCTAAACAATTCCTCCAATATGTCTAAGGGCAGACTAGATGGACCATGAGGTCTTTTTCTGCAGTCAGTCTTCTATGTTTCTATGTCAATTTAGTATCAACTACCATCAGTGCAATGCTATAGAGCACTGCACAACAAAACAACTAGACACAAGTTTTTCCTGAATGCTATCACTCTGCTAAACAATTCCCCCAATATGTCAATTTATTCACTAAGTCTGCATTACTATTGCTGTTAATCTTCTCATTGTTCCTATCACAAATCTACTACCACTTATCGCTGTATGACTGTAATTTGTTGCTTGTATCCTTACAATTTCTATTAATATTGTTTCCTGGTTGCTTATTTGAACCCTTTGACAATCATTAAGTGTTGTACCTCATGATTCTTGACGAAGGTATCTTTTCTTTTATGTACACTGAGAGCATAAGCGCCAAAGGCAAATTCCTTGTGTGTCCAATCACCCTTGGCCAATAAAGAATTCTATCCTATCCTGTATACATTTGAAAAGGCTGCTATAATAATTGAAAAAGAAAACTCAACACAAATCTTAATTTTCCTCAACTTGCTGCTTTCCTCTCTGGGTCTCTGCCAGCCCCTGATCTCCCCTCACGTCAAGGCTGAGTTTGCCACCAGCCACAAGATACAAAGCGACTTTTCTTCCTTGGCTCTTGACCGCCCTGCAATTTCTGACAGGATTTTGCTCATTTTTTTATGCCTTCTGGGAATCCCTAGAGGCCCTTCGGAGACTGCTCTTCAGCAAAGGCATTTTTGAGTCTCCACAAGAGATTTTATCTATCTTCACAAGATCTGAGAGATTAAAAAGTGGAAAACATGGCGTCCTGCGCCCTTTCTCGCAATGCGCCAAGGATCCTCTAGGGGGCGTCCTGTAAGAGCCGGGCAGCTCCTTCCCTGTCCCCATACAAGAGAATTGAGCATGCGTCAACCTGTTTCCTAGGAAAGGAGAGATGCGTCCTTCCCGAGGCGTTTTCCAGCAAAGCTGCTTTGCTTTTTCTACAGAGCCCGATTGCGCCTTTCAAGCAAGGGAAGAGGCTGCAGGGAAATCCTGGACTTGGAGTGCAAGACGTGAGTCGGGGTTCAGTGACGGAAGGGGAGGGGGGCTTTTCTCCCGCGCTGGAGGCTCCCATCCATCAGGCTTGGAGTGGTGGGAAGGGGGAGGGGGAGACCCAGTGGTCCCATGTTCCCCTGCCGCCCCTCTGCATGCACGGGAGAAAGCAACGCTTCGCGTCCTTAGCTTTGCGATGAAAAGAAAAGAGGATTTACACTCCATTTTGACGGGAAAAGCTTTGCATGGAGGGAGAGGAGGAGAGATCGTCTTTGCAAATGAGAGATTTCTGCCTCCAAGTCAGTCTTGAGTCCTAGACAGTTTCTTGCCTATTTCTTGGCCCCGTTTTCAAAAAAGGTTTCCCTCTCCTCCCCCTTCCTAGACCGAGAGAAGAGAGCAGTCGGAGTTCCCCCTGTTGGCTTTGCACGCAAGAGGTCAACTCCGTGTGCAAAGAGTTGAGTGCAAAGAGTGCAGGCATGGAAATTATATTAAACTGTCCTTTAAATTATAATATTTTAAATTATGTTTAGCCAGAGAGAGGCATTTGGTTCAGTGATGAAAGCAGAAGGTTTTGAAACCAGGAGATGAACTTCTAGTCCAACCTTTGCCATGAAAGCCTTGAGCCCATCCCAACTCTCCACTCAGTCTACTTCACAGGACTGTTGTTGTGGGGCAAATAGTAAGAGGGAGCATTGTGTATAATTTCTGCCTATATAATCCTAACCCTTCGCTAAATCGGGCATGGCGTGGCATTTTTAAAAAAAGTCATTACAGTATTTCTATTAATTGGATTAGAAGTGTTTTATGTATTGTATTTTTTATTGAAATGTTGTAAGCTGCCCCGAGTCCACAGAGAGGGCCGGCATATTAAGTCCAATAAATAAATAAATATATGATGTATTCGGCCCTTAGGCCGCTAATTTGAAAATCCTGTCCTGAAGGATTCTGTGCAATTTCCCCCACATGTAGAGAGATCAAGCTAACTAATAAGATCCCCCTCCCTATCCCAAACATAGGTAGATTAATCAAAATTTCTTTTTCTGATTTTTTTCCTTTCCTCTCCCTTTCCAATAATAATAATAATAATAATTATTATTATTATAATAATATAATAATAATATAATAATAATATAATAATAATATAATAATAATAATAATAATAATAATAATAATAATAATAATAATAATTGGAAGGGACCTTGGAGGTCTTCTAGTCCAACCTCCTGCTTAGGCAGGAAACCCTACATTACTTCAGACAAATGGTTATCCAACATCTACTTTAAAATTTCCAGTGTTGGGGGATTCACAGCTTCTGGAGGCAAGCTGTTCCACTGATCAACCCTTCTGACTGTCAGGAAATTTCTCCTTACTTCTAAGTTACTTCTCTTCTTGTTTAGTTTCCACCCATTGCTTCTTGTTCTACCCTCAGGTGCCTTGGAGAATAGGTTGACTCCTTCTTCTTCGTGGCAGATATTGAGATATTGGAAGACTGCTATCATGTCTCCCCTGGTCCTTCTTTTCATTAAACCATCCATGCCCAGATTGTGCAACCGTTTTTAATATGTTTTAGCCTCCAGTCCCCTAATCATCTTTGTCGCTTTTCTCTGAACTTTTTCTAGAGTCTCAACATCCTTTTTGCATCATGGTGACCAAAACTAAATGCCGCATTCCAAGTGTGGCCTTACCAAGGCCTTATAAAGTGGTATTAACACTTCACGTGATCTTGATTCTATCCCTCTGTTAATGCAGGCTAGAATCGTGTTGGCTTTTTTGGCAGCTGCTGCACACAGCTGGCTCATATTTAAATCGTTGTCCACTAGGGCTCCAAGATCCCTCTCACAGTTACTACTGTTGAGCAATGTACCACATATACTGTACTTGTGCATTTTGATTTTCTTGCCTAAATGTAGAATCTTACTTTTTTCACCATGGAATTTCATTTTGTTAGACAGTTCCCATTGTTCAAGTTTGTCAAGATCCTTCTGTATTTTGTACCTATCTTCTGGATTCCTGCCAGTTTGGAGTCATCTGCAAATTTGATAAGTTCCCCATCTATTCCCTCGTCCAAGTCATTGATGAAGATGTTGAAGAGTACTGGGCCTAAAACAGAGCCTTGGGTTACTCCACTGCATACATCCCTCCATGTAGATGTAGTTCCATTGAGCACTACACATTGAGTGCGGTTAGTCAGCCAGTGCAATTAGTTAACCTTCTCTTTCCTCTTCATAAGGATGCTCAGTAGTTCAATTAATCACCCTTGTAAACACTCTGAATTATTTTTTTTTCCATTTCAGATATGTAAGCTGGAAATACTTTCCAATTCTTCTGGAATCTTAAGTATCTTGTCTGAGAAGAGAGCTGAATAGCCTTGAAAAATTTGACCAGACTTCTCATGAACAGAAAGACCTGTGGGGATCCTTGGGTCCATTTTGGGGCTGAATTACAGACCAAAGAGAAGATGGAGGCACAACACACAACAGATGGAGAAATTAGAAAAAGCCCTCCAGCTGCTCAGCCTTGGAGTTGTGGGCCACGTCCTGGGCAGAAGAGCCAAGAAGAGGCATCCAGTAGTTCAGAGGTCCAATGTTGTCATTTCACAAAAATGCAATTTCAGGAGGGATGGGGCCCTCGAGATGTTTGCACACAGCTTCACTACCTTTGTCATCAGTGGCTGCAACCAGAAAAACACACCAAGGCTCAGATGCTGGACCTGGTGCTCCTGGAGCAATTGCTGGCTGTCCTTCCCCCAGAGATGGCAAGATGGGTGCAGGAGTGTGGAGCGGAGACCAGTTCCCAGGCGGTGTCCCTGGCCGAAGGCTTCTTGCTGACCCAGGAGGAGGAAATGATGAAAGAAGAGTTGCAGGTGGGAGAATGTAATCATGGCAACTCTAAAGAGGATCTCTTTGAATTTGTCAATTCCTTTCTGGCAGAGTTTTCTGGGATTATTTACTCCTAAGGGGCATTTGTTCTGTTCTTCCAGAGGATGTATTTGGGGCAATTCTTCCATTCTGTTTCTAGTTTTAGCAGTGTACATTGAGGGCTGCTACTTTGAAAGTGTAGTATGGTAACTTATTTCCATCTCTGTGCTCTTCCTTTGTTTCTCGCATCACATCATGTCCAGAAATCCGTGGAAGTTCTGACTGAGTATCCTAAGGAGAGGAGAGATTCATTCAGATCTTCTCAAGAGCTGCTGTTCAGGGAGAACTTCCAGACACATCAAAGTCAAGACACAACGCAAGGTAAAAAAAAACCTCTCTCATTCTGTGATGTGAGATTTCAACATTTAGCTGATTCTTTCACTCCACTTTATTGGAGTCTCTCTCTTTAACAGACCTGCTTCCAGTATTTTTATCTTTCTTATAGACAATAGAAAGCTGTCCTTGGACTTTTTAGAATCACCTCTTTGTGGTGGAGCTGAAGGATTAGCTGAACTGCTACTTCAGGTAAGGAGAAGAAAGACTGGAAAAGGTCTTGGATGGATTTCATTTTGTTCTAGAGTTCAAAGTATAAAATTGCTGGTTCTAAGCAATACAAATTTCATATCAGGTCATTGAACATTCACATTCAGCTTAACCTACCCTCTCCTTTCCAAGGTGGTCCTTTGTGAGTCACTTTCTCCACCCCTCCTTTGTCAGTGTTCCAAATAACATCTGAGGAATAAATCAAGAGTTCAAACCTTGGCCTTCTTCCAAGTTCCAATTTATTAACAGAGCCATCGAACTATAGTCAACCTAATACTAACTTTTCCTACAGTTCTCCACCCAGTTTAAGTTTTATCCCTCGTCCCTGTTCTGCCTGGCTCTCTGGTAGAAGCCTCCCAAAAATTCCAGTGTACAAATTTCAGACACACACACACACACACACACACAAGTTTGAAAATTCAAAACAATGTTCTTTATCACAAAATTCAAAATAAACTAAGTACTCTTTTTGTATTGCAAAGAGCACTCGTCCCAAAACAACCAGGTAGTCTGTACAATTAACCTTAAGCAGTCATTAAGTACTTAGCAGCTGTGAAGAAACTTCACACCCCTTCTTCCAACAAAGTGAGACACACACACACACACACGTTGCTCTGCTTTGGTTTCAAAGGCGTGGAAAATCAACAAACAAAGTCCAGAAAACAGCAACACATGACTCCTGAAGAACTGAGATCAGATACTCTTTCACAACGGCCAAACCCACACGCTGCTATTTATAACAGCAGCCCTAATTACTGGAGCCCCACCCAACCACAGGTGGCCTCATTTTCTCTTGTAATAATCCTTTAGTTGTTGTCTCCTATGCATCACTCTATGCATGCGTGGATGTGTCATTAATTCTTGTGCAAAATCCAGGGATGATACAGATGATTGATCTCCTCCTGGGCTGTCTGCCAAACTCCCCTCTTCCCTGTCACTCATGCTTCCTTGGTCAGAGGAGGCTTCATTGGCAGATTCCATCAGGAGCAAAACAGGCCTGCGGCATGTGGATGTCTCCCCCACATCCATTCCTTGGGGCAGTAGCTGGGCCAGAGCTAACCACAACAGTCCCCAAACTCACAAGTCCATCACATGGAACACTCCAGTTCTCTCAACGTCCACGATCCTCCCCTGTATGTCCGGCTGGTGCTGAACAAAGAATGGCCTCAAATCTCTGAAAAGAATTTGTTGTGGCTAGTATCTTTTCCTCTCATGCAAACACCCCTCCCTAATTCCCACAATAGACTTCTATGCCGCCCTGAGTCGGTTGAGAAGAGCAGCCTAGAAGTCAAATGAACAGATAAATAAATAGAAATTATGGCTTCGGCCTGACACCTACATTCTCCCTTCCAAAGGGGTCATTTGTGAGTCACTTTCTCCACCCTTTGAAATTATTTTCAAAGATGTATTTTTCAAGAGGATATAGTTGAAGATAAAGTCAAGCAATACATAGAGACAATAAATATGAGTAAAATTACCGAAGTGCAAAATGAAATGTTAAATAGACCAATAACTACAACAGAATTTGAAGCTGTATTGAAAAAAAACCAATAAAATGCCAGGCCCAGCCGGGCTTCCTGTGGAGGTATATAAGAACACACAAGTGTCCTTAGAATGGATTATGTTGGAGATACATAATGAGGCTCTTGAGGCGAAGATACCAATAACCTGGACAGAAGCAATCAATATTCTTAACCCTAAGGAAGACATGAATCACTAACAAATACAAAACTATAGACCAATTTCACTATTAAACACAGATTATAAGATATTTACATTTATAGTAGCAGAGAGAATTAAAAGAATTTTGGATAAATATATTAATCCAGACCAAAATGAATTTCTAACAGGACAACAGATAAAAAACATGAGGTTTATAATGAATAATCCTGAAAAGCAAGCTATACTGGTTTTCCTCAAAGCCCAAAAAGCTTTCAATAGTTTAAAGTGGACATTTATTACAATGCAATTAAAATATATGGGGCTACCTTTGAAAAGTGTTCGTGCAGAATGCAGCTGCGAGAGCAGTCATGGGCTTTCCCAAATATGCCCATGTTACACCAACACTCCGCAGTCTGTATTGGTTGCCGATCAGTTTCCGGTCACAATTCAAAGTGTTGGTTATGACCTATAAAGCCCTTCATGGCACCGGACCTGATTATCTCAAGGACCGCCTTCTGCTGCACGAATCCCAGCGACTAGTTAGGTCCCACAGAGTGGGTCTTCTCCGTGTCCCATCAACTAAACAATGTTGTTTGGCGGGACCCAGGGGAAGAGCCTTCTCTGTGGTGGCCCCGGCCCTTTGGAACCAACTCCCCCCAGAGATTAGAATTGCCCCCACCCTCCTTGCCTTTCGTAAGCTTCTTAAAACCCACGTCTGCCGTCAGGCGTGGGAGAACTGAGATAGTCTTTCCCCCTAGGCCTCTACAATATATGCATGGTATTTTTGTATGTATGTTTGGTTTTATAATAAGGGTTTTTTTAGTTGTTTAGTATTGGATTGTTACATGCTGTTTTTTGTCACTGTTGTTAGCCGCCCCGAGTCTGCGGAGAGAGGCGGCATACAAATCCAACAAATAAATAAATAAATAAATAAATAAATAAATAAAATAAATATGGAATTTGGGACAAAATTTGAAAGGATAATTGAAAAAGATCTATACTAAATGAACAGCTAGTGTAATTATGAATGATGATATTGCAGAAAGGTTCAATATAACTAAGGGGCAAGGATGCTGACTTTCTCCTCTTCTATTTATTTTATCATTAGAAACATTTTTGACAAAAATTAGAGACGGTCAAGAATACAGGGTTTAAAAATTAGGAAAGAAGAATATAAGGTACCTTAATGGATGAAATAAACTGTTGTCAAAAATGTCAGGTAGTTTCTGCCAGTAATTTGCTCTGCCCACCTTAGGAAGAATGGGAGTCACTGATAAGTAGTGGGTTTAAGATCCAAATATCAGTAGGATGCACTGAAAGACATTCCCAAGACTTCCAGCTCGATCAAACATAATTCAGATATGCCGTCAGCCAAAAGAGGTAAGTTCTTAATTCTGACTTGTATAAAAGATGGCCATTTTATTTATTTATTTATTAGATTTTTATGCAGCCCCTCTCCGAAGACTCGGGGCGGCTAACAACAATAAAAAAGACAATGTAAACAAATCTAATATTAAAAATAATCTAAAAAACCCCAATTTAAAGAACCACTCATACATACAAGCATACCATGTATAAATTCTATAAGCCTAGGGGGAAGGGAAAATTTCAATTTCCCCATGCCTGACGACAGATCTCTTTCATAGAATTGGGGGAAGAAAATTATCCAATTATTCTTCAGATTATCTGTTAATAGGTAAACTTATTTCCCTGTTCAGGATGTTGTGTCTTTTGAGGAAGTGGCTGTGCATTTCTCTGAGGATGAGTGGTCTCAGCTGGATCCTGCCCAGAAAGCTCTCCATGGGGAAGTCATGCTGGAGAATTCCAGGAATCTGCTTTCTCTGGGTAAGAATCACTGTCTGTGCTCAGTAATATAGTGAAAGGAGTTAAACGTTATTTCTGGGGGGGGGGGGGGGGATCATTTATTTACAGTGCATTGGAAGGTATTCAAGCCCCCTTCACTTTTGTCCACTTCGTTATGCTGCAGCATGTTACTACAATAATAATAATAATAATAATAATAATAATAATAATAATAATAATTTTATTATTATTATTATTATTATTTATTAGATTTGTATGCCACCCCTCTCCGTAGCATGTTACTACAGTCAATGAAATTCAGTTTTTTTTGTCCTTAATCTGCACTCAGTACCCAATAATGACAAAGTGAAAGTAGAATTTTAGAAATGTCTGCATATTTATTAAAATGAAAAAAACTGAAATATCACATTGGCATAAGTATTCAGACCCTTTCACTCAGTACTTTGTTGAAGCACCTTTGGCAGCATGTAGAGCCTTGTCCTTTTGGATATGATGGGACCAGTTTGCACACCTGGACTGGAGGATATTCTGCCATTCTTGCTTGCAAATCCTCTCAGGCTTGGGTCCTTTTCAGGTCCTTCCAGAGATTTTAAATAAGGTTCAAGTCAGGCTGGGCTACTCTAAGACATGAAGCGTAGACATCAGAGAGTTATGGTTAATGGCGAGTATTCTGAGCAGAGACAGGTTACAAGCGGTGTGCCACAAGGGTCTGTTCTGGGTCCTATTCTTTTTAATATGTTTGTGAGTGACATAGGGGAAGGTTTGGTAGGGAAGGTTTGCCTATTTGCCGATGACTCTAAAGTGTGCAATAGGGTTGATATTCCTGGAGGGGTCTGCAAAAACTAGATAAATGATTTAGCTTTACTAGATAAATGGTCAAAGCAATGGAAACTGCAGTTTAATGTTTCCAAATGTAAAATAATGCACTTGGGGGAAAGGAATCCACAGTCTGAGTATTGTATTGGCAGTTCTGTGTTAGCAAATGATGAGAAATGATTTAGCTTTACTAGATAAATGATTTAGCTTTACTAGATAAATGGTCAAAGCAATGGAAACTGCAGTTTAATGTTTCCAAATGTAAAATAATGCACTTGGGGAAAAGGAATCCACAGTCTGAGTATTGTATTGGCAGTTCTGTGTTAGCAAAAACTTCAGAAGAGAAGGATTTAGGGATAGTGATTTCTGACAGTCTCAAAATGGGTGAACAGTGCAGTCAGGCAGTAGGGAAAGCAAGTAGGATGCTTGGCTGCATAGCTAGAGGTATAACAAGCAGGAAGAGGGAGATTATGATCCCGCTATATAGAGTGCTGGTGAGACCACATTTGGAATACTGTGTTCAGTTCTGGAGACCTCACCTACAAAAAGATATTGACAAAATTGAACGGGTCCAAAGACGGGCTACAAGAATGGTGGAAGGTCTTAAGCATAAAACATATCAGGAAAGACTTAATGAACTCAATCTGTATAGTCTGGAGGACAGAAGGAAAAGGGGGGACACGATCGAAACATTTAAATATGTTAAAGAGTTAAATGAGGTCCAGGACGGAAGTGTTTTTAATAGGAAAGTGAACACAAGAACAAGGGGACACAATCTGAAGTTAGTTGGGGGAAAGTTCAAAAGCAACATGAGAAAATATTATTTTACTGAAAGAGTAGTAGATCCTTGGAACAAACTTCCAGCAGTCGTGGTTGGTAAATCCACAGTAACTGAATTTAAACATGCCTGGGATAAACATATATCCATCCTAAGATAAAATACAGGAAATAGTATAAGGGCAGACTAGATGGACCCTGAGGTCTTTTTCTGCCGTCAGTCTTCTATGTTTCTATGTTTTCTATTTGTGAACCGTGCTGGCATAGCAGTTATAATGCAATACTGCAGAGTACTTCTGCTGTCCCATCTCCAACCAGAATTTCTGAAGCTCAGTCAGAGTGACTATTGGGTTCTTTGCCACCTGTCTTACTAAGGCCCTTCTACCCTGTTTGGTCAGTTTGATTGAGCAACCAGCTGTTGGAAGAGTCCTGGTTGTGCCAAACATCTTCCATTTGAGAATTAAGGAATCCATTTTGCTCTTAGGAACTTTCAGTGCAGCAGATATTTTATTTGCAATATATTCCTTTGCAATAATCCTGTCTCTTAGCTCTGCCTGCAGTTCCTTTGACCTTGTGGCTTTAGGCCTGTTAATGTATGCATTGAGGCCTTCTATGGAGCTCTGTGTGTCTTTCCAAATCTCATCCAATCAATTGAATTGACTACAAGGTGAACTCCAATAATGGCATAGCAGCAATCATGAGAAATGGAAGGCACCTGGACTAAATTTCAAGTACTGTTGCAAAGTGCTGTTTCAAATGATGTTAATGTGATATTTCTGTTTTTTTTTCTTTTTAATAAACTTACAAACAGTTCGTTTTTACTTTGTCATCATTGGGTACTGTTGTGTTTGGGCCTGGGCCAGCCGTTGCTCCCACAGATGGGAGAGATGCGGCACAAAGTGAATGCGAAAGCCTGGCTGACAGCCAGGAAGATGTGGCAGCCAGCCAGGAGGACGAGGCCACTGGAACGCAGGATTCAGCAGACAGCCCAGGGGATATGGCATGCAGTCCCTCAGACAGTCTTTCGTCCCTGGGTTCTTCTGCAGATCAATATATTGATCTGCGTAGCCGAAGAGCTATGCAAAGAAGGGATCGCTTTAAGGAGTATTACAAGTCATTATAGGAGCACCTGGGCTGGGTGTGGTTCTTATACTGAGGGCTGGGTGTGGTTCCCTTAATGAGGGCTAAAGGGATAAAAGGGAACAAAGGCTAAGGCAAACTGTGGCTGTTTATCTGTGTTATTTTGTGGTTCCTGCTCTGAAGTTTCTGTTCCATGCTGTTGGAGTTTTCAACTCAGCTTTTTCAGACAAGTGGGAAGTGAAACCTCTGGGACTTGTTGTTTGCTCCAAAGATTCAAAAGGACTCCTGAAACGTCTCTGCTCATTCCAGGTTGTCTTTGTTTGTTTTTTCCTGTGTTTTTGTATGCGGCTGAAGTAAGCCTTGCACTCTCATTGTTTTCGGACACTAAGAACTGTTTTTGAGTAACCCTTTTTTGTTTATCTAATACAAGTTTGCTGATTAGCAGAGCACGTGTGTGTTTGATTTCTTTTCCTTGGACTGTTACGCATTGCCTGAGCCCAGTCAGGCAGGACAGGTACTGAGTGTAGATTAATGGGGAAAATGGATTTCAACAAATGGAGAATCAGGCTGCAGCATAATAAAACTGACAAAAGTGAAGGGGATCTGAATACATTCTGAAGGCTCTCTGTATGCTTCATTTATTTTTTATAAATAATATAGGCATTGCATATACACAATATTTCTCCTGTTGTTTTCTCTGGGGGGGGGGGTGTCCCTATGAAATGGGTTGAGCTTGGAGAGATTGGCCCAAAATCACCCAGCCAGCATTCATGCTAATGGTAGAACTAGTATCGAGAATCACCCAGTTTCTACCTTGATATCTTAACCATTTGACCAAAGTGCCTTTATACAAGAGGGAAATTTATTGAAAAGAAATTTGGGGAACTGCAGAGCTGCATTCTTTTTTTAAAATGATTTTTAAATGCTTTCTGCTCATAAAATGCATAGTACTCATTTCATAGAAGACATTAGTAAGAATCTGAGAAACAGGATGGTGTGGCCTATCATGAACCAGGTTCTGGCTACCAGGATTCGGTATTCCCTCCTGAACATCATCACTGCCTACCTGAGCTGCTATAACCAAGACTAGATAAGCCCTGAGAGGGATGTTCCCTTCTTAGAGATATGCCAATTTTTGTACCATGTTTGGCCTTAGTCTAAGTTGAGCGTGGGGGTCAATTGCCATCCAGAAATTCCCCTTGACTTTCAAAGATTCTGCTCCATAGACTAGAGGATATGACACTTTTATTGAAGCTGGGAGGAGCTGGGTATGTTGCTGCCCCAGCATGATATGGTGTCATGCTGTATACAGCACTATGGAATTGTCCCACGTCATTTTCCAATTAAATGTCCAGACTTTCTCCCATGTTTGTAAATCGATCTCTCTTCCTAAATTTTTGCACCAGCTTATCATATTATCTTTTAACGTCTGGTCTATATTTTTATAACCTCATTAAAAGAAAATCAAATTAAGATGTTTTACAGATGGCATTTGCCACCAAATAGAATAGCAAAAATGTTTCCTGATATGTCCCCTAATTGTTGGAAATGTAAGCGAGAAATGGGCTCCTTTTATCATCAGTAGTGGACATGCCAAAAAACTAAGTCATATTGGAATACAATAGAAAAGTGGATAAAAGAAATTACTTTACAAGATATTAAGAAAACACCAGAATTTTTTTTATTTGGCATAACGAATCAAAAATTTAAAAAGGATATTTTTTAAAAAAATCATACATATTTTAACAGCAGCTAGAATAGTATTTGCACAGAATTGGAAGGGAGGAGATATTCCCGAGGAAGATGATGTAATAAATAAAATTATAGAGTGCCAAAATGAACATGATGACAAGGCGGTTAAATAACCAGGACGAATCAGAAGTTTATGAGATCTGGAATAAATTGTATATATGGTTAAGTAAAAGAGAAAAAACAAAATTTTGATGATTTGAAAGCATGTATGGATATTAAAAACAGTTTTATCTTGTTAATTTTACACGAAAGAAGGATATAACAACAATTTTTTAATATATATCTGATTTACTATATTAATCTTATAAGCTAAGAGTGATTTTTTTTCCCTGTATTAGTGAGACTTCAAAAACAAGTGGGGTAATTGTAACCCCAAATAGTTGTTTTACGTATGTACGTTATGTTTGTCTTTTTACGAAAATTTAATAAAGTTGTTTTTTTTTTTAAATTAAAAAAGGAATTGTCCCACGTCACCAATTAGTTCAGGGTTGTGATCCAATCCTATTGGAATGAAAATACTGTATACAATTTTCCTTTTTCTTTTCCAAAGGTTTTAACGGGCAAGAGAATAAGAATTGCAAGCAGGAAGACCAGGCGATCCATTTGAAAGAGGGGGAGAGGAAATTTGAAGATCGGATGCAACCAAAGAGTGATGAAACAAAGCAATCACAAAGTGGAATTAATAAAAATCTTTCCTGGATCAGTTGGCTTCATAATCCTACAGTGATCGATACGGGAGAAAGACCATATAAATCGACAGAGTGTGGAAAAAGGGTCAATAAAACCGACCATCTCTTTTCTCATAAAAGGAGACTTTCAGAAGAGAAACGATTTATCTGCACGGAATGTGGAAAGGCCTTTACTCGTAGCAATTATCTTAATATCCACAAAATGATCCACACGGGAGAGAAACCGTATCAATGCATAGAGTGTGGAAAGACTTTTGTTCTCAGCATTCAACTTAATCGCCACAAGAAGATCCACACAGAAGAGAAACTATATCAATGCTTGGAGTGTGGAAACAGCTTTTCTTGTAGTACTCATCTTAATCGGCACAAGAGGATCCACACAGAAGAGAAACCACATCAATGCATGGAGTGTGGAAAGAGCTTTGCTCATAGCAGTCAACTTAATTCGCATAAGGGGATCCACATAGTAGAGTGTCCATATCAATGCACGGAGTGTGGAAAGAGCTTTACTTGTAGCAGTCATCTTAATTCCCACAATTTGTTCCACACAGGAGAGAAGCCATATCAATGCATGGAGTGTGGAAAGGGTTTTAGGAAAAGTACTAATCTTAATTCCCACAAGAGGATCCACACTGGAGAGAAGCCGTATGAATGCACGGAATGTGGAAAGACTTTTGCTTGGAGGAATAGTCTAAATTGCCACAAGAGAAGCCACTCAGGAGAAAGACCTTATAATTGCACGGAGTGTGGAAAGACCTTCCGTTTTAATAACTCTTTTATAATCCATCAACGGAATCACAAAGGAGAACGACCTTATAAATGCATGGACTGTGGGAAGACCTTTACTTCTAGCAGTCAATTTCATCGCCACAAGAGAATGCATTCAGGAGAAAGACCTTATAAATGCATGGAGTGTGGAAAGAGCTTTACTTATAGTAGTAGTCTTAATTCCCACAAAAGGATCCACTCAGGAGAAAGACCTTATATATGCATGGAGTGTGGAAAGAGCTTTACTCGTAGCAGTTGTCTTAATTCCCACAAGAGGATCCACATAGGAGAATGACCTTATAAACTCGTGGAAGGTGGAGATGGCTTTAAAAGGAGTTGGGATCCTTTTAAAGGATACTGCAGCTGACATGAATGAGTTGCCAAGTTTTCCCAGGGAGGGAATTAGAAGAATTAAACCAGATAGAGATAAACAAGGAAGATGTTGTTGCATGCCTCTCTAAACTAAATGTCAACAAATCGCCGGGTCCAGATGGCATCCACCCTAGAGTTCTCAAGGAACTCAAGTGTGAAATTGCTGAACTTCTAGCTCAAATATACAATCTTTCTCTAAGATCAGGCATTGTACCTGAGGATTGGAGGGAGGCAAATGTAACCCCGATCTTCAAGAAAGGATCCAGAGGTGATCCAGGAAACTATAGACCAGTCAGTTTAACCTCAGTTCCAGGTAAAGTGATGGAAACCATTATTAAAGATAAAATTACTGGGCTCATAGAAAAACAGGCATTGATGAAAGAAAATCAACATGGTTTCTGCAAAGGCAAATCATGTCTTACTAACTTCTTAGAATTCTTTGAGGGTGTAAATAAACACACAGATAAAAGGGACCCAGTTGATATTGTATATCTTGACTTTCAAAAGGCTTTTGACAAAGTCCCTCACCAAAGGCTCCTAGAAAAGCTCTTCAGCCACGGAATTAGAGGACAGGTCTTGTCCTGGATTGGTAACTGGCTAAATTATAGGAAGAAAAAGGGTGGCAATAAATGGACAATTCTCTGGATGGAAAGGTGTAAGAAGTGGTGTACCCCAAGGTTCAGTTTTGGGACCTTTACTTTTTAATTTATTCATTAATGATCTGGATGTAGAAGTAAATAGTGAGGTAGCAAAGTTTGCTGACGACACTAAATTGTTCCGGGTAGTGAAAAGCAGTGTTCCCTGTAATTTTTTTGGGGAGTGGGCAGAAAAGTATAGTGTCTGAGTGGCAGTTCCTTCGGGACTGGGCGGCACAGAAATATTAAATACATAAATAAATAAACAAATAAATAAATTAAAAACCCACCCTGTTTTGCCTCAGAGAATTTCAAAATAAAATACTGTACTGTGTGTCTATAACAGTGAGCTCATAATAGGGCAACTCTATCAATATCAAAATGCCACTTAAATAGTTGAGCTAGTTTCAAACTAGATTTTGATTTTCTTTCTCTCTTCCTTACTCCCATTCTTTTTCTTTCTCTTTTCCTTCCTCTCTTTTTTCTATCTGTTTCTCTCTCTTCCTCTCTCTCTCCTTCCCTCTCACTCTTTCCCTCTCGGCTTCTGGGCAGGTTTGAAAAACTCTGAGTTGATGATGATTTTTAAGTGAGCGATTGCTCACTGCTCAGCTTAGAGGGAACTATGGTGAAAAGTGAAACTGATTGTCGGTAGCTCCAGAAGGATCTCTTGAAATTGAGTGAGTGGGCAACAAAGTGGCAAATGCATGTTAACCTAAACAAGTGCAAAGTTATGTACATTGGGGCAAAGAACCCCAATTATACCTACCAACTAATGGGGACAAAACTTTCCAAGACAACCCAAGAAAGGGATTTTGGGGTTTTGGTGGACAGCTCAATGAAGATGTCAACCCAGTGTGCAGCAGCAGTAAAAAAAGCAAATTCCATGCTTGGCATGATTAGGAAGGGAATCAAAAATAGGTTAGCAAGCATTGTATTGCCTCTGTACAAATTGATGGTGAGACCACACTTGGAGTACTGTGTACAGTTCTGGACACCGCACCTCAAGAAGGATATAATGGAACTGGAAAAGGTGCAAAAAAGGGTAACAAGAATGATAAAGGAAATGGAGCACCTCCCTTATGATACCAGGTTACAACGCCTTGGTCTCTTCAGCCTTGAAAGACGGCGTTTAAGGGGTGACTTGATCGAAGTGTGTAAAATCATGCATGGGATAGAAAAGATGGATAGAGAAAAATTATTTTCTCTATCACACAATACTAGGACAAGGGGGCACTCCCTAAAGCTCATAGGTAAGAAAGTGAGAACAAATCAAGGGAAATATTTCTTCACCCACAGGGTCGTTGGTTTATGGAATTCACTTCCAGAAGAGGTCGTGACAGCTGTCAGCCTTGATAGCTTCAAGGCAGGATTAGACAGATTCACGGATGCCAAGCATATAGATGGTTATTGAAACAGATGTCCAAGTGCTGCCTCTATGTTGGTTAAGGCAGGCAGGATTCCCTTGAGTAACACTTGTTGCGGGTCAAGGGAAAGGGAGGGTCTTGCCTTCTCTTTCTGCTCAAGATCCCCATGGACAATTGGTGGGCCACTGTGTGACACAGAATGCTGGACTCGATGGGCTTTGGCCTGATTCAGCACGGCTCTTCTTATGTTCTTATCTGAAATTTGATCAGGTGACCATCAGGATGCTGCAACGGTCATAAGTATGAAAAATTGTCATAAGTCACGTTATTCAGTCCTTTTTAAAAAACTTTGAATAATAACTGTATGAACTGTAGTACTGTACATCAAGGACTACCTATAGTTGCCTAACATATCATACAAAAACCATTTGATTAATAATCCAAATAAACTGTAGCTCTTCTTAGATATGGGTGCATAAATTGCCTTTCTTGTGCAAATCAGAACAGTGTGTATCCCTGCTTGTGGTTTTTGTTAAGTCCAAACAGACGAAGGCCTTTTCTGCATGTAGAAATATTCGTGATTGGGGTTTTTTTTTTTTTTGAAAATAGTTTTTATTGAGTTTAAAACAAACCAACATACAAAATTGTTTTTCATTCTATTATTTCAAATATTCCAAAATACCAAACACAATTATCATATTGTTGTCCAATTATGTTGTAGGATAAAAAGAAAAATAACCCATAACTTACTTAGAGGTTATCTGATGCCTTTTGCTGTTGCCTGAATGTTTTTGTTCTGATATTGAGCCAAAATAAGACGGAGTGGCTGTGGGTTTTGCCTCCCAAGGACAATTCCATCTGTCCATCCATTACCCGGGGGGGGGAATTACTGACCCCCTCAGAGAGGGTCCGCAACATGGGCGTCCTCCTCGATCCACAGCTCACATTAGAGAAACATCTTTCAGCTGTGGTGAGGGGGGCGTTTGCCCAGGTTCGTCTGGTGCATCAGTCCTATCTGGACTGGGAGTCACTGCTCACAGTCACTCATGCCCTCATCACCTCGAGGCTCGGCTACTGTAACGCTCTCTACATGGGGCTACCTTTGAAGAGTGCTTGGAAACTTCAGATCGTGCAGAATGCAGCTGCGAGAGCAATCATGGGCTTCCCAAGGTATGCCCAAGTCACACCAACTGTATGTATGTTTTTTATATATTGGGGTTTCTTGTTTTTTAGACTTTCCTAAATGTATTATTGTTATTTTAGATTCTAACTATTAGATTTGTCATTGTATATTGTGTTATTATTGTTGTGAGCCACCCCGAGTCTACGGAGAGGGGCGGCATACAAATCTAATAAATTGAATTGAATTGAATACAAGCAATGAGTTCTTTTGATGTTTGTCTTTTTATACTAGTTTAGACATGCCAAACACAAGTCCCCTGGATCAGAATCTTCCCATGATGAAGTTAGATGTGGCCCATAGTCTCACCCTCGAGAAAGCCCCTGCCATGGATGAAGAAGTACACAGAAACTTACATGGCCAACTGACCCGTGCGTGCTTCAGTGAAGAGGCTGCCCGATAGGCCTCCAGGACTGTTAACAGACTGTGGCCAGGCCCACGGCTCCCTGGAAGGCTATGTCTATGGACTTTATTGTGCACCTGCTGGAGAGTGTTTGGAATACTGTGATTATTAAAGACTTATTTTCCAAACAAGCGCATTGTATGGCATGTCCTAGGATCCCTTCTGTTTGGCTAGCTTCTTTGTACGGCATCTAAATACAGGTTGCATGGTGTTCCAAAACAAATAATCTCAGATCAGGGAAATAAATTGACATCAAAATTTTGGCATGAAGAGCCAGGGTAGCGCAGCAGGTAGAGTGCTGTACTGCAGGCCACTGAAGCTGACTCATAGATCTGAAGGTCAGCGGTTCAAATCTCATCACCGGCTCAAGGTTGACTCAGCCTTCCATCCTTCCGAGGTGGGTAAAATGAGGACCCAGATTGTGGGGGCAATAGCCTAGCTCTGTTTAAAAAAGTGCTATTGCTAACATGTTGTAAGCCGCCCTGAGTCTAAGGAGAAGGGCAGCATAAAAATTGAATGAATGAATGAATGAATAAATAAATAAATAAATAAATTCCTGAGCTCGTTAGGATCCTCCTAGGGTTTTAGCTCCACCCATAATCCTCAAGTGGAAGGAGCCCGTGAAGTCCAAATGAGGTCCTGGCACAGTGCCTTTGATGCTACATGAACTATCAACAAATCAATTGGTTTGAAGATTTACCTTTTGCTGAGGTGGCATGCAATAAATCTGTACACAACTGGCAGTCAGCAGAAGGGGTGTGCACAAGCGCACCATAGTGCCGACTGTCCCTGTCGTACTGTCCTATTTTCTTCTTTTATCCTTACTTTCTACTTATGTTTATGCAAACTACAATCCTATACTTTTTTGACTAAATAAAATAAACAAACTGTTGTGGTTGGCTCTGGCCCAGCTCCTGCCCCAGGGAATGTGGAGGTGGATGCAGGGGAAACATCAATATGTCATAGGCCTGTTTTATTGCCGACAGAGTCAGGTAGAGAAGTTTCCTCGGACGAAGAGGAAGGTGGGAGTGACTTGGAAGAGGGGGGCTTGGCACACAGCCCAGGAAGCCAATCTCCATGATCTTCTGTCGATTTGGATGCGGAAGTCTTGTACCCACGCAGGCGCAGACTTATGCATCGGAGAGACCAATTGAAGAAATATTACAGGAGATAAGAGAGGCCACCTGTGTTTGAGTAGGGCTCCAGTAATTAGTGCTGCTGATATAAATAGCAGCGTGTGGGTTTGGCCGTTGTGGAAGATTATCTGATCGTTGTTCTTCAGGACCGTGCCTTGCTGTTTCCGGACTTTGTTTGTTGATTTTTCACGACTTTGAAACCAAAGCAGAGCAAAGTGTGTGTGTGTTTCACTTTGTGGAAGAAGAAGGGCTGTGACGTTTCTTCACAGCTGCAAGCTAAGTACTTAAGGACTGATTAAGGGAATTGTACAGACTACCAGGTTGTTTTGGGACGAGTGCTCTTTGCAATACAAAAAGAGTGCTTAGTTTATTTTGAATTTTGTGATAAAGAACATTGTTTTGAATTTTCAAATGTGTGTGTGTGTCTGAAATTTGTACCCTTGAATTTTCGGGAGGCTCATACCAGAACCCGGCAGAACAGGTTTGAGGATCCTCATACTTGCAAATCATGGACACTTAACTGGTGAAAGGCCTCTTATGTGAGAAATTCGTCACATGCATATCAATGTATCCTATATGAAATTTTTTTTTTAATTCCTCTCACAAAATAAGCCAGAATGAGGGGATGCCCATGAAATGCATGTTCAAAGAACCACTGCCCCACTTTCTCAAGCATTTTTGCCTTTATATGATATGACAAGGATTGGGGGAGACGACTAAATTTTAGTTAAATTATATTAATTAAATATCAGTGATATGGTTATTCATGAGATGTTATTAAATTCTGTTTTGTTCTGAATTAAAAATACATGAAACTTTTGATTGTAACTGTGGAAGGCGATACTTCAGGCTTTCAGAGTATTGGGCCACTTTGGAAATATTTATTGAAATACAGTATTGTTTACTGATGGTTCTAGATCAAATAGGTAAAAGAACAGTGATTTTGGTTTTATAATCATGACAATTGCTTTCATAATGGAAGACTGACAAAATTAGACAGGTTGTCTTTAGGAGCCTTGATATGTAAAGAAATGGGTTGCAAAGAATGGAGGCAGAATGAGAAGTTAAGGCCATTCTTTTAAAATAGCTTCTTAACCACAATTTTCCCTCCATCCTTTCTTTCATTAATTATAGCTAACTCTCTTTTTTCTTGCACTGTCCTCCTCAAAATCCAGACTAATCTTTTCAAACCAGTAAAATCTTGATTATCTTTGACTGGAAAAAAATATTTTACTCCAAAGCTCTTTAAGTTCCTACTGAAATTTCCTGAGGTGTATTCCCCACTCAACAACCAAAATAAAATATTCATGGGGTGTTTTTTTTGCCTCATAGTATTTGAGAATTATACTTATTTTTCAGTATTTGCCTTCTGTCTTTTTGTAATTCTACTTTTTCTCTAGTCACACAGGAGACTTTATTATCCCAATCTTCATTTCTCCATCATGGTGCCTTATTTTGAGGTAAAAAAATTTAATGGTCCACAAGTTTGAGCTTTCTTTCCTTTTTGAAAGTTCTTTTTAATGGTTCTTTTTCATTGGGATAATTTAATTATTTATTTATTAATCCATCCATCCATTCATTCATTCGGATTTCTAGGCCACCCTTCCCTGCAAACTCAGGACATTTGTTATTCTCATTATTACCGGCTGCCTTTAGTATTTTGAAGCCTACCTGGCTACCCAAAGGGATGAATCTGAAAAGGAAGATGTAATCATTGAACTCACTAAAGAAAATCAAAACAAATCTTAATTTTCCCCAGCCTGTGGCTTTCCTCCCTGATTTCCCCTCACTTCAAGGCTGAGTTTCCCATCAGCCACAAGAAACAGGCTGGGTTTCATAGAGAGACTTTTCTTCCTTGACTTTTGATCGCCCTGCCATTTCTGACAGGATTTTGCTCATTTTTGATGGCTCCTAGAAATCCCTAGAGGCCCTTCAGAGAAGCTGCTCTACAGGAAAGTCTCCACAAGAGATTTTCTCCATCTTCATAAGATGGTTCTTAGAAATTAAAAAAAAGGGAAATATAGAAATAGATGCTTGACGAAGAGACCACTTCCTTTCTAGATAGGCCATATTAGAGGGAACCTTTCCTTCAAGTTTAACGCCCAATCATCCCAGACCCACAATGGAACAAGACGTCCTGAGCCCTTGCAGGGTCTTCTCGCAATGCGCAAAGGATCCTCTAGGGGGCTCCCTAGAAGAGACGAGGGGCTCCTACTGCGCGCCGGCCTTACAAAGAGAACTGAGCATGCGCCGGTCTCTCCCCCCAAGTCAAGAGAGATCCGTGCGTCCCGATGCCTTTTCCAGCAAGGGCTTGAAATTCTTTTCCGTTCTTTCTACAGTGAGCGATTCTGCCTTTGGGTGAGAGCCTGTCTAGCGAAGGGAGGAGGCTGAAGGGAATCCTTGCACGGTCCGAGATCCAGACGTGATTCGGTGTTTAGTGATGGGAAAGGGGGGGGGGGGGGGCTCGCTTGGACACCTGCGAAACTTCCACGAGACTTGCTGTCGTGGGGTGGAGAAGAGGGAGCAGTGGTCCCATGTTCCCCTGCCGCCCGTGTGTATGCACAGGCCAGGCAGGGGAGAAAGCAAACGTCGGACCCTTTCCATTGCCCGTAGAGGGGGGAAAACCAGAATCTCAGAAAGGAGGGAGCCATTTACCCTCCATTTCGATGGGGAAACCTTTGTGTGGGAGGAAGATGAGGGAAACGTCGCCTTTGCAAAACAGAGATTTGTGCCTCCAAGACCGTCTTGTGTCAGGGGACCGGGACAATTTCCTGCAAATCTCCCGGCCCCCGTTTTTCAGAAGGGATCAGGCCAGTGTTTTTGTCAAGCTTGGCCTTTGTTGTAAATCCTGGGTGTTGCAACCCATTGTTTATTTATTTACTACTGGGTTTAGGGAGCCCCCCAATGTCAATTGCTATTCGCAAACTGGAACGTTTATGGATTGAATTATGCAAATGGTTGCTCTTAACTATGAAGCCATAGAAATGATAATATTATAGTTAGCCTTAGAAAGCCTTTTGAAAGCACAAGGCTTGAAATTTAAGAGATTAACTGCTAGTCCAACCTTTGGCAGGACAGTAGATGATGATGATGATTATTATTATTAATTATTATTATTATTATTTATTAGATTTGTATGCTGCCCCTCTCCGCATACAATTAAACAATTCATGACAAATCTAATAGATTTAAAAAACATTTAAAAGATTGTTATGGGGAAAATAGTAAGAAGGGGATGTATAAATTATGCATAAATTATGTATAAATTCTGCGTAGAGTAAATAATAATGGCAACAATAACATACAAATTAATTTTTAATAGAAACTAGGAAGTAGAAATAAAAAATATTTTCCCAATATTTTGATAGATATCCTAAGGCAGTGTTTCCCAACCTTGGCAACTTGAAGATATCTGGACTTCAACTCCCAGAATTCCCCAGCCAGCATTTGTTGGCTGAGGAATTCTGGAAGTTGAAGTCCAAATATCTTCAAGTTGCCAAGGTTGGGAAACACTGTCCTAAGGGATCTCTGCAATTTCCCCCATATGTAGAGAGACCAATTTAACTAATAACTTTTCCCCCTATCCCCCCCTACATCCAAGACTTTGGTAAATTCATCCGTATTTTTCCTTCCTTTTCCTCTTCCCTTCTCTCTGTTGATAAGGGTGTTCAGTGATGAAAGCATTAGGTTTCAAAGCAAGAGATTAATTTCTACTCTACCTTTTGACATGAAAGCCTTGAGCTATCCTAACTCTCAGCCCAGTCTACTTCACAGGGCTGTTGTGGGGATGGGAAATAGTAAGAAGGAGCATTATGTATAATTGCTGCCTATAGTAATTGATGATGATAATAATAATAGTTACAATAATAACAATAACAGTAATACTGTACTACAGAGGACATAAAAATCAAATTTTAGTTATTTCTCTGCAATTTCCCCATATGTAGCATAATCAAGGTAATTAAGATCCCCCCCAGGCATTGGTAAGTTCATCCCAATTACTTTTTTTCCCCTTCCCTCTCTTAATATGTATACTCAATTAATTACATTAATAAACAATCTAAATTATTTCCCATTTCAGGCATGTAAGCTGGAATTTTTTTCTGCTTCTTCTGGAATCTTAAGGATCTTATGTGGGAAGAAATCTGAATGGCCTTAGAAAATTTTCCCAGACCACTTGCTAACAGAAAAACCTGTGGAGTCCGTTTTGGAGCTGTACTGGAGACCAGAGAGAAGATGGATGGACAATACTCAGCAGATGCAGAAATTAGAAAAAGCCCTCCAGCTGTTCAACCTTGGAGCTGTGGGAAGAATGGGGCAAGTCCTGGGCGGAAGAGCCATGAAGAGGCTTCCAATAAGGCCCAAGACTGTCACTTCATAAAAGTCCAGTTTCAGGAGGGGAGTCGTCCCCGAGATATTTGCACTCAGCTTCACTACCTTTGTCATCAGTGGCTGCAGCCAGAAAAACACACCAAGGCTCAGATGCTGGACCTGGTGCTCCTGGAACAATTGCTGGCTGTCCTTCCTCCAGAGATGGAGAAATGGATACGGGAGTGTGGAGCAGAGACCAGTTCCCAGGCGGTGTCCCTGGCCGAAGGCTTCTTGCTGACCCAGGAGGAGGAAAAGATGAAAGAAGAGTTGCAGGTGGGAGAATGTAACCATGGCAGCTCTAAAGAGGGTCCCTCTGGATTTGTCAATTTCTTTCTGGGTGAATTTTCTGGGATTATTTACTCATCAGGGCATTTGTTCTGTTCTTCCAGAGGATGTATTTGAGGTATCCTGTTCTGAATTTCAGCAATGGATATTGGGAGCTGCTAGTATGATAATTCATTTCCATCTCTGTTCTCTTCCTTTCTTGCATCACATCATGTCCAGAAATCGGTGGAAGCTGTGACTGAGTATCCGAAGGAGGGGAAAGGTTCATTCATATCTTCTCAGGAGCGGCTCTTCAGGGAGAACTTCCAAAAAGATCAAGGTCAAGACGCCATGCAAGGTAATAAAAACTTTCTCGCTCTATGATGTGAGATTTCAACATTTAGCTAATTCTTTTGCTCCACTTTATTGAAGTCAGTAATTGTTGTGGTTAGTTCTGGCCCAGCTCCTGCCCCAAGGAGTGTGGAGGTGGATGTGGGGGAGACATCCACCTACCACAGGCCTGTTTTGCTCCTGGTGGAGTCTGCCGGCGAAGGCTCCTCTGATGAGGGAAGCGTGAGTGACAGGGAAGAGGGGAGTTTGGCAGACAGCCCAGGAGGAGATCAATCATCCTTATCATCCCTGGATTCTGAACAAGAACTTATGACGGACCCACGCATGCGTAGAGTGATGCATAGGAGAGAACAACTGAAGGATTATTACAGGAGATAAGTGAGGCCACCTGTGGTTGGGTGGGGCTGCTGTAATTAGTGCTACAGATAAAAAGAGCAGCGTGCTGGTTTAGTCTCGTGGAAGTTTATCTGATTCATAGTTTCGTCAAGATCGTGGTTTTGCTGTTTCCCTGTTCAAGACTGTGTGCGGAATTTCTGGACTTTGGAATTGGACTCAATTTCCAAGTTACTGGGAATCTCACTTGCACGAACGTGGATTGCATTTAACCTGTGTCTTGTGTGTACCGGAAAATCCCTTTGACATTTAAAAAGGGAGTTTTTCCTGCTTTTCTGTTGATAAAGACCTTCTGCTTTCCTTCTATCTTGTGGTGTGTATCTGTTTGGTCTAATTACCCTGTAATTATGGGCGGTTGGGACACGCTGGCAGAACAGTAATGGGCTGCTACCAGAACAGTCAGGTGCTCCACTCCGGTAACGATATGCACGGATGCCCCTGTGCAAGATTTGGCTACTGTACATGGACAGCAGGCAAAATCTTGTGTGAAGATGTTCGTGCAAGTGAGGTTTTGCTGCTTTTTGCCGCTTTTTTGCTTCTGGGCATACACAGAAGGAAAAATATCGGTGAAAAGCGCCAAAATCTTGCGCGTCCTCACATATGCGCAGAAGCCAAATCTCACACTGATGGGCACACCTGCGCCCACCTGACGCACACGGCCTTGCGATGGCCTCAAAGAGTGCACCGGTAGCGGCAAAGACAGCAGTCCTTTGCTGATTGGACTGCCTCTCTTTAACAACTCTGCTTCCAGTATTTTTCTCTTTTTCATAGAGAGTAGAAAGCCGTCCTTGGAGTTTTTAGAATCACCTCCTCTGTGTGGTGGAGCTGAAGGATTAGCTGAACCACTACTCCAGGTAAGGAGAAATAAGATTGGAAAAGGTCCCTGAATCCTGGATGGATCTGTTCTGGGTCCTATTCTTTTTAATATGTTTGTGAGTGACATAGGGGAAGGTTTGGTAGGGAAGGTTTGCCTATTTGCCGATGACTCTAAAGTGTGCAATAGGGTTGATATTCCTGGAGGCGTCTGTAATATGGTAAATGATTTAGCTTTACTAGATAAACGGTCAAAGCAATGGAAACTGCAGTTTAATGTTTCCAAATGTAAAATAATGCACTTGGGGAAAAGGAATCCACAATCTGAGTATTAGCAATCTGTGTTAGCAAAAACTTCAGAAGAGAAGGATTTAGGGGTAGTGATTTCTGACAGTCTCAAAATGGGTGAGCAGTGTGGTCGGGCGGTAGGAAAAGCAAGTAGGATGCATGACTGCATAGCTAGAGGTATAACAAGCAGGAAGAGGGAGATTGTGATCCCCTTATATAGAGCGCTGGTGAGACCACATTTGGAATACTGTGTTCAGTTCTGAAGACCTCACTTACAAAAAGATATTGACAAAATTGAACAGGTCCAAAGATGGGCTACAAGAATGGTGGAAGGCCTTAAGCATAAAATGTATCAGGAAAGACTTAATGAACTCAATCTGTATAGTCTGGAGGACAGAAGGAAAAGGGGGAACATGATCGAAACATTTAAATATGTTAAAGGGTTAAATAAGGTTCAAGAGGGAAGTGTTTTTAATAGGAAAGTGAACACAAGAACAAGGGGACACAATCTGAAGTTAGTTGGGGAAAAGATCAAAAGCAACGTGAGAAAATATTATTTTACTGAAAGAATAGTAGATCCTTGGAACAAACTTCCAGCAGACGTGGTTGGTAAATCCACAGTAACTGAATTTAAACATGCTTGGGATAAACATATATCCATCCTAAGATAAAATACAGGAAATAGTATAAGGGCAGACTAGATGGACCATGAGGTCTTTTTCTGCCGTCAGTCTTCTATGTTTCTGTGTTTCTATGAATTCTGCAGAAGATGCCCCGTTTGTTCACGTGATCTCTGTCCTAGAATTGATGGAAGAAAATTATTTTTGGAATTATCTGTTAATAAGGAAACTTGTGTCCTTGTTCAGGATGTTGTGTCTTTTAAGGAAGTAGCGGTGTATTTCTCCAAGGAGGAGTGGTCTCAACTGGACGCTGACCAAAAAGCCCTCCATGGAGAAGTCATGCTGGAGAATTCCAGGAATCTCTTTTCTCTGGGTAAGGATTCCTTTCTGTGCTCAGCAATGTAGAGAAGGGTCCTGAATATTATTTCGGGGGGAGGGGGGGAATAATTTATTTACAGTGCCTTCAGACCTCTTTCACTTTGTAGTATTTTGTTATACTGTAGCCTGATTCTGCAGTTGTTGAAATGAGTACAGTGCTACCTTGTCTTACAAACTTAATTGGTTCCGGGATGAGGTTCTTAAGGTGAAAAGTTTGTAAGATGAAACAATGTTTCCCATAGGAATCAATGGAAAAGCGATTAATGCGTGCAAGCCCAAATTTTTTTTGCCAGCCGAAGCAGGGGAATCCAGCATCACAAAAACGGGTGCTTCGCTGGCAACGGAAGTCTGGAGGTGGGGTTTCCCAGCGAAGGGAGCATCAGTGAAATCACAGCATCTCCAGACCACTGTGTTTTTGCGATGCTGCGATTTCACTGAGGCTCCCCTTGCTGGGAAACCCCACCTACAGATTTCCGTTGCCAGCAAAGCGCCCGTTTTTGCGATGCTGGATTCCCCTGCTGGGATTCCCCTGCAGCATCACAAAAACACGGAAGTCCGGAGATGAGGTTTCCCATGGAGGGGAGCCTCAGGGAAATCCCAGCAGCGCAAAAACGGGTGCTTCGCTGGCAACGGAAGTCTGGAGGCGGGGCATCCCAGCAGCGGCGGTGGGTTTGTAAGGTGAAAATAGTTTGTAAGAAGAGGCAAAAAAGTCTTAAACCCCGAGTTTGTATCTCAAAAAGTTTGTATGATGTGGCGTTTGTAAGACGAGGTATCACTGTATTTTGTATTTTATGAACAGAAAGCATTTTTTAAAAAACACGTTATTTTATGTAATAAGGAAGATTATGCAAATTTCAAATTGTTCTTTGAATAAACTTCCTTCTTCCATAAAATCAGTTTAGTCAAATGGTTCCTGCAAAGTGCTTCTGGGCATTTTGCCAACCACCATAAGCTTGCTGATATTTACAAGAATGCTTACTTAGCCTTGAATTATTATTTTGTGGACTCATGCTTGTTAGAAATAAGTTTAATATTACAATGCAAGTAAATGGTTTGTAATCATAGGAAAAGCTGTTGTAAGCCATAATCATCAGGTCATCATGGGTTTGCTAATTGTGCTGCAACCTGATTGGCTGTAACCTATGTAATAGGGGTAACACCCTTGCATGGGTGTGGTTTGTTACAGAGGGTTTGTTATAGTGGTTTGTTATAGTAGAGAGAGGTTTGTTATATAGTGGTTTATGCTGGGTGGTTTTTAGTTTAATAGTTAGTGCTTAGTGGTTGTAGCGGTGGACGGAATAAGAGTTATATCAAAGTATTGTGGATAGTTTATTATAGTGGTTAAATGTAAAGGTTTATTTAGAGAAGCAGTTTGATAAGAGGAAAAGTAAAATATATTTTTACAAGAAAGCCTGCTGCAGTGTTTTTCATTGAAGACTTCAATTAGGTATAGTGGTTAACTGTGGCATATAAAACCCTATCAGATTTAAAAAAACAAACAACACATACATACCAAACATAAAATATAAAAAGCCTGGGGGAAAGATGTCTCAACTCCCCCATGCCTGGCGGTAAAGGTGGGTCTTAAGTAGTTTACAAAAGACAAGGAGGGTGGGGGCAGTTCTAATCTCCGGGGGGAGTTGATTCCAGAGGGCTGGGGCCACCACAGAGAAGGCTCTTCCTCTGGGGCCCGCCAAACGACATTGTTTAGTCGACGCGACCCGGAGAAGGCCGACTCTGTGGGACCTTATCGGTCGCTGGGATTCGTGCGGTAGCAGGCGGTTCCAGAGGTACTCTGGTCCAATGCCATGTAGGGCTTTAAAGGTCATTACCAACACTTTGAATTGTGACCGGAAACTGATCGGCAGCCAATGCAGGCCACGGAGTGTTGTAGAAACGTGGGCGAAAAAAAATAAAGGAATGGATTCAGAAAGTATTCAGATCCCGTTCACTTTTGTCAATTTTGTCATGCTGCAGGCTGATTCAAGATAGCGCGGTCTGGAATGGAGCTGCATTGGGCCTTGGCATCTTAGCCAGCCGTGCAAACTTTGGTGGGATGGTGGGGAGCTGCAGCAAGCTCCAGGGATGGGGTGGGCAGTGGGGCTAGCGCGACTGCAGGAGGAGGTAGCTCAGCTAGGGTGCAGGGCAGGCACCACATGGGAACTGGGAAGCTTAGGCGGCATAGTTCCCTCTAAGCTGAGCAGTGAGCAATCGCTCACTTAAAAATCATCATCAACTCAGAGTTTTCCAAACCTGCCCAGAAGCCGAGAGGGAAAGAGTGAGAGGGAAGGAGAGAAAGAGGAAGAGAGGAAGAGAGAGAAACAGATAGAAAAAAGAGAGGGAGGAAAAGAGAAAGAAAAAGAATGGGAGTAAGGAAGAGAGAAAGAAAATCAAAATCTAGTTTGAAACTAGCTCAACTATTTAAGTGGCATTTTGATATTGATAGAGTTGCCCTATTATGAGCTCACTGTTATAGACACACAGTACAGTATTTTATTTTGAAATTCTCTGAGGCAAAACAGGGTGGGTTTTTTATTTGTTTGTTTGTTTATTTGTTTGTTTGTTTATTTATTTATTTATTATTTCTGTGCCACCCAGACATGAAGGGACTGCCGCTCATACACTATACTTTTCCGCCCCCCCCCAAAAAAAATTAGAGGGAACACTGTTAGGCGGTGGTGAGTAAGTGAGTGAGGTGGGTGGCAAGCGGGTGGGGTCGAAAACAGGGCAACGAAGAAAGTGGCAATCAGGGGACTGGTTTGGGGGCGTGGCCAGCCAGCGTCGAATTTTCTCCTAACAGTTCTAGCGAACCAGTCCGAACCAATAGAAACCCTCCACTGATACACAGTTTTCATTTTTTTCTTTTTCAAGGTTTTAATAGGCAAAAGAATAAGAATTGCAAGGAGGAAGACCAAGCGATCTATTCGAAAGGAGGGGAAAGGAAATTTGTAGATCGGATGCAACCGAAGAGCGATGAAACAAAGCCATCTCAAAACGGGTGGGGTCTTCCTCGGGTGAGTTGGCTTCCTAACCCTACAGTGACTGATACGGGAGAAAGACCATATAAATCCATGGAATGTGGAAGACAGTTCAATAAACCGGATCATCTCTTTTCTCATAAAAAGGCAGATTCGGAAGAATTATCGAATATCTGCAGACAGTGTGGAAAGACCTTCTCTTATCATTATTCTCTTAGAAGACACGAAAGGATCCACACAGGACAAAGACCTTATAAATGCATGGAGTGTGGGAAGACCTTTACTTGTAGCAGTAGCCTGAAATCCCACAATTTGATCCACACGGGAGAGAAGCCGTATCGATGCATGGAGTGTGGAAAGGGTTTTAGGAAGAGTGGCAACCTTAATGCCCACAAGAGGATCCACACAGGAGAGAGACCCTATCAATGCATGGAGTGTGGGAAGACCTTCTGTTATCATCATTCTTTTAAAACCCACAAAAGGAATCACAGAGGAGAATTGCCTTATGAGTGCTTGGAGTGTGGAAAGACCTTTACGTATAGCAGTAGTCTTAAAACCCACGAGAGGATCCACACAGGGGAAAGACCGTATAAATGCACGGAGTGTGGAAAGAGCTTTACCCGTAGTAGTGATCTTAATTACCACAAGAGGATCCACACAGGAGAAAAGCCATATCAATGTGTGGAATGTGGAGGTGGCTTTAGAAGGAGTTGTGATCTCATCTCCCATAAATGGGTCCATATGGGAGAAAAAAACCATATAAATGCATGGTACCAGAGAAGCATCCACGCATGGGATAAAGGAACTGTGGAGCGACCTCCAAGAGAAATCCAGATAGTCCTTGATGTATGACTGCAATTTATCCAAAAAATTCTGTTGCTAAAGGAAGTAGTTATTAGAAACATAGAAACATAGAAGACTGACAGCAGAAAAAGACCTCAGGGTCCATCTAGTCTGCCCTTATACTATTTCCTGTATTTTATCTTAGGATGGATATATGTTTATCCCAGGCATGTTTAAATTCAGTTACTGTGGATTTATCTACAACGTCTGCTGGAAGTTTGTTCCAAGGATCTACTACTCTTTCAGTAAAATAATATTTTATCATGTTGCTTTTGATCTTTCCCCCAACTAACTTCAGATTGTGTCCCCTTGTTCTTGTGTTCACTTTCCTATTAAAAACACTTCCCTCCTGGACCTTATTTAACCCTTTAACATATTTAAATGTTTCAATCATGTCCCCCCTTTCCCTTCTGTCCTCCAGACTATACAGATTGAGTTCATTAAGTCTTTCCTGATACGTTTTATGCTTCAGACCTTCCACCATTCTTGTAGCCCGTCTTTGGACCCGTTCAATTTTGTCAATATCTTTTTGTAGGTGAGGTCTCCAGAACTGAACACAGTATTCCAAATGTGGTCTCACCAGCATTCTATATAGCGGGATCATAATCTCCCTCTTCCTGCTTGTTATACCTCTAGCTATGCAGCCAAGCATCCTACTTGCTTTCCCTACCGCCTGACTGCACTGTTCACCCATTTTGAGACTGTCAGAAATGACTACCCCTAAATCCTTTTTATTAAGTGCATTTAGCCCTGTTTTAAGACTTTCCATGCCATATTTGTTAAACGAATCATTTGTAGTTCAGTTATGGGTCGCTCCTGCTTCTAAGACCCAGTAGCGCCGATGGTAGAAGGCTTTGTAGACTTTACAGTTCTGGAGATTTCATGATTAATGTGCGAGTGGTTTTTGCTTTTATATATATAGATACAAAAGAGAAACAGAGAATAAAATAGAATTTTTTATTGGCCAAGTGTGATTGGACACACAAGGGATTTTTCTTGCTGCAAACATACACAGAAACAGTGAGTTCTTTTTATGTTGGTGTTTTATAATAGATCGGACATGTCAAACACAAGTCCTGTAGATCACAACCTGCCCATGATGATGTTAGATGTGGCTCATAGGCTCACCCAAAGCAGTGCTTCCCAACCTTGGCAACTTGAAGATATCTGGACTTCAACTCCCAGAATTCCCCAGCCAGCATTTGCTGGCTGGGGAATTCTGGGAGTTGCAGTCCAGATATCTTCAAGTTGCCAAGGTTGGGGAACACTGCCCTAGAGACAGCAGAGGGATTTCCTCTGCCGCCTCAGCCCAGCCCAGCTGGACACTACATCTGGGTGTACGCACAGGAGTTGGCGAGCGTGCAATGCCTGGAGTTCCGAGTGGACCGTGGAGGTGTTAGAGGCCTTAGTGGTGGGCTCTGTGCTGCTGTTGTATGTCATTGTGACCCACTCCCCATCCTGGCCTTGCAGCTGGTCCTGTGCCCCTAGGCGCCCCTACATGAGATAGCTGTGGCGCCTGAAAGCTCTGCCACCCTCTTCCTCAACCCTTGTCTCTTGCTGGGCATGGAGGGAGGAAGAGGGAGGGAGGAGATTGGAATTATTATTATTATTATTTATTGGATTTGTATGCCGCCCCTCTCCGTGGACTCGGGGCGGCTAACAACAGTGACAAAAACAGAATGTAAAAATCCAATACTAAAACAGCTAAAAACCCATGTTATAAAACCAATCATACATACAAACATGCCATGCATAAATTGTAGAAGCCTAGGGGAAAAGATTATCTTAGTTCCCCCATGCCTGACGGCATAGGTGGGTTTTGAGGAGCTTACGAAAGGCAAGGAGGGTGGGGGCTATTCTAATCTCTGGGGGGAGTTGGTTCCAGAGGGTCGGGGCCGCCACAGAGAAGGCTCTTCCCCTGGGTCCCGCCAACCGACATTGTTTAGTCGACGGGACCCGGAGAAGGCCAACTCTGTGGGACCTAACCGGTCGCTGGGATTCGTGCGGCAGAAGGCGATCTCGGAGATTTTATTTATTTATTATTTAGATTTGTATAGATTTGTATTCAGGTCCGGTGCCATGAAGGGCTTTATAGGTCATAACCAACACTTTGAATTGTGACCGGAAACTGATCGGCAGCCAATGCAGACTGCGGAGTGTTGGAGTAACATGGGCATATTTGGGAAAGCCCATGACTGCTCTCGCAGCTGCATTCTGCACGATCTGAAGTTTCCGAACACTCTTCAAAGGTCGCCCCATGTAGAGAGCGTTACAGTAGTCGAGCCTCCAGGTGATGAGGGCATGAGTGACTGTGAGTAGTGACTCCCGGTCCAAATAGGGCCGCAACTGGTGCACCAGGCGAACCTGGGCAAACGCCCCCCTCGCCACAGCTGAAAGGTGTTTTTCTAATGAAAGGGTAGGAGGATCTGAGTGAACTCTTGCCCTAGCACTCGGTCACTAGCAACCCTTCTAGCTTCGCCATCCCCTTTCCCCCCTCCTCCTGCCCTCTCCAATGGTGGTTTAATGCTTTGCTTAAAAAACTCTCGCATGGTTCTGGCACACTTTGTTCTCTCACACCCACTATGAGCAACATGCCCAAGAAGAGCAAGCGCAGCAGCAGCAGCAACCACAAGGAAACTGCAAACTTTCTCCTCCACCCTTCCACATTCAACAGTTATTATTATTATTATTATTATTATTATTATTATTATTATTATTGATTAGATTAGATTAGATTTATTGGATTTATATGCCGCCCCTCTCCGCAAACTCGGGGCGGCTCACAACAATAATAAAAACAGTACATAGTAACAAATCCAATGCCCACCAATCTAATTACAATTTTAAGTTAAAAAATTCATAAAACAATCCCAATATATATAAAAAACAGGCGCACAGTCAATCAATCAAACGGCAAAACAACATGGGCCAGGGGGAGATGTTTTAGTTCCCCCATGCCTGACGACAGAGGTGGGTTTTAAGGAGTTTACAAAAGGCATTAGATTAGTATGCCGCCCCTCTCCATAGATTCGGGGCAGCTCACAACAACAAAACAATATACAACAAATCTAATAATTTAAAAGTCACTAAAAAGCCCCTTATTAAAAGCAAAAACATGCACACAAACATAACCATGCATAAACTGTATAGGCCCGGGGGAGATGTCTCAATTCCCCCATGCCTGACAACAGAAGTGGGTTTTAAGGAGTTTACGAAAGGCAAGGAGGGTGGGGCCAATTCTAATCTCCAGGGGGAACTGGTTCCAGAGGGTCGGGGCCACCACAGAGAAGGCTCTTCCCCTGGGTCCCGCCAGACATTGTTTAGTCCAGTGTTTCCCAACCTTTTTTGAGCCGCGGCACATTATTCATATTTTCAAAATTCTGGGGAACACTGAGGGGGGGGGCGGGGGGGGCTAAAGAAAAGTTGGGACAAAAAAAAATCTCTTCCTCCATTTCACTCTATTTCTCCCTCCCTCTTTCTCTCCCTTCCTTCCCTTCTTTCTCTCTCTCCATCCCTCTTTCTTTCTTCCTCTCTTTTTTTGCTCTCTTTCTCTCTCCCTCCCTCCTTCCCTCCCTCTATGTCTTTCCCTCTCCCTCCTTCCCCCCTCTTTCTCTCTCTCTCTTGCTTTCTTTCTCTCTCATTCTCTCTCCCCTCCTTTTTCTCTCTCTCTCTTTCTCGTTCACCACGCCGGCAACAGAGAGAAAAAGAAAGTGAGAGAGCCGGAGAGAGTGGAGGGAGAGAGCCGGCGGCTGTTGTCTTCGCCTCCGCCAGCCGGCTCTGCAGCTAAGAGGCAGCAGCGATCAGCCCCCTCGCCCTCCCAGACGTCCCCAGCGCCCAGCCATGTGCCGCCTCCCGTTAGCCCGGCTGACTTTTCCCTGCTGCCGTTTTCTCTTCATGGTGCAAAGCCACAGTCCCGGACTCCCGGATCGCTCGCTTCTCCAGCCGGCTGCCGGAAAAGCATCGCACTTTTTCAATGCGCGGTGCTTTCCTGGACAGATGGCTTTGCTGACCGGAGAAGCGAGCGGTCCAGGAGTCCAGGACTGTGTGGCTTTGCGCCATGAAGAGAAAACGGCTCGGGCAGCAGGGAAAAGTCGGCCGTTTTCTCTTCATGGCGCAAAGCCACACAGTCCCAGACTCCCGGATTGCTCGCCCCAAGGCAGGAAGCGGCGGTGGAGGAGAGGGGGCCCCAAAACAGGAGGCGGCGGAGGAGGAGAGGGGGCGAATCACGCCCCAAGGCAGAAGGCGGCGGAGGAGGAGAGGGGGCGAATCGTGCCCCAAGGCTGGAAGCGGCGGCGGAGGAGAGGGGGCAGATCATGCCTCAAGACAGGAGGCGGCGGCGGCGGCAGAGGAGAGGGGGCGAATCGCGCCCCAAGGCAGAAGGCGGCGGCGGAGGAGAGGGGGCGAATTGCGCCCCAAGGCAGAAGGCGGCGGCGGAGGAGAGGGGGCGAATCGCACCCCAAGGCAGGAAGCGGTGACGGAGGAGAGGGGGCAGATCATGCCCCAAGACAGGAGGCGGCGGCGGAGGAGGAGGAGAGGGGGCAGCTTATGGGGAACGGTGCTCGCAGCTGTCCCCCGGCTACTGCCAGATGCCGCTGTTTCCTGCTGGGCCCCAAAGAAGGAAGGTGGGAAAAAGGAGGCGCGAATAATGAAGCTCTCCTTTTTCCCACCTTCCTTCTTTGGGGCCCAGCAGGAGAGCGCCGGAAACAGCTGCATCGGGCAGTAGCCGGGGGACAGCTGCGAGTGGGAGCTCCAGGTCTGAGGCACCGGCGGTCCGGCGCCGGCAGCGCCCCGCCCAGCTGGAGCTTCCCTAGGCTTCGCGGCACACCTTGCTGTGTCTCGCGGCACACTAGTGTGCTGCGGCACACCGGTTGGGAAACGCTGGTTTAGTCGACGGGACCTGGAGAAGGCCAACTCTGTTGGACCTAACCGGTCGCTGGGATTCGTGCGGCAGAAGGCGGTCTCGGAGATATCCTGGTCTGATGCCATGAAGGGCTTTATAGGTCATAAGCAACACTTTGAATTGTGACCGGAAACTGATCGGCAACCAATGCAGTGTTATCTCTTTGCCTGTTGCTTTGCTGGGAGGTGGTACCGAACAGGGAAATAAACACCAACTATGTCTGAGATTGGGAGAAGAACATCTTTGTGCAGGAAGGGGTTCCTACTCACCACCGCTACTGGTGGAATGTGTGCACAACTTTGAGTGATCGATAGGTGGGCAGGGCGTCCCAGTGAGACTTTGCCTCTGTGCCTGCGCAGGAAGCAAAATCTCATGAGAAAACACGTGTGAGAGATTTCGGTGATTTTTTGCTTCCACATATGCGTGGAAGCAAAAGAAGCCGAAATCTAACTGTCCTCTCAATAGATTTTGATTCCTGCGCATGTGCAGAAGTAAAATCTCACCAGGACGTGCATGCCCACCCATGCCAGTGTTGTGGTTAGCTCTGGCCCAGCTCCTGCCCCAAGGACTGTGGATGTGGGGGAGACATCCACATGCTGCAGGCCTGTTTTGCCCCCGGTGGAATCTGATGATGAAGGCTCCTCTGACCAAGAAGACATGAGTGACAGGGAGGAGGAGAGTGTGGCAGACAGCTCAGAAGGAGGTCAATTATCTAGCTCCTCCTTGGATTCAGAACAAGAGTTAATGATACAGCCATGCATGCGGAGAGCGATGCATAGGCAACAACAACTGAGAGATTATTATCAAAGAAAATGAGGCCACCTGTGGTTGGGTGGGGCTGTGGTAATTAGTGAGGCTGCTATAAAGAGCAGCCTGTGGGTTTGGCCATTGTGGAGGATTATCTGATCCTTGTGTTTCGTGACTGCTTTACTGACTTTGACTTTTTGTGTGCTGATTTTTCCCCGCTTTGAAACTAAACCAGAGCAAAGTGTGTGTCACTTTGTGAAAGAAGAAGGACTGTGAATTGCCTCACAGCTGCAAGCTAAGTATCACAGAACTGATAAGGGACTTGTACAAATTACTAGTTTGTTTGGAGACAAGTTCTCTTTGCTATACCAAAAGAGGGCTTAGTTTAAGTGAATTTTCATTATAAAGAACATTGTTTTGAATTTTCAAACGTGTGTGTGTCGAAAATTTGTACCTGTGAATTTTTGGGAGGAGTCTACCAGAGAGCCCGACAGAACAGCTAGTAAGGGGCCCAATACTGGTTCTGTGCACGCACGCACATGCCAATCCAAGCTTGGTGACTTATCAACATCTGAGGTTTCAAGCTGCCAATTATGCCTGGGATTGAGGAAAAAGACCAAATATACCTCATCCTTGAGTTAGCCTGTGAAACTTATTTCATCCTGTCTCAGTTGCCCCAAGTCAGCCACACCCAATGCGTGGTATCAAACCGCCCATGCCACCTAGCCACAGCCACCCAGCCTCTGAGTTTTCATATATAAGCCGAGGTGGCGCAGCAGGTATAGCGCAGTACTGCAGGCCACTAAAGATAGATCTGTAGGTCAGCTGTTCAAATCTCATCACCAGCTCAAGGTTGGCTCAGCCTTCCATCCTTCCGAGGTGGGTAAAATGAGGATCCGGATTGTGGGGGCAATACACGGGCTCTGTTAAAAAGTGCTATTGCTAACATGTAAGCCGCCCTGAGTCTAAGGAGAAGGGCGGCATAAAAATCGAATAAATAAAATTTAAAAAATAAAATAAATTGGGCTTTTGAGTGCATGACAATAAGGCCAAGCGCTTAATTTCTGGGAAACATGGTAGAAATAAAGGATAACAGGATAATAAGGATAAACATATGTAAAGAAGATTAGGTGGGAAAGAATGTAAATAATAGAATACTACCATTACGAAACTGCTTAAAAAGGGAATATATGTTGTGTGTTGATATTTGTCATGTTTTCAAAATATTTTTTTTAAAAACAATGAGATCTGAATTCTGCAGAAGATGCCAATTTTGTTCACTAGATCTCTTTCCTAGAGTTGGAAGAAAATCATCACATTAGTCTTGGGATTATCTGTTAATGGAGGTGGGTAAAAGGTGGGTAAAAGGACCCGGATTGTGGGGGCAATATGCTGGCTGTTTTTTAAAAAGTGCTATTGCTAACATGTTGTAAGCTGCCCTGAGTTTAAGGAGAAGGGTGGCATAAAAAATCGAATGGATGGATAAATGATAGATAGATAGATATATATATAGATATATAGATAGATAGATAGATAAAAATGATAGATACATAGATACATAGATAGATACATAGATAGATACATAGATACATGATTGATTGATTGATAGATAGATGTTAGATAGATAGATAGACAGACAGACAGATGATAGATAGATACATAGATAGATGATAATTACATAGATAGATAGATAGATAGATAGATAGATAGATACATAGATACATAGATACATAGATACATAGATGATAGATAGATAGAGACATAGATAGATGATAGATAGATAGATAGATAGATAGATAGATAGATACATAGATGATAGATAGATAGAGACATAGATAGATGATAGATAGATAGATAGATAGATAGATACATAGATAGATAGATACATAGATACATGATTGATAGATAGATAGATGTTAGATAGATAGACAGACAGACAGACAGACAGACAGACAGATAGATGATAGATAGATACATAGATAGATGATAATTAGATAGATAGATAGATAGATAGATAGATAGATACATACATACATACATACATACATACATACATACATACATAGATGATAGATAGAGACATAGATGATAGATAGATAGATAGATAGATAGATAGATAGATAGATAGATAGATACATACATACATACATACATACATACATAGATACATAGATAGATACATAGATAGTCTTACATGAGACTGGCCCTTTGAGTGGAATCATTATGCTGATGCTGCCGCCCTCAATGAAATTGAGTTTGACACTCCTGAATTGCACCAACCCCATGAACGTGATTGTATTGCGTATGGAAAACTTCATTCTTCTCACAAAATAAGCCATAATGAGGGGAAGCCCATGAAAGCATGTTTCAAAACCCCTTTTTCAAGTACTATTTGGATTTCTATTACATGACAAGTTTTAGGGAAAAGTCTACATGTTAATTAAGTTTAATTAAATATCACTGGTATGGTTATTCATTATTAAATTCAATTTCGTTCTAACTAAAAATTAAAAATACATGAAACTTTTTGAAAGATTTGTGGGAGGCAATACTTCAAGCTTTCAGCTTTCTTGAAAATATTTATTCAAATATTGTTCAGTGATGGTTTTGCATCAAACAGTTAAAAATATGGTTTCCTAATTATGTCAATTTTTTCATAATGGAAAACTGACAAAATTAGTCAGGTTGTGTTATGTCCCTAGCAACAGCAGGGGGAGCTATTTGGCGGGAATAGCATAACATCCCCATTGGTTGGGTTCCGGGTATAAATATCCTGTCAAGTTGTGTAAGTTTACCTGAGTTTCTGTTAATAAAGTTGTGTTGCATCTGCTGCTGGCTGTCTCGGTGAGTCACTACAGGTTGGACTTGATACATAGAAAAATGGGCTGGAAAGAACAGAGACAGAATGAGAAGTTAAGGCCGTTCTTTTAAAATTGCTTCTTAAACACAATTTCCCTCCATCCTTTTTTCATTCATTGTAGGTAAATCTAATTTTTCCTGCATTGTCATCTCCAAATCCAGGCTAATCTTTTCAAACCAGTGAAAGCTTCATTACTTTTGGCTAAAAAAATTGTTCTACTCCAAAGATCCTACTAAAATCTTGTGAAGCATATTCATTACTCAAATTTTTGCCTCAAACAGTGAGCTTTATATTTATTTTTCAATATTTGCCTTCCTTCACTTTGAAATTCCATTTTTTTCTCTAGTCACATTTGATAGTATTTGTTGTGGTTGGCTCTGGCCCAGCTCCTGCCCCAAGGAGTGTGGAGGTGGAAGTGGGGGAAACAGCCACATGCCTCAGGCCTGTTGCTCCCGGTGGAGTCTGCCAGTGAAGGCTCTTCTGATGAGGGAAGCATGAGTGACAGGGAAGGGGGGAGTTTGGCAGACATCCCAGGAGGAGATCAATCATCCTTAACATCCCTGGATTCTGAACAAGAACGTATGACAGACCCACGCATGCGTAGAGCGATGCATAGGAGAGAACAACTGAAGGATTATTACAGGAGATAAGTGAGGCCACCTGTGGTTGGGTGGGGCTGCTGTAATTAGTGCTACAGATAAAAAGAGCAGCGTGCTGATTTAGCCTAGTGGAAGTTTATCTGATTCATAGTTTCGTCAAGATTGTGGTTTTGCTGTTTCCCTGTTCAAGATTGTGTGTGGACTTTCTGGACTTTGGAATTGGACTCAATTTTCCAGTTACTGCGTGAGAAATTGGATTGCATTTAACCTGTGCATACCAGAAAATCCCTTTGACATTTAAAAAGGGAGGTTTTTTTCTGCTTTTCTGTTGATAAAGACTTTTGGTTTTCCTTCTATCGTGTGGTGTGTGTCTTTCTGGACCAATTACCCTGTAATTACGGGCAGTTGCGACACACCGGCAGAACAGTATTCATCCAATCTTCATTTCTCCATGATGGCGGCTTGTTTTGAGGTACATATTTTTAAAAGTCCAGCTTTCCCTCCATTTTGGGAGTTTTCTTTTCATGCCTCTTTTTCAATAGGCTCTATTCTTCAGGATTATTCACATCAAACCCTCCTTGGATGCCCAGAGATATACATTTAAAAAGGAAGCTATAATTGAATAAGAAAATTAATTCATATCTTAATTTTCCACAACCTGTGGCTTTACTCCCTGTGTCTCTGCCAGCCTCCTGATCTCCCCTCACTTCAAGGCTGAGTTTGCCACAAGACACAGGCTGGGTTTCATAGAGAGATTTTTGTTCCTTGTCTTTTGATCACCCTGCCATTTCCGACAGGATTTTGCTCATTTTTGAGAGGCCCTTCAGAAAAGCTGCTCTTCAGGAAAGGGATTTTAAAGTCTCCACAAGATATTTTGTCAATCTTCACAAGATGGTCCATAGAGATTAAAAAGTGAAAAATCTAGAAACTGATGCTTGACGGAGAGGCCACTTCCTTTGTAGATAGGCAACATTAGAGGGAACAGTTCATTCAAGTTTAACAGCCATCACCCCAGACTCACAATGGAACATGACGTCCTGAGGGTCTTCTCGCCATGCGCAAAGAATCCTCTAGGGGGCAGTTTACAAGAGCCCGGCAGCTCCTTCCCTGTCGTTGTCTTACTAGGGAACTGAGCATGCGCCAACCTGTTTCCCAGGAAAGGCGGGATGCGTTCTTCCGGGGACATTTTTCAGCAAAGGCTTCAAAGCTTTTCCGCTCTTCCTACAGACCCTGATTGCGCCTTTTGGGTGAGGTTTTCGGGGGAGGGAAGAGGTTGGAAGACCTGGACTTAGGGAGTCATACGTGAGTCGGGGTTCAGTGACGGAAGGGGAGGGGGGCTTTTCTCCCGCGCTGGAGGCTCCCATCCATCAGGCTTGGAGTGGTAGAAAGGGCGAGGGGGAAACCCAGTGTCCCATGTTCCCCTGCCGCCCCTCTGCATGCACGGGAGAAAGCAAAGCTTCGCGCCCTTCGCTTTGTCCCCGGGGTGGGGGGGAAACCCAGGGTCGCAGAAAAGAGGATTTACATTCCGTTTCGACAGGAAAAGCTTTGCATGGAGGGAGAGGAGGAGAGTTGGTCTTTGCAAAGGAGAGATTCGCGCCTCCAAGTCAGTCTTGAGTCCTGGGCAGTTTTCCTGCCTCTTTCTCATCCCCGTTTTCAGAATGGGTTTCCCTCCCTTCCCCCTTCCTAGACCGAGACGAGCGAGCATGCAAGGTGGCAACTCCACGTGCGAGGAGCTGGGTGCAAGGAGTGCAAAGACTTGTTCTTCACTATGCAGGCATAGAAATGATATTAAACTATCTTTTAAATTATATTAAGTGTATAAATATTTCAAATTATATTATATTAAATTATGATGAGCCATTTGGGTCAGTGGTGAAAGCAGAAGGCTTTGAAAGCAGATTAACTTCTAGTCCAGCCTTTGCCATTAAAGCCTTTATTTTATTTATTTATTTATTCATTTATTTTGTCCAATACACAATGAGGGATTTAGTGGATATATATACTGTACACACACATAGTAAAATACATGATGAAGGTTATAGAGGAGATACTCATAGTAAAATATATCTAAGAAAGAATAGAAAAGAAGATATAGTAATAGAACATATCAATGAAAGAATAGAAGAATAGATATAGGAATAGAATAAAGGAATAGGAGATATAAGAGAGTAATAGGACAGGGGACGGAAGGCACTCTAGTGCACTTGTACTTGCCCCTTACTGACCTCTTAGGAATCTGGATAGGTCAACCCTGGACAGTCTAAGGGTGAAGTGTTGGGGGTTTGGGGATGACACTATGGAGTCCGGTAATGAGTTCCACGCTTTGACAACTCAGTTACTGAAGTCATATTTTTTACAGTCAAGTTTGCAGCGGTTAATATTAAGTTTAAATCTGTTGTGTGCTCTTGTGTTGTTGTGGTTGAAGCTGAAGTAGTCGCCAACAGGCAGGACCTTGTTAGTACTGGGTACACGTGTGTTAGAGTTTGCCACTGTAAATTTGTACTTAAAGAGTTAATGTGCACTTAAAGAGTTAACTTGTACTTGAAGAGTTAATATCACTTCCTCATTGAAGCTATAAAAGCTTATTCTGCTCAGTCATTTCCTTTTCACTTTGCCTGAGAGAGGGGGAGTTGTGTTTTCGCTTGGTGCGTATCTTCTTTTCTTTTTTTTTTGAAAATAAATTTATTAAATATATACAATAAAAACCAAATACAGAAAGACAAAATAGATATGCATATTGTACATTTTTTACACTCTACTTATGTAGTAATTGGGGAGTGGGAGAAGGGGGTTGTGAAGGGAGGGAAGTAGATATAGAAGGAAGGGGGATAGGGAAAAGAAGGAGGCGGGATAGAGAAGCGAAAACCAGCGTTAGAGCTGGGTCTTTCATGATTTGCCGCCTGTAGTTGGTGTGTTTTACCCTAAGGCTTTATCGATATGTTTTGAATGTAGTTTTTAGTGCCAATATATATAATTCATTTAGGGGTTTATTTTCTTTGTAAAGTTGGAGTTCGTGTCGATTGATGTTTACAGTTTGTTGTTTCAGTTTGATGTTATGATTTGTGATGTAAATTGCTATTTTTTCAAGTTGCTTTTGTTGGATATTTTTCTTGATGAGTAATTTTTAGATAATTCCTTTTTTTTAACCAGAGGTACCATTTATCCCAAGCTTTGTAGAAATCTGTCTCATCCTTGTTTTGCAGTTCCATTGTTAGTTTGGACATTTCTACGCATTCCATTATTTTAATCAAGAGTGATAGAGTAGTTGGGTTTTTTTCTTGCTTCCAAAATTGTGCATATAAAATCCGTGCGGCTGTAATAATATGGATTATAATATATCTGTTTTCTTTACTAAAATTTTGTCTTGTGATTCCTAGTAGAAATAGTTCGGGTTTCGCATGGATAGTCTGAGAAGTAATTTGTTCTAGTATAGTTTTAATTTTTCCCCAATATTTTTGGGTGGTTTCACATGTCCACCAGATGTGATAATATGTACCTGGTTTTTCTCTGCATTTCCAACATAATGGTGATAGATTTGGATACATTTTTGCAAGTCTAGCAGGTGGCAAGTGCCATCTGTAGAACATTTTATAATGGTTTTCCTTATATGAGGTTGCCATCCTTAGTTTATAGTTAGCAGTCCAAATTTTTTCCCATTCGTTTAAATAAATTGTGTACCCAAAGTTTTGTGACCACGCTATCATAGATCCTTTAACTATTTCTTCAACAGTATCGTGTTGAAGGAGGATATTGCCCCGAGTCTTCGGAGAGGGGCGGCATACAAGTCCAACTAATAAATAAATAAATAAATAAATAAATAAATAAATAAATAAATAAATTGTATATATTTGATATTTGCTTTTTTTGTGGACCAAAAATTATTTTATCGAGGGGGTTATTTTTTGGGAAGTCTGATTTGTTCTTATCTTCATTATATTTTGATTTTATTTGTAGGTAGTGTAGCCAATCTACTTTAATACCTTTTTCCATGTTTTTGCTTAGGGATTAGCTCATTATTTTCGTTTAGTAGTTGCTCGTATGTTATAATTTTATCAGGGGTTAATGCATTCGGGTATATAATGGCTTCTGTTGGTGAAATCCATTTTGGGATGCAGAGGTAGTGGTTTTTTTTAATGAAGTGCGTATCTTCTTGTATTAGCTTCGTGCTTATTATCTATATTGTATTTTGCTTTGTGTTTCTAATCTTGTAATTGCTCAGTGATTATTATCCTGTATTTGCTTCGTTTTCATTATGGAAAAATTGACATAATTAGGAAACCATATTTTTAACTGTTTGATGCAAAACCATCACTGAACAATATTTGAATAAATATTTTCAAGAAAGCTGAAAGCTTGAAGTATTGCCTCCCACAAATCTTTCAAAAAGTTTCATGTATTTTTAATTTTTAGTTAGAACGAAATGGAATTTAATAATGAATAACCATACCAGTGATATTTAATTAAACTTAATTAACATGTAGACTTTTCCCTAAAACTTGTCATGTAATAGAAATCCAAATAGTACTTGAAAAAGGGGTTTTGAAACATGCTTTCATGGGCTTCCCCTCATTATGGCTTATTTTGTGAGAAGAATGAAGTTTTCCATACGCGATACAACCACGTTCATGAGGTTGGTGCAATTCAGGAGTGTCAAACTCAATTTCATTGAGGGCGGCAGCATCAGCATAATGACTCCACTCAAAGGGCCAGTCGCATGTAAGACTATCTATGTATCTATCTATGCATCTATGTATGTATAGTAGTCCCTCGCTATACCGCACTTCACCTACTGCGGCTTCACTTCATCGCGGGTTTCTGAGGAAGTCGATCGGCAGATTTAAACAGCCCGCCGAACTCGATCGGCAGGTTGTTCAAAAAAAAAAAAAATCTAAAATTGTAAATACTGTATTTAAATACTGTATCTAAAATAAATACTGTGTGGGAAGGGTTTATAAACACTTAAAACAATGAAAACTTACCAAACAATTACAATATAAATACTTAAATAAGTACTATCAGTCGATAAATTCCCCATCACGGATTTCACCTATCGCGGCCAGGTCTGGAATGTAACACCAGCGATAGGTGAGGGACTACTGTATGTATGTATGTATGTATCTATGTATCTATCTATCTATCTATCTATCTATCTATCTATCTATCTATCTATCTAACATCTATCTATCATCTATCTATCTATCTATCTATCTATCTATCTAACATCTATCTATCATCTATCTATCTATCTATCTAACATCTATCTATCATCTATCTATCTATCTATCTATCTATCATCTATCTATGTATCTACAGTGTTCCCTCGATTTTCGCGGGTTCGAACTTCGTGAAATATCTATACCACGGTTTTTCAAAAATATTAATTAAAAAATACTTCGCGGTTTTCCCCCTATACTGTACCACGGTTTTTCCCACCCAATGACGTCATATGTCATTGCCAAACTTTCATCCGCCTTTAATAAATATTTTTTTAATAAACTTTAATAAATAAACATGGTGAGTAATAATCTAAATGGTTGCTAAGGGAATGGGAAATTGAAATTTAGGGGTTTAAAGTGTTAAGGGAAGGCTTGTGATACTGTTCATAGCCAAAAATAGTGTATTTACTTCTGCATCTCTACTTCGCGGAAATTTGACTTTCGCGGGCAGTCTTAGAACGCATCCCCCACGAAAATCAAGAGAACACTGTATCTATCTATCTATCTATCTATCTATCTATCTATCTATCTATCTATCTATCTATCTATCTATCATCTATGTATCTATCTAACATCCATCTATCTATCTGTCTGTCTGTTAGTACAGGGTACATGTGTGTTAGGGTTTGCCACTGTAAACTTGTACTGTCACTTTAAATGTTACACTTGCTACTGTAAAACTTGTACATAAAGGGTTAATATTATTCCAGGCTGGTATGTCATTAGAGGGCGCCAGTAATCCATCCCTCAAATGAGGCTGTGATGCACATTTCTGCTCAGTCATTTCTCCAATGCCTTCAGAAGGGGGAGTTGTGTTTTATGCTTTGTTCATATCTTCTTGTATTAGCTTCGTGCTTATTATCTATATTGTATTTTGCTTTGTGCTTCTAATCTTGTAATTGCTCAGTGATTATTATCCTGTATTTGCTTCGTGCTTATTCTGGATTGTTTTTCTATACTGTTTATATGTAAGTAATACTTATTTAACTAAGTCTGTGTCTTGGCTTTATCACACATCCACGCTCTGTTAAAATTCTCTGCTCGGCGATGTTGAAGGTTTCATAGCCTAGCTATACCGAGACAAAGCAACAATATGATCTTGTGGGCAATACTTAGATCTTGTTTAAGCCTTGAGCCCATCCCAGCTCTAAGCCAAATCTACTTCACAGGGCTGTTGTTGTGAAGAAAATAGTAAGAAGGAGTGTTATATTTCTGCCTACAATAATTTATAAAATAGTAAGACGTAAGGAATTTTTTAAAAATAAAACTAGGAAGTAGAAATGAAAAATACATGTGAATGTGTTTTCCAATTCAGTGATACCTTGTCTTACGAACTTAATTGGTTCCGGGACGAGGTTTGTAAGGTGAAAAGTTTGTAAGACGAAACAACGTTTCCCATAGGAATCAATGGAAAACCTATTAATGCATGCAAGCCCAAAACTCACCCCTTTTGCCAGCCAAAGTGCCCGTTTTTGCACTGCTGGGATTCCCCTGAGGCTCCCCTCCATGGGAAACCCCACCTCCGGACTTCCGTGTTTTTGTGATGCTGCAATTTCGCTGAGACTCCCCTCACTGGGAAACCCCACCTCCGGACTTACCTTGCAAGCGAAGTGCCTATTTTTGTGCTGCTGGGATTCCCCTGCAGCATTGCAAAAACACAGAAGTCCAGAGGTGGGGAGGGGAGCCTCAGGGGAATCCCAGCAGCGCAAAAACGGGCGCTTCGCTGGCAACAGAAGTCCGAAGGCGGGGCCTCCCAGTGGCGGCAGCTTGGGTTTGTAAGGTGAAAATAGTTTGGAAGAAGAGGCAAAAAAATCTTAAACCCCAGGTTTGTATCTCGAAAAGTTTGTATGACGAGGCGTTTGTAAGACGAGGTATCACTGTATTTTGATAGACATTGATCCTGAAGGGTTCCCTTCAATTTTCCCCATATGTAGGGAGAGCAAGTTAGCTAATATAAGATCACCTCCTTCCCAGACTTTGATGGGTGCAGACAAATTTATTTAACCTTCTCTTCCCTTCCTTCCTCCCCATTTTTTCCAGATCAGCTCAAAATATTTCCCATTTCTTCTGGAATCGTTAAGTGTCTCTTCTGGGAAGAATGCTGAATGGCCTTGGAAAATTTGGCCATATCTTTTGTGAACAGAAAAACCTGTGGAAAACCTTCGGTCCATTATGGAGCTTTATTAGAGACCAGAGAGAAGATGGAGGGACAACACCCAACAGACGCAGGAATTCGAAAAGGCCCTCCAGCTGCTCAGCCTTGGAGCTGTGGGAAGAATGGGGCAAATTCTGGGCAGAAGAGCCACAAAGAGGCTTCCAATAGTCCAGAGGCCCAAGGCTACTTCAGAAAAATGCAGTTTCAGGAGGGGAGTCGTCCCCGAGATGTTTGCACTCAGCTTCACCAGCTTTGTTGTCAGTGGCTGCAACCAGAAAAACACACCAAGGCTCAGATGCTGGACCTGGTGCTCCTGGAACAATTGCTGGCTGTCCTTCCCCCAGAGATGGCAAGATGGGTGCGGGAGTGTGGAGCAGAGACCAGTTCCCAGGCGGTGTCCCTGGCCGAAGGTTTCTTGCTGACCCAGGAGGAGGAAAAGATGAAAGAAGAGTTGCAGGTGGGAGAATGTAACCATGGCAGCTCTAAAGAGGATCCCTCTGGATTTGTTAATTTCTTTCTATCAGAATTTTCTGGCATTATTAACTCCTGAGGGCATTTGTTCTGTTCTTTTAGAAGCATGTACAGTGATACCTCGTCTTACAAATGCCTCATCATACAAACTTTTCGAGACACAAACCCGGGGTTTGATTTTTTTTCCTCTTCTTACAAACTATTTTCACCTTACAAACCCACCACTGCTGCTGGGATGCCCCGCCTCTAGACTTCCGTTGCCAGCAAAGCACCCGTTTTTGCGCTGCTGGGATTCCCCTGAGGCTCCCCTCCATGGAAACCCCCACCTCTGGACTTCCGTGTTTTTGTGATGTTGCAGGGGAATCCCAGCAGGGAAATCCCAGCAGGGAAATCCCAGCAGTGCAAAAACGGGTGCTTCGCTGGCAACGGAAGTCCAGAGGTGGGGTTTCCCAGCGAGGGGAGCCTCAGTGAAATCGCACCATCACAAAAACACAGAGTCCAGAGGTGGGATTTCGAGGACTTCAGTGTTTTTGCGATGCTGGGATTTCACTGATGCTCCCATTGCTGGGAAACCCCACCTACGGACTTCCACTGCCAGCGAAGCGCTCGTTTTTGCGATGCTGGGATTCCCCTGCTGGGATTCCCCTGCAGCATCGCAAAAAGACAGAAGTCCGGAGGTGGGGTTTCCCATGGAGGGGAACCTCAGGAGAATCCCAGCAGCACAAAAACGGGCGCTTCGGTTGGCAAAAGGGTTGAATTTTGGGCTTGCACGCATTAATCGCTTTTTCATTGATTCCTATGGGAAACATTGTTTCGTCTTAAAAACTTTTCACCTTAAGAGCCTCATACTGGAACCAATTAAGTTTGTAAGACAAGGTATCACTGTATTTGGGGCACTTCCTCCATGCTAGTTTTAAAGTGTAGTATGATAATTCATTTCTATTTCTGTTCTCTCCCTTTGTTTCTCCCATCACATCATGTCCAGAAATCTGTGGAAGCTGTGACTGAGAATCCTAAGGAGGGGAAAGGTCCGTTCATATCTTCTCAAGAGCTCCTCTTCAGGAAGAACTTCCAGAAAGACCCAAGGGAAGACACTATGCAAGGTAAGAACAGCTCTTTCTGTGTGAGTTGAGATTTCCACATTTAGTTGATTATTTCGCACCACTTTTTTGGAGTCTCTCTCTTTAACAAATCTGCTTCCACTGTTTCTTTCTTTCTCATAGAGAGTAGAAAGCTGTGGTCGGAGTTTTTAGAATCACCTCTTTGTGGTGGAGCTGAAGGAATAGGACTACTTCAGGTAAGGAGGAGAAAGTCTCCTTCGGTAGTCTCCGTTCTTTGGAAAAGGTTCATAAATCTTGGATGGATTTCATTTTGTTCTAGAGTTCAGTGTATAGAATTGGTGGGTCTAAGAAACACAAATTTGATATTGGGTCACTAAACATTCACACACAGTTTAGCCCAGCCTCTCCCTTCGGAGCGGATCCTTTGTGAGTCGCTTTCTCCTCCTCTCTTCCTTCATTATCAGATTTCATTGACCAGACTGTTGTCAGCATCGAGGTTCTTCTATCTCCCAGGGTTATTCTCACACACACTATTATATCCCTTTTTGCCTTTTAAAAAGCATCTTTTGGACTCAGGTTGGCTTGGCCAGTATTTTGCTCTGCCTATCCTAGGAAGAATGGGAGTCATGGATAAGTGCCGGATATAAGAGCCAACTACCTGGGTTTTAAGCTTTGCTCATAACTGTCATTTTAGTTTCCACAAGAGGAGGCACACAGGAGAGAGGCCTTATAAATGCATGGCGTATAGAAACTTGGAGTAGTCATTTTCATCACCTCAAGAATATTTTAGTTGGCTACACCGTAAAGCATTCCAAACACTTCCAGCTTGAACAAACATGATTTAGTTGGCCATCAGCCAAAAGCAGTGAGATCTTTCTGAATTCTGCAGAAGATTTTGTTCACTGGATCTCTTTCCTAGAATTGGTGGAGAAAAATTATACCATTATTCTTGGGATTATCTATTAATAAAGAAACTTGTGTCCTTGTTCAGGATGTTGTGTCTTTTGAGGAAGTGACCGTGAAGTTCTCCAAGGAGGAGTGGTCTCTACTGGACGCTGGCCAAAAAGCACTCCATGATGAAGTCATGCTGGAGAATTCCAGGAATCTCTTTTCTCTGGGTAATAACCACTTTCTATGCTCAGAAATATAAAGAAGGGAATTAAATGTTATTTCTGGGGAGGGAAATCATTTATTTACAGTGCATTCAGAAAACATTCATACCCCCTTCACTTTGTAGAATTTTGTTATGCTGCAGCATGATTCTGCAGTTCTTTAAATCCATTATTTTCTCGTTAATCTACAGTTGGCAGCCAATACAGTAGTCCCTCGCTATACCGCGCTTCACCTACTGCGGCTTCACTTCATCGCGGGTTTCTGAGGAAGTCGATCAGCAGATTTAAACAGCCCGCCAAACTCGATTGGCAGGTTTTTTTTAAAAAAAAAAATCTAAAATTGTAAATACTGTATTTAAATACTGTATCTAAAATAAATACTGTATGGGAAGGGTTTATAAACACTTAAAACAATGAAAACTTACCAAACAATTACAATATAAATACTTAAATAAGTACTATCAGTCGATAAATTCCCCATCGCGGATTTCACCTATCGCGGCCAGGTCTGGAACGTAACACCAGCGATAGGTGAGGGACTACTGTAATGACAAAGAGAAAACACAATTTTAAAAATGTCAGTAATTGTATTAGTTTCTAGCCTGGTGTCTTAATCTTTTGACCAAATGGACTTTATGGCAGAAGGACATTTATTGAAAGAAAAATTAGAGAACTGCATAGCCTGGCTTTTTGCACAAAGAAAATTATATTTTATATTTAAAATAGGTTTCTGTTCATGAAATACAAACTACTCATTTCATAGAAGATAGTAGCAAGAGTCTGAGGAAGAGGCTAAATGTTCTGAGAAAGGTTCCACCTGCCAGCATTCAGGATTCCCTTCTTAACCTAATCACTGGGTTCCTGATGGCCCTGAGCTGCTATAACTAAGACGGTATGAGCCCTGAGAGGGATATTCCCTTCCTAGAGATATGCCCACTTGTGTACTGAGTTTGGCCTTAGTGTTAAGTTTAGAGTGGGGGGGTATTGCCATCCAGAAATTCCCTTTGACTTTCAAATATTTTGCTATGCAGACAAGTGGAAATGGAATGGAATGGAATAGAATAAAAATAGAATTCTTCATTGGCCATGTAATTGGACGCAAATCGCGAATAGAATTTGTCTTTGGTGCGTACGCTCTTGGTGTACATAAAATAAAATTACATTCGTCAAGAATGATAAGGTACAATAGTTAATGATAGTCTGGGTACAAACAAGCAATCAAATCAAATAAGGAACCAATCAATATAAATTGTAAGAGTACAAGCAACAAAAATATGGTCATACAGACATTAGGAGGAGGAAATGGGTGATGGGAATGATGAGAAGACTAATGGTAATGCCAATTTCGTTTGGCAGTGTTGAGAGAATTATTTGTTTAGCAGAACGATGGCATTCGGGTAAAAACTGTTCTTGTCTCTAGTTGTTATGGTGTGCAGTGCTCTATAGCATCATTTAGAGCAGGGGTCCCCAAACATTTTACACAGGGGGCCAGTTCACTGTCCCTCAGACTGTTGGAGGGCCGGACTATAAAAACCCCCTATGCACACTGTGAACAAATACAATATTTAAAATAAAGAAGTAATTAAGTAATAAAGTAATTTATACTTCTTTATTAACGAGTAAATTTAAACTTAAATCAACAAGCTCCCTCCATTTCTCCTTCCTTCCTTCCCTCCTTCCTCTCCACTTCTCCCTTTTTTCCTTCTCTCTCGTTTGTTTCATTTTCTTCTCCCTCGTTCTTTCCCTCCATCATTTTCTCATTTCTCTCTCTGTCTCTCCCTCTTCCTTTCTCTCTCTCCCTTTCTTCCTTTCTCTCTTTCTCTCTGTCCTTTTCTCTTTATCTCTCTTGCTTTCCTCCTCTTCTCTCTTTCACTCACTCTCTTTCTATCTCCCTTTTTCTCCCTCTTTGTCTCTCCCTTTCTTTCTCTCTCTCCCTTTCTATATCTCTTCCTTTCTCTCTCCCTCTATCTCTCCCTCTCCCTCTCTTTCTCTCCTCTTTTTCTCACTCACTCTCTTTCCATCTCTCCTTCTTTGTATCTCTCTTTCTCTCTCTCCCTTTCTATCTCTCCTCTTCCTTGCTCTCTCCCTTTCTTTCTCTCTGTCCCTCTTTCTTTCTCTCTTTCTCTCATTCACTCTATCTCGCTTTGTATCTCTCCCTCTTTCTCTCTCTCCATCTCTATCTCTCCCTCTTTCTCTCTCTCTCTCCCTTTATATCTCTCCTCTTCCTTTCTTTCTCTCTTTCTCTCTGTCCCTCTCTTTCTCTCTCTTGATTTCTTTGTCTTCTCTCTCTTTCTCACTCCCTCTTTGTATCTCTCACTCTTTCTCTTTCTCTCTATCTCTTACTCTTACTCTCCCTTTTTATCTCTCCTCTTTCTTTCTCTCCCCCCCTTTCTTTCTCTTCCTTCCTTCCCTCTCCACTTCTCTTTCCCTCTGTCTCTTTCCCTTTTTGTTCTTTTGGTCCACTTCTCTCTTTCTCTGCTTCTCCGGCGGGCACCGCCTCCGCGCCCTCCCCTTGGCTCTGCCCCCACGGCAGCTGCTATTGATGCAGCGACAGCGGTGGCTCTTCTCGGACCAGGGCCCACCAGCGGGTTCCGCTTTCCGCGCAACTCCAGCCTTCTTCCACCCCGGCCGGCGCGACCACCTCGCCGCTGACAAAGGCGGTGGGGACTGCCCTGTTCCTCTTCAGGGCCTCTTTGACAGCCCTTCCCGGCAGAGGCACCGCGTCTACCTCCCCAACAGCTCCCACCGCCGGCGCGCAGCTCTGCTCACCCGAAGCCTGGCGTTGATGCTGGAGAGTGGGCTTCGGGCTCTCGGCATCAGTGGCCGCCACGAGGCTGTTGTTGATGTCGTGGTGGCTGACCTGCGTTTTTAAAATGCGCCGCTTTCCTGCGCTGCTTTCCTGGGCAGCAGGCTCTACTGGCCAGTGCAGGACGGCCGCCACAACAACAACAACAGCACCATGGCGGTCACTGATGCCGAGAGTTGTCAAAGAGGCCCTGAAGGGGGACAGGGCGGTCCCTGCCACCTGTGTCAGCGGCGAGGTGGCCGCGCCGGTAGGGGCAGGAGAATACTGGCGTTGCATCAACGCCAGGCTTCGGGTGAGCAGAGCTGCGCGATGATGGCAGGAGCTGTTAGGGAGGAAGACGCAGCACCTCTGCCGGGAAGGGCTCTCAAAGAGGCCCTGAAGAAGGACAGGGCAGTCCCCGCCGCCTGTGTCAAGCAGCGAGGTGTGCTCACCTTGTGACGCGGGGGGGAGGCGGTGGAAGTCAGGGGTTTGCAAGCAGCCGCCTCCCCCCTCCACACACACACACTTAGCCATGGCGCACTTAGCTGTGACTTTCAGTGGACAGTTTTTGAATCGCCTTTTCCTGAATCTCCCGTCCACTCACTGCGGAGGAGGAGGTGGGGAGGAGGAGGAGGAGGTGGAGAAGCAAGGGGCGGGGAGGAAAGTGGGCCTGCAATTGGCCTCTTTCTTTCTTGCCTTTAGGGAGAGGAACTGTTACTGCTCTGCCACAGGGCAGCAACAGTTTCTCTCCCTAAAGGCGGCAAAAGAAGGGGCCAATTGCAATCCTATTATATGGAGATCATTTCATTTGGAAGTGGGTCTTTGCTATAATCTTAGTTTGGATTCTTCATGTTTGCCAACAAAACAGCTGACAAAAAATTTGACAATTTGGCTAAATTTCAGAAGAAAAGATTTGTTTGTTCCCTTATTTTTGCTAAAGTTTTCATTTTTTTCTTTTCTAAGGCTTTAATGGGCAAGAGAATAAGAATTACAAGGAGGAACATGAAGCAATCCATTTAAAGGAGGGTGACCGAAAATTTGTAGATCAGATGCATCCAAAGAGTGATGAAACAACACAATTGAGAAGTTCAATTAAAAAGAAAAGCCTTTTTCGAGTCAGTTACCTTCCTAACCATAAAGTGATTGATACAGGGGAAAGACCATGTAAATCCCTGAAGTGTGGAAAGTCCTTCCATTATAATTATAATGTTACAAGACATCAAAGGATCCACACAGCAGAACGACCTTATCAATGCTTAGAGTGTGGAAAGGCCTTTCATTATAAGAGTGACCTTAATCGGCACAAGAGGATCCACACAGGAGAAAGACCTTATAAATGCATGGAGTGTGGAAAGAGCTTTACTAATAGCAGTTATCTTCATGTCCACAAAAGGATCCACACAGGAGAAAGACCTTTTAAATGCATGGAGTGTGGAAAGAGCTTTGCTTTTAGCACTTATCTTGATGTCCACAAGAGGATCCACACAGGAGAAAGACCTTATAAATGCACGGAGTGTGGAAAGAGCTTTTCACGTAGCAATAGTCTTGATATCCACAAGAGGGTCCACACAGGAGAAAGACCTTATAAATGCATGGAGTGTGGAAAGAGCTTTATTTGTAGTAGTAATTTTAATTACCACAAGAGGATTCATACAGGAAAAAGACCTTATCAATGCACGGAGTGTGGAAAGAGCTTTACTCTTAGCAATGATCTTAGTCGCCACAAGATGAAGCATGAGAAGCCTCATCAATGCATGGAGTGTGGAAAGGCCTTTAAATATAGGAGTGACCTTAATCGCCACAAGAGGATCCACACAGGAGAAAGACCTTATAAATGCATGGAGTGTGGAAAGAGCTTTACTAATAGCGGTTATCTTCATGTCCACAAAAGGATCCACACAGGAGAAAGACCTTTTAAATGCATGGAGTGTGGAAAGAGCTTTGCTTTTAGCACTTATCTTGATGTCCACAAAAGGATCCACACAGGAGAAAGACCTTATCAATGCACGGAGTGTGGAAAGAGCTTTTCTCGTAGTAATAATCTTGATGTCCACAAGAGGATCCACACAGGAGAACGACCTTATAAATGCATGGAGTGCGGAAAGAGCTTTATTTATAGCGGTTATCTTGATATCCACAAAAGGATACACACAGGAGAAAGACCTTATCAATGCACGGAGTGTGGAAAGAGCTTTTCTCGTAGAAATGATCTTAGTCGCCACAAGAGGATCCACACAGAAGAGAAACCATATTAATGCATGGAGTGTGGAAAGAGCTTTACTCATAGTAATGGTCTCCATTCCCACAAGAGTCATATAAAAGTTTCAAGTGTGGAGACGGCAGAAAGAGTTGTCATCTCACTTTAGTCCCTCCGGAATTGGACAGGCTATAAATGTAACAAATTAAATTTAATAAATTAATTTACATAAAAGATCCATACGGGAGGAAAAAACTTATGAATCCATGGAGTGAGAAAAGAATTTTGCAAGGACGAAATCTCTCAATTGCCATAGAACATCCACACACAATAGAAACGATGTGAATAAAGGAATTGTGGGAAAAGCTTCAATAGAAATCTAGGAGGATCTCACCTTATTATTGCAATTGAACCCCAAATTTCTTTTTCTAAGCAAGTTTTAAAATATTTTTTCTCCATTTTACAATTTTTCTTGCTACATTTCCTACGTGAATGACTGTAGTTGTCATCTGGCTTTCCCATTTGCTTGGCCTGTCAGTAGGTTACAAAAGGTGTTCACATGATCCAAGGACACTGTAACACTCATAAATACGTTATCAAGTGTTGTGGTTCAGCCTGCGGCTGCTCAGGAACCGGCTGTGTCTCTGCTGGCTCCATGCCCGGAGGAGGATGACAGAGAAGAGGAGGGGGCTGAACAGTCGGACGGGGGAGAGGAAAATCAGGAATGGGATGAAGGAGAACACCGCCCCGGGCGGTGGGCTCCCTCCAGCCAGTAGTTTGGAGTCATTAGGTGATGAGGCTCAAGCCGTCATTGACATGCGACAGAGACGGTCAGATCAAAGAAAGGAGCAATTAAAGAAGTATTATCAGCACTGAATTAGGAACAGCTGGGTTTGGGTGTGGTCCTCCTTAGCAGGGTTTAAAAGGCAGGCAAGCCCTTGAAGCCATGTGGAGTGTTATCAGTTTGGAGTTGTGTTATGCTATCTTGTTTCTCCGCGTCTCTGTTCCTGGCTTGTGGCCCAGCAGCTTTGGAAGACCCGTGGGAGGTGTAGGTCTGCTATCTACAGCCTCGACTTGGCAGCAAGAATTCTGTATTGCTGCATGGACTTTTGCCTTCGTGGATATATCTGAAGATACAGCATTTTCCTGTTTGTAAGGACATTTTCTGTTACCTGTGTTTTTCTTGAATTTTATAAAACTGCCTTTGCCTTTTACCAGTGTGCCTGGCTTCTCTTTTTGGGTTGGTATTGGCTTCTGGAGTGACCCAGACAGAACACCAAGCATCCGAGGTTTTATCAAGTTAACATGGGGATGTTGCAACGGTCGTAAGTGTGAAAAATTGTTCTTTTTTCATTGGTTCCGTAAATTGGAGCAATTAGTAAATGAACTGTAGTAAATCGACAATTGCTTACAATTGTCTAAAATCTCATACAAGTACCATTTGAATAATAATTCAAATTAATTTTATACCTTCTTAAATAGGCATTCAAAAATTGTCTTTCTAGTGCAAACCAGAACAAGGTGAACTCCCAGTCTTGCTTGTGGTTTTTACCAAGCCCAAATACTTTTCTTTATACAGTATAGAGAAATATTCCTGGTTGGGTTTTTTTAATTATATTTTTCCTGATATTCCAAAATATCAAACAGAATTATCACATTGTTTTTCAACTATCTTTTAGATTAAAAAAAAACAAACCACAATTTTTGGCTATTGCTTGCAGTCTTTCAGTGTGTAACGGAAACATCCTGTTCCTTTAGTTGCTAAGATTTGTTTACACACACAGTAGTTAATTAATTACTCTATTGAGTCTGAGCCCATCCCACCATTGTCCCTAACCCCCCAGCATAGTCCAATTGTTTAAGTAGCATGCTCACACGGAAATCTCCATTTGTGTGAGAGGTGGATGTGTGAGCCAGCTGCTCCCAAAAATGGAGCTGCAAATGTTTATTTATTTATTTATTTATTTATTTGTTGGACTTGTATGCCGCCCCTCTTCGAAGACTCGGGGCGGCTCACAACATGTAAAAACAGTCACAACAATCCAATTAATTAAAATTTAACGATTTAAGAAAAGAAACCCCATATGATAACAGACACACACACAAGCATATGTACACGTGTCCCTGATGCTTGTAGGAAGCGATCCTCTCTCTCCCACACACCCCGAGTCTTTATAACTTCTACCAAGCCAGAAAATTTCAGTAGATGCTATTTTAAATTACAGGCTAGAAGAATGGTGGAAGGTCTTAAGCATAAAACGTATCAGGAAAGACTTAATGAACTCAATCTGTATAGTCTGGAGGACAGAAGGAAAAGGGGGGACATGATCGAAACATTTAAATATGTTAAAGGGTTAAATAAGGTCTAGGAGGGAAGTGTTTTTAATAGGAAAGTGAACACAAGAACAAGGGGACACAATCTGAAGTTAGTTGGGGGAAAGATCAAAAGCAACATGAGAAAATATTATTTTACTGAAATAGTAGTAGATCCTTGGAACAAACTACCAGCAGACGTAGTACATAAATCCACAGTAACTGAATTTAAACATGCCTGGGATAAACATATATCCATCCTAAGATAAAATACAGAAAATAGTATAAGGGCAGACTAGATGGACCATGAGGTCTTTTTCTGCCGTCAGACTTCTATGTTTCTATACCCAATTTGCTTAAATTGAGCCGAAACATTTATCAAAAATACTGGATTCTACACCGTTTTAAGTTTTCTGTCTCCCGATGAGGGTTGTGTGGATATTTTAGTTTGAAAAAAATATCCAAGGTAGAAAAGAGAAATATAATAATAATAATTTATTAGATTTGTATGCTGCCCCTCTCTGAGGATTCAGAGCAGCTCACAACAGCAATAGTATTACAATAGAATTCAAATCCAATCTTAAAATCCTAAATTAAAAACCACTTGTTACAAAAAAACCCTAGCAATTCTACACAAGCACCCATCTCAAATGCTTAAGTCAGAAGGGTGGGGGGACAAGTTATAGATGGGTCTTCAAGGCAATTCGAATCTCAGGGAGGAGTTTATTCCAGAGTGCCGGGGATGCCACCGAGAAGGCCTAGGTCCTGCCAGACATTGTTTAGTCGACGGGACCCGGAGAAGGCCAACTCTGGGACTTAATCGGCCGCTGGGATTTGTGCGGCAGAAGGCGGTCCCATAGTTATTCTGGTTCGATGCCATTTAGGGCTTTATAGGTCATTACCAACATTTTGAATTGTGACTGGAAACTGATCGGCAGCCAATGCAAGCCGCGGAGTGTTGACGAGACATGGGCGTACCTAGGGAGACCCATGACAGCTCGCGTGGCCACATTCTGCACAATCTGAAGTTTCCGAACAATTTTCAGAGATAGCCCCATGTAGAGATGGTTGCAGTAGTCGACCCTCGAGGTGATGAGGGCATATGTGACTGAGCACAGACTCCCTGCCAAGATAGGGCCACAACTGGTGCACCAGGCGAACCTGGGCAAATGCCCTCCTCGCCACAGCTGAAAGATGATGTTCTAATGTTAGCTGAGGATCGAGGAGGACACCCAAATTGCGGACCCTTTCTGAGGTTGTCAATAATACCCATCCAGGGTAATGGACGGACAGATGGAATTGTCCTTGGGAGGCAGAACCCACAGTCATTCCGTCTTGTCAGGGTTCAGTTTGAGCCTGTTGACACTCATCCAGACCCCAACAGCCTCCAGGCACCGGCACATCACTTCTATTGATTGCTTCACCGACTGGACAGGCTGGTGCAGAGTTTATGCCTGTGCAGGGACCCTTTTTGGCTGAGTGGATAAATACTGTATTTTTCGGACTATAAGACGCACTGTATTATAAGACGCACCAAGATTTTGAAGGGGGAAAAAGTCTGGTTTTTGCCCTCCCCAACCCCAAGGAACACTCTGCAGGCCTGCCAAAATGGGCCCGTTTTTCGCCTCCCAAACCCCCTCATGTTGTGCTTTTGATCTCCCGAGCTCTCAGGAGCAGTCTTCAGGCCTCCCAAACTCTGGACATTAAATTCTTCCAAAAAATGGGCCTGTTTTGGGTAAAAACCGACGCACAGGATGCGCTTTCAGGATGCCAAAAATGGTTGTATTCAATATATAAGACACCAAAATTTCCACCCTTTTTTGGGGAGGGGAGTGTATCATACTCCAAAAAGTACAGTACTCTAAATGCCCACTGGCTCCTGCGTCGCAAGGCTTTAGAACAGTGGTTCCCAAACTTTTTTTGACCATGCTCCACCTAAACATCTCTAAACTCCTGCTGCCCCTCACCCCGTGATATAGTTCTTACTATTGAAAAAGTGAATTCCTACTCGTGGATGAAGCCTAAAAGTCCATTAACTTGGTTTAAACAAGGTTCCAGTTGCCCCCATTAAAAATCAAATTGCCCCTCTGTGGAGCATGGGCCCCAAGTTGGGAACCACTGCTTTAGAATAAGCATAGGAAGCGCAGAAGAGGGAACCCCAGAAACTTTACAATAGAGGACAAAGTGCACCTGTCCACAAAGCCCCTAAAATTGGGGCACCCCTGCAAGGAGTTCAGTCTTGCCGCCTTAACTTGGATTAAAGAATGGATAACACTAGAAAATAGAAGAATATTAAATTTAGAAGGTCATGATCTTATGCTTGGTTGGCATGCCTTTATTTGGTACGACAAGGATAAAATGCATTCTTATTTTAAAAAACATACAATAAGAAAGTATTTATTAGAAGTTTGGAAAGATATAAAGAAAGATCATTTTTTTAACTATTCCTGACTGGATCTCACCATTAGAGGCAATCAGCCACCCCAATTTGATGCATTAAAGAAAGGTATTAAAATATAAAGAATTAATAGATGATCAAATGAAATTAAAATCAAGATATAATTTACAGGAAGAGGGGATAAAAATAGATTGGTGGCAATATACCCAGATACAGTCCAGATTCCAAAGAGATAGTAAAATATATACATTTAATAAGAGTAAAAAAAATTTAGGTAGCTTGTTAAATACAAACCAAAGAAAATTAATAGGGAAAGCATATAAAGATATGATTGAATATAAAAATATAGATTTGACTTTAAAAGACAATATGATAACTTGGTGTAAAAATACAGGCAGAGAAATTGACGTAGAAACCTGCGAGAAAGTCTGGATTACAAATTGGAAAATGACAAAATCAGTTTCATTAAAAGAAAATCAGATTAAGGTGTTTTATAGGTGGCATCTCCCACCAAATAGAATTGCCAAGATGTTCCCAAATATGTCCCCCAAATGTTGGAAATGCAAAAAAGAAATAGGTTCCTATTATCATCAGTGGTGGAGATGTCATAAAGCTAAATTATATTGGAAAATGATAGAAAAATTGATTAAAGAAATTACATTACAAGAAATTTTTAAAAACCCAGAATTTTATTTATTAGGCATAACAAAACAGAAATACAAGAAAGATATTTTTTACTTAGTTATTCATATTTTGACGGCGGCCAGGATAGTCTATGAAAAAAATTGGAAGGGAGAAAACACTCCCAAGGAAGAAGAGGTAATAAAAAAAATCTTAGACTGTGCAGAGAGGGATATGATGACTAGACGGTTGAATAATCAAGAAGAATCAGAATTTTACGTCATTTGGAATAAAATTTATAAATGGATAAATGAGAGGAACAACAAAAATTAAATACTATGGAAAAGTCAAAACTTATTAAAATAATTTCTTTTGTTTTTTCTTAATTTTCTTTGGTGTAACGTTTGAATTATATAAAACAAAACTCTTCATTTAAATTAGTACTGTATGTTGATTTAATAAATTAGTAGTATATTATTTTTCTGGATTAAAATAGACTTCAGTAACGAGAGGGGTAATTGTAACCCCAACTATATGTTAAATGTTTGTGTGTCTGTGAATTTTATGAAAATCAATAAAGTTTATTTTAAAAAAATTGGGGCACCCTTGCAAGGAGTTCAGTCTTCAGTATATTTATTTATTTATTAATTAATTAATTTATTAGATTTCTATGCCCCTTTTCTCGAGGTGACTCAGGGTGGCGTATTACATTAGGCATGGCACAATATGTAAGAAATCTAAACTACTATTAAAAAATATACCAATTACTGAAAAGTATTAAAAAACGTATCTCTGGAGGGAGTTCGTTCCAGAGGTTAACCTTAATTACTTTTGGCTAATAAAAATCTACTCTTACTACAAAGGTCTTAAGGTTCCTTCTAAAATCATTCATTATTCAACGTCTCTCTCTCTCTCTTTTTTTTTTGGCCTCATAGTATGGTATTTTAAATTTATTTTTCAGTATTTGCCATCCCTCATTTTGTAATTTCTACTTTTTCTCTAGTCACATATGAGATTTTATTCTCCCAGTCTTCATCTCCCCATCATAGCAGCTTGTTCTGAGGTAAAGAAATTTAAATATCCAGAAATTTAATCTTTCTCTCCATGTTGGTACATATGATGCCACTTTTTCATTGGGATCTAGGCTTACTCTCATTATTACAGATGTGTTTAGTGTTTGTAACCTTCCTTGGCTGCCCGTAGGCATGAATTTGGAAAGGCAGGTATAATATTTGAAAAAGAAAAATCAATACAAATTTGAATTTTCCTCAGCCTGTGGCTTCCCTCCCTGTACCTCTGCCAGCCCCCTGATCTTCCCTCACTTGAAGACCGGGTTTGCCATCAGCCACAAGACACAGGCTGGGTTTCATGGGGAGACTTTTTTTCTTTGTCTTTTGACTCCCCTGCCATTCCTGACAGGATTTTGCTCATTTTTGATGCCTCCTGGAAGTCCCTAGAGGCCCTTCAGAGAAGCTGCTCTTCAGGGAAGGGATTTTTGTGTCTCCACAAGTAATTTTATCAATCTTCACAAGATGGTTCATAGAGATTAAAAAGTGAAAAATCTAGAAACTGATGCTTACGGAGAGGCCCCTTCCTTTGTAGATAGGCAACATTAGAGGGAACAGTTCCTTCAAGTTTAACGGCCATTGACGTCCTGAGGGTCTTCTCGCCATGCGCAAAGAATCCTCTAGGGGGCTGTTTGCATGAGCCCGGCAGCTCTTTCCCTGTCGTTGCCTTATAAGGGAACTGAGCATGCGCCAACCTTTTCAGCAAAGGTTTCAAAGGTTCTCCGCTCTTTCTACAAACCCTGATTGCGCCTTTTGGGGGAGGTTTTCGGGGGAGGGAAGACGTTGGAATGGAAGACCTGGACTTGGAGAGTCATACGTGAGTCGGAGTTCAGTGACGGAAGGGGAGGGGGGCTTTTCTCCTGCGCTGGAGGCTCCCATCCATCAAGCTTGGAGTGGTGGAAAGGGCGAGGGGGAAACCCAGTGGTCCCATGTTCCCCTGCCGCCTCTCTACATGCACGGGAGAAAGCAAAACTTCGCGGCCTTCGCTTTCTCCCCGGGGAAAAAAAAAACAACGGGGGTCGCAGAAAAGAGGATTTACATTCCGTTTCGACAGGAAAAGCTTTGCATGGAGGGAGAGGAGGAGAGTTGGTCTTTGCAAAGGAGAGATTCGCGCCTCCAAGTCAGTCTTGAGTCCTGGGCAGTTTTCCTGCCTCTTTCTCATCCCCATTTTCAGAATGGGTTTCCCTCCCTTCCCCCTTCCTAGACCGAGACGAGCGAGCATGCAAGGTGGCAACTCCACGTGCGAGGAGCTGGGTGCAAGGAGTGCAAAGACTTGTTCTTCACTATGCAGGCATAGAAATGATATTAAACTATCTTAAATTATAAATATTACAAGTTATATTAAATTATGATGAGCCTTTTGGGTCAGTGGTGAAAGCAGAAGGCTTTGAAAGCAGATTAACTTCTAGTCCAGCCTTTGCCATTAAAGCCTTTATTTTATTTATTTATTCATTTATTTTGTCCAATACACAATGAGGGATTTAGTGGATATATATATACACACGCATAGTAAAATACACGATGAAGGTTATAGAGGAGATACTCATAGTAAAATATATCTATGAAAGAATAGAAGAAGAGATATAGGAATAGAATAAAGGTATAGGAGATATAGGAGAGCAATAGGACAGGGGACAGAGGGCACTCTAGTGCACTTGTACTCGCCCCTTACTGACCTCTTAGGAACCTGGATAGGTCAATCATAGATAATCTAAGGGTAAGCTGTTGGGGGTTTGGGGATGACACTATGGAATCCGGTAATGAGTTCCACGCTTTGACAACTCAGTTACTGAAGTCATATTTTTTACAGTCAATTTTGGAGCGGTTATTATTAAGTTTAAATCTGTTGTGTGCTCTTGTGTTGTTGTGGTTGAAGCTGAAGTAGTCGCCGACAGGCAGGACATTGCAGCATATGATCTTGTGGGCAATACTTAGATCTTGTTTAAGCCTTGAGCCCATCCCAGCTCTAAGCCAAATCTACTTCACAGGGCTGTTGTTGTGAAGAATATAGGAAGAAGGAGTGTTATATTTCTGCCTAGAATAATTTATAAAATAATAAGACATAAGAAATGTTTTTTAAAATAAACACTAGGAAGTAGAAATCAAAAATACATGTGAATGTGTTTTCCAATATTTTGATAGACATTGATCCTGAAGGGTTCCCTTAAATTTTCCCCATATGTACGGAGAGCAAGTTAGCTAATATGAATTCACCTCCTTCCCAGACTTTGGTGGGTGCAGACAAATTTATTTAACCTTCTCTTCCCTTCCTTCCTCCCCATTTTTTCCACATCAGCTCAAAATATTTCCCATTTCTTCTGGAATCTTTAAGTGTCTCTTCTGGGAAGAGTGCTGAATGGCCTTGGAAAATTTGGCCATATCTTTTGTGAACAGGAAAACCTGTGGAAAACCTTTGGTCCATTATGGAGCTTTATTAGAGACCAGAGAGAAGATGGAGGGACAACACCCAACAGATGCAGGAATTCAAAAAGGCCCTCCAGCTGCTCAGCCTTGGAGCTGTGGGAAGAATGGGGCAAATTCTGGGCAGAGGAGCCACAAAGAGGCATCCAATAGGTCAGAGGCCCAAGGCCACTTCAGAAAAATGCAGTTCCAGGAGGGGAGTCGTCCCCGAGATATTTGCACTTGGCTTCACCACCTTTGTCATCAGTGGCTGCAACCAGAAAAACACACCAAGGCTCAGATGCTGGACCTGGTGCTCCTGGAACAATTGCTGGCGGTCCTTCCCCAAGAGATGGCCAGATGGATACGGGAGTGTGGAGCAGAGACCAGTTCCCAGGCGGTGTCCCTGGCCGAAGGCTTCTTGCTGACCCAGGAGGAGGAAAAGATGAAAGAAGAGTTGCAGGTGGGAGAATGTAATCATGGCAGCTCTAAAGTGGATCCCTCTGGATTTGTTAATTTCTTTCTATCAGAATTTTCTGGCATTATTAACTCCAAAGGGCATTTGTTCTGTTCTTTTAGAAGCAAGTATTTGGGGCACTTCCTCCATGCTTAGAGATATCTCCCTCGGGCCTATACAATTTATGTATGGTATGCTTGTGTGTATGTCTGTTTAATAATGGGGTTTTAAAATATTTTATATTGTAAATTATTAGATTTGTTTTAAACTGTTTTTATTGTGTTGTGAGCCGCCCCGAGTCTACGGAAAGGGGCAGCATACAAATCTAATAAATAAATAAATGCTAGTTTGAAAGTGTAGTATGATAGTTCATTTCTATCTCTGTTCTCTCCCTTTGTTTGTCCCATCACATCATGTCCAGAAATCTGTGGAAGCTGTGACTGAGAATCCTAAGGAGGGGAAAGGTCCGTTCATATCTTCTCAAGAGCTCCTCTTCAGGAAGAACTTCCAGAAAGACCCAAGGGAAGACCCTATGCAAGGTAAGAACAGCTCTTTCTCTGGGAGGTGAGATTTCCACATTTAGTTGATTATTTCGCACCACTTTTTTGGAGTCTCTCTCTTTAACAAATCTGCTTCCACTATTTATTTATTTCTCATAGAGAGTAGAAAATTGTCGTTGGAGTTTTTAGAATCACCTCTTTGTGGTGGAGCTGAAGGAATAGGACTACTTCAGGTAAGATAGAGAAAGTCTCCTTCGGTAGTCTCCGTTCTTTGGAAAAGGTTCATAAATCTTGGATGGATTTCATTTTGTTCTAGAGTTCAATGTATAAAATTGCTGGTTCTAAAAAATACAAATTTGATATCGGGTCACTGAATATTCACACTCAGTTTAGCCTAACCTCTGAGGAGACGTCCTTCCTGGCTGGCCGAAATGTGGACTCCAATAAGGACGTCTTCATAACGTCAAAGGTCCGCCCCTGGAATTCCCTAATGGGATTCTCCACCTCTGTTTGAGCCGACCGGCCGACAGCTCCACAGCACTTCTGCAAAGGTGACAGCCGGGCGGTGCCGCTTCTCGGCGGCCTCCCGAACCCGAATGCCAAACCTGAACTTTTGCCGAACCAATGTCCCTTTCTTCACTTCCTCCAAGGAGGTTCCGGCTTGGTTCTGATGGAGCCAAAGCCGCCAGGCGAGAGGGATTCAGGGTTCCCCTGAGGAGCGAGTTCAATGTATAAAATTGGTGGGTCTAAGAAACACAAATTTGATATTGGGTCACTAAACATTCACACACAGTTTAGCCCAGCCTCTCCCTTCGGAGCGGATCCTTTGTGAGTCGCTTTCTCCTCCTCTCTTCCTTCACTATCAGATTTCCTTGACCAGACTGTTGTCAGCATCGAGGTTCTTCTATCTCCCAGGGTTATTCTCACACACTATTATATCCCTTTTTGCCTTTTAAAAAGCATTTTTGGGACTCCCGTGACCTGATGATTGAGAATCCCTCATGGGCATATAGAATTCTATTGCAAGCTCCTGCAACTCCTTCACGAACGTGTGGAGTTGGGATTCATTGGTCCCTCAGTGGATAAAGTAAGCCATTGGAAAACATCTCAGGTTGGCTTGGCCAGTATTTTGCTCTGCCTGTCCTAGGAAGAATGGGAGTCATGGATAAGTGCTGGATATAAGAGCCAACTACCTGGGTCTTAAGCTTTGCTCATAACTGTCATTTTAATTTCCACAAGAGGAGGCACACAGGAGAGAGGCCTTATAAATGCATGGCGTATAGAAACTTGGAGTAGTCATTTTCATCACCACAAGAATATTTTTGTTGGCTACACCGTAAAGCATTCCAAACACTTCCAGCTTGAACAAACATGATTTAGTTGGCCATCAGCCAAAAGCAGTGAGATCTTTCTGAATTCTGCAGAAGATTTTGTTCACTGGATCTCTTTCCTAGAATTGGTGGAGAAAAATTATACCATTATTCTTGGGATTATCTATTAATAAAGAAACTTGTGTCCTTGTTCAGGATGTTGTGTCTTTTGAGGAAGTGACCGTGAAGTTCTCCAAGGAGGAGTGGTCTCTACTGGACGCTGGCCAAAAAGCACTCCATGAAGAAGTCATGCTGGAGAATTCCAGGAATCTCTTTTCTCTGGGTAACAACCACTTTCTATGCTCAGAAATATAAAGAAGGGAGTTAAATGTTATTTCTGGGGAGGGAAATCATTTATTTACAGTACATTCAGAAAACATTCATACCCCCCCTTCACTCTGTAGAATTTTGTTATGCTGCAGCATGATTCTGCAGTTCTTTAAATCCATTATTTTCTTGTTAATCTACACTTGGTAGCCAATAATGACAAAGAGAAAACACAATTTTAGAAATGTCAGTAATTGTATTAGTTTATAGCCTGGTGTCTTAATCTTTTGACCAAATGGACTTTATGGCAGAAGGACATTTATTGAAAGAAAAATTAGAGAACTGCATAGCTTGGCTTTTTACACAAAGGAAATTATATTTTATATTTAAAATAAGTTTCTGTTCATGAAATACAAACTACGCATTTCATAGAAGATAGTAGCAAGAGTCTGAGGAAGAGGCTAAATGTACTGAGAAGACTAATGGTAATGCCAATTTCGTTTGGCAGTGTTGAGAGAATTATTTGTGTAGCAGAGCGATGGCATTCGGGGAAAAACTGTTCTTGTGACTAGTTGTTATGGTGTTCAGTGCTCTATAGCAGCGTTTCCCAACCGGTGTGCCGCGAAGCTCCTAGGGAAGCTCCAGCTGGGTGGGGCGCTGCTGGTGCCGGACCGCCGGTGCCTCCGACCTGGAGCTCCCACTCGCAACTTTTCCCCCGGCTACTGCCCGATGCTGCTGTTTCCGGCACTCTCCTGCTCGGCCCCAAAGAAGGAAGGCGGGAAAAAGGAGAGATTCATTCTTCGCGCCTCCTTTTTCCCACCTTCCTTCTTTGGGGTCCAGCAGGACAGCGCCGGAAACAGCAGCATCGGGCAGTAGCCGGGGGACAGCTGCGCGTGGGAGCTTCAGGTCGGAGGCACCAGCGGTCCGGCACCGGCAGCGCCCCGCCCAGCTGGAGCTTCCCTGGCGTCGGCGGCAAGTGTCCTTTGGGGCCCGGTGGGAGGGCACTGGCGGTGGAAGCGAGAGGGTGCCGGCTGCAGCGCCCCAGGCAGTCGCGGGGAGATGGCGGTGGCGAGAGGGAGCTCCAGGGTGGAGGCACCGACGGTGACGGTTGGACATGCTGCTGGAGACGTACATGCTTTTCCTCGGTCGCACGTTCCCCATCCCCCTGCCAGCCCGCGGGGGGGCGGGCAGGGAGATGCGGGCAGTAGTAGGGAGCTGCGGCCGCCCCTGCCTCTCCATGGTGCCTCCGGCCTCCTCGCGCTCCTGGCCTCTCGGCCCTGCCCCCCGCCCGCCCGATCTGCCCCCTCTCCTCCTCCACCGCCCCCTGCCTTGGGGCGCGAATTCTCTCGCGGCAGCGGCTGCAGCTCCTCAGGACGAAAGCGCTCCCAGCCAGGGGGCTGCGAGAGGGGCGGGGCAGGCTTTCCCAAAACGGACGGAGAAAGCCCTCTCTCGCAGCCCCCTGGCTGGGAGCGCTTTCGCTGCGAGAGAGGGCTTTCTCCGTCCGTTTCGGGAATGCCCGCCCCGCCCCTCTCTCGCGCACCCCTTTTTTGGTTGGCAAGGAGTCCTTTGCCACATCCCGCAGTTCGCACTCAGCTCGAGGCCGCTTTCCCTGGCTACGCTCGGAACCGACAGGGCGCTGCTCTTTCTCTCTCTCTCTCTCCCGTGAGGCGGGGGAAGGGGAAAAAAAGGCAAAAAACCCCTTCTTGCAGCGGGTCCGCGCTCGTGCCCGCGCTCGTCTCTTCAGCAGCGAGGGAGGGAAGTCAGAGGGCAAGGGAGCGAGCGAGCGCTCTTGTCCTCGGTGCCCTCTACAGCCTGCCTTCCTTCTTTGCCGCCGCTGTGGGACAGAGCGAAAGATAGAAAGGAAAGAGGGAGGGAGAGATAGAAAGGAAAGAGGGAGGGAGGGAGGAAAGAGGGAGGGAGAGATACAATGGAAAGAGGGAGGGAGAAATAGAAAGGAAAGAGGGAGGGAGGAAAGAGGGAGGGAGAGATAGAAAGGAAAGAGATAGAAAGGAAAGAGGGAGGGAGGAAAGTGGGAGGGAGAGATAGAAAGGAAAGAGGGAGGGGGAGATAGAAAGGAAAGAGGGAGGGAGGGAGGAACGAGGGAGGGAGAGATACAATGGAAAGAGGGAGGGAGGAAAGAGGGAGGGAGAAATAGAGTGAAATGGAGGAAGAGATTTTTTTTTGTCCAAACTTTTCTTTAGCCCCCCCGGCGTCCCCCCCGCCCGAGAGAGAGAGACAGAGAGAGAAAGAGAGACATAGCAAGAGAGAGAGAGAAAAAGAAAGAGATAGCAAGAGAGAGAGAGAGAAAGAGATAGCAAGAGAGAGAGAGAGAGAAAGAGATAGCAAGAGAGACAGAGAGAGAGACAGAAAGAGATAGAGAGCGCGAAAGAAAGAGATAGCAAGAGAGACAGAAAGAGAGAGAAAGAGAGATAGCAAGAGAGAGAAAGAGAGACAGACAGAGAGAGAAAGAGATGGCAAGAGAGACAGAGAAAGAGAGAGAAAGAAAGACATAGCAAGAGAGAGAGAAAGAGAGAGAATGAAAGAGAGATAGCAAGAGAGGCAGAGAGAGAGCAAGGGAGAAAGACAGAGGGAAGGAAGGAGGGAGAGAGAAAGAGAGCAAAAAAGAGAGGAAGAAAGGGATGGAGAGAGAGAAAGAAGGGAAGGAAGGGGGAGAAATAGAGTGAAATGGAGGAAGAGATTTTTTTTTTGTCCAAACTTTTCTTTAGCCTCCCCGGGCCCCCCCCTGCCCCCCCGTTCAGTGTTCCCCAGAATTTTGAAAATATGAATAATGTGCCGCGGCTCAAAAAACGTTGGGAAACACTGCTCTATAGCATCATTTACAGCAGGGGTCCCCAAACATTTTACACAGGGGGCCAGTTCACTGTCCCTCAGACTGTTGGAGGGCCGGACTATAAAAAAAACCTATGCACACTGCACATACCTTATTTAAAGTAAAAAAACAAAATGGGAACAAATACAATATTTAAAATAAAGAAGTAATAAAGTAATTAAGTAATAAAGTAATTTATACTTCTTTATTAACGAGTAAATTTAAACTTAAATCAACAAACTCCTTCCATTTCTCCTTCCTTCCTTCCCTCCCTCCCTCCTTCCTCTCCACTTCTCTCTTCCCTCCCCTTTTTCCTTCTCCCACGTTCTTTCCCTCCATCATTTTCTCATTTCTCTCTCTTTCTGTCTCTCCCTCTTCCTTTCTCTCTCCCCCTCTCTCTCCTTCTTTCTCTCTGTCCTTTTCTCTTTCTCTCTCTCGCTTTCCTTTTCTCTCTTTCTCTCACTCACTCTTTCTATCTACCTTTTTCTTCCTCTTTTTCTCCCTTTCTTTCTCTCCCTTTCTATCTCTCCTCTTCCTTTCTCTCCCTCTCTCTCTCTCTCTCTCTCTTTCTCTCTCGTCTCTTTTTCTCACTCACTCTTTTTCCATCACTCCCTCTTTCCATCTCTCCCTCTTTCTCTCTCTCTATCTTTCTCTTTCTCTCTCTACCTTTCTATCTCTCCTCTTCCTTGCTCTCTCCCTTTCTATCTCTCCCTTTCTTTCTTTCTTTCTTTCTTTCTTTCTCTCTGTCCCTCTCTTTCTCTCTGTCCCTCTCTTTCTCTCACTCACTCTTGAAAGCATTCCGCCCTGCCCCGGTGGGTCGCCCTCGGGGAAGGCACAGCATGCCATGAATTGTCACATCAGAATGAAGCGACAGAGAGAAAGTTTTCTCGGAGGACGACCTTTAATGCATCAAGACCTCTCCTTTTTATAGTATATCACAGTTCTGACATGTGGTACAGAATAACCAATTGCGAATGCCACATACATTTTAAACCAGCACCATATAAGGCAAACTTCTTACATTCCTTGCCTTTTCCCATAGATTGGAATGAGAGTGAGGCATATATATTTCCTTATATGGAAGTTCTATGGGTTATTCTTCATCTTGTATGCCAAGTCCATACATGGTCTGCAGCTTGCTTACTGAGCCTAGACTTTGTTGCCTTTCCATGGAGGAAGAATTAAGATTTTAATCAGCACATAATTTAGCTTAAAACATCACTCTCCAGTAATATTTTATTTCCAAATTCCAGTGCTTATAAATCTATGATTACAACATCTCCTCTGTTTTTATTTTTAAAGAAGCATGATTATTGAGAGGAAAGGATCCAAAAATATTTTGGCTTCTGCCAAAAAGGCAGTTTGTCCCAATTAATTTTGCAGTACCCATGATCACGAAATTGGTAAACAAATGAAGAATTTAAAAAGCAGAGTCATCTTCTTCCCCTGGCATTTCTGGTGGTACTTTCATTTTTAGTGGATCATCATAATATGGCTCAGGGGGAAATAGAAGTGGTTGTCTTATGCTTTGTACCACATTAATTTTTATACTATCTCTATACATAGTCATCAATGAAGGAATGCATTGAATACAACAACACAAACAAATAAAACAGATAACAATCAAAACAATAGCTACTATCAATTTTCGCCATTATAGTATTAAACATGGCAAGTGTCCAATTATTTAATAAATGTAAATCTCTATAATTCATTGCCACTCCTAATGAAAGAATAAGGACTCTGGCAATTTGCGTCCATATGTTGCCACCTTCTGTAAGGGGTGGCTGTTCTCTTTGCTTACGCAATCGACCATGAGGAATAGTGGTATGAACAGAAATTGCTGGTACCATCATGCCTAAAAGTACAAGTACCAGTATGATTGACTATAAACTCTCTATAGGCATAGTTATCACAAAGTAGCCAAAGTGAATCCTGTAAAGCAACAAAGGCTTGTGTTTGCTGAGAGAAATTAAAATACGTAACATAATGTCACAAGAAATATCGTTTCAATGAGGTATTAAACTGACTAGGAAATGAGTAAACATCATTAACCCTTGAGGATAAATTTTTACATTGCACTGTATGGTAAAATGTAAACTCACATAACGAACAAATGTCCACCTCAGTCTGATTTGGTAAAGTGGTATTTTGGTGAAAGCATACCCAAGCTAAGTGTTGTATAGAAATATAGACTTTACCGGTTGCTCTACATGACCGGCTTCTAATGCTTTCCTTGGGTTGGTCGTCCTTAAATGGGAAACCCATTAAGGGAATTCCTATCTGCCTTGAGCAGGCGTATGAGAACAAATCCAGAGGGAATAACATGACAAACCCAGTGGTGGAACGATAGGGATTTAAATTCCTCTGGGTAGGTGGTAACAGGCAGTAGTGATTACCGCATTAAACTAAGCATATTTGCTGACTGTACGTTCATTACAAAAGGCAAAAGACAATACATAGTATCATTAATACAAACAATACAAAATAATAACAAAATTTTTCCAAGTCATTGGAGCCATGAGTTCATCCCATATTGAAAGATGATATCCTGGCATCTCTGTGCAAAATTTGACATCCTTTTGGTGGAAGGTATCTTGGTGGGTCCTCAGAACAGCAATCATCATAGGTAGGAGGGTGCTCTTGCCTAGTTTCCTGGTCAGGCATAGAGACAGCCTCTGTAGAATCAGTCATCGTCATGGACATCTGAAACAGGATCAGGGACTTCCCCTTTTTTATTAATTTTTTGGGAAATATAGTCTTACGTGTCTTCCAGGGACCCAAAGCACACGACCGTCCAATTATGTGGCAGCGTAACCTCGCCCCCAAGTACTGACGTCAGCTGGACCACGCCAAGTCGGATCAGGCAGTTCTCAATAGTAGACTGGTGGTCGAACTAGGGAGGACGAGGGAGCTGAAAAATTACGTTCAACTGCAGACAATTAAGTGATTCCGGAAAGATTCAAAAATTTAAAAGTGAACAAAGAAATGTTAATAATGTCTTGCACCGCCGGGAGGCTGGGGGACCTTTACCCTTTAATCCAGATTGGTTTGTCAATTTTGAGTTCTTTTGGGCGTCCCAACGATGCAAAAGTCCAAATGCAATGATTAAGTGGCCTCACCCCTTTGGGGGGTGGCCATAATAAACCCTGAAAAATTATCAACATGAATTTATTTCCAGGGGGCAAATGAAGGATATTGCGTTACATCCATTTGCCAAATTTGCGCAGCCTTAATGCCCTGGGGATTAACCCCCATAGGGATAGAAATCCCTTGTTTACTACACTCAGGGCATTGTTATATAATGGCTGTTGCTTCATTTAATGAAATACCAAATTGTTTAATGAGCGCTTTTTATTTTAATGAAAAAATGCATGTCTCTCCCATGGAGTGGGAGCCACAAGGAAATAAAAAGCAGAGCCAGCTTCTGCTGGCAGCTTCTGCAGCCAGCATCCACACGATCATTTCCTTCCTGTAATATGCCAGGAAATGGCTGGTGGCTGCAAATGTGGGCAACAAAGAAAAATGTTGTCATTGATGAACTAATGTGTACGAAACAATGTTCACAAAAAAGACTCCACAGAAGGAGAAAGATAGGCTTCAAAAATATTTTGAACTATCTGAGTAACGTACAAACTATCTAGTATCATATTAAAGAACTGATCTTTAAACTAAATAAAAGCTAAAATAGTTGCAGCAAGCTCAGCACGCTGGGCTGAGGTTTGGGCGAGGGGGTGTAGTCAAAACCTTCCATTTCCCCTGAAGTTGCCAAGTACAAGCACCAAATTTTTTTTTACTGAGTGCATCTGGCAGAGGTTGAGGGGAGCAGGGAAGTTGCCTTTTACAGGAACCATTTTTATCAAAGACAATCTAGGGTCTGAGGGTAGGTGATACAATACTTGACTTGGCCAATCTGCCAAGGCAAATTGGAGATCTGAGAATTCAAAAAAAAAAAAATCATATACTCAATGGACAAAGAACAAAAAGTTAAAAAGTTTCCATGCCAATCAAAAATCTACAATGCTTGCATCCCTTAGTAATCAAAGTGGCAAAAAGCAATGGGTTTTTGAGAAATGGTTTTTGAACCAATTCAACAAGAGCAGCCAATTTTTCTTAAAGGCCACTGACCCACCCATGCAGGGGTATCATTTAAAAGAGTAAAAGAAAGAGGAGTAACAGACATGACAAAGAGTAGAAACATTAGTGTAAAATCAAACATGCATCAAATTGTGACATCAAATCTCTTCCCCACAAATTTAAATTGAGTGGCAAAATAACAGGTTTGACCCTTACTTTTGAATCTGGGGAGGTTACTAAAAGCCACTCCCTACTGAATCAGGAATAGCAGTAGCAATAAGTAGAGAGAAAGTCTTTCAATGGAGAATCCACAATACACACACAAGAGAGATCAAAAGAGTAAATCAAGAAAAAGGTGAGGCAAGAAATGTGAAATGAGTTCACGATGTGAATAACAAAAGCAAAGTTGAAGGGAGATTAGAACTGCTAGAATGATCAATAGAAAAAATAAGTTGAACCTGGGATTTGCATGTCCACAGTTTATTTAGCAAAAAGTTTCATTGAAATCACAAAAGAAAAAATGGAAAGAGTTTTCAGCCTTCCTGGTGGGGCTGGCTGTCCAGATAACCAGTTTCCTGCAGCTGCTGCTGGGGGGGGGGGGGGGATTTAACAGGACACTGATTAACCCTCCCAAAGCATTTTTTACAATAAGGGAAAAAGTTCAAAGTTTAATATTAATTAATTTTGTAGCTGCCCCTCCAATCACCTGGGGCAAAGGTACATATGCCAGTAATGCTATGAATGAAATCTAAAACCAAATGGCTTTGAATGCCATAGAGATTAACAACTGGTTTCAGGTTTCTAAGAATTTTAACAGGCAAAGCACAAAAAGAGGATATCTCCTAGAATATTTCCTATTCTTCAAGCTTGCTCTAACCCTTAGACTATAGCACCTTTATTTCCAATTCTGGTGCTATTGGAGCAGAAAAAATTACAGGATACATTTTGGAAGTCTCTGTTTGCACTTTTTGTGCTGATTCATTTGGCAGGGGGGGGGGATCCATGCCCCCCTTTCTTTACACTATCATGAATTTAAAGACATTCCATAACATGTGGAGAGTATTTTCAGGGGTGCTTTTGGCACGCCATGAAAATAAGCTTCCAATTTTATCCAAATTGAACAATTTTAGCATGCCCTTTTCCAGATAGGTGAAACAATTTTAATAAATATACTTTAGTAAATGAACTAACTCCCTTTTTAAAGGCAAAAACAAATTTTCCCATTATTTTTCAAAATTAAATAAGGATGACCTGGTTATTTCCCTGAATTCCTTAAAATGCTCTATCTGCAAACTTAAGAAAATCCAGATCCTATACTCACGGAAGAGGGTGCTTCGTCACAGCCAGCCCTCGGGTGCACAGACACTTTTATCTCCCTTTTGTTTCTTTCTTCTCTGTCGATGAGTCAGGACGAACCAGGAAACATGTCTTTTATCTAGATCACATCGGATAGGGCACCAGATGAAAGCATTCCGCCCTCCCCCGGTGGGTCGCCCTCGGGGAAGGCACAGCATGCCATGAATTGTCACATCAGAATGAAGCGACAGAGAGAAAGTTTTCTCGGAGGACGACCTTTAATGCATCAAGACCTCTCCTTTTTATAGTATATCACAGTTCTGACATGTGGTACAGAATAACCAATTGCGAATGCCACATACATTTTAAACCAGCACCATATAAGGCAAACTTCTTACATTCCTTGCCTTTTCCCATAGATTGGAATGAGAGTGAGGCATATATATTTCCTTATATGGAAGTTCTATGGGTTATTCTTCATCTTGTATACCAAGTCCATACATGGTCTGCAGCTTGCTTACTGAGCCTAGACTTTGTTGCCTTTCCATAGAGGAAGAATTAAGATTTTAATCAGCACATAATTTAGCTTAAAACATCACTCTCCAGTAATATTTTATTTCCAAATTCCAGTGCTTATAAATCTATGATTACAACACACTCTATCTCTCTTTGTATCTCCCCCTCTTTCTATCTCTCCATCTCTCTCTATCTCTCCCTCTTTCTCTCTCTCCATTTATATCTCTCCTCTTCCTTTCTCTCCCTCTTTCTCTCTTTTTCTCTCTCTCTCTGTCCCTCTTTCTCTCGATTTCTTTTTCTTTCTCTCACTCCCTTTCTATCTCTCTTCTTTCTCTCTCTCCCTTTATCTCTCTCCCCCTCTTTCCCCCCCTTTCTTTCTGTTCCTTCCTTCCATCTCCACTTCTCTTTCCCTCCCTCTCTTTCCCTTTTCTTTCTTTTGGTCCACTTCTCTCTCCCTCCGCTTCTCCGTCGGGCACCGCCTCCACGCCCTCCCCTTGGCTCTGCCCCCACGGCAGCTGCCATTGATGCAGCGACAGCAGTGGCTCCTCCTGGACAAGGACCCACCAGCGGGTGCCACTTTCCATGCAACTCCAGCCTTCTTCCACCCCGGCCGGCGCGACCACCTCGCCGCTGACAAAGGCGGTGGGGATCGCCCTGTTCCCCTTCAGGGCCTCTTTGACAGCCCTTCCCGGCAGAGGCACCGCGTCTGCCTCCCCAACAGCTCCCGCCGCCAGCGCGCAGCTCTGCTCACCCGAAGCCTGGCATTGACGCTGGAGAGTGGGCTTTGGGCTCTCGGCATCAGTGGCCGCCACGAGCCTGTTGTTGTTGTTGTGGTGGCTGCCCTGCGCTTTTAAAATGCGCCGCTTTTCTGGCAGCCGGCTTTACTGGCCAGTGCAGGGTAGCCGCCGCAACAACAAGAACGGCACCGTGGCGGTCACTGATGCCGAGAGCTGTCTAAGAGGCTCTGAAGGGGGACAGGGCGGTCCCTGTCACCTGTGTCAGCGGCGAGGTGGCCGCGCCGGTTGGGGCGGGAGAAGACTGGCGTTGCGTCAACACCAGGCTTCGGGTGAGCAGAGTTGTGTGACGGTAGCAGGAGCTGTTAGGAAGGAAGACGCAGCACCTCTGCTGGGAAGGGCTCTCAAAGAGGCCCTGAAGAGGGACAGGGCAGTCCCTGCCACCTGTGTCAGCGGCGAGGTGTGCTCACCTTGTGACGCGGGGGGGAGGCGGTGGAGGTTTGCAAGCAGCCGCTTCCCCCCTCCACACACACACTTAGCCATGGCGCACTTAGCTGTGACTTTCAGTGGACAGTTTTTGAATCGTCTTTTCCTGAATCTCCCGTCCACTCACTGCGGAGGAGGAAGTGGGGAGGAGGTGGAAAAGCAAGGGGCGGGGAGGAAAGTGGGCCTGCAATTGGCCTCTTTCCGTCTTGCCTTTAGGGAGAGGAACTGTTACTGCTCTGCCATAGGGCAGCAACAGTTTCTCTCCCTAAAGGCGGCAAAAGAAGGGGCCAATTGCAAGCCGGCTTTCCTCCCCATCCCCTTGCCTCTCCACTTTCTCTTCGCTCAGCAGCCGACCGTGGTGAGTGGACAGGTGATTCGGGAGCGTATTGTATCCATCGGTAAAATCTCATGTGCTGCCGCGGGCCATTTAAAAGACCTCAGCGGGCCGTAGTTTGAGGACTGCTGATTTAGAGCATTTGAGTTCAAACAGTTTGTGTCCAGGATGCGAAAGGTAAGTAAATATTTTCACAATTCTCTTTTTGACTTGTGCAGTATACAGGTCCTCAGTGGAAATCAACTTGGGAGCAATTCTCTATTTCTCCTGTTCTAATTATTCTCTGAAGTCTGTGTCTGTCTTGATGGGTTGCAGAAACAAACCAGACTGTGATGAAGGTGCAGATGACATACTCAACAATTCCTGTGTAGAACTCTATCAGCAGCCTCTTGGGCAGCTTCAGCTTTCTGAATTGGCTTTTATTGAAGTTGGGAGGTGCTTGGTATGTTGCTGCCCCAGAATGACACAGTGTCCAATGCAGTTTGGGAGTTTGTGGCACCATAGAGTTGTCCCTGTGATCTAATCCTATTATATGGAGATAATTTCATTTGGAAGTGGGTCTTTGCTATAATCTTAGTTTGGATTCTTCATGTTTGCCAACAAACAGGTGACAAAAAAATTGACAATTTGGCTAAATTTCAGAAGAAAAGATTTGTTTGTTCCCTTATTTTTGCTAAAGTTTTCATTTTTTTTCTTTTCTAAGGCTTTAATGGGCAAGAGAATAAGAATTACAAGGAGGAACACCAAGCAATCCATTTAAAGGGGAGTGACCGAAAATTTGTAGATCAGATGCATCCAAAGAGTGATGAAACAAGGCAATTGAGAAGTTCAATTATAAAGAAAAGCCTTTTTCGAGTCAGTTGGCTTCCTAACCATAAAGTGATTGATACAGGGGAAAGACCATGTAAAGCCCTGAAGTGTGGAAAGGCCTTCCGTTATAATTACAACGTTACAAGACATCAAAGGATCCACACAGCAGAACGACCTTATCAATGCTTAGAGTGTGGAAAGGCCTTTAAATATAGGAGTGACCTTAATCGCCACAAGAGGATCCACACAGGAGAAAGACCTTATCAATGCACGGAGTGTGGAAAGAGCTTTTCTCGTAGCAATCATCTTGATGTCCACAAGAGGATCCACACAGGAGAAAGACCTTATAAATGCATGGAGTGCGGAAAGAGCTTTATTTATAGCGGTTATCTTGATATCCACAAAAGGATCCACACAGGAGAAAGACCTTATCAATGCACGGAGTGTGGAAAGAGCTTTTCTCGTAGTAATAATCTTGATGTCCACAAGAGGATCCACACAGGAGAAAGACCTTATCAATGCACGGAGTGTGGAAAGAGCTTTTCTCGGAGTGATAATCTTGATCTCCACAAGAGGATCCACACAGGAGAAAGACCTTATAAATGCATGGAGTGCGGAAAGAGCTTTATTTATAGTCGTTATCTTGATATCCACAAAAGGATACACACAGGAGAAAGACCTTATCAATGCACGGAGTGTGGAAAGAGCTTTTCTCGTAGCAATGATCTTAGTCGCCACAAGAGGATCCACACAGAAGAGAAACCATATTAATGCATGGAGTGTGGAAAGAGCTTTTCTCGTAGCAATGATCTTAGTCGCCACAAGAGGATCCACACAGAAGAGAAACCATATCAATGCATAGAGTGTGGAAAGAGCTTTTCTCATAGCAATGATCTTAGTCGCCACAAGAGGATCCACACAGAAGAGAAACCATATCAATGCATGGAGTGTGGAAAGAGCTTTTCTCGTAGCAATGATCTTAGTCGCCACAAGAGGATCCACACAGAAGAGAAACCATATTAATGCACGCAGCGTGGAAAGAGCTTTTCTCGTAGCAATGATCTTAGTCGCCACAAGAGGATCCACACAGAAGAGAAACCATATCAATGCATGGAGTGTGGAAAGAGCTTTTCTCGTAGCAATGATCTTAGTCGCCACAAGAGGATCCACACAGAAGAGAAACCATATTAATGCACGGAGTGTGGAAAGAGCTTTTCTCGTAGCAATGATCTTAGTCGCCACAAGAGGATCCACACAGAAGAGAAACCATATCAATGCATGGAGTGTGGAAAGAGCTTTTCTCGTAGCAATGATCTTAGTCGCCACAAGAGGATCCACACAGAAGAGAAACCATATTAATGCATGGAGTGTGGAAAGAGCTTTTCTCGTAGCAATGATCTTAGTCGCCACAAGAGGATCCACACAGAAGAGAAACCATATCAATGCATGGAGTGTGGAAAGAGCTTTTCTCGTAGCAATGATCTTAGTCGCCACAAGAGGATCCACACAGAAGAGAAACCATATTAATGCACGGAGCGTGGAAAGAGCTTTTCTCGTAGCAATGATCTTAGTGGCCACAAGAGGATCCACACAGAAGAGAAACCATATCAATGCATGGAGTGTGGAAAGAGCTTTTCTCGTAGCAATGATCTTAGTCGCCACAAGAGGATCCACACAGAAGAGAAACCATATCAATGCATGGAGTGTGGAAAGAGCTTTTCTCGTAGCAATGATCTTAGTCGCCACAAGAGGATCCACACAGAAGAGAAACCATATCAATGCATGGAGTGTGGAAAGAGCTTTTCTCGTAGCAATGATCTTAGTCGCCACAAGAGGATCCACACAGAAGAGAAACCATATTAATGCACGGAGCGTGGAAAGAGCTTTTCTCGTAGCAATGATCTTAGTCGCCACAAGAGGATCCACACAGAAGAGAAACCATATTAATGCACGGAGCGTGGAAAGAGCTTTTCTCGTAGCAATGATCTTAGTCGCCACAAGAGGATCCACACAGAAGAGAAACCATATCAATGCATGGAGTGTGGAAAGAGCTTTTCTCGTAGCAATGATCTTAGTCGCCACAAGAGGATCCACACAGAAGAGAAACCATATCAATGCACGGAGTGTGGAAAGAGCTTTTCTCGTAGCAATGATCTTAGTCGCCACAAGAGGATCCACACAGAAGAGAAACCATATTAATGCACGGAGTGTGGAAAGAGCTTTTCTCGTAGCAATGATCTTAGTCGCCACAAGAGGATCCACACAGAAGGGAAACCATATTAATGCATGGAGTGTGGAAATAGATTTATTCATAGTAATGGTCTCCATTCCCACAAGAGTCATATAAAAGTTTCAAGTGTGGAGACGGCAGAAAGAGTTGTCATCTCACTTTAGTCCTTCCGGAATTGGACAGGCTATAAATGTAACAAATTAAATTTAATAAATTAATTTACATAAAAGATCCATACGGGAGGAAAAAACTTATGAATCCATGGAGTGAGAAAAGAATTTTGCAGGGACGAAATCTCTCAATTGCCATAGAACATCCACACACAATAGAAACCATGTGAATAAAGGAATTGTGGGAAAAGCTTCAATAGAAATCTAGGAGGATCTCACCTTATGATTGCAATTGAACCCCAAATTTCTTTTTCTAAGCAAGTTTTAAAATATTTTTTCTCCATTTTACAATTTTTCTTGCTACATTTCCTACGTGAATGACTGTAGTTGTCATCTGGCTTTCCCATTTGCTTGGCCTGTCAGTAGGTTACAAAAGGTGTTCACATGATCCAAGGACACTGTAATGCTCATAAATACGTTATCAAGTGTTGTGGTTCAGCCTGAGGCTGCTCAGGGACCGGCTATGTCTCTGCTGGCTCCATGCCCGAAGGAGGATGACAGCGAAGAGGAGGGGGCTGAACAGTCGGACAGGGGAGAGGAAAATCAGGAATGGGATGAAGGAGAACAGCATGAGAGCCCCGGGCGGTGGGCTCCCTCCAGCCAGTAGTTTGGAGTCATTAGGTGATGACGCTCAAGCCGTCATTGACATGCGACAGAGACGGTCAGATCAAAGAAAGGAGCAATTAAAGAAGTATTATCAGCACTGAATTAGGAACAGCTGGGTTTGGGTGTGGTCCTCCTTAGCAGGGTTTAAAAGGCAGGCAAGCCCTTGAAGCCATGTGGAGTGTTATCAGTTTGGAGTTGCGTTATCCTGTCTTGTTTCTCGGCATCTCTGTTCCTGGCTTGTGGCCCAGCAGCTTTGGAAGACCCGTGGGAGGTGTAGGTCTGCTATCTACAGCCTCGGCTTGGCAGCAAGAATTCTGTATTGCTGCATGGACTTTTGCCTTCGTGGATATATCTGAAGATACAGCATTTTCCTGTTTGTAAGGACATTTTCTGTTACCTGTGTTTTTCTTGAATTTTATAAAACTGCCTTTGCCTTTTACCAGTGTGCCTGGCTTCTCTTTTTGGGTTGGTATTGGCTTCTGGAGTGACCCAGACAGAACACCAAGCATCCGAGGTTTTATCAAGTTAACATGGGGATGTTGCAACGGTCGTAAGTGTGAAAAATTGTTCTTTTTTCATTGGTTCCGTAAATTGGAGCAATTAGTAAATGAACTGTAGTAAATCGACAATTGCTTACAATTGTCTAAAATCTCATACAAGTACCATTTGAATAATAATTCAAATTAATTTTATACCTTCTTAAATAGGCATTCAAAAATTGTCTTTCTAGTGCAAACCAGAACAAGGTGAACTCCCAGTCTTGCTTGTGGTTTTTACCAAGCCCAAATACTTTTCTCTATATAGAGAAATATTCCTGGTTGGGTTTTTTTTATTATATTTTTCCTGATATTCCAAAATATCAAACAGAATTATCACATTGTTTTTCAACTATCTTTTAGATTAAAAAAAAACAAACCACAATTTTTGGCTATTGCTTGCAGTCTTTCAGTGTGTAACGGAAACATCCTGTTCCTTTAGTTGCTAAGATTTGTTTATACACACAGTAGTTAATTAATTACTCTATTGAGTCTGAGCCCATCCCACCATTGTCCCCAACCCCCCAGCATAGTCCAATTGTTTAAGTAGCATGCTCACACGGAAATCTCCATTTGTGTGAGAGGTGGATGTGTGAGCCAGCTGCTCCCAAAAATGGAGCTGCAAATGTACACGTGTCCCTGATGCTTGTAGGAAGCGATCCTCTCTCTCCCACACACACCGAGTCTTTATAACTTCTACCAAGCCAGAAAATTTCAGTAGATGCTATTTTGAATTACGGGCTAGAAGAATGGTGGAAGGTCTTAAGCATAAAACGTATCAGGAAAGACTTAATGAACTCAATCTGTATAGTCTGGAGGACAGAAGGAAAAGGGGGGACATGATCGAAACATTTAAATATGTTAAAGGGTTAAATAAGGTCTAGGAGGGAAGTGTTTTTAATAGGAAAGTGAACACAAGAACAAGGGGACACAATCTGAAGTTAGTTGGGGGAAAGATCAAAAGCAACATGAGAAAATATTATTTTACTGAAATAGTAGTAGATCCTTGGAACAAACTACCAGCAGACGTAGTACATAAATCCACAGTAACTGAATTTAAACATGCCTGGGATAAACATATATCCATCCTAAGATAAAATACAGAAAATAGTATAAGGGCAGACTAGATGGACCATGAGGTCTTTTTCTGCCATCAGACTTCTATGTTTCTATACCCAATTTGATTAAATTGAGCCGAAACATTTATCAAAAATACTGGATTCTACACCGTTTTAAGTTTTCTGTCTCCCGATGAGGGTTGTGTGGATATTTTAGTTTGAAAAAAATAACCAAGGTAGAAAAGAGAAATATAATAATAATAATTTATTAGATTTGTATGCTGCCCCTCTCTGAGGATTCAGAGCAGCTCACAACAGCAATAGTATTACAATAGAATTCAAATCCAATCTTAAAATCCTAAATTAAAAACCATTTGTTACAAAAAAACCCTAGCAATTCTGCACAAGCACCCATCTCAAATGCTTAAGTCAGAAGGGTGGGGGGACAAGTTATAGATGGGTCTTCAAGGCAATTCGAATCTCAGGGAGGAGTTTATTCCAGAGTGCCGGGGATGCCACCGAGAAGGCCTAGGTCCTGCCAGACATTGTTTAGTCGACGGGACCCGGAGAAGGCCAACTCTGGGACTTAATCGGCCGCTGGGATTCGTGCGGCAGAAGGCGGTCCCATAGTTATTCTGGTTCGATGCCATTTAGGGCTTTATAGGTCATTACCAACATTTTGAATTGTGACTGGAAACTGATCGGCAGCCAATGCAAGCCGCGGAGTGTTGACGAGACATGGGCGTACCTAGGGAGACCCATGACAGCTCGCGTGGCCACATTCTGCACAATCTGAAGTTTCCGAACAATTTTCAGAGATAGCCCCATGTAGAGATGGTTGCAGTAGTCGACCCTCGAGGTGATGAGGGCATATGTGACTGAGCACAGACTCCCTGCCAAGATAGGGCCACAACTGGTGCACCAGGCGAACCTGGGCAAATGCCCTCCTCGCCACAGCTGAAAGATGATGTTCTAATGTTAGCTGAGGATCGAGGACACCCAAATTGCGGACCCTTTCTGAGGTTGTCAATAATACCCATCCAGGGTAATGGACGGACAGATGGAATTGTCCTTGGGAGGCAGAACCCACAGTCATTCCATCTTGTCAGGGTTCAGTTTGAGCCTGTTGACACTCATCCAGACCCCAACAGCCTCCAGGCACCGGCACATCACTTCTATTGATTGCTTCACCGACTGGACAGGCTGGTGCAGAGTTTATGCCTGTGCAGGGACCCTTTTTGGCTGAGTGGATAAATACTGTATTTTTCGGACTATAAGACGCACTGCATTATAAGACGCACCAAGATTTTGAAGGGGGAAAAAGTCTGGTTTTTGCCCTCCCCAACCCCAAGGAACACTCTGCAGGCCTGCCAAAATGGGCCCGTTTTTCGCCTCCCAAACCCCCTCATGTTGTGCTTTTGATCTCCCGAGCTCTCAGGAGCAGTCTTCAGGCCTCCCAAACTCTGGACATTAAATTCTTCCAAAAAATGGGCCTGTTTTGGGTAAAAACCGACGCACAGGATGCGCTTTCAGGATGCCAAAAATGGTTGTATTCAATATATAAGACACACCAAAATTTCCACCCTTTTTTGGGGAGGGGAGTGTATCATACTCCAAAAAGTACAGTACTCTAAATGCCCACTGGCTCCTGCGTCGCAAGGCTTTAGAACAGTGGTTCCCAAACTTTTTTTGACCATGCTCCACCTAAACATCTCTAAGCTCCTGCTGCCCCTCACCCCGTGACATAGTTCTTACTATTGAAAAAGTGAATTCCTACTCGTGGATGAAGCCTAAAAGTCCATTAACTTGGTTTAAACAAGGTTCCAGTTGCCCCCATTAAAAATCAAATTGCCCCTCTGTGGAGCATGGGCCCCAAGTTGGTAACCACTGCTTTAGAATAAGCATAGGAAGCGCAGAAGAGGGAACCCCAGAAACTCTTTACAATAGAGGACAAAGTGCACCTGTCCACAAAGCCCCTAAAATTGGGGCACTCCTGCAAGGAGTTCAGTCTTGCCGCCTTAACTTGGATTAAAGAATGGATAACACTAGAAAATAGAAGAATATTAAATTTAGAAGGTCATGATCTTATGCTTGGTTGGCATGCCTTTATTTGGTACGACAAGGATAAAACGCATTCTTATTTTAAAAAACATACAATAAGAAAGTATTTATTAGAAGTTTGGAAAGATATAAAGAAAGATCATTTTTTAACTATTCCTGACTGGATCTCACCATTAGAGGCAATCAGCCACCCCAATTTGATGCAGGAAAGAAAGGTATTAAAATATAAAGAATTAATAGATGATCAAATGAAATTAAAATCAAGATATAATTTACAGGAAGAGGGGATAAAAATAGATTGGTGGCAATATACCCAGATACAGTCCAGATTCCAAAGAGATAGTAAAATATATACATTTAATAAGAGTAAAAAAAATTTAGGTAGCTTGTTAAATACAAACCAAAGAAAATTAATAGGGAAAGCATATAAAGATATGATTGAATATAAAAATATAGATTTGACTTTAAAAGACAATATGATAACTTGGTGTAAAAATATAGGCAGAGAAATTGACGTAGAAACCTGCGAGAAAGTCTGGATTACAAATTGGAAAATGACAAAATCAGTTTCATTAAAAGAAAATCAGATTAAGGTGTTTTATAGGTGGCATCTCCCACCAAATAGAATTGCCAAGATGTTCCCAAATATGTCCCCCAAATGTTGGAAATGCAAAAAAGAAATAGGTTCCTATTGTCATCAATGGTGGACATGTCATAAAGTTATATTATATTGGAAAATGATAGAAAAATTGGTTAAAGAAATTACATTACAAGAAATAGAAAAAAAATCCAGAATTTTATTTATTAGGTATAACAAAATAGAAATACAAGAAAGATATTTTTTACTTAGTTATTCATATTTTGACGGCGGCCAGGATAGTCTATGCACAAAATTGGAAGGGAGAAAACACTCCCAAGGAAGAAGAGGTAATAAAAAAAATCTTAGACTGTGCAGAGAGGGATATGATGACAAGACGGTTGAATAACCAAGAAGAATCAGAATTTTATGTCATTTGGAATAAAATTTATATATGGATAAATAAAAGGAAAAACAAAAATTAAATGCTATGGAAAAGTCAAAACTTATTAAAATAATTTCTTTTGGTTTTTTAAAATTTTCTTTGGTATAATGCTTGAATTATATAAAACAAAACTCTTCATTTAAATTAGTATGTTGATTTAATAAATTAGTAGTATATTGTTGTTCTATATTAAAATAGACTTCAGTAACGAGAGGGGTAATTGTAACCCCAACTATATGTTAAATGTTTGTGTGTCTGTGAATTTTATGAAAATCAATAAAGTTTATTTAAAAAAAATTGGGGCACCCTTGCTAGGAGTTCAGTCTTCAGTATATTTATTTATTTATTCATTAATTAATTTATTAGATTTCTATGCCCCTTTTCTCGAGGTGACTCAGGGTGGCGTATTACATTAGGCATGGCACAATATGTAAGAAATCTAAACTACTATTAAAAAATATACCAATTACTGAAAAGTATTAAAAAACCCATATACAGTCATGCGCCTTCATCCAATTGGATCATGCATAGTATCGGCCCGAGACCTCATCACTCACGGCCCCCATGCCTGCCGGCAGAGGTAGGTCTTAAAAGCTTTCCGAAAGACCAGGAGGGAGGGGGTGGTACGTATCTCTGGAGGGAGTTTGTTCCAGAGGTTAACCTTAATTACTTTTGGCTAATAAAAATCTACTCTTACTACAAAGGTCTTAAGGTCCCTACTAAAATCTCCCGAGTCATTCATTATTCAACGTCGAAAATAAAACTATGTCTCTCTCTCTCTCTCTTTTTTTTTTTGGCCTCATAGTATGGCATTTTAAATTTATTTTTCAGTATTTGCCATCCCTCATTTTGTAATTTCTACTTTTTCTCTAGTCACATATGAGATTTTATTCCCCCAGTCTTCACCTCTCCATCATAGCAGCTTGTTCTGAGGTAAAGAAATTTAAATATCCAGAAATTTAATCTTTCTCTCCATGTTGGTACATTTGACACCTCTTTTTCATTGGGATCTAGGGTTACTCTCATTATTACAGATGTGTTTAGTGTTTGTGACCTTCCTGGGCTGCCTGTAGGCATGAATTTGGAAAGGCAGGTATAATACTTGAAAAAGAAAAATCAATACAAATTTGAATTTTCCTCATCCTGTGGCTTCCCTCCCTGTATCTCTGCCAGCCCCCTGATCTTCCCTCACTTCAAGACCGGGTTTGCCATCAGTCGGAAGACACAGGCTGGGTTTCATAGGGAGACTTTTTTTCTTTGTCTTTTGACTCCCCTGCCATTCCTGACAGGATTTTGCTCATTTTTGATGGCTCCTAGAAGTCCCTAGAGGCCCTTCAGAGAAGCTGCTCTTCAGGGAAGGGGTTTTTGTGTCTCGGCAAGTAATTTTATCCATCTTCACAAGATGGTTCATAGAGATTAAAAAGTGAAAAATCTAGAAACTGATGCTTACGGAGAGGCCCCTTCCTTTGTAGATAGGCAACATTAGAGGGAACAGTTCCTTCAAGTTTAACGGCCATCATTCCAGACCCACAATGGAACATGACGTCCTGAGGGTCTTCTCGCCATGCGCAAAGAATCCTCTAGGGGGCTGTTTGCATGAGCCCGGCAGCTCTTTCCCTGTCGTTGCCTTATAAGGGAACTGAGCATGCGCCAACCTTTTCAGCAAAGGTTTCAAAGGTTCTCCGCGCTTTCTACAAACCCTGATTGCGCCTTTTGGGGGAGGTTTTCGGGGGAGGGAAGACGTTGGAAGGGAAGACCTGGACTTGGAGAGTCATACGTGAGTCGGAGTTCAGTGACGGAAGGGGAGGGGGGCTTTTCTCCTGCGCTGGAGACTCCCATCCATCAAGCTTGGAGTGGTGGAAAGGGCGAGGGGGAAACCCAGTGTCCCATGTTCCCCTGCCGCCCCTCTGCATGCACGGGAGAAAGCAAAACTTCGCGGCCTTCGCTTTCTCCCCGGGGAAAAAAAACAACGGGGGTCGCAGAAAAGAGAATTTACATTCCGTTTCGAGAGGAAAAGCTTTGCATGGAGGGAGAGGAGGAGAGTTGGTCTTTGCAAAGGAGAGATTCGCGCCTCCAAGTCAGTCTTGAGTCCTGGGCAGTTTTCCTGCCTCTTTCTCATCCCCGTTTTCAGAATGGGTTTCCCTCCCTTCCCCCTTCCTAGACCGAGACGAGCGAGCATGCAAGGTGGCAACTCCACGTGCGAGGAGCTGGGTGCAAGGAGTGCAAAGACTTGTTCTTCACTATGCAGGTATAGAAATGATATTAAACTATCTTTTAAATTATATTAAGTGTATAAATATTACAAGTTATATTAAATTATGATGAGCCTTTTGGGTCAGTGGTGAAAGCAGAAGGCTTTGAAAGAAGATTAACTTCTAGTCCAGCCTTTGCCATTAAAGCCTTTATTTTATTTATTTATTCATTTATTTTGTCCAATACACAATGAGGGATTTAGTGGATATATATATGCGCACACATAGTAAAATACACGATGAAGGTTATAGAGGAGATACTCATAGTAAAATATATCTATGAAAGAATAGAAGAGATATAGGAATAGAAGAAAGGTATAGGAGATATAGGAGAGCAATAGGACAGGGGACAGAAGGCACTCTAGTGCACTTGTACTCGCCCCTTACTGACCTCTTAGGAATCTGGATAGGTCAATGATAGATAATCTAAGGGTAACCTGTTGGGGGTTTGGGGATGACACTATGGAATCCGGTAATGAGTTCCACGCTTTGACAACTCAGTTACTGAAGTCATATTTTTTACAGTCAATTTTGGAGCGGTTATTATTAAGTTTAAATCTGTTGTGTGCTCTTGTGTTGTTGTGGTTGAAGCTGAAGTAGTCGCCGACAGGCAGGACATTGCAGCATATGATCTTGTGGGCAATACTTAGATCTTGTTTAAGCCTTGAGCCCATCCCAGCTTTAAGCCAAATCTACTTCACAGGGCTGTTGTTGTGAAGAATATAGGAAGAAGGAGTGTTATATTTCTGCCTAGAATAATTTATAAAATAATAAGACATAAGAAATGTTTTTTAAAATAAACACTAGGAAGTAGAAATCAAAAATACATGTGAATGTGTTTTCCAATATTTTGATAGACATTGATCCTGAAGGGTTCCCTTAAATTTTCCCCATATGTAGGGAGAGCAAGTTAGCTAATATAAGATCACCTCCTTCCCAGACTTTGGTGGGTGCAGACAAATTTATTTAACCTTCTCTTCCCTTCCTTCCTCCCCATTTTTTCCACATCAGCTCAAAATATTTCTCATTTCTTCTGGAATCGTTAAGTGTCTCTTCTGGGAAGAGTGCTGAATGGCCTTGGAAAATTTGGCCATATCTTTTGTGAACAGAAAAACCTGTGGAAAACCTTCGGTCCATTATGGAGCTTTATTAGAGACCAGAGAGAAGATGGAGGGACAACACCCAACAGATGCAGGAATTCAAAAAGGCCCTCCAGCTGCTCAGCCTTGGAGCTGTGGGAAGAATGGGGCAAATTCTGGGCAGAGGAGCCACGAAGAGGCATCCAATAGGTCAGAGGCCCAAGGCCACTTCAGAAAAATGCAGTTTCAGGAGGGGAGTCGTCCCCGAGATATTTGCACTCAGCTTCACCAGCTTTGTTGTCAGTGGCTACAACCAGAAAAACACACCAAGGCTCAGATGCTGGACCTGGTGCTCCTGGAACAATTGCTGGCGGTCCTTCCCCCAGAGATGGCAAGATGGGTGCGGGAGTGTGGAGCAGAGACCAGTTCCCAGGCGCTGTCCCTGGCCGAAGGCTTCTTGCTGACCCAGGAGGAGGAAAAGATGAAAGAAGAGTTGCAGGTGGGAGAATGTAATCATGGCAGCTCTAAAGTGGATCCCTCTGGATTTGTTAATTTCTTTCTATCAGAATTTTCTGGCATTATTAACTCCAAAGGGCATTTGTTCTGTTCTTTTAGAAGCAAGTATTTGGGGCACTTCCTCCATGCTAGTTGGAAAGTGTAGTATGATAGTTCATTTCTATCTCTGTTCTCTTCCTTTGTTTCTCCCATCACATCATGTCCAGAAATCTGTGGAAGCTGTGACTGAGAATCCTAAGGAGGGGAAAGGTCCATTCAGATCTTCTCAAGAGCTCCTCTTCAGGAAGAACTTCCAGAAAGACCCCAGGGAAGACCCTATGCAAGGTAAGAACAGCTCTTTCTGTGGGAGGTGAGATTTCCACATTTAGTTGATTATTTCGCACCACTTTTTTGGAGTCTCTCTCTTTAACAAATCTGCTTCACTATTTATTTATTTCTCATAGAGAGGAGAAAGCTGTCGTCGGAGTTTTTAGAATCATCTCTTTGTGGTGGAGCTGAAGGAAGAGGACTACCTCAGGTAAGGAGGAGAAAGTCTCCTTCGGTAGTCTCCGTTCTTTGGAAAAGGTTCATAAATCTTGGATGGATTTCATTTTTTTCTAGAGTTCAATGTATAAAATTGCTGGTTCTAAGAAATACAAATTTGATATTGGGTCACTGAACATTCACACTCAGCTTAGCCTAACCTCTCCCTTCTGAGGAGATGTCCCCACCTCCGTTTGAGCCTCCCGACCGGCCGACAGCTCCACAGCACTTCTGCAAAGGTGACAGCCGGGCGGTGCCGCTTCTCGGCAGCCTCCTGAACCCGAATGCCAAACCTGAACTTTTGCCGAACCAATGTCCCTTTCTTCACTTCCTCCAAGGAGGTTCCGGCTTGGTTCTGATGGAGCCAAAGCCGCCAGGCGAGAGGGATTCAGGGTTCCCCTGAGGAGCGAGTTCAATGTATAAAATTGGTGGGTCTAAGAAACACAAATTTGATATTGGGTCACTAAACATTCACACACAGTTTAGCCCAGTCTCTCCCTTCGGAGCGGATCTTTTGTGAGTCGCTTTCTCCTCCTCTCTTCCTTCACCATCAGATTTCATTGACCAGACTGTTGTCAGCATTGAGGTTCTTCTATCTCCCAGGGTTATTCTCACAGACACTATTATATCCCTTTTTGCCTTTTAAAAAGCATCTTTGGGACTCCCGTGACCTGATGATTGAGAATCCCTCATGGGCAACCTCACCCAAAGGTGCAACTAGGGTTTCTTGCAACTCCTTCATGAACGTGTGGAGTTGGGATTCATTGGTCCCTCAGTGGATAAAGTAAGCCATTGGAAAACATCTCAGGTTGGCTTGGCCAGTATTTTGCTCTGCCTATCGTAGGAAGAATGGGAGTCATAGATAAGTGCTGGATATAAGAGCCAACTACCTGGGTCTTAAGCTTTGCTCATAACTGTCATTTTAATTTCCACAAGAGGAGGCACACAGGAGAGAGGCCTTATAAATGCATGGCGTATAGATACTTGGAGTAGTCATCTTCATCTCCACAAGAATATTTTATTCGGCTACACCGTAAAGCATTCCAAACACTTCCAGCTTGAACAAACATGATTTAGTTGGCCATCAGCCAAAAGCAGTGAGATCTTTCTGAATTCTGCAGAAGATTTTGTTCACTGGATCTCTTTCCTAGAATTGGTGGGAAAAAATTATACCATTATTCTTGGCATTATCTATTAATAAGGAAACGTCTGTCCTTGTTCAGGATGTTGTGTCTTTTGAGGAAGTGACTGTGAAGTTCTCCAAGGAGGAGTGGTCTCTACTGGACGCTGGCCAAAAAGCCCTCCATGAAGAAGTCATGCTGGAAAATTCCAGGAATCTCTTTTCTCTGGGTAACAACCACTTTCTATGCTCAGAAATATAAAGAAGGGAGTTAAATGTTATTTCTGGGGAGGGAAATCATTTATTTACAGTGCATTCAGAAAACATTCATACCCCCCTTCACTCTGTAGAATTTTGTTATGCTGCAGCATGATTCTGCAGTTGTTTTAATCCATTATTTTCTCGTTAATCTACACTTGGCAGCCAATAATGACAGAGAAAACACAATTTTAGAAATGTCAATAAATTTATTAGTTTCTAGTCTGGCGTCTTAACCTTTTGACCAAACTGTCTTTATGGTAGAAGGACATTTATTGAAAGAAAAATTAGAGAACTCCATAGCCTGGCTTTTTACACAAAGGAAATTATATTTTATATTTAAAATAAGTTTCTGTTCATGAAATACAAACTACTGTACTCATTTCATTATTATTATTATTATTTATTAGATTTGTACGCCCCCTCTCCGCAGACTCGGGGTGGCTCACAACAGTGATAAAAACAATATATAATGACAAATGTAATAATTAGAATCTAAAAAAATAATACATTTCAAAATCTAAAAAGCAAGGAACCCCAATATAAAAAACATACATACAGTCATATCATGCGCAAAAACTACATAGGCAGGGGGAGATGTCTCAGTTCCCCCTCGCTTGACAGAGGTGGGTTTTAAGGAGTTTACGACAGGCAAGGAGGGTAGGGGCAGTTCTAATCTCTGGAGGGAGCTGATTCCAGAGGGTCGGAGCCGCCACAGAGAAGGCTCTTCCCCTGGGTCCCGCCAGATGACATTATTTAGTCGACGGGACCCAGAGGAGACCAATTCTGTAGGACCTAACCGGTCACTGGGATTTGTGCGGCAGAAGGCGGTCTCGCAGATATCCTGGTCCGTTGCCATGAAGGGCTTTATAAGTAATGACCAACACTTTGAATTGTGACCGGAAACTGATCGGCAACGAATGCAGACTATTCGATCCACAGCTAACATTAGAGCACCATCTTTCAGCTGTGATGAGGAGGGCGTTTGCCCAGGTTCGCTTGGTGCACCACTTGCGGCCCTATTTGGACCGGGAGTCACTGCTCACAGTCACTCATGCCCTCATCACCTCGAGGCTCGAATACTGTAACGCTCTCTACATGGGGCTACCTTTGAAGAATGTTCAGAAAATTCAGATTGTGCAGAATGCAGCTGCGAGAGCAATCATAGGGTTTCCTAGATATGCCCATGTCTCATCATCACTCCGCGGCCTGCCCTGGCTGCCGATCAGTTTCCGGTCACAATTCAAAGTGTTGGTTATGACCTATAAAGCCCTTCATGGCATCAGACCAGAATATCTCCAGGACCACCTTCTGCCACACGAATCCCGGGGACCAATCATGTCCCACAGAGTTGGCGTTTTCCGGGTCCCGTCGACAAAACAATGTTGTCTGGCGGGCCCAGGAGAAGAGTCTTCTCTGTGCTGGCCCCAGCCCTCTGGAATCAACTCCCCCCAGAGATCAGAACTCCCCCACCGTCCTTGCCTTTCGCAAATTACTGAAAACCCACCTATGCCACCAGGCTTGGGGGACATAACTGACCCTTAGCTGTTTCATTTTATGTATGGTTTAATTGGATGGTATGACTGTTTTTTATAATGGGTTTTTATAATTGTTTTTAATATTAGATTTGTGTCTTGTATTTTGTTGTTAGCCGATCCGAGTCTTTGGAGAGGGTCAGCATACAAGTCTAATAAATTATTATTATTTTTATTATTATTATCATCATTACCTCGAGGGTCGACTACTGTAATGCTCTCTACATGGCGCTACCTTTGAAGACTGTTCGGAAACTTCAGATTGTGCAGAATGCAGCTGCGAGAGCAATCATGGGCTTCCCCAGATATGCCCATGTCACACCAACACTCCGCAGTCTGCATTGGTTGTCGATCAGTTTCCGGTCACAATTCAAAGTGTTGGTTATGACCTACAAAGCCCTTAATGGCATCGGAGCAGAATACTTTCGGGACCGCCTTCTGCCGCTCGAATCCCAGCGACCAATTAGGTCCCACGGAGTTGGCCTTCTCCAGGTCCCGTCGACAAAACAATGCCATCTGGCAGGACCAAGGGGAAGAGCCTTCTCTGTGGCAGCCCCGACCCTCTGGAATCAACTCCCCTTGGAGATCATTACCGCCCCACCCTCCTTGCCTTTCACAAACTCCTAAAAAACCACCTTTGCCGCCAGGCATAGGGAAATTGATTCCCCTTGGCTGCTCTGTTTTATGTATGGTTTGTTTGGGTTGCATGAATGTTTTTAATCAAGGGCTCTTTTTAACTGTTCTGCTTTTTTAATAATTGGATTTGTATTTTGTGTTCCTGTTGTGAGACGCTCCGAGTCTTCCGAGAGGGGCGGCATACAAATCAAGTCAATCAATCAGTCAATCAATCAATCAATCAATCAGTCAATAAATACTCAGTAATTCAATAAACTGTATCAGCAGCTCCTTGGGCAGGTTCAGCTTTCTGAATTGGCTTTTATGGAAGTTGGGAGGTGCTTGGTATGATGCTGCCCCAGAATGACACAGTGTCCAATGCACATTGGGAGTTTGTGGCACCATAGAGTTGTCCCCTGTCAATGATTAGATCAGGGCTGTGACTTAATCCTATTATATGGGGATCATTTCACTTAGAAATTTATTTATTTATTTATTTATTATTTAGATTTGTATGCCGCCCCTCTCTGCAGACTCGGGGCGGCTCATAGCAAGATACAACAAATCATGACAAATCCAAATAAATTTAAAATATTTTAAAAGATTTAAAAAGAACCCCATTTACTAACAAACACACACACAAACATACCATGCATAATTTGAACATGCCCGGGGGAGGTGTTTCAGTTCCCCCATGATTGACGGCAAAGGTGGGTTTTAAGGAGTTTACGGAAGCCAGGGAGAGTAGGGGCAGTTCTAATCTCAGGGGGGAGTTGGTTGCAGAGAGTCGGGGCCGCCACAGAGAAGGCTCTTCCCCTGGGGCCCGCCAACCGACATTGTTTAGTTGACGGGACCCGGAGAAGGTCCACTCTGTGGGACCTAATCGGTCGCTGGGTCTTTGCTATAATCTTAGTTTGGAATTTTCATGTTTGCCAACAAAACAGCTGGCAACAAATTGACAATTTGGCTAAATTTCAGAAGAAAAGTATTTTTGTTCCCTTACTTTTGCTATAGTTTTAATTTTTTTTTCTTTTCCAAGGCTTTAATAGGCAAGAGAATAAGAATTGCAGGGAGGAACACCAAGCCATCCATTTGAAAGGGGGTGAAAAGAAATTTGTAGATCAGATGCATCGAAAGAATGAAGAAACAAGGCAATCGAGAAGTGCAATTAAAAAAAAAAGTATTTCTCGGGTCAGTTGGATTCCTAACCATGCAGTGATGGATACAGGGAAAAGACCATGTAAATCCATGGAGTGTGGAAAGACCTTTAATTGTAGGAGTAATTATAATTCCCACAAGACCAATCCCACAGGAGAAAGACCTTATCAATGCACGGAGTGTGGAAAGACCTTTACTCGTAGCAGCCATCTTGATCGCCACAAGAGGATCCACACAGGAGAGGAACCATATCAATGCATGGAGTGTGGAAAGAGCTTTACTCGTAGTAATGGTCTAAATTCCCACAACAGGATCCACACAGGAGAAAGACCTTATAAATGCATGGAGTGTGGAAAGACCTTTACTCGTAGCAATAATCTTGATCGCCACAAGAGGATCCACACAGGAGAAAGACCTTATCAATGCATGGAGTGTGGAAAGAACTTTGTTCAAAGCAGTCATCTTGATCTCCACATGAGGAGTCACACAGGAGAAAGACCTTATAAATGTATGGAGTGTGGAAAGACCTTTACTCGTAGCAATCTTCTTGATCGCCACAAGAGGAGCCACACAGGAGAAAGACCTTATCAATGCATGGAGTGTGGAAAGAACTTTGTTCAAAGCAGTCATCTTGATCTCCACATGAGGAGTCACATAGGAGAAAGACCTTATAAATGTATGGAGTGTGGAAAGACCTTTACTCGTAGCAATCTTCTTGATCGCCACAAGAGGAGCCACACAGGAGAAAGACCTTATCAATGCATGGAGTGTGGAAAGAACTTTGTTCAAAGCAGTCATCTTGATCTCCACATGAGGAGTCACATAGGAGAAAGACCTTATAAATGTATGGAGTGTGGAAAGACCTTTACTCGTAGCAATCTTCTTGATCGCCACAAGAGGATCCACACAGGAGAAAGACCTTATCAATGCATGGAGTGTGGAAAGAACTTTGTTCAAAGCAGTCATCTTGATCTCCACATGAGGAGTAACACAGGAGAAAGACCTTATAAATGTATGGAGTGTGGAAAGACCTTTGCTCGTAGCAATCTTCTTGATCGCCACAAGAGGAGCCACACAGGAGAACGACCTTATAAATGCATGGAGTAAGGAAAGAGCTTTACTCAAAGTAATGGACTTCATTCCCACAAGGGAAGCCACACAAGGGTCATATAAAAGTTTGATGTGGAGGTGGCTTTAGAAAGATTAGTCCTTCGGGAATTGGGCAGGTTATAAATTTAATAAATGTAAATTAATAAATTTATCTAGCTGTTGTGCCTTTCTCATCCCTGCTTGTCTGAGGAAGGCTCAAGTGAGAGGTCTGATTTCTCCATCCAGATTGTTGGCTGTTGCTTGCAGTCTTTCAGTGTGTGAGAGACAGATCCTGTTCCTTTAGCCGCTGAGATTTGTTTTCACTCCAAGTCCTCGGAGAAGGGCGGCACACAAGTTTAATAAAGATAGATAGATAGATAGATAGATAGATAGATAGATAGATAGATAGATAGATAGATAGATAGATAGATAGATAGATAGAGAGAGAGAGAGAGAGATAAATAGATAAGAGAGAGATAGATAGATAGATAGATAGATAGATAGATAGATAGATAGACAGACAGACAGAGGTAGACAGAGATAGATAGATAGATAGATCGAGAGATCGAGAGATCGAGAGATAGATGATACATAGATAGATAGATAGATAGACAGAGATTGATAGATGATAGACAGAGATAGATAGATAGATAGAGATAGATAAATAGATAGAGATAGATAGATGATAGATAGATAGATAGATAGATAGACAGATAGACAGAGATAGATAGATAGATAGAGATAGATGATAGATATAGATAGATAGACAGATAGATGATAGATGATAGACAGAGATAGATAGATAGATAGATAGAGATAGATGATAGAGATAGATAGATTGATGATGATGATAGACAGAGATAGATAGATAGATAGATAGATAGATGATAGATAGACAGAGATAGATAAATAGATAGAGATAGATAAATAGATAGAGATAGATAGATAGATAGATAGATAGATAGATAGATAGATAGATAGATAGATAGATAGATAGATAGATGAGTCTGAGCCCATCCCACCATTGCCACCACAATTGTCATAGGGTCTTTTTATTTTTATTTTCAAATATTTTTTATTATTTTCAAAGAAAAACAAACAAAGACATACAACATTGAACATTTAAGGAGCTACCATTGCTCCGCTTATCATAGAAGTCTAACTAATACAGAATATAAAACACTCTAACTATTACCAGATCTAAGCAGAAAAGCCACACTTGAAGATTACATTATTGTTAAGTTTAATTATAGATTTTTAAAGTTAAAATTATTAATTAAATTTCTTTATATATATATATTTTAAAGTAAAAATAAAAAATAATATACTTATATGAATGTATATATATCAAAGAGCAATAAACAAATTATTAGTAATACAAAAAAAAGATAATATAAAAACTTCTAAGTTAGTTGTAATATAAACTATATAATTCTATCTTATAGTTTTAAAATAGTCTTTTATTCTTATATATTTAATTTTTAATACTGTTTTTAACATTCCACCAATCATATACTTTATCCCAAATTTTATAAAATTCGGTTTCGGTTTGGTTGTTCAAACGTTTAGTCATCATATCTAGTTCTGCACACTCTATAATTTTTTTAAACACCTCAGTATCTTTCGGTATCGTCTTTTCTTTCCATTTCTGCACGAATGTTATTCGTGCCGCCATCAATATATGTATTATTAAATAGTAAATTTCTTTTTTATACTTTGTATTTGAAATACCCAATAGAAAAAATTCAGGGGATTTTTTAATCTCCTTTGTTATTTCTTTTATCCAATTCTCTACTTTATTCCAAAATATTTTTATCTCCGGACAGGTCCACCATGCATGGTAGTATGTGCCAATTTCTTTTTTACATTTCCAACAAATGGGCGATACCGAAGGAAACATTTTAGATATTCTGTATGGTGGAAGGCGCCATCTATAAAACATCTTAATTTGATTTTCTTTGAAAGAGATTGATTTTGTTATTTTCCAATTATACATCCATATCTTTTCCCAAGTGTCTAAATCAATCTCTTTTCCAAAATTTTTGCACCAACTGATCATATTATCTTTCAATATCCAACCTATCGTTCTATGATTTAGTAAATATTTATAAACATTTCCAATTGTCTTTGTTTGGTTTTGAAATAATAATTTGCCCAGTACATTATTTTCTTTTTTAAAAATATAAGTCTTTACGTCTATTTGATATCTAGAACTAATCTGCATATAATGCCACCAATCTAAATCTATACCTAACTCGTATAACTCTTGTTTTGTTCTTAATTTTAAGTGATTATCTAACAAGTCACTATATTTCCAAATCTTACCTTTTCCTTTAAGATTTGGGTGTACTATAGCTTCAAGGGGTGAAACCCATTCTGGCATTACTAAAAAGTGATTTTTCTTTATTTCATTCCACACTTCTATCAATGCCTTTCTAATAACATTATTTTTAAAATATGAGTGGGTTCTTAACTTATCATACCATACAAATGCATGCCACCCAACCATCAAGTCGTGACCTTCTAGGTTGAGCAATCTTTGATTTTCTAATGTCAGCCATTCTTTTATCCATGTCAGGGCTGTGGCATGATAATATAATTTCCAATTTGGAAGACCTAAGCCTCCTCTTTCCTTACAATCTTCTAATGAATTTTGTTTTATTCTTGATTTTTTGCCTTGCCAAATAAATTTTCTTATTATCTTATTCAATTCAACAAAGAATTTCGTTCCTGGATTTATTGGAATCACTTGAAAAAGAAACAATATTTTTGGGAGAATATTCATTTTAACTGTAGAAATTCTTCCTACAAATGATAATTGTAGATTACTCCATGTTTCTAAGTCTTTTTAAATCTTTTTTAATGTCATAGGGTCTTTTTAAACCAGTTGTCCCTAACCCCCAGCTGTGGCGTGTTTGGAAGTGGGCTACGCAAGTAGTGTATAAACGTAGTTCCAATTGCATAAGTAGCAGGTTCACACGGAAATCTCCATTTGTGTGAGAGGTGGATGTGTGAGCCAGCGACGCCCACAAATGGAGCTGCAAATGTACACATGTCCCTGATGCTTGTATAAAGCGATTCTCTCTCCCTCCCTATCTTTATAACTTCTACCAAGCCAGAAAGTTTCAATACTGCTATTTTGAATCATATCCAGTTTGATTGAATTGAGCCTAAACATTCATCAAAAATACTATCCATCCATCCATCTATCTATCTATAAAATATTCTAGACAGTTTTAAGACTTGGTGGCCCGGCTGGGATGGAAAAGAGGAGATCTTTTTGTGTGGGTGGCAGGTGTGAGCTAGTGTTTGCAGCTTCATTTGTGTAAGTAGCGGGTGAATAAATTGAGCATTGAATGCATGTGCTCATTCATCTCACATACAAGTGGAGTTATATGTTATGCTGTGTACTGACGTCTATATTCTTGGACCCCAGGCCCTGAGCCTCATTCTGTTCAGAATTGGGATGCACAGATAGTGAGTACAAGTGTGCAACTTCACTTGTGTGAGCTCCAGGTAAGTTCACATGTGTGGGAAGCTCCATTCATATGTCTGCCACTCATGTAAATGGAGCTATGCATGTTTGTGCATACCTGCCTCTCAAACATAACCATCACTACCAGGAGTACTGATTTCTGACAGTCTCAAAATGGGTGAGCACTGCGGTCGGGCAGTAGGAAAAGCAAGTAGGATGCTTGGCTGCGTAGCTAGAGGTATAACAAGCAGGAAGAGGGAGATTGTGATCCCCTTATATAGAGTGCTAGTGAGACCACATTTGGAATACTGTGTTCAGTTCTGGAGACTTCACCTACAAAAAGATTGACAAAATTGAACGGGTCCAAAGACGGGCTACAAGAATGGTGGAAGGTCTTAAGCATAAAACCTATCAGGAAAGACTTAATGAACTCAATCTGTATAGTCTGGAGGACAGAAGGAAAAGGGGGGACATGATCGAAACATTTAAATATGTTAAAGGGTTAAATAAGGTTCAGGAGGGAAGTGTTTTTAATAGGAAAGTGAACACAAGAACAAGGGGACACAATCTGAAGTTAGTTGGGGGAAAGATCAAAAGCAACGTGAGGAAATATTTCACTGAAAGAGTAGTAGATCCTTGGAACAAACTTCCAGCAGACGTGGTTGGTAAATCCACAGTAACTGAATTTAACCATGCCTGGGATAAACATATATCCATCCTAAGATAAAACACAGGAAATAGTATAAGGGCAGACTAGATGGACCATGAGGTCTTTTTCTACCGTTTCTATGTTTCTATCCCTTTTCTCTTCCTAGCCGGGCCGCCAATCCACCATCCACCTCCTAGAAATGGAGCCTGTGAATGCCCAAATGCAGCCCTGGAGGACTGACTTCAATGTCACATGAATCGCCACCGAATCAGTTGGGTTGAACTTTTCCCTTTCGCTGAGTTGGCATCCAATAACTACACAGCAACATCATTTTACCCCCTTTTAAGTGGTCACTGGTGCAGAGTTTATGCCTATGCAGGGACCCTTTTTTGGCTGAGTGGATAAGACGCACCAAGATTTTAAAGAGGAAAACAAAGAAAAAAACCTCTGGTTTTTGCCCTCCCCAACCCCAAGGAACACTCTGCTGGCCTGCCAAAATGGGCCCGTTTTTCGCCTCCCAAACCCCCTTATGTTGTGCTTTTGCTCTCTTGAGCTCCCAGGAGCAATCTTCAGGCCTCCCAAATTCTGCACATACAATTCTTCCAAAAAACAGGCCTGTTTTTGGCAAAAACTGAAGTAGACCCAGAGACAGGGTTTTGAGCAATCGGTACTTTTATTCAGCTCAGAGAACAAGTGACAGCTCAGCAAGGTAAAGTGACAATTCAGCGAGTACCGACTGACTCTGCCTGGAGAAACCGCTCCTTTTATATATTTGCGGTTCCCGCCAAAGCTAGAGCCGGCCGCGTCTGAGCCAATCAGGAGCGACTTCCTGCTTGGGCTCAGACAGCGCTGAAAGAGGAACAAACTATTTACAGAGTTACAAGGTAGCCATTACAGGATACAACACCCCTCCCCTCATAGTTGGACACATCCATCAAGAAAGCCATGTGACAAAGTCGTCCAATCGGTGGGGCCTCTGAGGAGCTCGCGCTGACCTGCGCAGTTCAATTTCTCCTTCGCCACTGACTGTGGAGGATGGCTCGCCGCTGTTCTCCCGGTGTGGCGGACTTGGCCTGGCGGGCCCAACGAAGGCTTCGGAGGACGAGGATGGTTCGGCGTCGCTGGATGGTTCCCCCTGGCCCGATAAGTCTCTTTGCGTGTCTCTTATTTCGGGCAATGTACTAAAGTCTGTTGAAGGGGGAGAGTCCATGTCAGCGGTTTGTGGCAATTGATTTTCTGTTCGCTTCCGAATGTGGTCTATGTGTCGTTTCCACAAACGACCATCCTCTAGTTTAACAACATAGGTCTTAGGTGCATTTTGCTTAACAATAATTCCCTTCATCCAGTTTACATTTCCATCAAAACTTTTTACATATACATTTTGTCCCAAATACATTTCTCTTTCAGGTTTTGTACACATTTGGTTATTATTAACACAGAACCTTGGGTTTAACCTGTCTAGTGGTGACCTCAACTTCCTTCCCATCAATAACTCTGCAGGGCTTACATGTGTGTGCGAGTTAGGGGTAATGTGTTGGGTGAGTAAGAATTGGTCCAAGTTCTGTTGCACATCCCCAGGGCCTGACCTGCGCAATGCCTCCTTTGCCACCCGTACGTAACGTTCTGCCAATCCGTTAGCCCAGGGCGAATAAGGCGAGATGAGGGCATGCCTGACCCCCTAGGCCATCTAGGAACAATTCGAATTGCCTGGCTGTTAGCTGTGGCCCATTGTCAGACACTAAGAGATCTGGGCAACCATGGGATGCAAACAGTCTGCTCAATACTTTGATAGTGGCACTTGTGGTTATGTTGTTCATTGCTATTATTTCCAACCATTTGGAGAAGGCATCAACCACTATTAAAAAATACTGAGACCCCACTGGGCCAGCAAAATCAATGTGGATTCTAGACCAAGGACCAGCAGGCTGTTCCCACTCAGCCGGAGTTGTTTTGGGGGGACTGGGCCGTGACTCTTGGCACGGATCACACTTTGAAACCCAACTTTCAATATCAGCATCCAGCCCTGGCCACCATAAATGCCCCCTTGCCAGGCTCTTCATCCTGACAATCCCAGGATGACCCACATGTAACATTTTGAGTACCTTTCCCCTTAGGCTTTTGGGGATGATCACTCTATCCCCCCACAGCAAACAACCTTTTACATACGATAACTCAAGTCTTTTGTTTTTAAAATCACACAATTCAGGTTTCACAACATCATTTTGCCATCCCTTTAGAACACAGTTCACCACTTGTTTAAGGATTTGATCTTGCTGCGTGTGTGCAGCTACCTCTTTTGCTGTGGTTAGTGGGTTTTCCTCGAGTTCTATCATTAACACATCTGTGGAAGGAACAGGGTCTTCCACTAAGTCTGTTATGGGGCATCTGCTGAGACCGTCTGCATGATTGATTTCCTTCCCCCCCTTGTGGGTGAGCTCATACTGATACCCTGAGAGGAAAAGAGCCCATCTGATTAGTCTTGGAGACATAAAAGGTGGAGTGGGCTTGTTGGGGGCTAGCAGGCCTAGTAGGGGTTTGTGGTCAGTGACTAGCTCAAAGCTTCTTCCAAAAATGTAATTGTGAAACTTCTTTACCCCTGCCACTAATGCTAGAGCCTCCTTGTCTAACTGGCTATAATTCCTTTCTGTGCTGGTCATGGTTCTTGAAAAAAATGCTATTGGGGCCTCTGTCTTATTAGGTAGAACGTGAGCTAGGACTCCTCCTATGCCGTACGGCGAAGCGTCGCACGTGAGCCTAATGGGTAGTGAAGCACTATATTGGACTACTACACTTTTAGAAGTTAATAAATTTTTTATTTGAGAAAAAGCTTCACGTTCAGTTTTCCCCCATGTCCAGCGGGCTTCCTTCTGGAGTAAACGATGGAGAGGCTCTGCTACTGTTGCCTTCTGCTTTAAAAAAACGGAATAAAAATTAAGGAGGCCCAAAAATGCCTGCAACTCATTCTTATCTCGTGGCTCTGGGGCTTCTCTAATTGCTCTCAGCTTCTCTGTTGTGGGGTGGATACCTTCCTTATCTATTTTATATCCTAGGAATTCTATACTGTTGGTTCCCCAGACACATTTATCAGGCTTGATTCTTAAACCTTTGTCCTGTAACCTCTTAAGTACTTCCCTTATTCTTTTGTTTACTTGTTCCTGGTTTTCCCCTGCAATTAAGATGTCATCAAAGTATGGAATGGCCCCATTTACCCCTGACAATAGGCGTTCCATAATGCTCTGGAATATTCCTGGGGCTATGCTTACCCCAAACTGTAACCTCGTGCATTTGAAAGCCCCCCTGTGCGTTACAATTGTTTGAGCGTTTGCTGTTTGTTCATCGACCGGAAGTTGCTGGTAAGCTTGCGCCAGGTCGATCTTTGCGAACCTTTTTCCCTCCCCCAGGGAGTGTAGCAGTTGTTGCACAACCGGGATGGGGTAGGGGTGGTGTTGGAGTGCCTTGTTTAGGGTCGATTTGTAATCAGCGCAAACTCTTAAAGAGCCATCTGGCTTCAGAGGGGTAACTATGGGAGTTTCCCATGGCCCCTGTTCCACAGGGACCAAAATACCTTGGCTAATGAGTTTGTCCAGCTGTATGTCTAGTTTGGGGAGGAGCGGCAGGGGGACCCTGCGAGGTTTTAGTCTGATCGGTGGGACCTTGGGGTCAATAGAGAAAGATATAGGGGGCCCCTTATACAATCCCAGTGTGGGGCTGAACACTTCAGGGAACTCTTTCACAAAGTTAGGCATATCATAACAGTTTACATTACACACACCCGAAATCTCGATCCCCAGTGGTTCCATCCATGCTAAACCCAGAAGAGAGTGCTTGGCCCCTGTTACAATAAGCATGGGAAGGGTACATTTAACATTCTTGAATGCGATAGGTACATTTGCTGTTCCCAAGACCGAGATTACTCCCCCCTGAAAGTCTCTAATCACCAAAGAGGTTTGATTTAGGTCAGCCTTAGATACATTAGGCATATACAGTTTAAATTTTTCCCAGGGCATGATGGTATATCTAGAGCCCGTATCCAGCTCCATTGAGCAAGGTTGGTTATTGAGTAACAGTGATATAACAATTTTAGCCCCTTTTTTGGTTGCCGTGTTATTCACGGAAAATTGAGAGTTACCTCTATAGTAGTCGCGGTTAGCGGTTGAGTAGTTCCTTTGACCCGCGTTGCGGAATGGTCTCCTTTCTCGCGCTTGGGGGTTCTGGTTTTGAGGTCGCTGGTATTGCGGTGTGGCAAATGTTTCCTCTGGCGCTGTTGCTCTGCATGCGATGGCGATGTGGCCTCTCCGGTTGCAACGGCGGCATGTAGCGTCTCGGAAGGGGCATCGATGGCGCTGATGATTTCCCCGGCAGCCCGCGCAGGGGGCTGGGTGAGTAGCTCTCAGGTGTCTCGGCTGGTCTTGCACCAGGAGGCAGTTGTCTCCGCTGGGAATTTGTTGGCTGTTGTCTGTTTCCACGGCGCTGGGAGACGCGGAGTCGATTTTTGCAATGAGTTCTCGCCTTCCGTGCTCTTTCAATTCTCTCGCCGCTGCGTCGGCTGCTTCTGCGGTTTGCGCCAGTTTAATCACGGTTTGTAGGCTCGGCTCTTCTTCGATGAGGAGTTTATTTCTCACCGTGCTGCTTTTCATGCCGAAAACCAAGGCGTCGGTGAGGCGAGCTTCCGGGTCTTTAAACTTGCCTTGAGCAAGTACCGTTCGAAGCCGCGTTGTAAACTGGCTGATCGACTCAGTTTCCCTCTGAGCCATCATGTGGAATTGATGCCGAAAAACCATGGCTGGTTTGGTCGGCTTGAAATGGCTCGCCAGTTTTTGTTGTAGGACGTCCCACGCTGTGGCTCTTGCTTGTTCCGGTTCGGTGAGAGTTTGGGCAAGTCTACGGATTTCTGCGCCGCAGTAGTTAAGGAAAATAGCCCGTCTGCGATCGGCTTCGGCGTCCTGCATTCCCGCCGCCTCGAGGAAGATCTCGAAGGTGGCCATGTACTCGTCCCATGTCGATTTCTCGGGATCGAAGAGTTCCGGAGCCTGGCCGATCTGGATTTTGTCCATGTTGCACGCGAAGTTTCTTCCGTCCGTTCGTCGCCAGTGAAGTAGACCCAGAGACAGGGTTTTGAGCAATCGGTACTTTTATTCAGCTCAGAGAACAAGTGACAGCTCAGCAAGGTAAAGTGACAATTCAGCGAGTACCGACTGACTCTGCCTGGAGAAACCGCTCCTTTTATATATTTGCGGTTCCCGCCAAAGCTAGAGCCGGCCGCGTCTGAGCCAATCAGGAGCGACTTCCTGCTTGGGCTCAGACAGCGCTGAAAGAGGAACAAACTATTTACAGAGTTACAAGGTAGCCATTACAGGATACAACAAAAACTGATGCACAGGATAGGGTTTTCGGGATGCCAAAAATGGTTGTATTTAATATATAAGACACACCAATATTTCCACACTCTTTTGGGGAGGGGAATGTGTCTTGTACTCCGAAATGTACAGTACTTTAAAGGATACCTGGCTCCTGCTTCTCAAGGATTTATTTATTTATTCTTTGTCCAATACACAATACATATTTATTTATTTATTCCATTTTTATGCCGCCCTTCTCCTTAGACTCGGCGCAGCTTACAACATGTTAGCAATAGCACTTTTTTAACAGAGCTAGGCTATTGCCCCCACAATCCGGGTCCTATGGAAGAGAATAGACATTGAGTAATATATATATAAAGATAATATGTAAAATAGAGGAGAAAATCTATGAGAGGAAGAAAATATATATGATATATGAAATAAAGGAAAGACAATTGGACGGGACGTTAGGCACACCAGTGCACTTATGTACACCCCTTACTGGCCTCTTAGGAACTTGGAGAGGTCAATCATGGATAGTCTAAGGGAGAAACGTTGGGGGTTAGGGGTTGACACTATTGAGTCCAGTAATGAGTTCCACGCTTCGACAACTCGATTGTTAAAGTCATGTTTTTTACAGTCAAGTTTGGAGCGGTTAATATTAAGTTTGAATCTGTTGTGTGCTCTTGTGTTGTTGCAGTTGAAGCTGAAGTAGTCGTTGAATAGGTTTAGAATAAGCATGGGATGCACAAAAGGGAGAACCCCAGAAATACTTTACAATAGGGGACATAGTGAACCTATCCACAAAGTCCCTAAAATTGGGGTACCCCTGCAAGCAGTTGAGTCTTAAGTATATACTCTAGGCCAGTGGTGGATAACTCTTTTGTTTATTTGTTTGTTTATATTTTATTTGATTTATGTGCCACCCAACTCCTGAAGGATTCTGGGTGGCTTTTCCTATTGCGTGCCAAACCTGGGGGGAATGGGGAGGTTCACACATGTGCGTGCCACACCCATAATACAATGCCCCCTGTATTCCCTCTCCCATTCATGCACACACGACCCACACACACACATATCCCACCCCCTTATGCATGCATGCATGATTCCATTGCTCCCCACGCAGGCGTGCACAACCCTGAGCTCCCATTGTTCCCTCAAAACCATGTACGACAACCCCCTCCCCATGCCTGCACGCCACACCCCCACCATCCGTTTTGGGCCGGGCAAGCCGCCTGGGACAAAAAATGGGCTGCAGGGGCGGATGCCATTAGAATATGGAAGAGTGTCAGTGAAATGCGCCCCCCCAGCCTGCCACCGAGAACCAGCCAGCCCTGCCCCCTTCTCCCAAGGGAATGAATCCGCTTCCTGTCCGGCATGTTTCTTATGGACACTCCTTTGGCCGGGACTCCACTCCTTTGGCAGCGCTGCTTGTTCTAGTGGCTGCCAATGGGGGGATTTTTATTTGACTTGTTCATTGTATGTACTGTACTATTTATTGTTGTAAGCCGCCCTGAGTCCCATTGGGATTGGATGGCATAGAGGTCAAATAAATTAAATTAAATTAAATTTCTCCTCCAACATCCTGGGCACAAAGAGCAAAGTAAGAACTGGTGCATAGCCCTAGGAGAGCAACAGGGGCAGGATTGTTTGTTCAAGTATTGTCCAAGGATGGTGAAAGGGCAGTGGTTTTGGTTTTGTATTCATTTGATAAAATTGAACGGGTCCAAAGACGGGCTACAAGAATGCTGGAAGGTCTTAAGCATAAAACTGATCAGGAAAGACTTAATGAACTCAATCTGGAGTCTGGAGGACAGAAAGGAAAGGGGGGACATGATTGAAACATTTAAATATGTTAAAGGGTTAAATAAGGTTCAGGAGGGAAGTGTTTTTAATAGGAAAGTGAACACAAGAACAAGGGGACACAATCTGAGGTTAGCTGGGGGAAAGATCAGAAGCAACGTGAAAATATTTTACTGAAAGATTAGTAGATGTTTGTAACAAACTTCCAGCAGCCATGGTTGGTAAATCCACAGTAACTGAATTTAAACATGCCTGGGATAAACATATATCCATCCTAAGATAAAATACAGGAAATAGTATAAGGGCAGACTAGATGGACCATGAGATCTTTTTTTGCCATCAATCTTCTATGTTTCTATTACTGTATGTCCATTTTTTTTCATAATGGAAGACTGACAAAATTAGACAAGTTGAACTTAGAAGGAGCCTTGATATGTAGAGAAATGAGCTGAAAAGAATGGAGGCAGAATGAGAAGTTAAGGCCATGCTTTTTAACAATTTTCCATCCTTCCATCCTTTCACTAATTGTAACTAAATTTCTGTTTTCTTGTGCTGTCACCTCCAAATCCAGACTAATCTTTTCAAACCAGCGAAATTTTTATTACTTTTGGCTAGGAAAAATATTCTCTTACTACAAAGGTCTTAACCCTGCTGCTCTGTTCGGGTCGTATGTGACCCGAAGCCAAGTTTGAGTCCCTGCATATCTGAAACTTGAAATTTCATGACTTTTCATCATTTCAGGGGTTCTCTCTATGAGAATTTTTTTGGGGGGTGGGGGGTTTCTTTCTTACTGAAAAACAAAAAGTCACACTTCTTCTGTTCCCGGGTCACCCTGACCCGGACTGAAAACTATTCATTTTAAGTGCCTATGTTTGGTCAATTTGAATACTTTTTTCACTTGGAAAGTAGTCTGAACATTTCTGCACACAGTGATATGAAAATTGAAATGAAAAAAGTAATTCTTATTGGTTTATTTTGCTGATAGAATGCATGCCCCCCCGTTTTTGTGAAATATTTTTCAATTTATGTATAGTTTTGCTTGAAAAATGTGTTCAATTTTACTAATGTTGGTGTGGGATTGGTAGTTTGAACATTTTTGAATATAAGAAAAATATAAATGATCTGAAAGAAATATTTCTTATTGGTTGTTTACAATCATAAAAAAGCCCCCCCCCTTGGCTGCTTGCAAACATTTTCACTTTATATTTACTCAGGCTTCAAATCCGAAATATTTTTAATATCTTATGCATTCATTTACTCAATTTAACATTGCTGATCATCAAAATAATATTTTTGGGGTGGTGGCTAATTCTTTTCTGGGGGGAAAAAAAATCATGTCGAGTCTGTTTCTGGTTGTATATGACTGGACCAAAAAGAATTTTTTTAGGTACTTGAATTTGGTCTTTTTGAAAACTTTTTCCACTGGAAAACTAGTTTGGACATTTATGAACATAATGATATGAAAATTGAACTGAAAGAATTGAGGCTTATATTTTTATTTTGATCAAAAAGCCCCTCCCCCCATGTTTTCTGAATTTCGTGTCAATTTAAATTTTTTTTAGGCTAGAAATCTCTAAGGAATTTCCCCAAAAAAGTTTTGCTATACTAAATTGAACAATCCTGAACATGAGAAAAATAGAAATGAACTGAAAAAAATGATTCTTGTTTATTTTTGTCACAAAAGCCCCCCCTCGGCCTTGATATAATTGAACACCGGGGGGGGGGACTTTTATGTGCCAAATAAACAAGTATGCATCAATTTTTCCAGTTCAATTTTCATATCATTATGTTCAGAAATGATTAAACTTGTTTCCAAGTGAAAAAAGCTTTCAAAAAGACCAAATATAAGTACTGTACCTAAAATGATCAATTTGCGGTCCGGGTCAAATAGACTTGGAACATAAGATTAGGGAGTTTTTTCGAACTGAATAGCTTAAGGGTCCTACTAAAATCTCCTGAGTCATATTCATTACTCAACAATGAAAATAAAACTATTCGTCTTTTTTTTGGCCTTCTATTATTTGAGCTTTATATTTACTTTTCAGTATTTGCTTTGCTTCATTTCATTTCTACTTGTTCTCTAGTCACATATGAGCTTTTATTCTCCCAATCTTCATTTTTCCATCATGGCAGCTTGTTTTGAGGTAAAGAAATTTAAAGGTCCACAAATTTAATCTTTCTCTCCATGTTAGTACTTTTATTTTGACGCCTTTTTTTCATTGGGATCTAGGCTTACTCTCATTATTGCGGATGCATTTAGCGTTTCTAACCTTCCTTGGCTGCCTTCAGGCATGAATTTGAAAAGGCAGGTATAATATTTGAAAAAGAAAAATCAATACAAATCTGAATTTTCCTCAGCGTGTGGCTTCCCTCCCTGTATCTCTGCCAGCCCCCTGATTTCCCCTCACTTCAAGACCGGGTTTGCCATCAGCCACAAGACACAGGCTGGTTTCGTAGGGAGACTTTTCTTCCTTGTCTTTTAACAAACCCGCCATTTCTGACAGGATTTTGATGCCTCCTTGAAATCCCCAGAGACCCTTCAGAGAAGCTGCTCTTCAGCGAAGGGATTTTTTGTGTGTCTACAATAAATTTTATCACAAGATTGTGTATTGGACAAAATAAATCAATAAAAGTAAAATAAAAAAGATCACAGATGACTCTGAGAGATTAAAAAGTGGAAAACATGACGGCCTCCGCCCTTTCGCAATGCGCCAAGGGTCCTCTAGGGGGCTCCCTGCAAACAGTCGGACAGCTCCTTCCTGCCCCCATACAAGAGAACTGAGCATCCTGTTCCCCAGGAAAGGAGGGGTGCGTCCTTCCGGAGACATTTTCCAGCAAAGGCTTGAAAGCTTCTCTGCTCTTCCTACAGAGCCTGGTCTTTCAGGCAAGGCAAGAGGCTGCAGGGAAGTCCTGGGCTTGGAGAGCCAGACGTGAGTCGGGGTTCAGTGACGGAAGGGGGGGGTGGCGCTTTCACATTCATCAGGTTTGTAGTGGTGGAAAGGGGGAGGGGGAGAGGCAGTGGACCCATGTTCCTCTGCCGCCCCTCTGCATGCACGGGAGAAAGCAAAGCTTCGCTCTTCGCTTTGCCCCCGGGGGAAAAAAAACCAGGGTCGAAGAAAAGAAAATTTACGCTGCATTTCGACGTGGAAAGCTTTGCGTGGAGGGAGTTGCGGAGAGGTCGTCTTTGCAAAAAAGAGATTTGTGCCTCCAAGTCAGTCTTGAGTCCTGGTCAGTTTCCTGGCTATTTCTTGGTCCCATTTTCAGAAGGGGTTTCCTTCTCCTCCCCCTTCCTAGGCCGGGAGAATCGAGCAGTAGAAGTCTTTCCTGCTGGCTTTGCATGCAAGGCTGTAACTCTGTGTGCAAGGAGCTGGATGAATTGGATGAAAGGAGTGCAGCCATAGAAATGATATTAAACTGCCTTTTAAATTATAATATATTAAATTATTTTTAGCCAGAGAGAGCCATTTGTTTCAGTGATGAAACCAGAAGGCTTTGAAACAGGACATTAACTTCTTTCTATAATGATGATGATGATGATAATAATAATAATAATAATAATAATAATAATTATTATTATTATTATTATTATTATTATTATTATTATTATTATTATTATTAATTAGATTTGTATGCCACCCCTCTCCGTAGACTCGGGGCGGCTAATAACAACAATAAAACAGCGTATGACAAATCTAATATTTAAAATAACTAAAAACCCTTATTAAAAACCAAACATACACACAAACATACCATGCATAAATTGTATAGGCCTGGGGGGAAGGAATATCTCAATTCCCCCATGCCTGACGACAGAGGTGGGTTTTAAGGAACTTACGGAAGGCGAGGAGGGTGGGGGCAATTCTGATCTCTGGGGGGAGTTGGTTCCAGAGGGTCGGGGCCGCCACAGAGAAGGCTCTTCCCCTGGGTCCCGCCAGACGACATTGTTTAGTCGACGGGACTCGGAGAAGGCCAACTCTGTGGGACCTAACCGGTCGCTGGGTTTTAACTTCTAGTCCAACCTTTGCCATGGAAACCTTGAGCCCATCCCAACTCTCACCCCTATCTACTTCACAGGGCTGTTATTGTGGGGAAAATAGTAAAAAGGAGCATTGTGTATAATTTCTAGAGTAATTTAACCATAACCCTTTCCTAACCAGACATGGCATGATGTATCCAGCCCTCAAGCAGCTAGTTTGACAATCCTGTCTTGAAGAGTTCTGTGCAATTTTCCCCACATGTAAAGAGATCAAACTAACCAATAAGATCCCACTCCCCCATCCCAGGCATTGGTAGATTAATCCAAATTTCTTTTTTTGATTTTTTTCCTTCCCTCTCACTTCCCCTTCTCTTTCCACTCTTGATAAGGATGCTCAGTACTTCAATTAATCACTTAGTAAACACTCTGAATTATTTGTTTTTCATTTCAGACATATAAGCTGGAAATATTTTCTGGTTCTTCTTATCTGGGAAGAGAGCTGAATGGCCTTGGAAAATTTGACTAGACCTCTTGTGAGCAGCAATAATTGTGGAGATCCTTGCATCCATTTTGGAGCTATGCTAGAGACCAGAGAGACGATGGAGGCAGAATACACAGCAGATACAGAAATGAGAAAAGATCCTCCAGCTGCTCAGCCTTGGAGCTGTGGGCCAAGTCCTGGGCAGAAGAGCCACGAAGAGGCAGAGGTGCAATACTCTCACTTCACAAAAATGGAGTTCCAGGAGGGGTGGGGACCCCGAGATGTTTGCACTCAGCTTCACTACCTTTGTCGTCAGTGGCTGCAACCGGAAAAACACACCAAGGCTCAGATGCTGGACCTGGTGCTCCTGGAACAATTGCTGGCTGCCCTTCCCCCAGAGATGGAGAAATGGGTGCGGGAGTGTGGAGCAGAGACAAGTTCCCAGGCGGTGTCCCTGGCTGAAGGCTTCTTGCTGACCCACGAGGAGGAAAAGATGCAAGAAAAATTGCAGGTGGGAGAATGTAACCATGGCAGCTCTAAAGAGGATCCCTCTGGATTTGTCAATTCCTTTCTGGCAGAGTTTTCTGGGATTATTTACTCATTGGGACATTTTTTTTATTCTTCCAGAGGATGTATGTGGGGCAATTCTTCCGTTCTGTTTTGAGAATGGATATTGGGGGCTATTAGTTTGAAGGTGCGGTATAATAATAATAATAATAATAATAATAAGCCGGTGAAAGTGGTCCCAGTGGGACATGGCACGATGGGCGCAGTGCCAAAGGATCTCAGCGGACATTTGAAAACCATCGTAATTGACAATATCTCCATCTGTCAATTGCAAAAGGCCGCTTTACTGGGATCGGCAAACATAATTCGCCGCTACATCACGCAGTCCTAGGTGCTTGGGAAGCGCCCGACTGGTGATGAAATACGAAATCCAGCACAGTGATCTCGTTTGCTGTGTTGTATTGACATAATAATTATTAGATTTGTATGCTGCCCCTCTCCGGAGCGGCTCACAACAATATCATAACATTAATTCCCAAAGAAGACATAGACTGACAAAAAATTTAAAATTACAGTCCAATCTCACTGTTGAGTCTAAATTATAAAATATTCACAATAATCACAGTGGAATGACTTAAAAAATATTAAATAAAATTATTTACATAGATCAAAACGGATTCCTTCCATTTAACGGCAGATAAATGATAATACAAGAATTATATTAAACACATTATACTAAACACAATTTGCTCTGATACTGGTTGATGCATGTTAAGCCTTTGAAAATTTGAATTGGCAATTTCTTAATATAGAATTGGACATCAGACATCAATTGGACATATGCAATTGGTTTCAGTTCACAGAGGCTGAGGCAGGGACTCTGAGGCTGAGTGAGAGAACGATTAATTCTGTTGCTTGAATTCAAAAGGGCTGGTGAGAAACTAGTGGCTGTTAAAGCCATTTTAACTAGTACAGTAGTACCTCTAGATACGAGCTGCTCTACATGCGAGTATTTCAAGATACGAGCTAGGAGGGGAGAGACATTTCTGTTCTACTCCCGAGCTCAAATTCGGAATACGAGCCGAGTGTCCACTAGGTGGCGCAAGAATCCTTGCTTTTGGTTATCTCGGAGAGGAAAAAGTTATTTGTTCCAGAATACGAGTTGCCTCGAGATACAAGCTCCATTATGGAATGAATTATGCTCGTATCTAGGGGTACTACTTTACTGTAAAAGCCATTTTCTATTTCTGTTGCTTGAATTCACTAGTGGCTGGGAAAAAGGGGAAGTGGAAACGACCATTTTCATTTGCAGTTTGAATTCAGACAGAGCATTCACAGAGCCAGGGGGAGGAACTTCTGGCTGGGAAGTAGAATAAAGGAGAGGATAGGCCATTTCCCATTCATTCAGTTTCAGTTCACAGAGGCTGAGGCTGGGACTCTGAGGCTGAATCATATAGCTGTAAACCAAAAATAGTAATAATACATTCAGGGGCAGTGCGCTTGAGACTGTGATTCTATTTTACTTCAAAATTACTGGCTTAGTTCAGTGTTGTACTTGTTTTACAGCTGTGTAAAATTTTTAAATTTTAATTACAGGGGTTGTTGATTTTCTTGTAAAGTACTTGTTTTTCATTAAATTGTTAAGATGTCTGGCTTGGTGCAGTGTAACACTTGTTTGGCTGTTGTGTTCCATAGTACCTTGTGGAACTTGGGGTGCTGCCATCTTTGCATAAGGACAACTAGTTTATTTATTTATTTATTAGATTTGTATGCCGCCCCTCTCCAAAGACTCGGGGCAGCTAACAACAATAAAGAAAACAATGTAACAAATCTAATATTAAAAAGTAATCTAAAAAAAACCCAATTTAAGAGACCAATCATACAAACAAGCATACCATGTATAAATTCTATAAGCCTAGGGGGAAGGGAAAAAAATTCAATTCCCCCATGCCTGACGACAGAGGTGGGTTTTAAGGAGCTTGCGAAAGGCAAAGAGGGTGGGGGCAACTCTGATATCTGGGGGGAGCTGGTTCCAGAGGGTCGGGGCCGCCACAGAGAAGGCTCTTCTGGGTCCCGCCAAATGACATTGTTTAGTCGACGGGACCCGGAGAAGGCCAACTCTGTGGGACCTAACCGGTCGCTGGGATTCGTGCAGCAGAAGGCGGTCCCGGAGATATTCTGGTCCAATGCCATGAAGGGCTTTATAGGTCATAACCAACACTTTGAATTGTGAATAGTTTATATAGTGATATCGCTAGGTTGCAGTCCTTAGTTTGTACCCAGAAGTGGAAAGATTCTCCCAGCCACGTGCTGTAATGCAGCCATGTGTGCAGCCTCCACTTCCTCAGCACCCCTCAAAGAGAAGGGCTGTATGGACAACTGTTGGTTCAGGAAGATTACGTGCAGTGGAGCACAGACACAGCAATTTTGGTCTCACTTTATCTAATTCCTATAACGTTATTGCAGATTTAAATAGTGAGGTTGCTGCGGACATTAGCGAGGTAGAGGATGAGGGGATGTTCCAAAGGGAAGTTGTTGTAGGAGAGGTACATAGTGTTATTAAACCATCAGGTGCAGTTAGTGGAAATAAAAAGAGGATGCATTTTCTTGTGGGTGACTGGACTGTTAGAGGTGTTGATTTGGGACAGAGTAAGGATGTGGTGAGGCTGATGAAATGTCTCCCATGGGCCACTGCCAGCAGAAGACGGATTGCATATACAGTGATCCCCCGGGTATTGCGATCCCGATCATTGCGAAACGGCTATATGGCGATTTTTGAACCCGGAAGTAAAAACACCATGTGCGCATGTGCGCCCTTTTTTCTATGGGCACGCATGCGTAGATGGCGCCGGGCAGATCAGCTGCTGGGCAGCTTCCCTGGGTCTTCCCCCTCTTGCTGGCGGGAGGGCGAGCGGCGGGCATCAGCGAGGAGTTTCCCCACCGCCCACGCAAACTCCTCGCTGCCGCTCGCCCGCCCTTCGCCCGCCCACGCCGTTCGCTCGCGCCGCTTCCCAGCTGAGTCCTGAAGCGAATTGGCTTCAGGACTTAGCTGGGAAGCGGCGCGAGCGAGCGGCGCGAGCGAATGGCTTGTCCGCCGCCCGCCCTTCGCCCGCCCGCCCTTCGCCCGCCCACGCCGTTCGCTCGCGCCGCTTCCCAGCTGAGTCCTGAAGCGAATTGGCTTCAGGACTCAGCTGGGAAGCGGTGCGAGCGAACGGCTTGTCTGCCGCCTGCCTGCCCGCCCGCCCTTCGCCCGCCCACGCCGTTCGCTCGCGCCGCCTCCCAGCTGAGTCCTGAAGCGAATTGGCTTCAGGACTCAGCTGGGAAGCGGCGCGAGCGAATGGCGTGGGCGGGCGAAGGGCGGGCGAGCGGCAGCGAGGAGTTTGCGTGGGCAGTGGGGAAACCCCAATCTTCGGCTCCTCGCTGCTGCGGCGGAAGTAAAAACACCATCTGCGCATGCGCAGATGGTGTTTTTACTTCCGCAGCGCTACTTCGCGAAAAACCGATCATTGCGAGGGGTCCTGGAACGGAACCCTCGCAATGATCGGGGGATCACTGTATTGTGAAGGCTGTAAGTAAAGATAATAACGTTGATGTGGTGGTGCATCTTGGCACAAATGATTTGTCACAGAGAAATGTTAATTGAGTAAAAAGAGATTTCCAATGTCTTAGTGTGGAGCTGGGCAGAATAACTGATTCAGTGACTTTCTCAGAGGTGTTACCAGTTTGTGGTCAGGAGGATAAAACAACTTGTATTGCAGAGTATAATGAGTGGTTAAGGCAGTGGGGTAAAGCTGAAGGTTTTGGATATGTTAGTCATGATGTTAGTAGGTGGTCTAATAGGGAGTTGTTTAAGAGGGATGGTTTGCATTCATCATACAGAGGTACCCAGGTGCTTGGTGAGGAGTTCAGAACTTTTTTGGACAGGTATTTAAACTAAGGGGACAGAGATGTAACCGATGTGGATGAGTTCGGTCCCCGGCCAACAGGGATAAATCAGTTTGTTGAAGTTTATGAAAAGGGAGGTGTAAATGAAATAGATGTAGTTGTTGAGGATAAGGGACAAACAAATAATGATAATAATGTTCTTTGGTTAATGTGCACGAATGCTTGAAGCTTGAGCAACAAGCTCTGTGAGTTAACGGCCATAATATCTAGCGATAATTTGGATCTGGTTACCATAACTGAGAAATGGTTTAAGGATTCTAATGAATGGGAAATATCCATACCAGGATATACACTGTATAGGAAGGATAGAATAGAGAGAAGGGGAGGTGGAGTAGCCATTTATGTTAAGGAAAATCTACATGTAAGGAGCTGGAGACTCTCTGGGTTTGCATGCAAACTAAAGAGGGTTCTGTCATTAAATTTGGGTTGATCTATAGGCTTCCAGAGCAATCTGAGGATTATGACAACAAGATGGTGGATGTGAAATTACCCAAATGGCAGTAAAGGGAGATATTGTGGTTATGGGTGATTTCAACATGCCTGATGTTAACTGGAATATCCCCAGTGCCCTTACATGCAAAAGTAAGAATATAGTGGAGGCCTTTACAGGAGCAGCTCTGGCACAGCTGGTTAAGACACCAACTAGAGGGGAGAATATTCTAGATTTAATTTTTACAAATGTGAACCGGTTTCAGAGGTTAAGGTGTGAGAAAACGCAGGTTGCAGTGACCACCTATGTTTGTGGTTTGATGTAAAAACTGATTGTGAGCAATCCTATACTACAACCAAGGTATTGGATTTCAGAAAAACAAATTTTAATAAAATGGGGAAATATTTAAATAAATATTGAATTAAAGGGCAAGGATAAAATGGCAGGAGCAAGTGCCCAGTAGACTGTATTAAAAAAGGCCATCTTAAAAGCCACTGGACTGTATGTAAGACAAATACCGTATATACTCGAGTATAAGCCGAGTTTTTTAGCCCCAAAAATGGGCTGAAAAACACAGCCTCGGCTTATACTCGGGTCATTGACAAAGTCACCACACGAGGGCGCCATTGCTTGAGCCAGAGCGAGGAGGCACCAGCTTTTGTCCCCTCTGGCACGCCGTAGTTCCTCTCCCTAGCTCAAGCAAAGAAGGCAGCCATTTGCAATGGTGAGTCGGATTAAAAAGGCCCCCTGCTGTCAGATTCTCCTCCCCCTCCTTTGAAAGGATTTAAACTGTTTAAAAAATGGTATTTTGTGGTAGTTGCTGTCCTTGCTTGGATAGGATCTAATAATGTGTTATGAGGCAGAGCTAGACAGGAATTCTTTTTCTATCTGTCTATCTTTCTATCTATCTATTTTTCTATCTATCTATTTTTCTATCTATCTATCTATCTATCTATCTATCTGTATCTATTTCTTTCTATCTATCTATCTATCTATTTTTCTATCTGTCTGTCTATCTTTCTATCTATCTGTCTATCTATCTATCTATCTATCATCTATCTATCTGTATCTATTTCTATCTAACTATTTTTCTTTCTATCTATCTATCTATCTATCTATCTATCTATCTATCTATCTGTATCTATTTCTATCTAACTATTTTTCTTTCTATCTATCTATCTATCTATCTATCTATCTATCTATCTATCGGTATCTATTTCTATCTATCTATCTATCTATCTATCTATTTTTCTATCTGTCTGTCTGTCTGTCTATCTATCTTTCTATCTATATCTATCTATCTATCTATTTCTATCTATCTATCTATCTATTTTTCTGTCTGTCTGTCTGTCTATCTATCTTTCTATCTATATCTATCTATCTATCTATCTATTTCTATCTATCTATCTATTTTTCTGTCTGTCTGTCTATCTTTCTATCTATATCTATCTATCTATCTATCTATCTATCTATCTATCTATCTATCTATCTATCTATCTATTTGGTTTTCTATGCTGATAACCTCACAGCAGCTAATGCTGAAGCTCTTCTTTGGATACACTTATTTGTTTGTTTGTTTGTTTATTTATTTAATTGGATTTGTATGCAATCCCTCTCCAAGGACTCAGGGTGGCTCACAGCATATATAAAAACAGAACAATAATGTAAATCCAATTAATGATGAGAAGGAATCCAGTTTTGAAGGATTTTAACTCTTAGGTTTTAGCTTTGTTCCTGATCGAGCTACTTTTTTTACTTTTTAATTTATTGTTAATATTGTTAATTTGTTTACCCTCTTTTAAATTTACAGAGCTAGTTTACTGGTTTTCTTTAAAATAAATATTCTAAAACATGTCTCAATTAATGTAATTTTATTGTTTTCCATTTTTATAAGTTACCAGTAGCCACTGCATTTTCTAACCTCGGCTTATACTTGGGTCAATACGTTTTCCCAGTTTTTGTGGCAAAAATTGGTGCCTCGGCTTATACTCGGGTCGGCTTATACTCGAGTATATACGTAACTAAAGGTAAAAGGAAGAAGAAACCGCTATGGTTTAGCAATGATGTAAGGGCTATAGTCAATGAAAAAAGGCTGCCTATAGGAGGTATAAAGAGTCTGGAAGTATAGCTGATAGGGAGGTGTATAAAATGAGACAGAAAGAGGCAAAACAGATAATATATGCTGCTAAAGCCTCAAAAGAAATTGCCAAATCTGTAAAGAAGGGGGATAAAACATTCTTCAGATATATTAGTGATAGGAAGAAGAAAAACTGCAGCATCACAAAGCTTAGTACTGGAGATAAAAGAAAATACACTGTATCATACAACACATAATAAGAACGGCGAGCATTACATTTATCCAAAACTGGAACTCGAATGCAATGATCATAAAAAAAGGTGCTGAATGTGCAGAGATGAATAAACTAACAATGGAATTGAAAGAGAGAGAGGAAAAAATGTATTATAAAATATGGAACCAATGGTATGATTGGCTCGAAAAGAAAAGTAAAGTTAATGTGTAAAGTAATATAGAAAGATAATAAAATGTAATAAATGTAATCTTAGAATCTAAATCGTTGTAAAACAAAGTATAAAAAGTTTAAAATGAATAGATGGGCATAATTATTAATTTTAAAACCATATCTTTAAATATGGAAAACGTAGAATTGAGAAAGAAATTCTGATATTGTGAAGCTATATTAGTGGAACCATAGTTGGTTTTTTAAAGATGAAAAATGTCAATAAAATTCTTTTTTTTTAAATGCAGTATGATAGATAATTTATTTCTATGTCTGTGCTCTTCCTTTGTTTCTTGAATAACATCATGTCCAGAAATCTATGGAAGCCCTTACTGAATATCCAAAGGAGGGGAAAGGTCCATTCATATCTTCTCAAGAGCTGCTCTTCAGGGAGAACTTCCAGACATATCAAAGTCAAGACACTACGCAAGGTAAGAAAATCTCTTTCTGTGGGATGTGAGATTTCCAGATTTAACTGATCATTTGACATCACTTTATTGGAGTCTTTAACAAATCTGCTTCCACTGTTATTTATCTTTCTCACAGAGAGTAGAATATCGTCCTTGGAGTTTTTAGAATCACCTCTTTGTGGTGGAGCTGAAGGATTAGCTGAACCACTACTTCAGGTAAAGAGGAGAAAATTCAGATAAAGCCCCCTGAATCTTGGATTGATTTGTTCTAGAGTTAAATGTATAAAATTGCTGTTTCTGAGCAATACGGATTTGACACCCGGTCATTGAACATTCACGCTCAGCTTAGCTTCCTCTCCCTCCTGGGGGGATCCTTCGTGAGTTGCCTTCTCCACCCATCCGGCTTCACCATCAGGTTTCATTCATCACAGTGTTGTCCATATTTATTTATTTATTTATTTATTTATTGTTAGAGTTGGAAGGGACCATGCGGGTCATCAAGTCCAACCCCCTGCCTAAGCAGGAACCCTATAGCATCCCAGCCAAATGGCAGTCCAATTTCCTCTTAAAAATGTCCAGAGTATTGGAGTTCACAACGTCCGCTGGTAGGTTGTTCCGCTGGTTGATCATTCTGACCGTCAGGAAGTTCTTCCTTATTTCCAGGTTGAATCTCTCCTTGGTCAGCTTCCAGCCGTTGTTCCTCGTCCGGCCCTCCAGTGCCCTGGAGAATAAAGTGACCCCCTCCTCTCTCTGGCAACCCCTCGTATACCTGTAGACTGCTATCATGTCCGCTCTGGCCCTCCTTTTCTCTAGGCTATCCATGCCCAGTTCCCGCAGTCTCTCTTCATAAGTCTTGGTTTCTAGACCCCTGATATTGGGGATCTGTTGCAGTATAGCAAATTATGTTAGAATAGGATTGTATTAAATCTGGATTTCTAGCATATAAATAAACTTTGTTTATTGTGAGCCCTTTTGTTTCCCATATATATATATATATATGGGAAACAAAAGGGCTCACAATAAACAAAGTTTATTTATATGCTAGAAATATATATATATATATATAAATAAAACAAAAGGGCTCACAATAAACAAAGTTTCACCACTCCGGACAGGACATTATAGGATCAAAGGGGGGAATTTTCATTGCCTGGAGCACACAACAGCAGGGCAATTAAGGAAGATTAGCCAGATAAAGAATAAACCTTCAGAGAAATTAGGTGTGAATAAACATCTGCTCTCAGGAAGTTTCCAGGTCTTGATATCTATGGGAAAGGAACAACTCCAAAGATACGTTTGAAGTTGTATGGCTGGATGTATCATTTGACATGTATATGTAATTATACCCCATTTCCATATGTTCCCAAATAAATGGGAGCACATGGCTCTACACCATGTCACTCTACCCAGAGAATGTGTCCAGGTTCTTCTTTCTAGGATTTGCGTTCGTGGGTGACCCCACACACGGCTGGGTTGCTCTTAGCCTCTTTTGAGGGCATCGTCTTCATTGGGGACTTTGACAGCATCCACAGGGATCCTCCTTCTGTCTCCCAGGATTGTTTTCATACACCATTACAACAACAACACCTGTGGAGTTGGGTCCCTCGGTTGATAAAATAAGCCATTGGAAAGCAGGTCAGGTGCGTTTTGCCAGTAATTTGCTCTGTCCAGCCTAGGAAGGATGGGAGTCACTACTGTAACGCTCTCTACATGGGGCTACCTTTGAAAAGTGTTCAGAAACTTCAGATCGTGCAGAATGCAGCTGCGAGAGCAGTCATGGGCTTCCCAAGGTATGCCCATGTTTCACCAACACTCCACAGTCTGCATTGGTTGCCGATCAACTTCCGGTCACAATTCAAAGTATTGGTTATGACCTTTAAAGCCCTTCATGGCACTGGACCAGAATATCTCCGAGACTGCCTGCTGCCGCACGAATCCCAGCGACCGATTAGGTCCCACAGAGTGGGCCTTCTCTGGGTCCCGTCAACCAAACAATGTCGGTTGGCGGGTCCCAGGGGAAGAGCCTTCTCTGTGGCGGCCCTGGCTCTCTGGAACCAACTCCCCCCAGAGATTAGAACTGCCCCTACTCTCCTTGCCTTTCGTAAGCTCCTTAAGACCCACCTTTGTCGTCAGGCATGGGGGAACTGAGACATTTCCCCCGGGCATATACAATTTATGAATGGTATGTTTGTAGGTATGTGTGTTTAGAAAATGGGGTCTTTTAAATATTTTTAAACAGTAATTTAGATTTGTTATAAATTGTTTTCACTTTGTTGTGAGCCGCCCCGAGTCTGCGGAGAGGGGCGGCATACAAATCTAAATAATAAATAAATAAATAACGTACTGAATTTAAGACCCAGCTACCAATTGACCAAGAATATTTCAGTGGGTTACACCATAAGCCATTCCAAATACTTCCAGCTATGAAATGTAATTTTGTTGTGCCATCAGCCAAAAGGGTTGAGAACTTAATTCTGAATTCTTTAGAAGATTCCCACCGTTGTTCACTGGATCTGTTTCCTAAAATTGGCACCAGAAAATTACCAAATTGTTCTTGGGATTATCTGTTAATAGAGAAACTTGTGTCCTTGTTCAGGATGCTGTGTTTTTTGAGGAAGTGGCCGTGTATTTTTCGGAGGAGGAGTGGTCTCAACTGGATGCTGACCAAAAAGCACTTCATGAAGAAGTCATGATGGAGAATTCCAGGAATCTCTTTTCTCTGGGTAAGAACCCCTGTCTGTGCTCAGAAATATAAAGAAGGGGGTTAAATGTTATTTCGGTGTGTCTGTGTGTGTGGATGGAACAGTCTTCACTTTTTAAAACTTTGTTACGCTGCAGCATGTTACTACAGTCGTTGAAATTCACTGTTTTTGTCCTTAATCTGCACTCAGTACCTAATAATGTCAAAATGAAAAGAGAATTTTAGAAATATCTCCAAATTTATTAAAAAGAAAATGATGAAATATCTCATTGGCATAAGTATTCAAACCCTTTCGTTCAGTACTTTTTTGAAGCCTGTTTGGCAGCATGTACAGCCTTGACCTTTTGGATGTGACCTGAGAAGCTTTGCTGGATTGGGGGATTTTCTGCCATTCTTCTTTGCAAATCCTCTCAAGTTTGGTCAGGTTGCATGGCGATTGTCAGTGGACAGCCGTTTTCAGGTCCCTCCAGAGATGTTAAACAAAGGTTCAAGTCAGGCTGGGCCACTCTAGGACATTGCTTTGATGGCACAATAGTTAGAATGCAGTACGGCAGGTTACTTCTGCTGTCCCATCTCCAACCAGAATTTCTGGAGCTCAATCAGAGTGACCATCGGTTTCTTGGTCAGCTCTCTTACTAAGGCCCTTCTATCCCGATTGCTCAATTTGATTGGGGTACCAGATTTGGAAGAGTCCTAGTTGTGCCAAACATCTTATTTACCGCCAGGCATGGGAGAGTTGAGACACCTTTCCCCCAGGCCTTTTTATACTTCGTTTTATGTTTGGTATGAATGTGCTGTTTGGTTTTTGTTTTGTTTTTAAAATAATGATAGGGTTTTATATGTTTTTTAATATTAGATTTGTTCCACTACTATATTGTTTTTATTACTGTTGTGAGCCGCCCCGAGTCTTCGGAGACGGGTGGCATACAAATCTAATAAATAATAATAATCTTCCATTTGAGAATTGTGGAGTCCATTTTGCTCTTGGGAACCTTCAGGGCAGCAGAAATTTAGCAGAACGCAGCAGAATATCATCATTCAATGCAGTAGAATATCATCACTGCCTACCTGATGGCCCTGAGCTGCTATAACCAAGACTAGATAAGCCCTGAGAGGGATGTTCCCTTCTTAGAGATATGCTGATTTGTGCACCAAGTTTGGCATTAGTCTTAAATTGAGGATGAGGGGTATTGCCATCCATAAATTCTCCCTGACTTTCAAAGATTCTGTTCTGCAGGTAAGTGGAGATGAAACATTTATTGAAGGTGGGAGCTGGTGGGTCTGTTGCTGCCCCAGCATGACAGTGCATCCAATGCACTTTGGGAGTTTGTGGCATCGAAGTCAACGAAGCAGTGGAAGTGATGTGCCGGTGCCTGGAGGCTGTTGGGGCCTGGATGGGTGTCAACAAACTCAAACTCAACCCAGACAAGACGGAGTGGCTGTGGGTGTTGCCTCCCAAGGACAATTCCATCTGTCCGTCCATTACCCTGGGGGGGGAATTATTGACCCCCTCAGAGAGGGTCCGCAACTTGGGCGTCCTCCTCGATCCACAGCTGACATTGGAACATAATCTTTCGGCTGTGGCGAGGAGGGTGTTTGCCCAGGTTTGCCTGGGGCACCAGTTGCAGCCCTATCTGGACAGGGAGTCATTGTTCACAGTCACTCATGCCCTCATCACCTCGAGGTTCGATTACTGCAACGCTCTCTACATGGGGCTACCTTTGAAAAGTGTTCGGAAACTTCAGATTGTGCAGAATGCGGCCGCGAGAGCCATTGTGGGGCTTCCTAGATTCGCCCACGTTTCTTCAACACTCCCTGGCCTGCACTGACTGCCGATCGGTTTCCGGTCACAATTCAAAGTGTTGGTAATGACCTTTAAAGCCCTACATGGCATTGGGCCAGAATACATGCGGAACCGCCTTCTACCGCACGAATCCCAGCGGCCAATAAGGTCACACAGAGTTGGCCTTCTCCGGGTCCTGTCGACCCAAACAATGTCATTTGGCGAGGCCCAGGGGAAGAGCCTTCTCTGTGGCGGCCCCGGCCCTCTGGAATCAACTCCCCCCAGAGATTAGAACGGCCCCCACCCTCCTTGTCTTTCGCAAACTACTCAAGACCCACCTTTGTCGCCAGGCATGGGGGAGTTAAGATATTTCTTCCCCTAGGCCATTACAAGTTATGCATGGTATGCTTGTGTGTATGTTTTTATAATTAGGGTTTTTAGTTGTTTTATTAAATTGGATTTTTACATATTGTCTTTTACCATTGTTGTTAGCCGCCCTGAGTCTGCGGAGAGGGGCGGCATACAAATCCAATAAATAAATAAAATAAATAAAATGATGAAATTGTCCCAGGTTAAAGATTAGATCAGGGTTGTAATCCAATCCTATTCGAATGAAAATATACAATTTCTCTTTTTCTTTTCCAAGGCTATTATGGACAAGAGAATGCTTGTAGCAGTTATCTTAATTCCCACGAGAGGATCCACACTGGAGAAGGACCTTATCAATGCATGGAGTGTGGAATCAGCTTTGCTTGTAGCAGTCTTCTCAATTCCCACCATTTGTTCCACACAGCCGAGAACCCATATCAATGCATGGAGTGTGGGAGGACCTTTGCTAGTAGAAATAGTCTCAATTCCCACAAGATAATCCACGCTGAAAAGAAGCCGTATGAATGCACGGAGTGTGGGAAGACTTTTAATTGGAGGAATAGTCTTAATTCCCACAAGAGAAGCCACTCAGGAGAAAAACCTTACAAATGCACGGAGTGTGGAAAGGCCTTCCGTTTTAATAATTCTTTTATAATCCACCAAAGGAATCACAAAGGAGAACGGCCTTATAAATGCATGGACTGCGGAAAGACCTTTACCTCTAACAGTCAGTTTCATCGCCACGAGAGGATCCACACAGGAGAAAGACCTCATCAATGCGCGGAGTGTGGGAAGACCTTTACTCGTAGCAGTTATCTTAATTCTCACAAGATCATCCACACAGGAGAAGGACCTTATCAATGCGCGGAGTGTGGAAAGACCTTTACTCGTAGCAGTCACCTTAACTCCCACAAGATCATCCACACAGGAGAAAGACCTTATACATGTCTGGACTGTGGAAAGACCTTTACTCGTATCAGTTATCTTAATTCCCACAAGAGGGTCCACACAGGAGAAAGACCTTATAAATGCATGGTCTGTGGAAAGACTTTTCCTTCTAGCAGTCAGTTACATCGCCACGAGAGGGTCCACACGGGAGAAAGACCTTATCAATGCATGGAGTGTGGGAAGACCTTTACACGTAGCAGTTATCTGAATTGCCACAAGAGGATCCATACAGGAGAAAGACCTTATAAATGTGTGGAATGTGGAGATGTCTTCAGAAAGAGTTGCGATCTCAATTCCCATAAAATGATCCATACGGGAGGAAAAAACCACGTGGATACATGGAGTGGAGCTTTGTAAGGAGCAGTGGTTTGATTCGCCAAAGAAGCATCCACACATGGGGTTATAGATGAGAAGATTACTTGCGCACCTGTGTCTTTTGACTTTTTTGCCTTGTTGTTTGTAGCCACTCATTGGTTTCAGGTCATTTTCTGTGTCGTTTGTTCCTATAGAGCAGAGGTCCCCAACCTTTTTTGCACCAGGGACCGGCTTTAAGCTAGACCAGTTTTCCATGGCCCGGTGGGGGTGAGGCGTCGGGCGGGTCTTAGTGACGCAGCCCTCCACACTTCTCCACAGGGCGGGGAGAATCAGGAGGCTCCTTTGGCGGCTGGGGGCTGCCTGGCTTTGTGATTTTGGCTGGGGGGGGGAGTTAGGAAGGTCCTACTTCTCCCCCCCCAGCCAAAAATTCAAAGCCTATCTGCTGGATACGGGCAATGAGTGGGACAGAGCGGTGCGGAAGCCTCTTGCAGCAGCTGCCACAGCCACCGGCTTCCGCGCCGCTCGTCCCACCCATCGCCCGTATCCAGCAGAAGCTGCTGCCCGAGTGCTCTTGGCCGGCGGGAGGCGAAGCACTGGGGTGGGGGGGCTGTCGGGACATCCCCCACCCCAGCACTTTGAATCCCGCCGGCCAAGAGCACTCGGGCAGCAGCTTCTGCCAGGATTCAAAGTGCTCCGCCCCCCTCCCAGCCTCCGGGCCGCCGCTCGGCTGTCGTTTTGTAGAGAAGCGAGAAGCGGAGGAAGAGCTGGATGCTGGAGGTGGTGGAGGAAGGCGAATGCGGCCCGGAGGCTGGGAGGGGGGCGAAATATTGGAGGAGGAGAGAGGCAGCCTCCACGCTTTCCTTTCGGAGGAGGAGCTAAGTGGCCAGAGAAAGGAATCAATATAAAAGCGCCGCTGGGCAAGGAACGTCTTTGGCCACTTAGCTCCTCCTCCGAAAGGAAAGCGTGGAGGGCTGCGTCACTAAGACCCGCCCGACGCCCCACTCCGTCCTGCATAATGTTCTCTGCCGGGAGCTGTGAGCTGTCACGGCTATGGCAGAAAACATTATAAATCCACACAGAGCGAGCTCTGACCAGGCGCAGGGCCGCGAAGCTAGCTGTCAGCGGCGGCGCGGACCGGCTGAAAAACCCCAATGTCCTGGTCCGCGGACCGGCGGTTGGGGACCTCTGCTATAGAGCAGGGGTCCCCAAACTTGGCAACTTTTAAGACTTGTGGACTTCAACTCCCAGAATTCTCCAGCCAGCATAGCATAACTTAGCAGGCTGGAGAATTCTGGGAGTTGAAGGCCACAAGTCTTAAAGTTGCCAAGTTTGAAGACCTCTGCTATAGAGAGTACTAAGAGGGATAATAGTCTGTGGGTTTTATTATTTTGGTTAGTGCCCCTATTACGGCTGTGATTTTAGCTCCAGAGAGACAGCACAGTTCTCTGGATTGATTGTCTGGTCCAGTGATTTTCAACCTTTTTTGAGCCGCGGCACATTTTTTACATTTAAAAAATCCTGGGGCACACCACCAACCAAAATGACACCCTAAGACACTCTCCTCTCTTTTTCCATCCCTGTCTTCTCTCCCCCTTGTGTGTGTATGTGTGTGTGTGTGTGTGTGTATACACACTCTTGAACCATTTCCAAAAACAGGTGAGGGCTGGGTTTTTTCTCTCTCTTATTCTTTGGGTGCTTTTTATCATATGCTTTAAATCAAGAGTCACTTCTCTCTCTCTCTTTTGTTTCTCTCTCTTTTTCCTCATTCTCTGTCTCAATCATTTTCTCATTTCTCTTTTTTCCTACCCTTTTTGCCCATTTCTCTCTCTCCCTTCCTCTCCTTTTCTCTCTCTCTCTCTTTCTTTCTCTCTCTTTCTTGCTTTCTTTCTCTCTCTCTCACTCTTGCTTTCTCACTCTTGCTTTCTCTCTTTCTCTCTCTCTTGCTTTCTTTCTCTCTCTTTCTTGCTTTCTTTCTCTCTCTCTCACTCTTGCTTTCTCTCTCTTGCTTTCTCTCTTTCTCTCTTGCTTTCTTTCTCTCTCTTTCACTCTCTCTTTCTCTCTCAGCAAAAAGTTGCGAGACTGGAACCTGAGCTTCCTTCTTCGCGGCACACCTGACCATGTCTCGCGGCACATTAGTGTGCCACCGCGCACTGGTTGAAAAACACTGGTCTGGTCTACAGACAATGGCAGGTTCAGTTCCTTTGAGGATTGAATCTCCTATTACAAGCACTCTCCTTTTTTTTCGGTCTGGGGTTATTTGTGGACTTTTTTTCTTTGTCATAGTGGCATTTGGTGGTGTTGCTTTGCCGAGGATTCTTTCTGGTGGTGCTTTTTTATGGGTCTCTAAGTTTTCTTCCATTGGGGGTCCTTGTTATTGACTTAGAGCTGGTGGGGTTGGATCTAGATGGATTGATTGAGAGTGTGTTTTTGCGTTTTTCTGTGGGTGACATGTGTCCATCTGTTTTCTGCCTCTAATGGGTCAACTCTTACAGAAGTTGTTTGGTCATTTTTATGTTCAGTTTGTGCAGATTCTTTTTTGCAGGGTTTGGGGTTTCTCGTTTTGTTGGTTGAGTTTCCGATTCGTTAGAATTTCTTCTAGGCTGCTGGTTCCCAACATGGAGCCCAGGCCCCACAGGGGGGCAATTTGATTTTTAATATGGGTAATTGGAACCTTGTTTCAACCAAATTAATGGGCTTTTAGGCTTCCTCCGCGTGAGTAGTTCACTTTTTGAATAATAAGAACTACAGTGATACCTCATCTTACAAACGCCTCGTCATACAAACTTTTCAAGATACAAACCCGGGGTTTAAGATTTTTTGCCTCTTCTTACAAACTATTTTCACCTTACAAACCCACCGCCGCCGCTGGGATGCCCCGCCTCTGGACTTCAGTGAAACACCCGTTTTTGCACTGCTGGGATTCCCCTGAGGGTCCCCTCCATGGGAAACCCCACCTCCTGACTTCCGTGTTTTTGTGATGCTGCAGGGGAATCCCAGCATCGCAAAAATGGGCACTTCGCTGGCAATGGAAGTCCGGAGATGAGGTTTCCCAGCAAGGGAAGCCTCAGTGAAATCACAGCATCGCAAAAACACAGAGGTCCGGAGGTGGGGTTTCGAGGACCGGTGTTTTTGCGATGCTGCGATTTTACTGATGCTCCCTTTGCTGGGAAACCCCGCCTCCGGACTTCCATTGCCAGCGAAGCGCTCGTTTTTGCGATGCTGGGATTCCCCTGCTGGGATTCCCCTACAGCATCACAAAAACACGGAAGTCCAGAGGTGGGGTTTCCCATGGAGGGGAGCCTCAGGGGAATCCCAGCAGCGCAAAAACGGGCGCTTCGGCTGGCAAAAGGAGTGAGTTTTGGGCTTGCACGCATTAATCGCTTTTCCATTGATTCCTATGGGAAACATTGTTTCGTCTTACAAACTTTTCACCTTAAGAACCTCGTCCCGGAACCAATTAAGTTTGTAAGATAAGGTATCACTGTATATGTCGGGGGGCGGGAGGAGGACGTAGGGTTTTAGGCATACTTACGTGGGGGATAGCTAAAAAAATGTTGGGAACCACTGCTCTAGACCTTTTACTTCTAGTAACTCGATTATTTAACATTTTGTACATATGTAGTTTGGGTAATCTGCGAGCATAAGTGTGTAACATGGAACATGTTCTGCAGATTACAATAGCATCAGTTCCTTCTTCCATGAGTGGATTTTTTTAAAAGGAACTTGAGAGTGAAGATGTAGAGTTGGTTTGTTTGTTTTTTTACAGATTTGTATAAAGAAAAGTGGTGCGCTTTTCCCAGCAGTTCAGGTCGCTCCAATACAGGCTCCACTGAAATACTCAGGATCCTTCTTCGTCTGTCCCAGCCACATGATGGTTGATCGCTCAGGAAGTTACCGGCTGGGCTCCTCAGGGGTTTGCTCTCTGGGCTTCCCTGGGGTCTCCTCTCAGGATCTGCTTCTTTCCATACGAATAAAGGAATTGTGGAGAGAGCTCCAGATAGTCCTTAGTGTATGACTGCAATTGAGCCCAAAATTTCTGTTGCTGAACGAAACAGTTATAAGTATGTTTTGCCCCGTTTAAGTCTTTGCTTGCCAGATTTGTTTAGTGACTCATTGTAGTTAAGTTAGTAATACTGTTATGAAATGAATCTGGCTTCCCCATTGGATGTGCTTGTCAAGCCCTCAAAACATGATTACATGTTTCAAGGACACTGCAGCTGACATAAATCAGTTCCCAAGAGTCTGAAATTTGATCAGCTGACCATCAGGATGCTGCAACGGTTATAAATTTGAAAATTGATCTCTTTTTAAATTAAATTTATTTTCAAAAATTTATTTATTTTTTAAAATATAAACACACACACAACATAAAACAGGTGCTCTGTGAGTAGTGCCCAGTAGTGTGAAAAATTGTCATGTTTTTCAGTGCTTCTATAATCATTATATGAACTGTATCAAGGACTACCTATAGTTGCCTAAAATATCATTAAGAGTAATAATCCACGCAAATTGTAGCTCTTCTTTATTGTCCATATTGTAATGGCGGCGAGAATTGTTTACGCACAAAATTGGGAATTGAATAGGATACCAACAGAAAGAGAAATAACAAGGAAGATTATGCATTGTGCTGAAATGAATAGACTTACTTTAAGACTTAAAGATAAAGAAGATTCAGAATATTATAGAATCTGGGGGAAATTTTATGACAGGATGGAAGTTAAAAGTATCTAAAGTATATGAATAATTTTTCTTTTTCCCCCCAAAAAAGGTAACATATTGAAAAATTGTGGATAGACACCCAGATGGGGGGGAAAATGGTAACAGCACTACTTACTAATGTAACACAAATCTAAGATAGTTTATGTTTTTATATTATTTTATATGGGAAAACTATTTCCATTAGGGAATCAGCTAAATGTTGGAGTGAGGGGGGTTCTTTTTCCCCCTTTTCTTTTCTCTTACTGTTTCCCCGTAAATAATTATGAATATGGGATTTATAGAATGTGAGATATTAAGGATATATTTGGGAGGTTTTCTCTCTTTTTCTTTGTTTCTGTTTGTAAAGTTTAGTATTACTTATAATACTGGAGAGATGGAACTTTGGGAGGGGAGGTGGAAGGTAGAAAGTAAAGAAACTCCTTAAAGCACATTAATGATATGGGAATTTGGCATATGTATGTGGTTGGATATAGGTATTGTGTTTTATTACTTACATATGTTTTGTCTTAAGGTGGAGAAATAAAATTAAAAAAATTATACCCTAAATAAAATAACACTGAAGGGAAAAAATAATAAGTGTGAAAAATGGCCATAAGTAACGTTATTCAATTTAAAAAAAAACTTTGAATAATCATTATATGAACTGTAGTAAATCAAGGACTGCCTATAGTTGTCTAAAATATCATGCAAGTTCCATTAGAATAATAATGCTGTGGCCTGAATGTTTCTGATATTGGGCCAAGTATCTGGGCCTTTCCCTTTCTCTGGCTGTTCTACCTTCTCCATCCCGGCTTGTGTAAGGAAGACTCCCTTAAGAGTTCTGATTGCCTCATCCAGAATGTTGGATTCCATCAATTTCTCATGGGGTCTTTTTAAAGTGTTGGTCATGACCTTTAAAGCCCTACATGGCATTGGACCAGAATACCTCCGGAACCGCCTTCTACCGCACGAATCCCAGCGGCCAATAAGGTCCCACAGAGTTGGCCTTCTCCAGGTCCCGTCGACCAAACAATGTCGTTTGGCGGGCCCCAGGGGAAGAGCCTTCTCTGTGGCGGCCCCGGCCCTCTGGAATCAACTTCCCCTGGAGATTAGAACGGCCCCAACCCTCCTTGTCTTTCGCAAGTTACTCAACACCCACCTATATCGCAAGGCATGGGGGAACTAAGACACCTCCCCCAGGCTTTTTACATTTCATGTTTGGTGTGTATGTGCTGTATGGTTTTTAATTATTGGGGTTTTTACATATTTTTATTATTAGATTTGCCCCATTGTTATACTGTTTTTATTACTGTTGTGAGCCGCCCCGAGTCTTCGGAGAGGGGCGGCATACAAATCTAATAAATAATAATAATAATAATAATAATAATAATAATAATAATTATTATTATTATTATTATTATTATTATTATTATTATAGTAGAACCCCGACTTACGAGACTAATTGGTTCCGGAAGGAGGCTCGTAAGTCGGAACGCTCGTATGACAAAACATTGTTTCCCATAGGAAACAATGTAAAGTCAATTAATCCGTGCAACAACAAAAAAAAACCGCTGCCGCCGAACGCGGAAGTTAGCGTTCGGCTTCAGGAGACAGCTGCGAAGCGGCGCGCGTGTTTTAAAAGGTTGCAGCCGGCCTGGGGGGCTTGCCAGCACCCCCCCCGAGCCCCCCAGGCTGGCTGCAACCTTTTAAAACGCGCGCCGCTTCACAGCTGTCTCCTGAAGCCGAACGCTAACTTCCGTGTTCGGCTTCAGGAGACAGCTGCGAAGTGGCGCGCGGGATACGAGCGCCAAGGAGCTGTCTCCTGAAGCCGAACGCTAACTTCCGCGTTCGGCTTCAGGAGACAGCTGCGAAGCGGCGCGCGGGATACGAGCGCCAAGGAGCTGTCTCCTGAAGCCGAACGCGGAAGTTAGCGTTCGGCTTCAGGAGACAGCTCCTTGGCGCTCGTATCCCGAATGTGAGCTCGGGAGGCGAACAAAAATGTCGCTCCCCTCCCAGCTCTTATCTCGAGTAGCTCGTAAGTAGAGCTGCTCGTATGTCGAGGTTCCACTGTATTATTAAACCAGGAATCCCCAACGCACAGGATGTGGCCTGTTTGGAACTAGGCTGCACAAGCAGTGGGTGAGCGTTTGGGCACGAAGCTCCGCTAGTGCAAGTGGCAGCCACTCACGCTGTTGTGCAAAGCTCCATGTGGATGAGCAGCAGGTGCACAGTACAGCTACTTCCAGAAAAGGAGCTCTGCATACATTAGGGGTTGTAATTTCTGACAGTATCAAAATGGGTGAGCAATGTGGTCGGACGGTAGGGAAAGCAAGTAGGATGCTTGGCTGCATAGCTAGAGGTATAACAAGCAGGAAGAGGGAGATTGTGATCCCACTGTATAGAGCGCTGGTGAGACCCCATTTGGAATACTGTGTTCAGTTCTGGAGACCTCACCTACAAAAAGATATTGATAAAATTGAACGGGTCCAAAGACGGGCTACAAGAATGGTGGAAGGTCTTAAGCATAAAACGTATCAGGAAAGACTTAATGAACTCAATCTGTATAGTCTGGAGGACAGAAGGGAAAGGGGGGGACATGATCGAAACATTTAAATATGTTAAAGGCTTAAATAAGGTCCAGGAGGGAAGTGTTTTTAATAGGAACGTGAACACAAGAACAAGGGGACACAATCTGAAGTTAGTTGGGGGAAAGATCAAAAGCAACATGAGAAAATATTATTTTACTGAAAGAGTAGTAGATCCTTGGAACAAACTTCCAGCAGACGTGGTAGATAAATCCACAGTAACTGAACTTAAACAGGCCTGGGATAAACATATATCCATCCTAAGATAAAATACAGAAAATAGTATAAGGGCAGACTAGATGGACCATGAGGTCTTTTTCTGCTGTCAGTCTTCTATGTTTCTATGCGTCTGCCTGCCACTTGCAAAAAACCATCCTCTCTCTTTTCTGCACCCAAAGTCCGAAAGATTAGGGACTATTGTTTTTAATCATCAACTATACCCGAACGTTTATCAAAAGTTCTGGATTCTTTTTTTTTTGTTAATTTATTAACAGTTTTATTTACAAGAATATATGCAATAAACACAACAACAATACAAATAGCAATACAATATTGGACAAAGAAAAGAAAAGATTTTAAAAGTTCTGGATACTTGATGGTTTCTCCCTATCTGGGTTGCAGAGATCACAAGTCCCTTGGATCAGAACCTGCCCATGATGAGGAGGCTCACCTTAGAGACAGCAGAGGGCTGTTCCCCCGCTGCCTCAGCCCACCCTACCCCAGCTAGATGTTACTTCTGGGTTCGTGCAAGGTCTGGAGTAGCAAATGGGCCATTGAGCAGCAGAGGCCCCGATGGCAGGCACTGCTCTGCTGCTTTCCATCACTGCAGCCCACTCGTCAGCCCGGCCTCGCAGCTGGTCCTGTGGCCCCAGGCGTTGCCCATTTCACCGGGCTGTCCCAACCCCAGGTGGGAAAGCTATGTCAACCGACAGCTCTGCCACACCCTACCCTTGTCCCTTCCTGGGGATAGAGGGAGGGAGGAGATTGGAATGAGAGGGTGGGAGGATCTAAGTGAACTCCTGCCTTAGCACCTGACCACCAGCAATCCTGCTAGCTTTGCCATCCCCTTTCCCCCCTCCTGGCCTTTCCCCTGGTGGTCTCCCATCCAAAATCTGAGGATTCTTACTTAAAAACGCGGGTCTCGCATGGAAATGCTTGCCCTCCATTGCCCAGGTCTCTGGGCAGCCAGTGCTCTATTCAGGGGTCCTCCATGTGCCCTGAGAGGGATAGCAAGGTTCCTCTGGTGGGCGAGGCTTTGGTGCTAATCCTAATCTCACCTTCCTGTTCTGGAGACATCCCGATCCCCACTCCCAGCCTTGACCGGCCTATAATAGGCAGCGGATGCTGCTGCATGTGGAAGCGTGGAGGAGAAAGTTTGCAGACAATAGTTTCCTGCAGATCCAACTGCATTCGTGCAGAAGGCAGCTGCGAGAGCAATCATGGGCTTCCCCAAATATGCCCATGTTACACCAACACTCCGCAGTCTGCATTGGTTGCCGATCAGTTTCCGGTCACAATTCAAAGTGTTGGTTATGACCTATAAAGCCCTTCATGGCACCGGACCACATTACCTCAGGGACCGCCTTCTGCTGCACGAATCCCAGTGACCGGTTAGGTCCCACAGAGTGGGTCTTCTCCAGGTCCCATCAATTAAACAATGTCGCTTGGCGGGACCCAGGGGAAGAGCCTTCTCTGTGGCAGCCCCGGCCCTCTGGAACCAACTCCCCCCAAAGATTAGAATTGCCCCCACCCTCCTCGCCTTTCGTAAGCTCCTTAAAACCCACCTCTGCCGTCAGGCATGGGGGAACTGAGATACTCTTTCCCCCTAGGCCTTTACAATTTTATGCATGGTATGTCTGTATGTATGTTTGGTTTTTATAATAAGGGTTTTTAAATGTTTTAATATTGGATTGTTATATGCTGTTTTTATTACTGTTGTTAGCCGCCCCGAGTCTACAGAGAGGGGCGGCATACAAATCAAATAAACAAACAAACAAACAAACTTTTGCCTTGACAAATCTCTGGTGAGGAGGAAGTGTGCCCCAACAAGACAGGACCTTTTCCACACATAACTGGACACAAGGATTTCCTTTCGGAAATGGCCAGCTTCTCTTTTGCAGGACCGCTGGGGAGTGCTGCTCCCCTGCCACCTTCGCTTGCTCACCAAAGATCGGTCAAAGCAGAAGTTGGACTCCTCCTTGCAAACTTTCTCCTCCATCCTTCCACAGTCAACAGTGACGTCCCTCCACCTGTTGCTTTGCTGGGAGAAGGTTCCATACAGGGAAATAAACACCATGTATGTTTGAGATTGGGAGAAGAACATCTCCTTGGTTGTCCAGTATACACACACACATGTCAATCCAAGCTTGGTGACTTATCAACACCTGAGCTTCCAAACTGCCAATCATGCCTGGGCTTGGGGGGAAAAAAGCATCGAATTTACCCCACCTTGAGTTAGCCAGTGCAACTTATTTCATCCAGATTCAGCTGTCTCTCAAAGATGTTAAGGTTCCTACTCAGATTTCCTGAGGTATATTCGCTACTCAATATGAAAAAAAATTATTCATGTCTTCTTCTTTTTTGCCTTGTATTATTTGAGCTTTATATTTATTTTTCAGTGTTTCATTTTATAATTCCACTTTTTCTCTAGCCACATATGAAACTTTGTTCTCCCAATCTTCATTTTTTATTTATTTATTTATTAAATTTGTATGCCGCCCCTCTCCACAGACATTTCTCCATCATGGCTTGTTTTGAGTTAAAAAAAAATTAAAGGTGCACAAGTTTAAGCTTTCATTCTCTTTTGGATATTTTCTTATGATGCCTCAGGAAGCTCAAACTGCCCAAGGAGCTGCTGAAACAGTTTCACAGAGGAATTATTGAGTCTGTCGTTTGCACATCTATAACTGCCTGGTTTGGTTTTGTACCCCAAGATAGACACAGACTTTAGAGGATAATTGGAAATGCAGAAATAAACAGTTACTGCCAACCTGCCTTTCATGAGGACCTGTATACTGCACAAGTCAAAAAAAGGTCTGTGAAAATATTTACAGACCCTTTGCATCCTGGACATAAATTGCTTCAACTAATACCCTCAAAATGGCACTATAGAGCACTGCACACCAAAAACAACTAGACACAAGATGTTTTTTTCCTGAATGCCATCACTCTGCTAAACAATTCCCTCAACACTGTCAAACTATTCATTAAGTCTGCATTACTATTACTATTAATCTTCTCATCGTTCCTATACCACATATTCTCCCGCTTGATTTATGATTACGTGATTGTAATTTATATTGATTATTGCCTAGTATGATTTGATTACTTATTTGTACCTTATGACTCATTAAGTGTTGTACTTTATGGTTCTTCTTGACAAATGTATATTTTCTTTCATGTACATTGAGCATATTCACCGAAGATAAATTCCTTCTACGTCCAATCACACTTGGGCAATAAATAATTCAATTCTATTTTATTCTGTATAAATTTGAAAAGGCCGCTATAATAATTGAAAAAGAATAACCAACACAAATGTTAATTTTCCTTAACCTGTGGCTTCCCTCCCTGTGTCGCTGCCAGTCCCCTGATCTCCCCTCACTTCAAGGCTGATTTTGTATTCAGACACAAGACACAAGCTGGGTTTCATAGAGAGACTTTTCTTCCTTGTCTTTTGACACACACACATCCGCCATTTCTGACAGGATTTTGCTCATTTTTGATACCCTCCGTGGGATTCTTAGAGACCCTTCAGAGAAGCTGCTCTTCAGCAAAGGGATTTTTGAGTCTCTACAAGAGATTTTATCAAACTTCACAAGATCACAGATGATTCTTAGAGATTAAAAAGTGGAAAATCTTTTCTTTTATGTACAGAGAGCATATCCACCTAAGACAAATTCCTTGTGTGCCCAATCACACTTGACCAAATTCTATCCTATCCTATCCTGTATAAATTTGAAAAGGCTGCTATAATAATTGAAGAAGAAAATTAAAAAAAAACCCAAATCATAATTTCCCTCAACCAGGCTGTCACATTCTCCCTGTGTCTCTACCAGCCCTCTGATCTCCCCTCATTTCAAGGCTGTTTGCCATCAGGCTGGGTTTCATGTTCCTTGTCTTTTGACACACACACACACACTCAGCGCCATTTTGACAGGATTTTGATGCCTCCTTGAAATCCCTAGAGACCTACAAATAAGCTGCTCTTCAGCAAAGGGATTTTTGAATCTCCACAAGAGATTTTAACAATCTTCACAATATCACAGATTATTCCAAGAGATTAAAACATGAGAAACATGACGTCCCCCGCCCTTTCAGGGTCTTCACGCAATGCGCCAAGGATCCTCTAGGGGGCTCCTTGCAAGAGCCGGTGAGCTCCTTCCCGCCCCTATACAAGAGAACTGAGCATGCGCCAATCTGCTCCCCAGGAAAGGAGAGATGCGTCCTGCCGGAGACATTTTCCAGCAAAGGCTTCAAAGCTTGTCCGCTCTTTCTGCAGAGCCCGATTGCGCCTTTGGGCAAGGGAAGAGGTTGGAAGGGAAGGCCTGGGCTTGGAGAGCCAGACGTGAGTCCGGGTTCAGTGACGGAAGGGGGGTGTCTTTCCCATTCATCAGGCTTGTAGTGGTGGAAAAGGGGGGGGGGGGAGAGCCAGTGGCCCCATGATCCCCTGCCGCTCCTCTGCATGCAGGAGAGAAAAGCAAAACTTCCCGCTCTTCGCTTTGCCCCCAGGGGAAAAAAAAACCAGGGTCGAAGAAAAGAAAATTTACGCTCCATTTCGATTTGAAAATCTTTGCATGGAGGGAGAGGCGGAGAGATCGTCTTTGCAAAAAAAAAAATATTTGTGCCTCTAAGTCAGTTTTGAGTCCTGGTCAGTTTCCTGCCTATTTCTTGGCCACATTTTCAGAAGGGGTTTCCCTCTCCTAGGCCGGGAGAAGCGAGCAGTAGAAGGCTTTGTATGCAAGGCTGTAACTCCGTGCGCAAGGAGTTGGATGAAAGGAGTGCAGCCATAGAATTGATACTGCCTTTTAAATTATAATATATTAAATTATGTTAACCAGAGAGAGCCATTTGGTTCAGTGATGAAAGCAGAAGTCTTTGAAACAGGACATTAACTTCTTTCTATAATAATAATAATAATAATAATTATTATTATTATTAATTAGATTTGTATGCCGCCCCTCCGAAGACTGGGGCGGCTCACAACAATAATAAAAAACAATGTTACAGTGGAACAAATCTAATAGTAAAAGATAAAAAGACATATAAAACCCTATCATTTAAAACCAAACAACACGTACATACCAAACATAAAATATAAAAGCCTGGGGAAGGTGTCTCAGTTCCCCCATGCCTGGCGATATAGGTGGGTCTTGAGTAATTTACGAAGTCCAACCTTTGCCATGAAAGCCTTGAGTCCATCCCAATTCTCAGCCCAATCTACTTCACAGGGCTGCTGTTGTGGGGAAAATAATAAGAAGGAGCATTATGTATAATTTCTCCCTTGAGTAATTTACATTATGACATGTAATCATAACCCTTTGCATGATATATCCTGCCCTCAGGCCTCTAGTTTGACAGTCCTGTCCTGTATGGTTCTGTGCAATTATCCCTATATGTAAAGAGATCAAGTTAACTAATAAGATCCCCCTCCCTGTCCCAGATGTTAGTAGGTTAATCCAAAATTCTTTTTTAAATTTTTTTTGTCCCTTCCCTCTCCTCTCCCCTCCTCTTTCCATTCTTGATAAGAAGGCTAAGTAGTTCAATTAATCACCCTAGTAAACACTCTGACTTATTTGTTTTTCATTTCAGAGATATAAGCTGGAAATATTTTCTGGTTCTTATTTTCTGGGAAGAGAGCTGAATGGTGTTAGAAAATTTGGCCAGACCTCTTGTGAACAGCAAGAATTGTGGAGATCCTTTGGTCCATTTTGGAGCTGTATTAGAGAACAGAGAAACAATGGAGGCAGAACACACAACAGATGCAGAAATTGGAAAAGATCCTCCAGCTGATCAGCCTTGGAGTTGTGGGCCACGTCCTGGGCAGAAGAGCCACGAGGAGGCCTCCAATAGTTCAGAGGTCCAATGCTCTGACTTTACAAAAATGGAGTTCCAGGAGGGGTGGGGACCCCGAGATGTTTGCACTCAGCTTCACTACCTTTGTCGTCAGTGGCTGCAACCAGAAAAACACACCAAGGCTCAGATGCTGGACCTGGTGCTCCTGGAACAATTCCTGGCGGTCCTTCCCCCAGAGATGGAGAAATGGGTGCGGGAGTGTGGAGCAGAGACCAGTTCCCAGGCGGTGTCCCTGTCCGAAGGCTTCTTGCTGACCCAGGTGCAGGAAAAGATGAAAGAAGAGTTTCAGGTGGGAGAATGGAATCATGTTAAAGGGTTAAATAAGGTTCAGGAGGGAAGTGTTTTTAATAGGAAAGTGAACACAAGAACAAGGGGACACAATCTGAAGTTAGTTGGGGGAAAGATCAAAAGCAACATGAGAAAATATTATTTTACTGAAAGAGTAGTAGATCCTTGGAACAAACTTCCAGCAGACGTGGTTGGTAAATCCACAGTAACTGAATTTAAACATGCCTGGGATAAACATATATCCATCATAGAAACATAGAAACATAGAAGTCTGACGGCAGAAAAAGACCTCATGGTCCATCTAGTCTGCCCTTATACTATTTTCTGTATTTTATCTTAGGATGGATATATGTTTATCCCAGGCATGTTTAAATTCAGTTACTGTGGATTTATCTACCACGTCTGCTGGAAGTTTGTTCCAAGGATCTACTACTCTTTCAGTAAAATAATATTTTCTCATGTTGCTTTTGATCTTTCCCCCAACTAACTTCAGATTGTGTCCCCTTGTTCTTGTGTTCACTTTCCTATTAAAAACACTTCCCTCCTGAACCTTATTTAACCCTTTAATATATTTAAATGTTTCGATCATGTCCCCCCTTTTCCTTCTGTCCTCCAGACTATACAGATTGAGTTCATTAAGTCTTTCCTGATACGTTTTATGCTTAAGACCTTCCACCATTCTTGTAGCCTGTCTTTGGACCCATTCAATTTTGTCAATATCTTTTTGTAGGTGAGGTCTCCAGAACTGAACACAGTATTCCAAATGTGGTCTCACCAGCATTCTATATAGCGGGATCATAATCTCCCTCTTCCTGCTTGTTATACCTCTAGCTATGCAGCCAAGCGTCCTACTTGCTTTCCCTACCGCCTGACTGCACTGTTCACCCATTTTGAGACTGTCAGAAATCATTACCCCTAAATCCTTTTCTTTTGAAGTATTTGCTAACACAGAACTGCCAATACAATACTCAGATTGAGGATTCCTTTTCCCCAAGTGCATTATTTTACATTTGGAAACAATAAACTGCAGTTTCCATTGCTTTGACCATTTATCTAGTAAAGCTAAATCATTTACCATATTACAGACCCCTCCAGGAATATCAACCCTATTGCACACTTTAGAGTCATGGCAAATAGGCAAACTTTCCCTACCAAACCTTCCCCTATGTCACTCACAAACATATTAAAAAGAATAGGACCCAGAACAGACCCTTGTGGCACACCGCTTGTAACCTGACTCTGCTCAGAATACTCGCCATTAACAATAACTCTCTGATGTCTATGCTTCAGCCAGCTGCAAATCCATTGAACTATCCAGGGATTAAGTCCAATCTTCACTAATTTATCTATCAGCTCTTTATGTGGAACCATATCAAAGGCTTTGCTGAAGTCCAGGTAGGCAGTATCCACGGCACCACCTTCATCCAACACCTTTGTGACATAGTCAAAGAAATCAATGAGATTAATCTGACATGATTTGCCTTCAGTAAAGCCATGCTGATTTGGGTCCAATAAGTTATTGTTTTTTAGGTGCTGATTTATCCTCTTTTTGAGTAGAGTCTCCATCATTTTAACTACAACTGATGTCAAGCTAACTGGCCTGTAGTTACCAGCTTCTTCTCTACTGCCCTTCTTGTGGATAGGCACAACACTGGCCATTCTCCAATCCTCAGGAACATCTCCTGTTAACACTGATTGGTTAAACAAATCAGTCAGGGGGGTAGCAATGACAGATCTGAGTTCTTTAAGAACTCTGGGGTGGATGCCATCTGGACCCATTGCCTTATTTATGTTTAATCTTTCAAGTTCTTCTAAGACATCGGCTTCTAAGATCACTGGAGCTGAATCCGTACAGCTGGAAGCAATGCTATATCCCTCTATAGTATTATTTTGTAAGGTGTCTTTTGAGAAAACTGAACAGAAGTAGCTATTGAAATGGTCAGCGATCTCCTTATTCCCATCAATGCATGTATTATTCCCGGTACTAAGCTTTGTGATGCTGCAGTTTTTCTTCTTCCTATCACTAATATATCTGAAGAAGGTTTTATCCCCCTTCTTTACAGATTTTGCTATTTCTTCCTCTTTTGAGGCTTTAGCAGCATATATTATCTGTTTCGCCTCCTTCTGTCTCATTTTATACACCTCCCTATCAGCTATACTTCCAGACTCTTTATACCTCCTATAGGCAGCCTTTTTTTCATTGACTATAGCCCTTACATCATTGCTAAACCATAGCAGTTTCTTCTTCCTTTTACCTTTAGTTATTTGTCTTACATACAGTCCAGTGGCTTTTAAGATGGCCTTTTTTAATACAGTCCACTGGGTGCTCGCTCCTGCCATTTTATCCCTCCCCTTTAATTCATTTTCTAAATATTCCCCCATTGCATTAAAATTTGTTTTTCTGAAATCCAATACTTTGGTTGCATTATAGGATTGCTCACAATTAGTTTTTACATCAAACCACAAACATAGATGGTCACTGCATCCTAAATTTTCTCCCACCTTGACATCTGAAACCCAATTCCCATTCGTAAAAACTAAATCTAGAATATTCTCCCCTCTAGTTGGTGTCTTAACCAGCTGTGCCAGAGCTGCTCCTGTAAAGGCCTCTACTATATTCTTACTTTTGCATGTAAGGGCACTGGGGATATTCCAGTCAACATCAGGCATGTTGAAATCACCCATAACCACAATATCTCCCTTTACTGCCATTTGGGTAATTTCATCCACCATCTTGTTGTCATATTCCTCGGATTGCCCTGGAGGCCTATAGATCACCCCAATTCTAATGACAGAACCTTCTTTATTTTGCATGCAAATCCAGAGAGTCTCTAGATCTTGACATGTATTGTGAATTAGTGTTGTTTTTAGACTTTCTTTAATATAAATGGCTACTCCACCTCCCCTTCTCTCTATTCTATCCTTCCTATACAGTGTATATCCATCCTAAGATAAAACACAGGAAATAGTATAAGGGCAGACTAGATGGACCATGAGGTCTTTTTCTGCCATTAGTCTTCTATGTTTCTATGGCAGCTCTAAAGAGAATCCCTCTGAATTTGTATATTCCTTTCAGGCAGAATTTTCTAGGATTATTTACTCCGAAGAGGCATTTGTTCTGTTCTTCCAGAGGATGTATTTGGGGCAATTCTTCCATTCTGTTTTGAGTTTCCTCAATGGATATTGGGGACTGTATTTTGAAGGTGTGGTATTATAACATTAATTCCCAAAGAAGACACAGACAATAAAAAAATTTAAAATTACAGGCCAATCTCACTGTTGAACATAGGTTATAAAATATTCACAATAATCACAGCGGGACGACTTAAAATATTAAAATAAAATTATTTACATAGATCAAAACACATTCCTTACATTTAACAGCAGATAAATGATAACACAAGAATTATACTAAACACAATAGAAGCCCACATAGATAAACAATTTGCTCTGATACTGGTTGATGCACATTAAGCCTTTGAGAATTTGAATGGGCAATTTCTTAATATACAATTGGACATGATGAAATTTGGAGGAAAATTTAGTGATCATGGCAATATATTGAAGTCAAACAGCAAATATAGTGGTACCTCATGATACGAACCCCTCGTCTTACGAACAACCCGAGATACAAACCCGGGGTTCAGAAACTTTTTGCCTCTTACGAACTTTTTTCTTACAAACCCTCCGCCGCCGCGAAGCCCCACCACCCGGCTGTCACCTTTTAAAACAGTCAGGGGGCTTCTCGGAGGCCTCCCGAACGCCGAATGCCAAACCCGAACTTCCTGGTACGGCATTCAGGAGGCCTCCGAGAAGCCCCCCCGGCTGTTTTAAAAGGTGACAGCTGGGCGGCGGGGCTTCTCAGCGGCCTCCCGAACCCGAACTTTTGTCGAACTGAAAAATGCTCGGAAACTTCAGATCATGCAGAATGCAGCTGCGAGAGCAATCATGGGATTCCCTAGGTATGCCCATGTTACACCAACACTCCGCAGTCTGCATTGGTTGCCGATCAGTTTCCGGTCACAATTCAAAGTGTTGGTTATGACCTATAAAGCCCTTCATGGCATCGGACCAGAATATAGCCGGGACCGCCTTCTGCCGCACGAATCCCAGCGGCCGGTTAGGTCCCACAGAGTTGGCCTTCTCCGGGTCCCGTTGACTAAACAATGTCTGTGGCGACCCCGACCCTCTGAAACCAGCTTCCCCCAGAGATTAGAATTGCCCCCACCCTCCTTGCCTTTCGTAAACTTAAAACCCACCTCTGCCATCAGACATGGGGGAACGGAGACATCTCCCCCGGGCTTATACTGTTTATGCATGGTATGTTTGTGTGTATGTTTGCTTTTATTAATGGGTTTTTTAGTGTTTTTTAAATTATTAGATTTGTTTTTACTTTGTCTTTATTATTGCTGTGAGCCGCCCCGAGTCTACGGAGAGGGGCAGCATACAAATCTAATAAATAAAATAAATATTCTACAGATGTCATTTACCATCAGCAAGAGTGGCCAAAATGTATTGAACTATACCACCCAAAGGTTGGAAATGCAATTACATACAAGGGACATTCTACCACATGTAGACTAAAAAATTGAGATGAGGCCAGAATTTTTTCTATTGGGAATAATAAAAGAAAATATTAGAAAGGAAGTTTATTGTATCATACAATACATAATAAGAGCAAGCGAGAATTGTTTTTTTATTTTATTTTAATTGCAGTATGATCATTCACTTCTGTCTCTGTTCTCTTCCTTTCTTTCCCGGATCATATCATGTCCAGAAATCTGTGGAAGCCGTGACTGAATATCCAAAGGAGGGGAAAGGTCCATTCATATCTTCTCAAGAGCTGCTCTTCAGGGAGAACTTCCAGACATATCAAAGTCAAGACACTACGCAAGGTAAGAAAATCTCTTTCTGTGGGATGTGAGATTTCCAGATTTAACTGATCATTTGACATCACTTTATTGGAGTCTTTAACAAATCTGCTTCCACTGTTATTTATCTTTCTCACAGAGAGTAGAATATCGTCCTTGGAGTTTTTAGAATCACCTCTTTGTGGTGGAGCTGAAGGATTAGCTGAACCGCTTCTTCAGGTAAAGAGGAGAAAAATCAGATAAAGCCCCCTGAATCTTGGATTGATTTGTTCTAGAGTTAAATGTATAAAATTGCTGTTTCTGAGCAATACGGATTTGACATCAAGTCATTGAACATTCATGCTCAGCTTAGCCTCCCTCTCCCTTCTGGGGGGATCCTTCGTGAGTTGCCTTCTCCACCCATTCAGCTTCACCATCATATTTCATTCATCAGAGTGTTGTCCATATTGGGGATCCTCCTTCTGTCTCCCAGGGTTGTTCTAACACACCATTACAACAGCAACAATTAAAAAAATGCAGTAGTACCTCGTGATATGAATCCCTCGTCATACGAACTTTTCGAGATACGAACCCGGGGTTCAGAAAATGTTTGCCTCTTCTTACGAACTTTTTTTGCCTTATGAACCCGAACACAGAACCTGGAAGTTCGGCAAAAGTTCGGGTTCGGGAGGCCGCTGAGAAGTGCCGCCGCCCGGCTGTCTCCTTTGCAGAAGAACCGCGGAGCTGTCAGACGGTCGGGAGGCTCAAACGGAGGTGCGGAATCCCAATAGGGAATTCCATGGGCGGAGCTTTGACGTCACAGAGACGTCCTTCCTGGGCAGCTGAAATGTGGACTCCAGGAAGGACGTCTTTGTGACGTCAAAGCTCCGCCCATGGGATTCCCCACCTCCGTTTGAGCCTCCCGACTGGCCGACAGCTCCGCGGCTATTCTGCAAAGGGGACAGCCGGGCAGCGATGCTTCTCGGCGGCCTCCCGAACCCGAACTTTTGCCGAACTTCCAGGTTCGGCATTCAGGAGAACGCCGAGAAGCCCCCCGGCTGTTTCGGAAGGTGACAGCCGGGGGGCGGTGCCTAGCGGAGCGCCGTTTTTGCGATTATTATTTTTTTGCTTGCACGCATTAATTGATTTTACATTGTTTTCTATGGGAAACATTGTTTCTTCTTACGAACTTTTCGCCTTACGAACCTCCTCCTGGAATCAATTAAGTTCGTAAGACGACGTATCACTGTACTCCTTTTTTGTCAACCTTCATGAAGGTGTGAAGTTGGGTTACATTGGTCCCTCAGTGGATAAAATGAGCTATAGGAAAACATGTCAGGTTCCAGTAATTTACCAACTGACCAAGAATATTTTAGTTGGTTACACCATAAGGCATTCCAAATACTTCCAGTCTGATTAAACATAATTTAGTTGTGTCTTCAGACTAGAGTTGAGATCTTAACTCTGAATTCTGTAGAAGATTCCCATGTTGTTCACTGGATCTCTTTCCTAGAATTGGTGCCAGAAAATTACCAAAAATATTTTTTGGATTATCTGTTAATTAGAGAAACATGTTTCCTTGTTCAGGATGTTCTGCCATTTGAGGACGTGGCTGTGTATTTCTCAGAGGAGGAGTGGTCTCAACTGGATGCTGACCAAAAAGCACTCCATGAAGAAGTCATGCTGGACAATTCCAGGAATTTCTTTTCTCTGGGTAAGAACCCCTGTCTGTGCTCAGAAATATAAAGAGGGGAGTTAAATGTTATTTCGGGGGGTGGGGGTGGAAATATGGAACATATTGAGGCCCTCTTCACTTTTGTCAACTTTTTTATTTATTTATTTATTTATTGGATTTGTATGCCACCCCTCTCCGAAGACTTGGGGCGGCTAACAGCAATAACAAGACAGCATACAATAATAATCCAATACTAAGAACAATTAAAAACCCATTATTATAAAAACCAAACATACGTACAGACATACCATGCATAAAATTTTAAAGGCCTAGGGGGAAAGAGTATCTCAATTCCCGCATGCCTAGCGGCAGAGGTGGGTTTTAAGTAGCTCACGAAAGGCAAGGAGGGTGGGGGCAATTCTAATCTCTGGGGGGAGTTGGTTCCAGAGGGCCAGGGCTGCCACAGGGAAGGCTCTTCCCCTGAGTCCCACCAAGCGGCATTGTTTGGTTGACGGGACCTGGAGAAGACCCACTCTGTGGGACCTAAATGGTCGCTGGGATTCATGCAGCAGAAGGCGGTCCCTGAGATATTCTGGTTCGGTGCCATGAAGGGCTTTATAGGTCATAACCAACACTTTGAATTGTGACCGGAAACTGATCGGCAACCAATGCAGACTGCGGAGTGTTGGTGTAACATGGGCATATTTGGGAAAGCCCAAGATTGCTCTCGCAGCTGCATTCTGCACGATCTGAAGTTTCCGAACACTTTTCAAAGGTAGCCCCAATGTAACTTTGTTATGCTGCAAGCTGCATCTACAGTTGTCGAAATTCAGTTTTTTTTCTCATTTATCTACACTTTGTACCCAATAATGACAAAGTGAAAAGAGAACTTTAGAAATGCCTGTAAATTTATTAAAAAGAAAAAAACTGAAATATCACATTGGCATAGGTACTCAGACCCTTTCATTCAGTATTTTGTCATTGAAGCATCCTTGACAGCACGTATAGCCTTGTCTTTTTGGGTATGATGTGACAAACCTGGATTGGGGGATTTTCTGCCATGCTTGCTTGCAAATCCTCTCGGGCTCAATCAGGTTGCATGGCGATTGTCAGTGGACAGCCGTTTTCAGTTCCCTCCAGAGATGTTAAATAAGGTTCAAGTCAGGGTGGGCCACTCGAAGACATTTGTGAACCGTGCTGGCACAGTGGTTAGAATGGTGCACCAGTTGCGGCCCTATTTGGACCGGGGAGTCATTGCTCACAGTCACTCATGCCCTCATCACCTCGAGGTTCGACTACTGTAACGCTCTCTACATGGGGCTACCTTTGAAAAGTGTTCGGAAACTTCAGATCGTGCAGAATGCACCTGCGAGAGCAATCATGGGCTTCCCTAGGTATGGCCATGTTTCACCAACACTCCGCAGTCTGCATTGGTTGCCGATCAGTTTCCGGTCACAATTCAAAGTGTTGGTCATAACCTATAAAGCCTTTCATGGCATTGGACCAGAATATCTCCGGGACTGCCTTCTGCCGCACAAATCCCAGCAACCAGTTAGGTCCCACAGAGTTGGCCTTCACCGGGTCCCGTCGACTAAACTATGTCGTCTGGTGGGACCCGGGGGAAGAGCCTTCTCTGTGGCGGCCCCGACCCTCTGGAATCAGGACTGCCCCCACCCTCCTTGCCTTTCGTAAACTTCTTAAAACCCACCTCTGTCGCCAGGCATGGGGGAACTGAGACATTCCCCCCACTTGCCTATGTAGCTGTATGTTTGATATGTTTGTGTGTATGCTTTTTTATATACTGGGGTTTTTAGGCTTTTTAATGTAAAATTGTTATTTTAAACTTTAATTTGTTTTCGCTGGAATATTGTTTTTATTATTGTTGTGAGCCGCCCCGAGTCTTTGGAGAGGGGCAGCATACAAATCTAATAAATTGAATTGAATTGAATATTAGATTTGTTACTGTATATTGTTTTTATTATTACTGTGAGCCGCCCCGAGTCTGCGGAGAGGGGTGGCATACAAATCTAATTAATAATAATAATAATAATAATAATAATAACAATGCAGTACTGCAGGCTACTGCTACTGACGGATCTCCAACCAGAATTTCTGGAGATCAGTCAGAGTGACTATTGAATTCTTGGTCACCTCTCTTACTAAGGCCCTTCTATCCCAATTGCTCAGTTTGATCAGGGAACCAGCTGTTGGAAAAATCCTGGTTGTGCCAAACATCTTCCGTTTGAGAATTATGGCGTCCAATCAATCATTCATTCATTTATTGATTGATTTGATTTGATTTGATTTGATTTGTATGCCGCCCCTCTCCGTAGACTCGGGGCTGCTAACAACAATAATAAAACAGCATATGACAAATCTAATATTAAAATAACTAAAAACCCCTTATTAAAAATCAAACATATACACAAACATACCATGCATAAATTGTATAGGCCTGGGGGGAGGAATATCTCAATTCCCCCATGCCTGACGACAGAGGTGGGTTTTAAGGAGCTTACAAAAGGCGAGGAGGGTGGGGGCAAATCTGATATCTGGGGGGAGCTGGTTCCAGAGGGTCGGGGCCGCCACAGAGAAGGCTCTTACCTCGTGTCCCGCCTAACGACATTGTTTAGTCGACGGGAGCTGGAGAAGGCCCACTCTGTGGGACCTAACTGGTCGCTGGGATTAACCACAGATGAACCGGAAATTGGAAAAAAATTTCATAGCCTGGCTTTTTACGTAAAGATTTTTATTTTAAAGAATGCTTTTTGCTGTTAAAATGAACAATACTCATTTCATAGAAGACTTTAGCAAGACTGTGTTAGCAAAAACTTCAGAAGAGAAGGATTTAGGGGTAGTGATTTCTGACAGTCTCAAAATGGGTGAGCAGTGTGCTCTGGCAGTAGGAAAAGCAAGTAGGATGCTTGGCTGCATAGCTAGAGGTATAACAAGCAGGAAGAGGGAGATTGTGATCCCCTTATATAGAGCGCTGGTGAGACCACATTTGGAATACTGTGTTCAGTTCTGGAGACCTCACCTACAAAAAGATATTGACAAAATTGAACGGGTCCAAAGACGGGCTACAAGAATGGTGGAAGGTCTTAAGCATAAAACGTATCAGGAAAGACTTAATGAACTCAATCTGTATAGTCTGGAGGACAGAAGGGAAAGGGGGGACATGATCGAAACATTTAAATATGTTAAAGGGTTAAATAAGGTTCAGGAGGGAAGTGTTTTTAATAGGAAAGTGAACATATGAACAAGGGGACACAATCTGAAGTTAGTTGGGGGAAAGATCAAAAGCAACGTGAGAAAATATTATTTCACTGAAAGAGTGGTAGATCCTTGGAACAAACTTCCAGCAGACGTGGTTGGTAAATCCACAGTAACTGAATTTAAACATGCCTGGGATAAACATATATCCATTGTAAGATAAAATACAGGAAATAGTATAAGGGCAAACTAGATGGACCATGAGGTCTTTTTCTGCCGTCAGTCTTCTATGTTTCTATGTTTCTGAGGGACAGGCTCTATGCAGGGATGGTGTGACCTATCCTGAATCTGGTCACTGGGTGCCTGATGGACCTCAGCTGCTTTACCCAAGACTGGATGACCTTTGAGAGGGTTGTTCCTTTATTAGAGATATGGCCATTTGTGTACCAATTTTGGCATTAGCCTGAGTTGAGGGTGGGTAGGCATTGCAATCCATATACAGTGATACCTCATCTTATAAACCCCTCGTCATACAAACTTTTCGAGATACAAACCCGGGGTTTAAGATTTTTTTGCCTCTTCTTCCAAACTATTTTCACCTTACAAACCCAAGCCTCTGTCACTGGGATGCCCCGCATCTGGACTTCTGTTGCCAGCGAAGAACCCGTTTTTGTGCTGCTGGGATTCCCCTGAGGCTCCCCTCCATGGGAAACCCCACCTCCCTGTGTTTTTGCGATGCTGCAGGGGAATCCCAGGAGCGCAAAAACGGGCGCTTCGCTGGCAACGGAAGTCCGGAGTTGGGGTTTCCCAGCGAGGGGAGCCTCAGCGAAATCGCAACATCACAAAAACACGGAAGTCCGGAGGTGGGGATTCCCATGGAGGGAAGCCTCAGGGGAATCCCAGCAGCGCAAAAACGGGCGCTTCGGCTAGCCAAAGGGGTGAGTTTTGGGCTTGCACACATTAATCGCTTTTCCATTGATTCCTACGGGAAACATTGTTTCATCTTACAAACTTTTCACCTTACAAACCTCGTCTCGGAACCAATTAAGTTCGTAAGGCAAGGTATCACTGTATTCCCTTTGACATTCAAAGATTTTGCTCTGCGGACAGGTGGAGATCAGACTTTTATTGAAGTTGGGATCTGGTGGGTAGGTTGCTGCCCCGGCATGACATGGTGTCCGATGCAAGTTGGGAGTTGAAATTGTTCCTGGGTCAAAGATTATTTCAGGGTTGTGATCCAATCGTATTGGAATGGAATTATACAATTTCCCTTTTTTTCTTTTTCAAGGCTTCCACGGGCAAGAGAATACGAATTTGAAGCAGGAACGCCAAGCGATCCCTTTGAAATGGGGGGAAACCAAACCTGAAGATCAGATGCAACCAAAGAGTGATGAAACAAAGCCGTCACAAAGCGGAATTAACAACGGTTTTCCTCTGGACAGTTGGCTTCCTTATCATATAATCATTGATACGATGGAAAGACCGTATACATCCATGGAGTGTGGAAAGAAGTTTATTAAATCTGACCCACTCATTTCTCATATAAAGTCACCTTCAGAAGAGAAACAATTTATCTGCCTGGAATGTGGAAAGACCTTTTGCGATAACGACTCTCTTAGAAAACATGAAAGGAATCATAAAAGAGAACGGCCTTTTAAATGCACGGAGTGCGGGAAGGCCTTTACTTGTAGCAATAATCTTAATCGCCACCAAAGGATCCACACAGGAGAGAAGCCATATCAATGCACGGAGTGTGGGAAGACCTTTACCCGCAACAGTTATCTGGATTCTCATAAGAGGATCCACACGGGGGAGAAGCCATATCAATGCACGGAGTGTGGGAAGGCTTTTAGGAAGAGTCACCACCTGACCTCCCATAATAGGATTCACAAAAGAGAAAAACCTTATAAATGCTTGGAATGTGGAAAGACCTTTACTTCTGGCAATAGCCTGAAATCCCATAAGAGGATCCACACGGGAGAAAGGCCTTATAAATGCATGGAGTGTGAGAAAACCTTCCGTTTTAACCATTCTTTTATAAGACATGAAATGATTCACAAAGCGGAAAGGCCTTATAAATGCCTAGAGTGTGGGAAAACCTTTACCTGCAGCAGCAGTCTTAATTCCCACAATTTGATCCACACAGGAGAGAAACCATATCAATGCATGGAGTGTGGGAAGGGTTTTAGGAAGAGTGGTAACCTTAACACTCACAAGAGGATCCACACAGGGGAGAAACCCTATCAATGCATGGAGTGTGGAAAGACCTTCTGTTACCACCGTTCTTTTATAACTCATCAAATGAACCACAAAGGAGAAAGACCTTATGAATGCACGGAGTGTGGAAAGACCTTTATGTGTGGCAGTTATCTTAAATCCCACAAGAGGATCCACACAGGAGAAAAACCTTATCAATGCGTGGAATGTGGAAAGAGTTTTACTCGTAGTGGTGATCTTGATTCCCACAGGAGGATCCACACGGGAGAAAGACCTTATAAATGCATGGAGTGTGGAAAGAACTTTACCCGTAATAATGATCTTAATTACCACAAGAGGATCCACCTAGGAGAAATACCTTATAAATGTGTGGAATGTGGAGATGGCTCTAAAAGGATTTGTGATCTAACGACCCCTAAAAGGATCCATGCTGATGAAAAAAACCTTATGAGTGCATGGAGTGGAGCTTTGTAAGGAGTAATGCTTTTTACTCACCAGAGAAGCATCCACACATGGGACAAACCATAGGAATAAGGGAATTGTGGAGAGAGCTTCAGTAGAAATCCAGATAGTCCTTGGTGTATGACTGCAATTGAGCCCAAAGGTTCTGTTGCTAAGCGAAATACAGTGGTACCTCATCTTACGAACGCCTCTTCTAACGAACTTTTCAAGATACGAACCCAGTGTTTAAGATTTTTTTGCCTCTTCTTCCGAACTATTTTCACCTTACAAACCCAAGCAGCTGCTGCTGGGATGAAGGGGAGGGGCGGCTTGGAGAAGGAAAGATTTTGCAGAGAACAACGTGCTTGCAAAGGCACTGAAAGGGTGTCTTTTTAAGAAAGAAAAGGGAGGGGCGGCTTGGAGGAGGAAAGATTTTGCAGAGAACAACATGCTTGCAAAGGCACTGAAAGGGTGTCTTTTTAAGAAAGAAAAGGGAGGGGCGGCTTGGAGGAGGAAAGATTTTGCAGAGAACAACGTGCTTGCAAAGGCACTGAAAGGGTGTCTTTTTAAGAAAGAAAAGGGAGGGGCGGCTTGGAGGAGGAAAGATTTTGCAGAGAACAACGTGCTTGCAAAGGCACTGAAACGGTGTCTTTTGAAGAAAGAAAAGGGAGGGGCGCCCCCCTTGCCTTTCTTCCTTCCCACTCACCCTTTAGCCTAGCCTTGCTTCTTCCATCCGCCCCCTTTAGCTGCTCCTCCCTGCCCTCTGTTCGCCTCCCTTCTAAAGTTTGGGATTTTCCTGAAGGATTTGCAGGCATTATTTGATTCCTATGGGAAACATTGTTTCATCTTACGAACTTTTCACCTTACGAACCTCCTCCTGGAACCAATTAAGTTCGTATCATGAGGTACCACTGTAGTTATTAAGTGTGTTTCACCCTTTTTTACAACTTTTCGAGCCATCTTTGTTAATGATTGGTTATTAAGTTAGTAACATCCTTGTGAAATGAACCTTCCTTCCTCATTGGATTTTTCTTGTCGGAAGCCCTGAAAAGATGATCACATGACCCAGGGACATTGTAGCTGACATGAATCAGTTGCCAAGCACCTGAAGTTTGATCAGTTGACCGTTGGGATGCTGCAACAGTCATAAGTGTGAAAAATGGTCCTAAGTCACTTTTTCAGTGTTTCTATAACTTTGAATAATCACTATATGAAATGTAGTAAATCGAGGACTACCCATAATTGTGTACAATATCATGCAAGGACTATTTGAATAACAATCCAGAAAAACTGGCTCTTTTTAGACATGCATGCATAAATTAGCCTTTCTCGTGCAACCAGACCAGTGTGGATCCCTAATCCTGTTTGTGGTTTTATAGGTCCAAATAGACAAAGGCCTTCTCTACATGCAGAAATATTCCTGATTGTTTTTTATTACATTGATCCAAATATTGCAAAATACGAAACACAATTATCACATTGTTCTTCAGTTATGTTTTAGGTTAAAAAGAAAAAATAAATCCACAAAAGTTTGTTAGAGGTTATCTGATAACTTTTGTTGTTATCTGAAAGTTTCTCTTCTGATATTGGGCCAAGTATCTGGGCTTTTCCCTTTCTCTGGCTGTTCTACCTTTTCCATCTCGGCTTGTATGAGGAAGACTCCCTTAAGAGTTAGTTTATTTATTCATTCATTTATTCACTTATTTATTCACTTATTTATTCATTCATTCATTTTTTTATTTTCTTTCTTTCTTTCTTTCTTTCTTTCTTTCTTTCTTTCTTTCTTTCTTTCTTTCTTTCTTTCTTTCTTTCTTTCTTTCTTTCTTTCTTACGTACTTACGTACTTAGGTACTTACTTACTAGATTTGTATGCCGCCCCTCTCCGCAGACTCGGAGCAGCTCACAACAAAAAAAAGTACAAATCCAATACCTAAAAACACTTTAAAACCCTTAATATAAAAACAATCATGCATCTCATACAGACCATACACAAAGCGGAAGCAGCCCAGGAGAATCAATTTCACCATGCCTGGCGACAGAGGTGGGTTTTGAGGAGTTTGCGAAAGGCAAGGAGGGTGGGGGCAGTCCTAATCTCTGGGGGGAGTTGATTCCAGAGGGTCGGGGCCGCCACAAAGAAGGCTCTTCCCCTGGGTCCTGCCAGATGACATTGTTTCGTCGACGGGACCCGGAGAAGGCCAACTCTGTGGGACCTAACCGGTCGCTGGGATTTGTGCGGCAGAAGGCGGTCCCGGAGATATTCTGGTCCTGATTGCTGGGTCCAAAATGTTGGGTACCACCAAATTTCTCATGGGTTATTTTTAAACCAGGACACACAGGCTGTGGTCTGTCCGGAACTGGGCCAAGCGAGCAGCGGGTGAGCGGGTGTGCATGTAGCTCCATTTATGCCAATGGAAGGCAAATCTACCTTTGGGCGAGTGGCGGGTGCACAGCCCAGCTATTTCCACAAATAGAAACATAGAAGACTGACGGCAGAAAAAGACCTCGCGGTCCATCTAGTCTGCCCTTATACTATTTCCTGTATTTTATCTTAGGATGGATATATGTTTATCCCAGGCATGTTTAAATTCAGTTACTGTGGATTTACCAAATACATCTGCTGGAAGTTTGTTCCAAGGATCTACTACTCTTTCAGTAAAATTATATTTTCTCATGTTGCCTTTGATCATTCCCCCAACTAACTGCAGAGTTGTGCATTTGTCTGCCTCTTGCACAGAAACATCCTCTGCCTCGCCCCCACCCATAAAAAACCCAAAAAGGTTAGAGCAGTGATGGGGGATCTTTTTTCCCTCGGGTGTCGAAAGAACGTGGGAACATGCTATTGTATATGCGCAAGTGCCCACACCCATAATTCAATGCCTGGAGAGGGCGAAAACAGTTTCCTCTGCCCCCCCAGAGGCCCCCTGGAGGCCGGAAATGGTCTGTTTTTCAACTTCTGGTGGGCCCAGTAGGCTCGTGTTTTGCCCTTCCCAGGCTCCAAAGACTTCCATGAAGCCGGGGGAGGGTAAAAATGCCCTCCCCATCCCGCTGGAGGCTCTCTGGAAGCCAAAAACGCCCTCCCAGAGCCTCTGTGTAAACCAAAAATCAGCTGGCCGGCACACACATGCACCTTCGAGCTGAGCTAGGGCAATAGAAACAGAAACATAGAAGACTGACGGCAGAAAAAGACCTCATGGTCCATCTAGTCTGCCCTTATACTATTTCCTGTATTTTATCTTACAATTGATATATGTTTATCCCAGGCATGTTTAAATTCAGTTACTGTGGATTTACCAACCACGTCTGCTGGACGTTTGTTCCAAGGATCTACTACTCTTTCAGTAAAATAATATTTTCTCATGTTGCTTTTGATCTTTCCCCCAACTAACTTCAGATTGTGTCCCCTTGTTCTTGTGTTCACTTTCCTATTAAAAACACTTCCCTCCTGGACCTTATTTAACCCTTTAATATATTTAAATGTTTCGATCATGTCCCCCCTTTTCCTTCTGTCCTCCAGACTATACAGATTGAGTTCATGAAGTCTTTCCTGATACGTTTTATGCTTAAGACCTTCCACCATTCTTGTAGCCCGTCTTTGGACCCGTTCAATTTTGTCAATATCTTTTTGTAGGTGAGGTCTCCAGAACTGAACACAGTATTCCAAATGTGGTCTCACCAGCGCTCTATACAGCGGGATCACTGTCTCCCTTTTCCTGCTTGTTATACCTCTAGCTATGCAGCCAAGCATCCTACTTGCTTTTCCTACCGCCCAACCACACTGCTCACCCATTTTGAGACTGTTAGAAATCACTACCCCTAATGTATGCAGAGCTCCATTTCTGGAAGTATTATTTTTTTATTTTATTTTATTTATTTTATTTGTCAAACAAGTATAGCATTATAGTACATATTAATATAACATAAGTAGAACGTAGTAATAGAAAGGATAATAAGACAGTAGGACAGGGACATTAGGCACATAAGTGCACTTATGCACGCCCCTTACAGACCTCTTAGAAAAAGGGAGAGGTCAATTGTAGATAATGTAAGGTTGAAGATTTTGGGGTTGGGGGAAGCAACAACAGAGTCAGGTAATGAGTTCCAGGCGGTGACCACTCTATTGCTGAAATCGTATTTTCTGCAGTCAAGTTTGGAGCGATTTACATTCAGTTTGTATCTATTACGTGCTCTTGTGTTGTTGCTAAAGGTGAAGTAGTCACTGACAGTACATTATGATGTATTATTTACTTACTTACTTACTTACTTACTTACTTACTTACTTACTTACTTACTTACTTATTTTGTCCAATGCACAATGAGGGTTTTAGTGGGTATATATATATATGTATACACATAGTAAAATACATGATGAAGATTATAGAGGATATACTCATAGTAAAATATATCTAGGAGAGAAGAGAAGATATAGGAATAGAATATATCAATGAAAGAATAGAAGAAGAGATATAGGAATAGAAGAAAGATATAGGAGAGCAATAGGACAGGGGATGGAAGGCACTCCAGTTCACTTGTACTCGCCCCTTATTGACCTCTTAGGAATCTGGATAGGTCAACCATGGATAATCTAAGGGTAAAGTGTTGGGGGTTTGGGGATGACACTATGGAGTCAGGTAATGAGTTCCATGCTTCGACAACTCGGTTACTGAAGTCATTTTTTAAAAGTCAAGTTTGGAGCGGTTAATATTCAGTTTAAATCTGTTGTGTGCTCTTGTGTTGTTGTGGTTGAAGCTGAAGTATGAACAACAGTTAAACCAGTTTGGAGACAATCAACCAATGGAACAGAAGTTGTGGGAGCTTCATTACTGGAAGCTTTGAAGAAGAGACTGGATTGCCCTCTGTCAGAACTGGTGTAGGGTCTCCTTTTGGGAGGGCGGGGGGGGAGGTGGATCCGATGACCTACGAGCTCCCTTCCTACTCTGTTAATCTCTTTTTTAAAAATTCCCATGATGTTCTAAGCCCCTTGCAGTGATCTCAGCCGTTGCGCCCAGGATCCTCTAGGGGGCACTGTGAAAGAGGGCGGGGGCAGCTCCCTCGCACGCCCCTCTTACAAGAGAACTGGGCATGCGCCTGCCTCTTCTCCAAGCCGAGAGAGTCGTTTGCATCGCGAGGCATTTCCAGCTTAGGCCTGAAAGTGTTTATTGTTTCTGATTCTGCTCACCCCCCCTCCCCACCTTCTCCCTCGCCACGAGCCTAGACGTTGCGGGGAAGTCTTGCGCGGTCCGAGATTCAGACGTGAGTCGGGGTTCGGTGATTGATGGGGGGGGGGTTGCATGGAGACGTAAAACTTCCATGAGACTTGGAGTCGTGGGATGGAAGAGGGCGGGGGTGGTGGTGAGAGCAACGGTTTCCATGTTCCCCTGCCCCCCCCCCGTGGAGGGAGGGGAGAAAGCAAAATTTCCGATGCTGCTTAGGGCGGGCGGGGGCGATGTTGCAGAAAGGAGGGGAGCCATTTGCCCTCCATTTGGATGGGAAAAAACCTCTGCATGGGAGGGAGAGGAGGAGGGGTCGTCTTTGCAAAACAAAGAGATTTTTGCCTCCATGTCAGCCTTGATTCCTGGACAATTTGGTGCATAGAAACATAGAAAACTTGCGGCAGAAAAAGACCTCATGATCCATCTAGTCTGCCCTTATACTATTTTCTGTATTTTATCTTAGGATGGATCTATGTTTTCCCCAGTCATGTTTAAATTCAGTTACTGTGGATTTACCAACCACGTCTGCTGGAAGTTTGTTCCAAGGATCTACTACTCTTTCAGTCAAATAATATTTTCTCATGTTGCTTTTGATCTTTCCCCCAACTAACTTCAGATTGTTTCCCCTTGTTCTTGTGTTCACTTTCCTATTTAAAAGAATTCCCTCCTGGACCTTATTTAACCCTTTAACATATTTAAATGTTTCGATCATGTCCCCCCTTTCCCTTCTGTCCTCCAGACTATACAGATTGAGTTCATGAAGTCTTTCCTGATACGTTTAATGCTTAAGACCTTCCACCATTCTTGTAGCCCGTCTTTGGACCCGTTCCATTTTGTCAATATCTTTTTGTAGGTGAGGTCTCCAGAACTAAACACAGTATTCCAAATGTGGTCTCACCAGCGCTCTATATAGCAGGATCATAATCTCCCTCTTCCTGCTTGTTATACCTCTAGCTATGCAGCCAGAGCTATGCATATTTCGTGGCTCCATTTTGCACCCCTTTCCTCCTTCCTGGGCAGGAGAGAAGCTAGCTGCTGCAGTCCCCCCTGCTGTTTTTCCCCCTGCAAGGGTTCAACTCCGCATGCAAAAAGTCGGGGTGCAAAGACTGCTTTCCTGTTTTTCCTGTCGCCCAGTTTTGTTATACACAGGGAGTTGCTCCTTGGGCTGAGATGCATCGTTCACACACACACACACACACACACACACACACACACACACACACTGCCCAATTAGTCCCCTGGGCCTTTTTAAAGCTTGGCTGTTGAACTACCTGTTTGGTTTGTTAACTTAGTAAATGGATTTCGAGAGACCCTCGTGTCAATATGCTGGTTGTGACATAGAAACATAGAAGACTGACGGCAGAAAAAGACCCCATGGTCCATCTAGTCTGCCCTTTTACTATTTCCTGTATTTTATCTTACAATGGATATATATATATATATATGACCTGGGACATTTATGATTTGGATTGTGCAAATGGGTTGCTCTTCGCAATGCAGCCATAGAAATAATATTAAACTGTGTATTATATCAAATAGTTGTAGTTATAGTTTATTAGATTTGTATGCCGCCCCTCTCCGAAGACTCGGGGCGGCTCACAGCATAGCAGTAATACAATACATTACAAATCTAACAATAAAAAATTAGATCCATTTTAAAAGACATTAATAACATAATAGAACCCCTAGCTATGCAGTCACACACATTCAACCTAATCTATCATGCAGTAAGGCCAAAAATATAACAAAAAGCAGGAAAGATGGTAATTATCCTCACGCCTGGCAATAAAAGTGGATCTTAAGCATTTTACGGAAGGCGAGGAGGGAGGGGGGCTATTCGAATTTCTGGAGGGAGTTGATTCCAGAGGGCCGGGGCCGCCACAGAGAAGGCTCTTCCCCTAGGCCCCGCCAGCCAAAATGCAATTATAGTTAGCCAGAGAGAGCCATTTGGGTCTTTTATTTTGAAATGTAAACAGAAAATATGCAAGCATAAACGTTAGCAAAATAATGTAAAAATGTATACAGTGAACCCTCGAGTTTCGTGTCCTCAAGTATCGCGAAAGGGCTATTTCGCGAGTTTTCAACCCGGAAGTAAACTCCACCATCTGCGCATGCGTGCCCTTCCACGCATGCGTAGATGGTGGAGTTTCCCCGCCGGGCAGAGGCTTCCCTAGGTCTTCCCCCTCTTTCTCTATATTGCTTCTTCCTCTCTCACACTCTCTTCCTCCCTCTCTCATCTTTCTTTCCTTCTCTCTCTTTCTCTATCTCTCCCCCTCTTGCTCTCGAGCGGCCGCCTAGCAGCTGATCTGCTCGGCAGCGCAGCAGCAGCGAGGAGCCGAAGATCTTCGGCTCCTCGCTGGTGCTGCGCTGCCGAGCAGATCAGCTGCTAGGCGGACGAAGGAACCTTCCCTGGGTCTTCCCCGCCCGGATCTTTGGCTCCTCGCTGCAGCCGCGCGCCCCTCGCCTTCGCCTCACCTGGCGGGCGAAGGAGGGCGCAGCTCCGGCCGCTCGCCTCGGAGCCGGTCTGCCTCACTGGCCGCTTGCAGCTGAGCCTCGGCAGAAGGCGAGGGGCGTGCGGGGAGCTGCCTGAAAGGAGGCGGGCGACGGAGGGCGCAGCTCCGGCCGCTCGCCTTGGAGCCGGTCGGCCGTGCGCCCCTTGCCTTCGCCTCGCCGCTGCACCCTCCTTCCCCCGCCCTTTTTGACTGCCCATCTGCCCCACGGCCTCTCCCCCCCCTTCAAAACAAAAAACCCCCCCGCTGAGCCGGAGGGAACTCCTGACGTTCGGGCAGCAAAAAGAAGCGCAGGGCAGCCCCCGCTGAAAGCGCGCAGAGCCGGTGACACACAGGAGCGGGAGAACCGCACGCGCGCACACACACACCGGAGAGCCACGGGAGAGAGCCCCGTTTCCTCAGAGCGGCGTTGCCTTCAGCGCCGCATCACCCGGCAAGGTTCTTCCCAAAGCCGCCGAAAGGGGGAAAAAACAGCCCCCCAAAACCCCGGGCCGCCTTGGCATCGCCACCCAGCCGGCCGCACACGGACCCTCCCTTCAGTCCTCGCCCGAGAGAGCCACGAACGGTACTCCCGGCGAAGGGTGGCGGTTTTTCCAGTCCGCGGCAATTCCCCTCAGCACGCTGCCGGATCCAGCGGGGGAGGGGGGGAAGCGAAGGCGCGGCGATGGGCAAGGGCTGCCAGTGAGCCTTCTCCGTCCCTTTCCTGCTGCACCGGTCTGGGGCCAAGTGGGCGGGGGGCGGCCGGGACCTCGCCTGTCTCCGCCGCCCGCATCGCCCCTCCGGCGGGCCGGCCTCCCCCGCCCGCCTCTGCTGCAGCCGCCACCGCCTCCCCGACTGGCACAAAAGGGCCCCGCCCGCCCCGCCCCGAAGCTTACCTTGCGGCGGGATTCCCTCCCCCCGCAGCCAAAACTCAAAGCCTGTCTCTTTTTTTTCTTGCGGCGAGCCCAAGCCGTTCCTCTCTCGACCGCAGCCGAGCTTCCCTCGGCCCCCTTTGGCCCCGTCGCCTCCTCCCCGCCTGCCTTTCCTCGCCAAGCGCACGAAAAAAAAGAGAGAAGGCTTCTACCAGAAGCCGGGTGATGGCGGAGGAGCTCCGAAAGCTGGCTAGCGGCTTTTCCCCCGCAAGAGATCCTTCATGCCCCTGCCCGCCGTCCCCGGCTTCTGGTAGAAGCCTTCTCTCTTTTTTTTCGTGCGCTTGGCGAGGAAAGGCAGGCGGGGAGCGGAGCTGGCAACGGCGGGTGAAGGGCGGGCGGCGGTGGAAGTAAAAACACCATCTGCGCATGCGCGGATGGTGTTTTTACTTCCGCACCGCTACTTCGCGAAAAATCGATCATCGCTTGGGGTCCTGGAACGGAACCCTCGCGATGATCGAGGGTTCACTGTATATCTCCCTCAGAGCAGTGTTTCCCAACCCTGGCAACTTGAAAATATTTGGACTTCAACTCCCAGAATTCCCCAGCCAGCGAATGCTGGCTGGGGAATTCTGGGAGTTGAAGTCCAGATATCTTCAAGTTGCCAAGGTTGGGAAACACTGCCTTAGAGCTTCTAATTGAAATTGGGATGTAAATTGAAATTAATTAGAGCTTCTAATTGAAATTGGGGTGTAAATATCTAAACTGTGGTTTTTGTGTTTGTCTTATATGCGTGTTTTGTTTTAAATATTTTTTTTTTAAAAAGGGAGCACAAGGCTTGAAACCAAGAGATTAACTTCTAGTCCAAATTTTGGCATGAAAGCCTTGAGCCCATCCCAACTCCCAGTCTAGTCTACTTCACAGGGCTGTTGTTGTGCAGAAAATAGTAAGGAGAACTTCCTAGAGCAGGGGTCACCAACCTTTTGGACCCCAGAGACCACTAAATTCATAATTTTAGATCCCACAGACCACTACTATGAATCCAGTGTGGCACTTGCTGAAGTCTCTCGACTGCCAATGAGGGATGAGGTCCTTCAGGCACTCTACCCTCCCACCCCTTTGCCTCTTTCTGATTCTCTTTCATTCTGTCTCTGTCTCTCTTCTCTCTCATTCTGATTCTCTCTTTCATGCTCTCAGGCTCTCATTCTCTCTCATACTGATTCTCCGATTCTCTTTTATTCTCTCTGTTGCTCACTCTCTGTTTCTCTCATTCTCTCTTTCATTCATTCTCTCTCTGTCTCTCTCATTCCCTCTCTTTCATTCTCATTCTTTCTGTCTCCCATTTTCACTCTCATTTTGATTCCCCCCCCCCACTTTCTCTCTTTCCCCTACCCCTATTCTGATAGAAACATAGAAGATTGACAGCAGGAAAGGACCTCATGGTCCATCTACTCTGCCCTCATACTATTTCCTGTATTTTACCTTAGGGTGGATATATGTTTATCCCAGGCATGTTTAAATTCAGTTACTGTGGATTTACCAACCACGTCTGCTAGAAGTTTGTTCCAAGGATCTACTACGCTTTCAGTGACATAATATTTTCTCATGTTGCTTTTGATCTTTCCCCCAACTAACTTCAGATTGTGTCCCCTTGTTCTTGTGTTCACTTTCCTATTAAAAACACTTCCCTCCTGAACCTTATTTAACCCTTTAACATATTTAAATGTTTCGATCATGTCCCCCCTTTTCCTTCTGTCCTCCAGACTATACAGATTGAGTTCATTAAGTCTTTCCTGATACGTTTTATGCTTAAGACCTTCCACCATTTTTGTAGCCCGTCTTTGGACCTGTTCCATTTTGTCAATATCTTTTTGTAGGTGAGGTCTCCAGAACTGAACACAGTATTCCAAATGTGGTCTCACCAGCGCTCTATAAAGCGGGATCACAATCTCCCTCTTCCTGCTTGTTGTATCTCTAGCTATGCAGCCAAGCATTCTACTTGATTTCACTACCACCTTACTACACTGTTCACCCATTTTGAGACTCTCAGAAATCACTACCCCTAAATCCTTCTCTTTTGTAGTTTGTGCTAGCACAGAACTGCCAAAACAATACTCAGATTGTGGATTCCTTTTGCCCAAGTGCATTATTTTACATTTGGAAACATTAAACTGCAGTATCCATTGCTTTGACCACTTATCTAGTAAAGCTAAATCATTTGCCATATTACTGACGCCTTCAGGAATATCAACCCTATTGCACATTTTAGAGTAATCGGCAAATAGGCAAACCTTCCCTACCAAAACGTCCTAGCTTCACTAACTTATCTATCAGCTCTTTATGTGGAACCGTATCAAAGGCTTTGCTGAAGTCCAGATAGGCAATATCCACGGCACCACCTTCATCCAACACCTTTGTGACATAGTCAAAGAAATCAATGAGATTAGTCTGACATGATTTGCCCTCAGTAAAGCCATGCTAGTTTGGGTCCAATAAATTATTAGTTTTTAGGTGCTGATTTATCCTCTTTTTTGAATAGAGTCTCCATCATTTTAACTATAACTGATGTCAAGCTAACTGGCCTGTAGTTACCATCTTCTTCTCTACTACCTTTCTTGTGGATAGGCACAACACTGGCCATTCTCCAATCATCAGGAACATCTCCTGTTAAAAGGGATTGGTTAAACAATCCCTATAGCAATCACATATCTGAGTTCTTTATGAACTCCGGGGTGGATGCCATCTGGACCCATTGCCTTATTTGTCTTTAATCATGCAAATTTTTCTAAGACATCCGCCTCTGAGATCACTGGAGCTGAATCCGTACAGCTGGAAGCAATGCTATATCCACACATAGTATTATATTGTAAGGTGTCTTTTGAGAAAACTGAACAGAAATAACTATTCAAATGGTCAGCGACCACCTTATTCCCATCAATGTATGTATTATCTCCAGTACTAAGCTTTGTGATGCTGCAGTTTTTCTTCTTCCTATCACTAATATATCTGAAGAAGGTTTTATCCCCCTTCTTCACGCATTTGGCAATTTCTTCCTCTTTTGAGGCTTTAGCAGCATATATTATCTGTTTTGCCTCCTTCTGTCTCATTTTATACATCTCTCTGTCAGCTATACTTCCAGTATACCTCCTATAGGCAGACTTTTTTCATTGACTATAGCCCTTACATCATTACTAAACCATATCGGTTTCTTTTTCCTTTTACCTTTAGTTATTTGCCTTACATACAGTCCAATGGCTTTTAAGATGGCCTTTTTTAATACAGTCCATTGGGTCCTCGCTCCTGCCAGTGAGATGATTCTCTCTCACCTCACTGGCCGGGCCATTGAGTCAAGAATGTGACCGAGAGACTGAGGTGCCTGGAGCACCAACCAGGGCCATAAAATGCCCATGAGATACAGCAAGAGATGAAGCTTTGCTCCACGTCTGGAGTATGGAGCGAATCTTCATCTCTCTCCCTTCCCTTCTCAGGCCAGTTGAAGAGTGAGTGGGAATGGGGTGTGAGGGGCAGGAACAGCCATTGGTGGGTTCAGCCAACAGGAAACTACAGCAGGGGGAAGAAAGAGGCCCCTTCCACCATTACCTCATTCCGTCCTTCGAGGGCTCCTTGCAAAGTTGCAAGTTGTATGTACCTTCCTCTACAGCAGAGATATCCAGCCCTACTATGAGCTGCCTGGGTGATCTCATATCCAGAACTCTAGCCACAGAACTGGCCATTGGTCACCCCGGAGCAGCCCCTCCACCTGGGTGTTCTGTGGACCACCAACATTTTGTTACAGATCACCAGTGGCCTGCGGACCACCAGTTGGTGACCTGTGACCTAGAGTAATTTGATTATTATTATTTACAATTAATAATAGTACTATTATCTATCCTATCCTAATAGTATTATATTAAGAAATTTAAAGGATAAGGTTTCTTAGAGTGAGTAACCGATTTTAAATATTTCATTACATTGTTAAATTAGATATAAAGAAGTAGATTTTAAATTGTATAATTATATACTGTTGCAGTATTTTAAAAAATCTTAAGCATAGGTTTCTTGTGTTTAATTAATTGACTTCAATTATTATTATTATTATTATTATTATTATTATTTATTGGATTTGTCATATTTTAGTAGTACAGTACATTGATAAAACCTATGGATATTAGAATTGATTTTAATTAAGCGAACTATAATACCAAAATGGAAACATAGATGTAGATGTTATAATATAGTAGTATATTATTAACTGTTTTTCTGTATTAATCTGATCATAGTTAGATTTTTTTCCCTGTATTAGTTAGACTTCTATGATTAGCGGAGCAGTGCTAGCTCCTTTAAATGTTAAATGTTGTTTGTATTGTTTGTTTTTTTAAAAAAATCAAATAAAAATATTAAATAATAATAATAATACCATTATTACTGTATTACAGAAATACAGAAGACCTACAAATTATTTTTTTAAATGAAACTAAGAAGTAAAAATCAAAAACAGATTTTAATGTATTTTTACAGTGTTTTGACCCTGAAGGGTTCTGTGCAATTTTCCCCATCTGTCGCTACATATCAAGCTAATTAATAAGATTCCCACCCCTCCCGTCCCAGAAATTGAGAGGTTAATCCAATTTTTTCTTTTTGAATTTTCCTTCCCTTTCCTTTTGCAGCTTTATTAGAATCCAGAGAGAAGATGGAGGGACAACACCCAGCAGATGCAGAAATTAGAAAAGGCCCTCCAGCTGCTCAGTCTTGGAGCTATGGGAAGAATGGGGCACGTCCTGGACGGAAGACCCACAAAGAAGCATCCAATAGTTCAGAGGCCCAAGGCTACTTCAGAAAAGTCCAGTTCCAGGAGGGATGGGGTCCTCGAGACGTTTGCACTCAGCTTCACTATCTTTGTCGTGAGTGGCTACAACCAGAAAAACACACCAAGGCTCAGATGCTGGACCTGGTGCTCCTGGAACAATTCCTGGCTGTCCTTCCCCCAGAGATGGCCAGATGGGTGCGGGAGTGTGGAGCAGAGACCAGTTCCCAGGCCGTGTCCCTGGTCGAAGGCTTCTTGCTGACGCAGGAGGAGGAAAAAATTCAAGAAGAGTTTCAGGTGGGAGAATGGAATCATGGCAGCTCTAAAGAGGATCCCTCTGAATTTGTCCATTCCTTTTTTTTTTTTTTAAATTAATAGAGTTGAAAGGGACCGTTAGGTCATCGAGTCCAACCCCCTGCCTGAGCAGGAAACCCTACAGCACCCCAGCCAAATGGAAGTCCAATCTCCTCTTGAAGGTGTCCAGAGTTGGGGAGTTCACCACCTCCCCTGGCAGGCAGTTCCATTGGTTGATCGCTCTGATCGTCAGGAAGTTCTTCCTTATTTCCAGGTTGAATCTCTCCTTGGTCAGCTTCCAACCATTGTTCCTCGTCCGGCCCTCTGGTGCCCTGGGGAATAAAGAGACCTCCTCCTCACCGTGGCAACCCCTCAAGTATCTGTAAACTGCTATCATGTCCCCTCTAGACCTTCTTTTTTCTAGGCTGTCCATGCCCAGTTCTCTCAATCTCTCTTCGTAAGTCTTGGTTTCGAGTCCCCTAATCATTTTGGTTGCTCTTTTTTGCACCTTCTCCAGAGTTTCGATGTATTTTTTGTAGTGAGGTGACCAAAATTGGATGCAGTACTCCAGGTGGGGTCTGACCAGGGCATAGTAGAGTGGTATTAGTACTTCCCTGGTCTTGGAGCATATTCCTCTGTTGATGCAGCTTAGGATTGAGTTGGCTTTTTTGGCTGCTGCTGCACATTGCTGACTCATGTTTAGTTGATTGTCCACCAAGACTCCAAGATCTCTTTCGCAGTCACTACTGCTGAGTGGGGTATCTCCCAGGCTGTATGTATGTCTAGGGTTCTTTTTGCCGAGGTGGAGGACTCTGCATTTGTCGGTGTTGAACCTCATTAGTGGAATTTTCTAGTGGAATTTTCTGGGATTATTTACTCAGTGGGACATTTGTTCTGTTCTTCCATTGGGGCAATTCTTCCATTCTGTTTCGAGTTTCAGCAATGGACTTTGGGGGGTGCTAGTTTGAAAGTAGTATAATAATTCATTTCTATCACTGTGCTCTTCCTTTGTTTCTTACATCTCATCATGTCCAGGAATCCGTGGAAGCTGTGACTGAGTATCCTAAGGAGGGGATTGATGCACTCGGATCCCAAGAGCTGCTCTTCAGGGAGAACTTCCAGAAAGATCAAAGTCAAGACACTACTCAAGGTAAGACAGGTTCTTTCGGTGTGAGGTGAGATGCTGATTCTTTTGCTCCACGTTATTGGAGTTTCTCCGCTTCCACTATTTTTATCTTTCTTATAGAGAGTAGAATGGTGTCCTTGGAGTTTTTAGAATCACCTCTTTGTGGTGGAGCTGAAGGATTAACTGAACTGCTATTCCAGGTAAGGAGAAATAAGACTGGAAAAGGTCCCTGAATCTTGCGGTGGATCCTCTTCCTTCTGAGGGGATCCTTTGTGAGTTGCTTTCTCTGTTCTGTCGGGCTCTCTGGTAGACTCCTCCCAAAAATTCACAGGTACAAATTTCAGACACACACACGTTTGAAAATTCAAAACAATGTTCTTTATAATGAAAATTCACTTAAACCAAGCCCTCTTTTGGTATAGCAAAGAGCACTCGTCTCCAAACAAACTGGTAATTTGTACAAGCCCCTTATCAGTTCTGTGATACTTAGCTTGCAGCTGTGAGGCAATTCACAGTCCTTCTTCTTACACAAAGTGAAACACACTTTGCCCTGGTTTAGTTTCAAAGCGGGGAAAAATCGGCACACAAAAAGTCAAAGTCAGTAAAGCATTCACGAAACACAACGATCAGATAATCCTCCACAATGGCCAAACCCACAGGCTGCTATTTATAGCAGCCTCACTAATTACCACAGCCCCACCCAACCACAGGTGGCCTCATTTTCTTTGATAATAATCTCTCAGTTGTTGCTGCCTATGCATCGCTCTCCGCATGCGTGGCTGTATCATTAACTCTTGTTCCGAATCCAAGGAGGAGCTAGATAATTGATCTCCTTCTGAGCTGTCTGCCACACTCTCCTCCTCCCTGTCACTCATGTCTTCTTGGTCAGAGGAGCCTTCATCAGCAGATTTCACCCGGGGGAGGGGGGCAAAACAGGCCTGCAGCATGTGGATATCTCCCCCACATCCACAGTCCTTGGGGCAGGAGCTGGGCCAGAGCTAACCACAACATTTCTCCATCCCTCTTCCTTCACTAGCAGATTTCATTCAGCATCGGGGCTCCTCCTTCTGCCTCCCATGGTTATTCTCAAACACCATAAAGCAAATATTATGTTTTGCCTTTTGAAAAGCATCTTTGGGACTGCCATGATCTGGTGATTGAAAATCGCTGTAGACATATACAGCACTATTACAACCGCTTCCAATTCCTTCAGGAAGGTGTAGAGTTGGGGTACAGTGGTCCCCCAGTGGATAAAGTAAGCCATTGGAAAACATGTCAGGCAGTGGTGGTTCTGCTTACCTTCCCTACCAGTTTGCATCGCAATAGAAGTGCACATTTTGCATGTGTGCACTCACTTCACTCTCACGTGCATAATTTCCTGTAAATGAACCTCTGTGTATGCGCAGAAGCCATTGCGCATGCCTAGAGGGTTTTTCCCCTCCAATCTGCGGCGAGCAGAGGACCGGTTCTGCCAGTCATCACTGCCTGTTTGAAAGAACCTGTCTGAACCTATAGCAACCCACTGCTGGAGTCAGGTAGGTTTTGCCATGATTTTGCTCTTCCTATCCTAGGAAGAAGAAGGGGAGTCACTGACAAGTAGTGGATTTAGGGCCCAGCTACCAATTGTCCAAGAATATTTTCATTGGTTACATTGTAAGGCATTCCAAACACTTCCAGTTTGTTGAAATGTTATTTTGTTGTGCCTTCTGCTAAAAGCGGTGTCATCCTATTCTTCGTAGGCAAACAATGCCCATTTTCTTTCTTTATGTATTTATTTATTCGACTTCTATGCTGCCCAATCCCAAAGGACTCAGGTAATATCTTTCTTGGAATTTTAAGAAAGTTATCCCATGATTTTTAGAATTATTTGTTAATAAGGAAACTTGTGTCCTTGTTTAGGATTTTTTGTCTTTTGATGAAGTGGCTGTGTATTTCTCAGAGGAGGAGTGGTCTCAGCTGGATGCTGACCAAAAAGCTCTCCACACAGAAGTCATGCTGGAGAATTTCAGGAATCTGTTTTCTCTGGGTAAGAATCCCTGTCTGTGCTCAGGAAAGTAGAGAGGGGACTTGAATGTTATTTCTGCGGAAACTCATTTATTTACAGTGCATTCAGAAAGTATTCAGACCTTCATTTTTTTCAATTTCGTAATAATAATAACAACAACAACAATAATTTATTTATTTAATTTATTGGATTTGTATGCCGCCCCTCTCCGCAGACTCGGGGCGGCTAACAACAGTGATAAAAAACACCATGTAACAATCCAATACTACACAACTAAAAAAACCCTTATTATAAAACCAAACATACATACAAACATACCATACGTAAATTGTAACGCCTAGGGGGAAAGAATATCTCAGTTCCCCCATGCCTGAAGGCAGAGGTGGGTTTTAAGGAGCTTGCGAAAGGCAAGGAGGGTGGGGGCAACTCTGATATCTGGGGGGAGCTGGATCCAGAGGGTCGGGGCCACCACAGAGAAGGCTCTTCTCCTGGGTCCCGCCAAACGACATTGCTTAGTCAATGGGACCCGGAAAAGGCCAACTCTGTGGGACCTAACCGGTCGCTGGGATTCGTACGGCAGAAAGCGGTCCCAGCTATATTCTGGTCCGATGCCATGAAAGGCTTTATAGGTCATAACCAACACTTTGAATTGTGACCGGAAACTGATCGGCAACCAGTGCAGACTGCGGAGTGTTGGTGTAACATGGGCATACCTTGGGAAGCCCATGATTGCTCTCGCAGCTGCATTCTGCACGATCTGAAGTTTCCGAACACTTTTCAAAGGTAGCCCCATGTAGAGAGCATTATAGTAGTCGAGCCTTGAGGTGATGAGGGCCTGAGTGACTGTGAGCAGTGAGTCCTGGTCTAGATAGGGCCGCAATTGGTGTACCAGGCGAACCTGGGCAAACGCCCCCCTCGCCACAGCTGAAAGATGTTTCTCTAATGTGAGCTGTGGATCGAGGAGGACGCCCAAGTTGCGGACCCTCTCTGAGGTGGTCAGTACTCCCCCCCCCCCCCAGGGTTATGGACGGACAGATGGAATTGTCCTTGGGAGGCAGAACCCACAGCCACTCCGTCTTATCCGGGTTGAGTTTGAGTCTGTTGACACCCATCCAGACCCCAACAGCCTCCAGGCACCGGCACATCATTTCCACTGCTTCGTTGACTGGACATGGGGTGGAGATGTATAATTTAGAACTTACCCCTGCTTCATTGTTGTCAGTTTCGTTATGCTACAGATTCTACAATTTTTGAAATTCATTTATTTTCTCATTTATCTGCATCCAGTACTCGATAATGACAAAGTGAAAATGAAATTTTAGGAATGCCTGTAGATTTATTAGTTTCTCCTCTGGTGTCTTAACCTTTTGACAAACTGACTTTGTGGAGAAGGGAATTTATTGAAAGAAAAATTGGAAAAACTGCATAGCCTGGCTTGACCTCTGAGAGGGATGTTGTCTTCTAAGACAGTGTTTCCCAACCTTTTTTGAGCCGCGGCACATTATTCACATTTAGAAAATCCTGGGGAACATTGAGCCGGGGGGGGGGGGGGGGGGCTAAAAAAAGTTTGAACAAAAAAAATATCTCTCTTCCTCCCTTTTGCTCTATTCCTCTCTCTCTCCCTCTTTCTCTCTCTCCCTTCCTTCCTCTTTCTTTCCCCCTCTCTCCATCTCTTTGTTTCTCCCTTCCTTCCTCTCTTTTTTGCCCTCCTTCTCCCTCCCTCCCTCCTTCCCTCCCTTTATGTCTTTCCCTCACCCTCTTTCTCCCTCTCTCTTTCTCTCTCTCCGTCTCCTGCTATCTCTTTCTCTCTTTCTCTCCCCCTCTCTCCCTCTCTTTTGCTATCTCTTTCTCTCCCCCCCTCTCCCTCTCTTGCTATCTCTTTCTCTCTCCCCCTCTTCCTCTCTCTTCCTCTCTCTCCCTCTCTTGCTATCTCTTTCTCTCTCTTTCTCTTCCCCCCTCTCTCCCTCTCTTTCTCTGTCTCCCTCTCTTGCTATCTCTTTCTCTTTCTCTCTCCCTCTCTCTTTCTCTCTCTCCCTCTCTTGCTGTCTCTTTCTCTCTCTTTCTCTTCCCCCCTCTCTCCCTCTCTTTCTCTCTCCCCTCTTTCTCTTTCTCCCTCTCCCTCTCTTGCTATCTCTTTCTCTCCTCCCTCTCTCTTTCTCTCAGCAGCTGCAGCGGGTAGTAGCCGTGGGGCGGCGGCAAGGTAGTCAGCTGTGAGGTGGAGCTTCGGAACGGAGGCACCGACTGCGGCAGGCAAGTGGCAGCCACGCAATTCTAGCATGTCCAGCCGCCGCCGTCTGTCCCTCTGTTCTGGAGCTCCGCCTCACAGCTGACCACTCTGCCGCTGCCCCATGGCTACTACCTGCTGCGGCTGCCGCCGCCATCACCCTCCCGCTGCGCGCCACCCTTCCGCTGCCGCTACCCTCCCACCAGGCACCAAAGCTCACCTGCTGCAGCCGCCAGGGAAGCTCCAGCCGGGCAGGGCGCTGCAGTTGCCGGAAAACTTGGAAGGCGCTAAGAAGGAAGCTCAGCTTCTGTTCTCACAACTTTTTGCTCTTCGCAAAAAGTTTTGAGACCAGAAGCTGAGCTGCTTTCTTCGCGGCACACCTGACCATGTGTCACGGCACACCAGTGTGCCGTGGCACACTGGTTGGGAAACACTGTTCTAAGAGATCTGCTCACTTGTGTGACCGAGTTTGGCATTAGCCTAAGTTGAGGGTGGGGAGCTATTGCCGTCGAGAAATGTCCTTTGACTTTCAAAGGATTCTGCTCTGCAGACAAGTGGAGATGAGACTTTTATTGAAGTAGGGAGGAGCTGGGTATGTTGCTGCCCTACCATGGTACGGTGTCCAATATACTTCAAGAACTTATGGCACCATGGAATTGTCCCAGGTCACCGATTAGTTCAGGGCTGTGATCCAAACCTGTTAATATGAGGATAATTAGGGATACTCTCCAAAATGGGTTTTTTGCTATAAGTTTGGACTCTTCATGTTTGCCAACAAAATAACTGAAATGTATTGATGATTCTTTTGCTAAATTTCAGAAGAAAAGTTTTATTGTTCATTTATTTATTCCATTCATTCATTCATTCATTCATTCATTCATTTATTGGATTTATGTGCCGCCCCTCTCTGAGGACTAGGGGCGGATTACAACATATTAAAAACAAATATCCTTTTTAAAAAAAATATATATTTTTATTGATTTTATTAAAATGGACAAAACTGACAAACATACATTTAACATGAAAATGGGGTTGTATCTACCCCGCTTATTCTAGAAGTAAAATTTCAATACAGAGAAAGAATACATTTTTTTAAAAAACTTAAATTCAACTTATTACTTTGAAAAGAAGAAAATTGTTTTACCTTACATAATAAATTTTCATACATAAACTAAATCTAACATAACTCTTAAATCATAACAATGCTAATTCTAACATAAATCTTAAACCATATCACTGTTAATATAACTTTCTTATTTATTTATTCATTATTTCAATATTTCTTCTTATTTATCCATGTTTACTTTTATCCTAAATCAAAATTTAAAATTAATCTAAAATCCCAGTTTCTTAAAAATCAATCTCTCTCATTCAAATAATCAAACATATATTTCATTCATCAGCCGGGGCTAATATCTAATGCAATGTTTCCCAACCTTAGCAACTTGAAGATATTTGGACTTCAACTCCCAGAATTCCCCAGCCAGCATTCGCTGGCTGGGGAATTCTGGGAGTTGAAGTCCAAATATCTTCAAGTTGCCAAGGTTGGGAAACACTGATCTAATGGCCCCAGGCCTGTTGGCACAAGTGGGTCTTCAAGTTCTTGCAGAAGGCGAGGAGGGTGGGAGCGGTACAAATCTCTGGGGGGATATGGTTCCAGAGGGCCGGAGCCCCCACAGAGAAGGCTCTTCCCCTAGGCCCCACCAGACGACATTGTCTAGTTGACGGGACCTGGAGAAGGCTGACTCTGTGGGACCTGACTGGTCGCTAGGAGTCATACGGCAGAAGGCGATCCCGTAAGTAATCTTGCTACAGTTTTCATATTTTCATATTTCTTTTTCAAGGTTTTAATTGGCAAGAGAATGTGAATTGCCAGGAGGAACATCAAGCAAGCCATTCCAAATGGGAGGAAAGCAAATTTGTAGATCAGATGAAACTAAAGAGCGATGAATCGAATAAAACACAATGTGGACTTAAAAAAGATCTTCCTGTGGTCAGTTGGCTTCCTAACCATGCAATGATCTACATGGGAGAAAGTCCTTATAAATGCATGGAGTGTGGAAAGAGCTTTGTTTGTAGCAGTCGCCTTAATTGCCACAAGAGGATCCACACCGGGGAAAGACCTTACAAATGCATGGAGTGTGGAAAGACATTTACTCATAGCAGCCATCTGAATCGCCACAAGAGGATCCACACAGGAGAGAAGCCATATCCCTGCATGAAGTGTGGGAAGACCTTCCGTAATAATTACTCTCTTGTAAATCATCAAAGGATCCACACAGGAGAAACGCCTTATAAATGTATGGAGTGTGGAAAGATGTTTACTTATAGCAGGAGTCTTGATATCCACAAGAGGATCCACACAGGAGAGAAGCCTTATAAATGCAAGGAGTGTGGAAAGAGCTTTAATTATAGCAATAGTCTTAATTCCCACAAGAGGATCCACACGGGAGAGAAACCTTATAAATGCATGCTGTGTGGAAAGACATTTACGCGTAGCAGTCGTCTTAATTGCCACAAGAGAATCCACACAGGAGAGAAGCCATACCCCTGCTTGGAGTGTGGAAAGAACTTCTGTAATAATCTCTCTCTTATAAGTCATCAAAGGAGCCACACAGGAGAAACACCTTATAAATGCACGGAGTGTGGAAAGACGTTTACCTATAGCAGTAGTCTCTATTCTCACATGAAGAACCACACAGGAGTGAAGCCTTATAAATGCACGCAGTGTGGAAAGTCATTTAATTACAACAGTAATCTTAATACCCACATGAGGATCCACACAGGAGAGAAACCTTATAAATGCATGCTGTGTGGAAAGACGTTTACTCGTAGCAGTCGTCTGACTTGCCACCAGAGGCTCCACACAGGAGAGGAGCGATTTCCCTGCTTGGAGTGTGGAAAGGACTTCCATAATAATCATTCTCTTATAAGGCATCAAAGGATCCACACAGGAGAAACACCTTATAAATGCACCGAGTGTGGAAAGACCTTTGCTTATAGCAGTAGTCTTATTTCCCACAAGAGGGTCCACACAGGAGAGAAACCCTATCAATGCATGGAGTGTGGGAAGACCTTTAATTATAGCAGCAGTCTTAATTGCCACAAGAGGATCCACACGGGAGAAAGACCTTATAAATGTTTGCAGTGTGGAAAGACATTTACTCGCAGCAGTCGTCTTACTTGCCACCAGAGGCTCCACACAGGAGAGGAGCCATACCCCTGCTTGGAGTGTGGAAAGAACTTCCATAATAATCACTCTCTCTTAAGACATCAAAGGATCCACACAGGGGAAACACCTTATAAATGCGCGGAGTGTGGAAAGACCTTTGCTTATAGCAGTAGTCTTATTTCCCACAAGAGGATCCACACAGGAGAGAAACCCTATCAATGCATGGAGTGTGGGAAGACCTTTACTTGTAACAGTAGTCTTAATTGCCACAAGAGGATCCACACAGGAGAGAAGCCATATGAATGCATGGAGTGTGGGAAGGGCTTTAGGAAGAGTAGTAATCTTGCCGCCCATAGTAGGATCCACACAGGAGAAAAACTCTATGAATCCATTGAGTATGGAAAGACCTTTACTGATGGAAAGGGAACTTAATTCTACACGGGAGAGAAACCATATCAATGCATGGAGTGCGGTAAGAGCTTTGCTTGTAGTAATGGTCTCAATTCCCACAAGGGCAGCCACACAAGATAGAAGTCATATAAATGTTTGCAGTGTGCAGTGCTTTAGAAAGAGTTGCTATCTCAATTCCCATAAAAAGATCCATACTAGAGGGGAAAATAATCATATGAATTCATAGAGTGAGGAATGAGTTTTGGAAATACAGTAGTAACTCTTTCACTTGCCATAGAAGCATCCACACATGGAGGAAACCATATCAATAAAATTGTGGAAAGAGCTTCAATACAAATCCAGGTGGTTCTTGCTTTACAATTATAATTGAGCCCAAAATTTCTGTTGCTAAATGAGACAATTGAGCTATGCCATTCAGTTCTGGCCAGAAGGAATGAATGTGTTTATTGAATGAATGTTGAGGGATTTTATATTGTTAGACTGTTTTATGCTATTTATATTGCTTGTTTTATTCTGTTTATATTGCTGGTTATATTGCCCAGTGTCCGAAAGGAGTTGGGAGGGCTTATAAATGTAACAAATAAAATGTTTCCCCCCATTTCACCCGTTTGTTTGTCTCGTTTCTTAATTAAATGAATCACTGTAATTATTAAGTTAGTAACACTGTTGTGAAATGAATCTGGCTTCCTCATTGTCTTGTCAGAAGCTCACAAAAGGTGATCAGATGATCCAGGGACACTGCAACCGTCATGATTCAATTGCCAAGCACTTGAAGTTTGATAAGGTGACCTTGGGGATATTGCGACGGTTATAAATGTGAAATAGGTCAGTGGACCCACACCATCGCTTTGGCTGAGCCCGGTCGCTTGCTGAGCTTGGCTCAAATCATTTGGCTCCTGCATCCCTCCCAGCCATCACGGCGGTGGGGATGGTGTGCGCACTGCCTGCTCCGCACTTGCCAGCTGTAGGCGCGGCTCTGCCCTGTCACCTCCCAGCTGGAGAGCTACATTTGTTTGCTTTTTGGCTGCCTCCGAGGTGGGATCTGCACTCAGGCTGCCTAGGTTCCCACCGCGGGGGAAGAGAGGGAGGGGGAACTGAGGGGTGTCTTCCCAACAGGATCCAGGTTGGAGTTGCCTTATTTTGCCTGGATTTCCAACACTTGCTTGCTAGCCTTCCGTCCCCCTCCTCAGCCCAAGTGGTTGGATTCAAACATGTGAAGCTGATAGGAGAGCACGGATGGATGCATGGTTAGATGGGTGGAGGGATAGATGGGATAGATGGTAGATGGATGAATGGATGGATAGATGGAGGGAGGAATAGAGTAGGTAGATGGAGGGATAGATAGATGGAGGGATAGATAGATAGATAGATAGATATATAGATAAATAGATAGATAGATAGATAGATAGGTAGATAGATAGATAGATAGATAGATAGATAGATAGATAGATAGATAGATAGATGTAGGGAGGGATAGGTGGAGGGATAGATGTATAGATAGCTGGGGGAAAAGATGAGAGAGAGAGGCAGCAGAGAGATAGATACCCATTTCCCATCGAAAAGAAAACTTGAGAGCCACTAAATCTGGGTAGGCATTGCTGGGGAGAAGTCACATGTCTTGGATGGGAGTGGTATCAAGTTGGCCACACCCACCCAGGTTTTGTGGCTCCCTCTTGTGGTTGTTTTTTTCTGTCAGAAATCAGTCCAAATGGCTCTTTGAGCATTTAAGGTTGCAAGCCCCTGGGCTAGACAGCTCTTGAACCTGCGACAAGGTGCCATCATAAATTGGTTGTAGTTCTTTAATTGGAGGGCATTGTCAATGTGAATGGTGACCATCCACACTGCTGCAGCTTCTGGTTGCCTCAGACCCCAATTCATCTCCATACTCCTGCATGTGATTGTTAGGAAGAATCCCAGAGTGTTGGGATCCCCTTCATATTTTATTCCAAGTGGAGGAACCTTAGGAATTTGGTGCTTCCGGGGGATGTGCTCTCAATGAGAGGGGAGGGGGGAGCCTGAACAACCACGGCTGTGGAAGCGGCTGTTCCCCCTGCTGCCTCATTGATTTCTCCATGCAGTGGCTGGGCAGGCTTCTAGACAAGGTTTTCCTGCACTCTCCGACTCGGTCACTTCATGCAGCAGTTGCAATGCCTGGCTCAGCATGAGGTGTTTTGTCAGAGTCAGGGCGAAGTTCACCTAGTGAGAGTCACCCCTGGTGGGTGATCCTCCAGGTCTTCCACTTGTCCTATGCCTAGCAACCATCTGGCTCAGATTCATAGGAACGTAGAAACATAGAAGACTGACGGCAGAAAAAGACCTCATGGTCCATCTAGTCTGCCCTTATACTATTTCCTGTGTTTTATCTTAGGGTGGATATATGTTTATCCCAGGCATGTTTACATTCAGTTACTGTGGATTTTCCAGCAGACGTGGTTGGTAAATCCACAGTAACTGAATTTAAACATGCCTGGGATAAAAATATATCCATCCTAAGATAAAATATAAAAAATAGTATAAGGGCAGACTAGATGGACCATGAGGTCCTTTTCTGCCGTCAGTCTTCTATGTTTCACTCATCGTCCAGCTGCAGCTCCCAGTCACTCCGTCTCTTCGTGGTTCTGGGATGGCTGAGGAGAGGTCGATCTCAGGGCTCCAGATTCTTCCTGGTTGCTTCCGTAGGATGCCGTTGAGTGGTCAGCCCCCACAATCGACTGAGGTCTTCAGACTGGCTGAGAAAGAAGATCTTGCCTAATGACGGGCCTGATTCCGTTGAAAACTCAAGAAAGAAAACCCCCAACTCCACTGATTTAGAGAAGAGGTATTTTCACAAGTTTGAAATGACAGCAGCAAAAGCAAGGCAAGATCTGATTCAAAACATATGAAGGTTGTAGATTGAACATCACCCCAAATCGTCCCCCCCCCCCAAGTCCAGCACTGAGAGTCCAATAATCTGGTGTAGAAAAGTTTGTCTATAGGTAACTTCTCCCATCTGGATTTTCAGGATAGCCTTGATGGAGTGTAAACAACTCCACTCCAGTGCCATAATTCATGAATCTTCCTTTCAGTACTTATGGGACCCATTACACACCAGCTCATTTCCCCATCCCAAATACCTAAGCCTTTCTCCGTTTCTATGGCAGCCGGCAGCAAGAAACTGATGCTGAAGATCCAACTGATGGTCCGCAGTCTGGAGGCACTTCCTGGAAGGTCCTTTCAAGGTGTGGGTATATCACAAGAATTTGCCTCCCAAATATAGGTTCAGTGGGCCCAATACTTTTATTGGCTCAACTTCACTCTCTACTGCTGTTTGTGAAGGGGAGATGCCCTCTCCCAAATGCCACAAAACAATAGTGCCAACAAGAAGTCATCAGTTCTATCATTCCTCTCCAGACAAGTAGCAGCACCAGCCCTCATTAGACAATAGGGGACATCACCATCAATGGTGACCAAAAACCTAGCTGTCAACCCTAAAGCTGACTTGACTGACCATTTTGGAGCTTCAGTGTTGCCCTACTGGAGGTGAGGCATGGGGTGGGGGGAATCGAGATAGCTGGGGTTTTGTAGCCAAAACAAAATACTTTCTTGGGAACCAAGGACATTTTCACACCTAGTCAGAAGAAGGAAGGAGTGATGTCACCAGGCAACCAGATGGCACCTATTATTATTATTATTTTTATTATTATTATTATTTAGATTTGTATGCCGCCCCTCTCCGTAGACTCGGGGCGGCTCACAACAATAACAAAGACAATGTAAGAACAAATCTAATAATTTAAAAAACACTAAAAACCCCATTATTAAAAGCAAGCATACACACAAACAAACATACCATGTATAAACTGTATAGGCCCGGGGGAGATGTCTCAGTTCCTCCATGCCTGACGGCAGAGATGGGTCTTAAGAACTTTACGAAAGGCAAGGAGGGTGGGGGCAGTTCTGATCTCCGGGGAGAGCTAGTTCCAGAGGGTCGGGGCCGCCACAGAGAAGGCTCTTCTCCTGGGTCCCACCAAACGACATTGTTTAGTCGACGGGACCCGGAAAAGGCCAACTCTGTGGGACCTAACCGGTCGCTGGGATTGGATCAAGTGACTATTTGGGGAGGGGGAATATTTTAATTAGATGAAAATTGTAAGAACCTTCAGAGTCTGTCTTCACCAGAGCTGTGCCAATATGATATATCCAAAGTAAATTATTATTTGAGGAATTTGGGGGTTTTGTTCGCTATGGGTGTATTACTTGGAGCCCAGAGGTGGTATTCACCAGGTTGAGACCAGTTTTGGAGAACGAGCTGTGGAAATTTTGAGTAGTTTGTAGAACTGGTAAATATCGCATCTGACTGGCTCATTCCTGTTCTGTCGAGCTCTCTGATAGAATCCTCCCAAAAATGCACAGATACAATTTCAGACACACACACGTTTGAAAATTCAAAACAATGTTCTTTATAATGAAAATTCACTTAACCTAAGCCCTCTTTTGGTATAGCAAAGAGCACTTGTCTCCAAACAAACGGGTAATTTGTACAAGTCCCTTATCAGTTCTGTGATACTTAGCTTGCAGCTGTGAGGCAATTCACAGTCCTTCTTTTTTCACAAACACACTTTGCCCTCGTTTAGTGTCAAAACGGGGAAAAATCAGCACACAAAAGGTCAAAGTCAGTAAAGCAGTCACGAAACACAATCAGATAATCCTCCACAATGGCCAAACCCACAGGCTGCTCTTTATAGGTGGCCTCATTTTCTTTGATAATAATCTCTCAGTTGTTGCTGCCTATGCATCGCTCTCCGCATGCGTGGCTATATCATTAACTCTTGTTCTGAATCCAAGGAGGAGCTAGATAATTGATCTCCTTCTGAGCTGTCTGCCACACTCCTCCCTGTCACTCATGTCTCCTTGGTCAGAGGAGCCTTCATCAGCAGATTCCACCGGGGGGGGGGCAAAACAGGCCTGCAGCATGTGGATGTCTCCCCCATATCCACAGTCCTTGGGGCAGGAGCTGGGCCAGAGCTAACCACAACAATTCCCATCCATTATCTGCCTCCCGAGTCCCAGCTGATTGGGAGGAAATGGGATTTTGCCTCCCTACTTCTGGAGTGGGGTGGGAATGGAGATTTTACAGTACCCTTCCCCAACCATGCCCACAGAATGGCAGTAAAAATTTATGAATCCCACTAGTGAGTTTACATGCCAGATGGACACCCAACCCAAAGTTCACACCAAGTGGCCTATATCAGGTGCAGGAGGAGCTTGGAGGTCAAGGCTCATTCCAGGAGATGGTGAGAGAGCATCCTGTGATATTGACCAGGGAGTCAAGGACTGCAATCCTCAAGTAGAGAGCAACAGGACCACTGCTTCCACGTTACTGGCCTTCCGAAAAGATCTGAGGCCGTAAGAATATCTTGTCCTGGCCGAATCATGGTTCGATTGGTATATATGAGTGTATGATTGTATAGTTTAGTCTAGGGGTTTTTATTGTTATTAATATTGATCGACTAGCTTAATGGAGTTTTATTGTTTAATATTTGACTTCATGTTTTGTATTGCTTTATTGTTGTAAGCCGCCCTGAGTACCACATAGAAACAGAAGATTGACGGCAGAAAAAGACCTCATGGTCCATCTAGTCTGCCCTTATACTATTTCCTGTATTTTATCTTAGGATGGATATATGTTTATCCAAGGCATGTTTAAATTCAGTTACTGTGGCTTTACCAACCACGTCTGCTGGAAGTTTGTTCCAAGCATCTACTATTCTTTCAGTAAAATAATATTTTCTCACGTTACTTCTAATCTTTCCCCCAACTAACCTCAAATTGTGCCCCCTTGTTCTTGAGTCCACTTTCCTATTAAAAACGCATGTGCTGGCTCTATTAAAAAGTGCTATTGCTAACATGTTGTAAGCCGTCCTGAGTCTAAGACGGGTGGCATAAAAATCGAATAAATAAATACATGTCAAATAATTAAACAAATAAATAAATAAATGGCTTCTAAAGTGCTTTACGCCCACTGCAATTATGATCTCTGATGTGCCCAGAATGAAGTATCCTGAATTGATTCTTGATAATGCAACTTTTCCTTGAAATTATAACTGGGATCTATCCAAATCATTGCATCTCACTCCGCAGAGTCCTATGTCTCAGTTTGAAGTATCTTTCCAGAGTTGCTGTTCAATAGGCTTTCCCATAAATTGACTCAGCGTTCTGAATAGTTGTCTTCTGGCTGCACATAGGTTTATACAGCAGTGTGGTGGTGCCGTGATTAGAATGCAGCAGAGCAGACTAAGGTAATTCTGGGGATTGCCAGCAGTTCCATCCACCCCAGTTCAAGATTGATTCACCCTTCCATCCTTCAGAGGTCTCCTAGAAGCAGTGTTTCCCAACCTTGGCCACTTGAAGATATCTGGACTTCAACTCCCAGAATTCCTCAGCCAGCGAATGCGAATGCTGGCTGGGAAATTCTGGGAGGAAGTCCAGATATCTTCAAGTGGCCAAGGTTGGGAAACACTGTCCTACAGTGTCACCTCCAAAGGCAGACTAATCTCAGACCTGCAGTCTTTCTTTCATACCAAATGTCTTAAGCTTAATCTTTCCTGAAGCATTTTTCCTCCTCAGCACCTAAATAAAACTATTTTTACTTTTTCTTCTTCATGGAATGAGAGCTTTGTATTTAGTTTTCAGTATTTCCCTTCCCTAATTGTGGGTTTCTATTTTTTCTCCACTCGCTTTATGTGGCATTTTATTCTCCCGCTGCCCATTTTTCCACCATTGGTGCCTTCTTTTGAGGTAAAATTTTTAACAGGCCCACAGGTTTGAGCTCTCTTTCTCTTTTACAACTTAGAAACATAGAAGTCTGACAGCAGAAAAAGACCTCATGGTCCATCTAGTCTGCCCTTATACTATTTTCTGTATTCTATCTTAGGATGGATATACAGTATGTTTATCTCAGGCATGTTTAAATTCAGTTCCTTATCTACCACGTCTGCTGGAAGTTTGTTCCAAGGATCTACTACTCTTTCAGTAAAATAATATTTTCTCATGTTGCTTTTGATCTTTCCCCCAACTAACTTCAGATTGTGTCCCCTTGTTCTTGTGTTCACTTTCCTATTAAAAACACTTTCCTCCTGGACCTTATTTAACCCTTTAACATATTTACTTGTTATCTTTTGATGTCTCCTTTCTATCAGGATCATTTTTATTATTGCCGGTTACTTCTTTGTGTTTCCAACCTCCTTAGCCTCCCAGAGATATGGCAAGTTGTAATAAAATAAGTCATTAAAGGAGCATAAATACAAACCTTAATTTTCCTAACCTCTCCTTTTCCCCCCTGCATTTCAGCCATTTTTCCTTTTATGTCACATCACTTTAGACCTGAGTTTGCCAACAACCACAGGTTGTGTTTCAGAGAGAAGATCTGACAGGTTTTTTACTCATTTTTGAGACCACATTTGGAATACTGTGTTCAGTTCTGGAGACCTCACCGACAAAAAGATATTGACAAAATTGAACGGGTCCAAAGACGGGCTACAAGAATGGTGGAAGGTCTTAAGCATAAAACGTATCAGGAAAGACTTAATGAACTCAATCTGTATAGTCTGGAGGACAGAAGGAAAAGGGGGGACATGATCGAAACATTTAAATATGTCAAAGGGTTAAATAAGGTCCAGGAGGGAAGTGTTTTTAATAGGGAAGTGAACACAAGAACAAGGGAACACAATCTGAAGTTAGTTGGGGGAAAGATCAAAAGCAACGTGAGAAAATATTATTTCACTGAGAGTAGTAGATCCTTGGAACAAACTTCCAGCAGACGTGGTTGATAAATCCACAGTAACTGAATTTAAACATGCCTGGGATAAACATATATCCATCCTAAGATAAAATACAGGAAATAGTATAAGGGCAGACTAGATGGACCATGAGGTCTTTTTCTGCCGTCAGTCTTCTATGTTTCTCTTCAAATTTCCGCAGAGAAGCTGCTCTTGAGAAACGCGACTTTTGAGCCTCCACAGAATTTTCCTCAAAGTTCACAAAGATCCCAGGTGGTTCTTAAGACATTAAAAAGAGGAAAATCTACAAACTGCTGGACATGCCACTTCCTTTCTAGATAGGGAATCCTAGAGAGACTCTTTCCTTCTACTCCAATGCCCATTATCCCTAACTCGCATACAACAGAATATCCTCCGCCCTCCCTGGTGCCTCAGGGTTGCTCCCAAGGATCCACGGTGGGGGAGGGGGGGGCTCCCCAGCAGCCGTTGGAGAAACCGAGCAACCCCCTTCGTCGAATGATAGAGGGAACTGGGCATGCGCTCTTTCTCAGAGCTCGAGGGTGACACGTGCTGCCAGGGGCAAAAGACTGGGAAGGTATTAACCCTTTCCATTCCGCGCCGGACTCCGCTTCCCCTCGTGGCGAGCCTTTCTGGGGGCTGCAGGGAAACCTATACCGGATGCAGAGGTCCCCGCGCGTGGCGGGCTTTTTGGGCGGTGGAAGCGTGCACGAAGAGAAGGAAAAGTTAAATCAGGTTAAGAGCCCGGGGTTCCAAGTTTTCCTGCGGTCCCTGTGCAGGTACAAGCCAGGTAGGGCGGGAAGCAAAGCCCGATGGGGGGACGGGACAAACGAGGATTGCCAGAACGGAGGGAGCCCTCCATTTCGATGGGAAAACCTCTGCAGGGGGGGGGGAGAGAGAGGTTGGCTTTGCAAAACGCAGAGTTGTGCTTCCAAATCAGCCTTTACTCCTGGGCAATTTCTTGCAAATTTCTTGACAAGTTTTCTCTCTTTTTTGCTAGTCGTGAGAAGTGCACAGTTCCGTGTATAAAGAGTTGAGTGCAAGAGTCTGTAAGAACTCGAACTCGGTTTCTTCCTTTCCCCCACTACCTGTATCTCTTTGGTGCCTATGCCGGCCGACAAATAAGGGACCTATTGCAAGAATGGCGGTCCATTGGATGGTGTTTGTTAATTCTGGCTTTTGGATTTGGGCCAGGAGGTTGATGGGCTTCTGTTGCCTCCTTTTTCTACTGGAAATTCAAATGATTGATCTCCTTGTGTAATTGTTTTAGATAGGCACTCACACGAATTTTTATTGCTGGAGATGTTTATAATTCGGATTGTGCAAAGGGCAGGTCTTTTTATACGTAACAGTAGAAATTATTTGAAGAAATAATTAGGAAATAAAAAAACCCCAAACCCCAAATATATTTAAAATGTATTTATCCTATACTATTGATTCCTGGATAGAAGTAGAGCCAGAACAGTGCTACCAAAAAGAGATAAATCTATTTAAAGATTCCCCTGCCTTCCCAGATATTGCTGGCTTCATAAGAATTTCTTAGTTTGTTGATTTGTTTGTCAGTTTAAGGATGTTTCTTTGAACACCATGTGTTCAAAGCCAGTGTTTTTCAACCAGTGTGCCGTGGCACACTAGTGTGCCGCGAGACATGGTCAGGTGTGCCACGAAGCTCAGAGAGAAAGAAAGCAAGAGAGAGAGAAAGAGAGAAAGAAAGCAAGCAAGAGAGAAAGAAAGCAAGCAAGAGAGAGAAAGAGCGAGAGAGAGAGAAAGAGAACAAGAGAGAGAGAAAGAAAGCAAGAGAGAGAGAGAGAAAGCAAGAGAGAAAGAAAGCAAGAGAGAGAGAAAGAAAGAAAGCAAGAGAGAGAAAGAGCGAGAGAGAGAGAGAAAGAGAACAAGAGAGAGAGAAAGAAAGCAAGAGAGAGAGAAAACAAGAGAAAGAGAGAGAGCAAGAGAGAGAAAGAAAGCAAGAGAGAGAGAGAAAGAGGGAGAGAAGGAGAGAGAGAGAAAGACATAGAGGGAGGTAGGGAGGGAGAGAGAAAGAGCAAAAAAGAGAGGAAGGAAGAGAAAGAAAGAGGGATGGAGAGAGAGAGAAAGAAAGAGGAAGGAAGGGAGAAAGAGGGAGGGAGAAAGAAATAGAGTGAAGGGGAGGAAGAGAGAGAGAGAGAGAATTTTTTTGTCCAAACTTTTTTTAGCCGCCTCCCCTCCCCCCCCCCCCCCCGCTCAATGTGCCCCAGGGTTTCGTAAATGTAAAAAATGTGCCGCGGCTCAAAAAAGGTTGAAAATCACTGTTCAAAGCAATGGAAGCTGCAGTTTAATGTTTCCAAATGTAAAATAATGCACTTGGGCAAAAGGAATCCCCAATCCCAGTATTGTATTGGCAGTTCTGTGCTAGAAAAAACTTCAGTAGAGAAGGATTTAGAGGTAGTAATTTCTGACAGTCTCAAAATGGGTGAACAGTGCAGTCAGGCGGTAGGGAAAGCAAGTAGGATGCTTGGCTGCATAGCTAGAGGTATAACAAGCAGGAAAAGGGAGATTGTGATCCCGCTGTAGAGCGCTGGTGAGACCACATTTGGAATACTGTGTTCAGTTCTGGAGACCTCACCTACAAAAATATATTGATAAAATTGAACGGGTCCAAAGACGGCTACAAAAATGGTGGAAGGTCTTAAGCATAAAACTTACCAGGAAAGACTTAATGAACTCAATCTGTATAGTCTGGAGGACAGAAGGAAAAGGGGGGACATGATCGAAACATTTAAATATGTTAAAGGGTTAAATAAGGTTCAGGAGGGAAGTGTTTTCAATAGGAAAGTGAACAGAAGAACAAGGGGGCACAACCTGAGGTTAGTTGGGGAAAAGATTAGAAGCAATGTGAGAAAATATTATTTTACTGAAAGAGTAGTAGATCCTTGGAACAAACTTCCAGCAGACCTGGTTGGTAAATCCACAGTAACTGAATTTAAACGTGCCTGGGATAAACATATATCCATCCTAAGATAAAATACAAAAAAATAGTATAAAGGAAGACTAGATGGACCGTGAGGTCTTTTTCTGCCGTCAATCTTCTATGTTTTCCATTTCAAATCTGTAAGCTGGAAATCCTCCAGCGACTGAAGTATCTGAATGGCATTAGGAGGTTTGGCCAGACCTCTTTTTTTTAGCCAGACCTGGGGAGGGCATGGGTCCATTTTGGTGCTGGATTAGAGATCAGAGTGAAGATGGAGGGACAATGCCCAGCAGACGCAGGAGCTGGAAAAGGCCGTCCAGCTGCTCGGTCTTGGAGTTATGGGAAGAATGGGGAAAGTTCTGGGCAGAAGAGCCAAGAAGAAGAAGCTAGGAATTCGGAGGTCCAATGCTGTGACTTCAGAAAAGTGCAATTTCAGGAGGGGAAGAGTCCCGGAGATATTTCCACCCAGCTTCACCGCCTTTGCTGTCAGTGGTTGCAGCCAGAAAGGTACACCCAGGCTCAGATACTGGAGCAGTTCCTGGCTGTCATTCCCCCCAGAGATGGAGAAATAGGTGCGGGGTATAGTGGAGACCAGTTCCCAGCCGGTGGCCCTAGCTGAAGACTTCTTGTTGACTCAGAAGTCTGAAAAGATGAAAGAAGAGTTGCAGGAGTGAGAACGTAATTGTGGCAGTTATAATTGAATTTGTCAATGTCTCTCTGGTAGAATTTTCTGGGATTATGAACTCCTAAGACCTACAGTGTTCCCTCGATTTTCACGGGGGATGCGTTCCGAGACCGCCCGCGAAAGTCGAATTTCCGCGAAGTAGAGATGCGGAAGTAAATACACCATCTATGGACAGTATCACAAGCCATCCCTTAATACTTTAAACCCCTAAATTACCATTTCCCATTCCCTTAACAACCATTTACTCACCATTATTACTGGTACTCACCATTGAATAAGACACTTAGTGATCCTGATATTTATAAACATAATTATTTATTAACATTTTTTTGTTGTTGTTGTTATTTGCAAAAATTATTAGTTTGGTAATGACGTTTGACGTCATTGGGCAGGAAATACTGTGGTATAGAAAAAACCCCGTGAAGTATTTTTTAATTAATATTTTTTGAAAAACTGTGGTTTAGACTATTCGCGAAGTTCGAACCCGCAAAAATCGAGGTAATACTGTATTCCATTCTTCTTCCAAAGGATGTATTTGAGGCAATACCCTTATACTCACTTTCCAAAATTAGTGATGGACATTAGGGTCTGCTGGATTTATTTATTTATTGGATTTGTATGCCGCCCCTCTCCGTGGACTCGGGGCGGCTAACAACAGTGATAAAAAACAGAATGTAAAAATCCAATACTACAACAGCTAAAAACCCTTGTTATAAAACCAATCATACATACAAACATACCATGCATAAATTGTAGAAGCCTAGGGGGTAGGATTATCTCAATTCCCCCATGCCTGACAGCAGAGGTGGGTTTTGAGGAGCTTACGAAAGGCAAGGAGGGTGGGGGCTATTCTGATCTCCTGGGGGAGTTGGTTCCAGAAGGTCGGGGCCGCCACAGAGAAGGCTCTTCCCCTGGATTGAGAGTGCAGTATGGTAATTCATTTCTATCTCTGTGCCCTTCCCTTCTTTATCGCCCCAGCTAATTTCTAGAAATCTCTGGAAGCTGTGACTGTGTGTCCCAAGGAGAGGATGGATTCATCCAAAGCCTCTCAAGACCTACAGTTAAGGGAGAACTTCCAGAAAAGGCAAACTCTGAACATCACGCCAGGTAACAGAAACTTTTTCCATGTGATGTGAGATTGAGATGTCCCTCCAATTCTTTTGCTTATCTTAAGCAGAATCTATTTCTGGCTATTTCCTGATAACAATCTGTTTTTCCCCCCTCACAGATAATAGAAAGTGGTCCTCAATATTTTTAGAATCATCTCTTTGTGTTGGAGCTGAAACAATGGCTGAAACTCTGCCACAGGTAGTAGAAGAAATATTGGAAATTCAGTTCTTGGAGTTTAATGTGTAACTGTGCTGTTTCTAATACACTGTCAAACTATTTCCTAAGTCTGCGCTACTATTGATCTTCGCATTGGTCCCATCACCCATCTCCTCCCACAAATGACTGTATGACTATAACTTTTTTGCTAGTATCCTTACAATTTATATTGACTGGTTCCTAATATGATTGGATGGATAGCTTATATGTACCTGGACTATCATTAAGTGTTGTACCTTATGATTATTGATGAAATTTTCTTTTATGTACACTGAGAGCATATGCACCAAGACAAATTGCTTATGTGGCCAAGCATACTTAGGCAATAACATTCTATTCTATTCTATTCTATTCTATTCTATGCAATAGCATTCTATTCCATTCTGTTCTATTCTATTCTAGGCAATATTTATTTATTTATTTATTTTATTTTATTTATCTATCATCTATCTATCTATCTATCTATCTATCTATCTATCTATCTATCTATCTATCTATTTATTTATTGGATTTGTATGCCGCCCCTCTCCGTAGACTCGGGGCGGCTAGCAACAGTAATAAAAACAGCATGTAACAATCCAATACTAAAACAACTAAAAAAAACCTTATTATAAAACCAAACATACATACAAACATACCATGCATAAAATTGTAAAGGCCTAGGGGGAAAGAATATCTCAGTTCCCCCATGCCTGGCGGCAGAGGTGGGTTTTAAGAAGCTTACGAAAGGCTAGGAGGGTGGGGGCAACTCATACCTGGGGGGAGTTGGTTCCAAAGGGTCGGGGCCACCACAGAGAAGGCTCTTCTCCTGGGTCCCGTCAAATGACATTGTTTAGTTGACGGACCCGGAGAAGGCCCACTCGGTGGGACCTAACTGGTCGCTGGGATTCGTGCGGCAGAAGGCGGTCTCGGAGATATTCTGGTCCGGTGCCATGAAGGACTTTATAAGTCATAACCAACACTTTGAATTGTGACCGGAAATTGATCGGCAACCACTGCAGACTGCGGAGTGTTGGTGTAACATGGGCATACCTAGGGAAACCCATGACTGCTCTCGCAACTGCATTCTGCACGATCTGAAGTTTCCAAACACTCTTCAAAGGTAGCCCCATGTAGAGAGCGTTACAGTAGTCAAGCCTCGAGGTGATGAGGGCATGAGTGACTGTGAGCAGTGACTCCTGGTCCAGATAGGGCCGCAATTGGTGCACCAGGCGAACCTGGGATAATAACATTCTATTCTTCTAAGCAGGACATTGCAAATTCACCCTGAAATGAAGCTACCTGTTCCTTCCTTCTTCACCCTTCTGATTCAGACTCAGATTTAGTTGGCCAGATGTTGTCTCAGCTGGAGACCTTCTTTCAGTCTCCCAGGGTCATTCCCACATACCATTACAAGCTCTGCAACATTTACACGAAGGTGTGGAGTGGGGATAAGGTTTAGCCGCCTTAGGGAATAAACTAAGCCATTGGCAAAGATGTCAAATGTGTTTCCTACATGTCCTTCTCCTCATCCTTGAAATAATTGAAGTCATTGATAAGTGTTAAGTTTAAGACACAACTATTTATTTATTTATTTATTTATTTATTTATTTATTTATTTATTTATTTATTTATTTATTTATTTATTTATTTTGTCCAATACATAATACACATTGAAGAGAAAGAAGAGGGAGATTATGATCCCGCTATATAGAGTGCTGGTGAGACCACATTTGGAATACTGTGTTCAGTTCTGGAGACCTCTCCTACAAAAAGATATTGACAAAATTGAACGGGTCCAAAGACGGGCTACAAGAATGGTGGAAGGTCTTAAGCATAAAACCTATCAGGAAAGACTTAATGAACTCAATCTGTATAGTCTGGAGGACAGAAGGAAAAGGGGGAACATGATCGAAACATTTAAATATGTTAAAGGCTTAAATAAGGTCCAGGAGGGAAGTGTTTTTAATAGGAAAGTGAACACAAGAACAAGGGGACACAATCTGAAGTTAGTTGGGGGAAAGATCAAAAGCAACATGAGAAAATATTATTTTACTGAAAGAGTAGTAGATCCTTGGAACAAACTTCCAGCAGGCGTGGTAGATAAATCCACAGTAACTGAATTTAAACATGCCTGGGATAAACATATATCCATCCTAAGATAAAATACAGAAAATAGTATAAGGGCAGACTAGATGGACCATGAGGTCTTTTTCTGCCGTCAGACTTCTATGTTTCTAAGATATGTAATAATATAAGTAAAGAAAAGAATAGAAGATAAGATATAAAAGTATAGGTGAACATATTTGAAAGGAAGAAAAGATAAATGAGATAAGGAGAGACAATTGGACAGGGGACAGACCTCTTACTGACCTCTAAGGAACCTGGAGAGGTCAATCGTGGATAGTCTAAGGGAGAAATGTTTGGGGTTATTAATTGACCAAGAAAACTATTTTAGTTGGCTTCATTGAAAGACAGTCCAATTCCTTTTAATTTGATAGAATATATTTCAGTTGTGCCCATCAGCCAGAAACTGAGTGATCTCTTTTTAAATTCTGCAGAAGATGGCCATTTTCTTCACTGGATCTCTCTCTTTGAATTGGTGAAAGAAAACTGCCAAATAATTTTTGGAATTGTCTATTAATAGGAAAACTTGTCTCCTTGTTTAGGATGGTTTGTCCTTTGAAGAAGTGGCCGTGTATTTCTCCGAGGAGGAGTGGTCTCAACTGGATGCTGACCAAAAAGCGCTCCACGGGGAAGTCATGCTAGAGACCATCAGGAATTTGGCTTCTCTGGGTAAGAATCCCTATCTGGGGTCAGAAGCAGAGAGAGGACATGGGGAGTGGGCTCAGATATTATATTACTTTTTGTTTGTTTGTTTGTTTGCTATCTGTCTATCCATCCACCCACCCACCCACCCACCCATTGTTAGCCACCCTGAGTCTACGGAGAGGGGCGGCATACAAATCAAATAAATAAATAAATAAATCTGGCCCACTGGATGCTCTGCACAACCAGCCCGCCCACTCCATTCCTCCGTCAGTCTTTGTTTCCTTATTGCCACGATAGGGTAGGAAGCTGTGTGACGTGTTCAACAGACCAGATCACATGCTTCACCTCCGTGCCTCTGCTGCCCCCTTCAAGCCATGGCAGGTGGGGGTACTGCCACTTCCCAACCCTTATGGGCCTGGCCCCCACAGCCCAACCTTGTCCCCCAGCTCTTGAACACACGACCAGAACGCCAGTGATTTCAAGCTGGTCAGACCCTCCTGCCCCCTCCCTAGGGAAACCACAATGCTCAGTGAAATAGCGTTTGACACCCCTGATTTAACGGTAGATTTAAATAGGATTATTTATTTATTTATTTATTTATTTATTTATTTATTTATTTATTTATTTATTTATTTATTTATTTAGATTTGTATGCCGCCCCTCTCCGCAGACTCGGGGCGGCTCACAGCATAACATAACAGTTTGTATTTATGTATGTATGTATGTATTTATTTATGTATGTATGTATGTATGTATGTATGTATGTATGTATGTATGTATTTATGTATTTATTTATTTATTTATGTATTTATTTATTTATTTATTTATTTATTTATTTATTTATTTATTTATTTATTTATTTATTTATTTATTTATTTATTGGATTCGTTTGCCGCCCCTCTCCGTAGACTCGGGGCGGCTAACAACAGTAATAAAAAACCATCATATAAATCCAATACTAAAAACAACTAAAAAACCCTTATTATAAAACTAAACATCCATACCAACAAACATACCATGCATAAATTGTAAAGGCCTAGGGGGAAAGAATGTCTCAATTCCCCCACGCCTGACGGCAGAGGTGGGTTTTAAGAAGCTTATGAAAGGCAAGGAGGGTGGGGGCAGTTCTAATCTCTGGGGGGAGTTGATTCTAGAGGGCCGGGGCTGCCACAGAGAAGGCTTTTCCCCTGGGCCCCGCCAAGCGACATTACTTTGTTGACGGGACCCGGAGAAGGCCAACTCTGTGGGACCTAACCGGTCACTGGGATTCGTGCGGCAGAAGTCGGTCTCGTAGATACCCTGGTCCGATGCCATGAAGGGCTTTATAGGTGATGACCAACACTTTGAATTGTGATCGGAAACTGATCGGCAACCAATGCAGACTGCGGAGTGTTGGTGTTTCATGGGCATAATATTTTTACCCCTAGGCAAAATGAGTGCAAAAAGAAAAAGCTATTCTGTCGAGTTCAAGAAAGGAATCGTGGAGGATTCTCTGAACAAGAATCTTACGACTTTCTGCAAAGACAGGAAGTTGGACCTCCGAATGGTCCGAAAATGGCGAGCAGAGTACTATAACCTCAGTCAACAGGTGGACGAAGGAAATGCTAAGAAGCGCCGGTGTGGGTCAGGTCGTCACCCCTTGTTTCCTGAGCTGGAAGACATCATCTGCGAATGGATTGCTGACAGGAGAGCAAACGGTTTAGTTGTGCACAGGGCTGGTATTCAAACATTTGCCGTTGCAATGGCACTACAGTTAGAAATACCCCCGGGAGAATTCAAAGCATCAAATCGTTGGCTGGACGGCTTCCTTCGTCGATATAAACTGTCTCTAAGAAGATAGACAGCACTGTTTAAGCTGGACGATATTGATTATTAAACATATGCAGTGATACCTCGTCTTACAAACGCCTCGTGATACAAACTTTTCGAGATACAAAGATTTTTTTGCCCTCTTCTTACAAACTATTTTCACCTTACAAACCCACCGCCGCCGCTGGGATGCCCCACCTCCGGACTTCCGTTGCCAGTGAAGCACCCGTTTTTGCGCTGCTGGGATTCCCCTGAGGCTCCCCTCCATGGGAAACCCCACCTCTGGACTTCCGTATTTTTGTGATGCTGCAGGGGAATCTCAGCAGGGGAATCCCAGCAACGCAAAAACGGGCGCTTCGCTGGCAATGGAAGTCAGGAGGTGGGGTTTCCCAGCGAGGGGAGCCTCAGTGAAATTGCAGCATCGCAAAAACACAGAAGTCCGGAGGTGGGGTTTCGAGGACTTCGGTGCTTTTGCAATGCTGCGATTTCACCGATGCTCCCTTCGCTGGGAAACCCCACCTCCGGACTTCCGTTGCCAGCGAAGCACCCGTTTTTGCACTGCTGGGATTCCCCTGCTGGGATACCCCTGCAGCATCATAAAAACACAGAAGGAAGTCCGGAGGTGGGGTTTCCCATAGAGGGGAGCCTCAGGGGAATCCCAGCAGCGCAAAAATGGGTGCTTCGGCTGGCAAAAAGGGTGAATTTGGGGTTTGCACGCATTAATCGCTTTTCCATTGATTCCTATGGGAAATATTGTTTCGTCTTACAAACTTTTCACCTTAAGAACCTTGTCCCGGAACCAATTAAGTTTGTAAGACAAGGTATCACTGTACTTGCATTCAAGTTCTTTTTGATAGCATCAACTTTTCTAAATTCCGTGTTTTCCTGAAAATACAACTTATCCCCAAAATAAGCCTAGACTGATTTTTGAGGGGATGGGCATAATATAAGTCCTAGCTTCAAAATGAGCCCTAGAGAAGGGTGGGCGAGGCCAGCAAAGGAGGCAGCCCCTTCCCCAATTACCTCATACAGGTTCATGTAGGGATTAGGCCCTGCGGAGGGTGTGTGTCGGAATACTAGAGTGACCTATTGAGTGAATGGTAAATTGAATGTTTTAAAGTTTTTAGGATCTTTTAAAGTCTTTTAATTGTAATTAATTGGATCAAATTGTTTTACTCTGTACTCTATGTTTGTTGTGAGCCGCCCAGAGTCCACGGAGAAGGGCAGCATACCAATCCAATAAATAAATAATAAATAAATAAATAAATACTGCTTACCTTAAGCAGGCCCCTTATGCCTACATGACCTGGATTAAACAATGACACAGATAAAACTGCCATGAGGCTAACACACCAGGCTGCACTTTTATCTGTAGCACTAATTACAGCAGCCCCACCCAACCACAGGTGGCCTCATTTTCTCTTGTAATAATCCTTCAGTTGTTGTCTCCTATGCATCACTAAGCATGCGTGGATGTGTCATTAATTCTTGTTCAGAATCCAGGGATGATACAGGTGATTGATGTCTTCCTGGGCTGTTTGCCAAACTCCCCTCTTCCCTGTCACTCACGCTTCCTTGGTCAGAGGAGACAGATTCTACTGGAAGCAAAACAGGCCTGCGGCATGTGGATGTCTCCCACACCTCCACCTCCACATTGCTTGGGGCAGGAGCTGCGCCGGAGCTAACCACAACAATAACTCTGATCATCCAGTTATTGTCTGTACGTGTTTCGTTTTCAGCACTAAGTAAAATATAGAACAGGAGAGGGAAATAATCTTTTAAGGCTTTCAAGTCTTTTCTTAGTGTATTTTAGTCGGAACGGGTAGATCTGTCCATCACCAGTCTTCCTCCGCTTGTGTGGCCTTTAGAGCTTAAGGCCCACCTTGCTAGGCATAACGAGCGCCTTTAATCTCCAATAGAAAGGGAATCCTTCGCTCCAGCAAGTGGGTGCCTCCAACAAACCAATGCCAGGAATGTCCCTCTTCCCCCCACGTCGTCCTCCAGACGAACTGTGCCCCGAAAGGTCTCCGAAATAAAAGGAAAAAGCAGCCTCGAGAGGGAGACGACCCTCTTTACAGCTGCTGCACCCCAAGCGGTCAACCGACATAGAAGTCAAATAAAATAAATAAATAATTTTTTTAAAAAATGAAATGGTATATTTGTGATGTAAATACATAGAAACATAGAAGACTGACGGCAGAAAAAGACCTCATGGTCCATCTAGTCTGCCTTTATACTATTTTTTGTATTTTATCTTACAATGGATATATGTTTATCCCAGGCATGTTTAAATTCAGTTACTGTGGATTTACCAACCACGTCTGCTGGAAGTTTGTTCCAAGGATCTACTACTCTTTCAGTAAAATAATATTTTCTCATGTTGCTTTTGATCTTTTCCCCAACTAACCTCAGATTGTGTCCCCTTGTTCTTGTGTTCACTTTCCTATTAAAAACACTTCCCTCCTGGACCTTATTTAACCCTTTAACATATTTAAATATTTCGATCATGTCCCCCCCTTTCCCTTCTGTCCTCCAGACTATACAGATTGAGTTCATTAAGTCTTTCCTGATACGTTTTATGCTTAAGACTTTCCACCATTTTTGTAGCTGGTCTTTGGACCTGTTCAATTTTATCAATATCTCCCTCTTCCTGCTTGTTATACCTCTAGCTATGCAGTCAAGCATTGTACTTGCTTTCCCTACTGCCTGACTGCACTGTTCACCCATTTTGAGACTGTCAGAAATCACTACCCCTAAATCCTTCTCTTCTGAAGTTTTTTTTCACTGACTATAGCCCTTACATTATATAAACATAGAAGACTGACGGCAGAAAAAGACCTCATGATCCATCTAGTCTGCCCTTATACTATTTTTTGTATTTTATCTTAGGATGGATCTATGTTTATCCCAGGCATGTTTAAATTCAGTTACTGTGGATTTACCAACCACGTCTGCTGGAAGTTTGTTCCAAGGATCTACTACTCTTTCAGTAAAATAATATTTTCTCATGTTGCTTTTGATCTTTCCTCCAACTAACTTCAGATTGTGTCCCCTTGTTCTTGTGTTCACTTTCCTATTAAAAACACTTCCCTCCTGAACCTTATTTAACCCTTTGATATATTTAAATGTTCCGATCATGTCCCCCCTTTGACTTCTGTCCTCCAGACTATATAGATTGAGCTCATTAAGTCTTTCCTGATACGTTTTATGCTTAAGACCTTCCACCATTCTTGTAGCCCGTCTTTGGACCCCTTCAATTTTGTCAATATCTTTTTGTAGGTGAGGTCTCCAGAACTGAACACAGTATTCCAAATGTGGTCTCACCAGCACTCTATACAGCGGGATCACAGTCTCCCTCTTCCTGCTTGTTATACCTCTAGCTATGCAGCCAGCGCTATGCATCTTTCGTGAGAACCACTGCTTTAGAGAGACGCTCTCCTTCATATCCAGCCCCATCTTCCTTGGCCCCGTGGAACCTGCTCTGGTCCTCCGCACCTTTGCAGGATCCCCTGCCATAGCGCACAGAGTCCACCAGGGGTCTCCCTCGTCAGCGCTTGGAAAGGATGGAAAGTCTCCTTCCGGAAGGAACTGAGCATGCGCCCGGCTCTTTCGCCGACTTAAAACTTTCCGGGAAAGGCTGGGAGCGGGTCTGCTTTTTCTACGGCTCCCCCCCGCTGTGAACCTTCGGTTGAGCCAGGAAGCTGAGAGGCGGTGAGGAATTCTCTTACGGGGGAGATCCAGGCGTGACTCGGAGTGGGTGGGGTGGGGGGCTCTTTTCTCGGACGCTGGAGGCGAGTCTGGAGCATTCAAAGCTTCATCAAGGTCCAGGTAGCGGGGGCGGGGAGGGAGTTTGAGGTCCCATGTTCCCCTGCCACCCCGTGGGAGAAAGAAAGGGACGCGCAGGGTAGCTCAGCACCTGCCGCGTTTTCTCCAGGAAGAAAATCGGTCGCCAGAAAGAGTGGATCCCCCCGTTTCCTTTCCAAAACACACAGGACGTCTGGATTCCTGGACAATTCCCTGCACATTTCTTGGGCCCCTTTTTCAGAAGGGGTTTCTCTCGCCTCCCCTTCCCTGGGCCCAGAGAAGCGACCGGCCAAAGTTCCTCCTGTTGGCTTTGTATGCAAAGCTGCATTTCTTTGTGGAAGGAGTTGAGTGCAAAACGTGTAAGGATGGAACTCTCTTTCCTCCTATCCCCACCATCTCTAAAGAATCTGTTACAGAGGTCTTCAACCTTGGCAAGTTTAAGACCTCTGTGTTAGAAGAATGGCAGTGCATTTCATGGTGGCTTGTTAATTGTGGCTTCTGGAGGTCACCCAGGAGTTTGGGCCAGGAAGTTCATGCATTTCAGGTGCTCCAGGTTTTACTAGAAATTCAAATGTTGATTGAGCTTCCTGCTAAATCGGTTTAGATAGGCACCCACATGGTTATTTTTGTTTGTGTGACTGGAGACATAATTTGGATTATGCAAAGGGTTGTTTCGTTTATGATTTGATACAAATAATTAGGAAATAGGAACCCAAAACATATTTATTTATCCAATACTGTATTTTGATTCCTGAATAGAAGTTGAGGCAGAGGGGTGATAGCAAACTTTCTGCAAACATAATTAAGTATATCTAATAAGATCCTCCCTTCTCCCCTGCTCCCTTTGCAGAACTCGGTGGGTTCATAAGAATTCCTTCCTTCCCTCGTTCCTTCCTTCCTTCCTCCCTCCCTCCCTCCATTTCTCTTTCCTTCCTTCCTCTCTCCATTTCTTCTTCCTTCCTTCCTCCCTCCATCTCTCTTTCCTTCCTTCCTTCCTCCCTCCCTCCCTCTCTCCATTTCTCTTTCCTTCCTTCCTCCCTCTCTCCATTTCTCCTCCCTCCCTCCCTTCCTTCCTTCCTTTTTTAGTGTGATGCTCAGTATTCAATTTTGCAACCATATTGAACATCCTTGTGTTTTTCATTTCAGTTCTGTAAACTGGAGATCTTTGTGGTTCCTCTGCAGACCAGAGTGTGTTGTGAAGGAAGAGGGCTGAATGGCGTTAGGAAGTTCGGCCAGACCTCTTGTGATTAGGAAGACCTGGGAAGATGCACGGGTCCATTTCGGAGTTGGATTAGAGACCAGAGAGAAGATGGAGGGACAAAGCCTAGCAGATGCAGGAGTTGGAAAGGAGGAGGACAAAGCCTAGCAGATGCAGGAGTTGTGTGTGTGATTGGACACATAATTTGGATTATGCAAAGGGTTGTTTCGTTTATGATTTGATACAAATAATTAGGAAATAGGAACCCAAAACATATTTATTTATCCAATATTTTGATTCCTGAATAGAAGTTGAGGCAGAGGGGTGATAGCAAACTTTCTGCAAACATAATTAAGTATATCTAATAAGATCCTCCCTTCTCCCCTGCTCCCTTTGCAGAACTCGGTGGGTTCATAAGAATTCCTTCCTTCCCTCGTTCCTTCCTTCCTTCTTTCCTTCCTCCCTCCCTCCCTCTATTTCTCTTTCCTTCCTTCCTTCCTCTCTCCATTTCTCCTTCCTTCCTCCCTCCATCTCTCTTTCCTTCCTTCCTTCCTTCCTTCCTCCCTCTCTCCATTTCTCTTTCCTTCCTCCCTCCCTCTCTCCATTTCTCCTCCCTCCCTCCCTCCCTCCCTCCCTTCCTTCCTTTTTTAGTGTGATGCTCAGTATTCAATTTTGCAACCATATTGAACATCCTTGTGTTTTTCATTTCAGTTCTGTAAACTGGAGATCTTTGTGGTTCCTTTGCAGACCAGAGTGTGTTGTGAAGGAAGAGGGCTGAATGGCGTTAGGAAGTTCGGCCAGACCTCTTGTGATTAGGAAGACCTGGGAAGATGCACGGGTCCATTTCGGAGTTGGATTAGAGACCAGAGAGAAGATGGAGGGACAAAGCCTAGCAGATGCAGGAGTTGGAAAAGGCCCTCCAGCTACTCAGCCTTGGAGCTGTGGGAAGAATGGGGCAAATTCTGGGCAAAAGAGCCATGAAGAGGCATCCAATAGTTCAGAGGCCCAAGGCTGTCACTTCATAAAAGTGCAGTTCCAGGAGGGGAGTCGTCCCCGAGATGTTTGCACTCAGCTTCACCGCCTTTGCCGTCAGTGGCTGCAGCCAGAAAGACACACCAAGGCTCAGATGCTGGACCTGGTGCTCCTGGAGCAGTTCCTGGCTGTCCTTCCCCCAGAGATGGCAAGATGGGTGCGGGAATGTGGAGCGGAGACCAGTTCCCAGGCGGTGGCCCTGGCTGAAGGCTTCTTGCTGACCCAGGAGGAGGAAAAGATGCAAGAAGAGTTGCAGGTTGGAGAATATCTAAAGAGAATCTATCTGAATTTGTCAATGTCTCTCTGGCAGAATTTTCTGGGGTTACGGGCTGCTAAGATCTCTTATTATTCTTCCAGAGGATGAATTTCTATTCTGGCATTCCAGCTTAGAAACATAGAAACATAGAAGACTGACGGCAGAAAAAGACCTCATGGTCCATCTAGTCTGCCCTTATACTATTTCCTGTATTTTATCTTACAATGGATCTATGTTTATCCCAGGCATGTTTAAATTCAGTTACTGTGGATTTACCAACCACGTCTGCTGGAAGTTTGTTCCAAGGATCTACTACTCTTTCAGTGAAATAATATTTTCTCACGTTGCTTTTGATCTTTCCCCCAACTAACTTCAGATTGTGTCCCCTTGTTTTTGTGTTCACTTTCCTATTAAAAACACTTCCCTCCTGGACCTTATTTAACCCTTTGACATATTTAAATGTTTCGATCATGTCCCCCCCTTTCCCTTCTGTCCTCCAGACTATACAGATTGAGTTCATTAAGTCTTTCCTGATACATTTTATGCTCAAGACCTTCCACCATTCTTGTAGCCCGTCTTTGGACCCGTTCAATTTTGTCAATATGTTTTTGTAGGTGAGGTCTCCAGAACTGAACACAGTATTCCAAATGTGGTCTCACCAGCACTCTATATAAGGAGATCACAATCTCCCTCTTCCTGCTTGTTATACCTCTAGATATGCAGCCAAGCATCCTACTTGCTTTCCCTACCGCCTGACTGCACTTTTCACCCATTTTGAGACTGTCAGAAATCACTACCCCTAAATCCTTTTCTTCTGAAGTATTTGCTAACACAGAACTTAACCAATGGACTTTGTTAAGTTGTTAATGAGATGGTATCTGCTGAGCTGAGTATTCAATACTGATAATTCATGTCTATCTATCTACTCTTCCTTTCTCTCTTATGACCCATCTTCTCCATAAGTCCTTGCAAGCTTTCATCGAGTATCCCCAGGGATGGAAAGATTTGTCGAAATTCTCACAAGAGCTGCTATTCAGGGAAAGCTTCCAGGAGGGTCAAAATCAGGACATCACAACAGGTAACAGAAGCTCTTTCCATGGGATGTGAAGTTTGGACATCCATCCATCTTATTGTTTTGTTCACCTTGAGTGGAATCTCTCTCTCTCTTTTAACAGTCTGCTTCTACCATTTTCTGCCTCACAGATAATAGGAAGCTGTCCTTGGTATTTTCAGAAGGGCCTTTTCTTTGTGGTAGAGCTGAAAGAGTGGCTGAACTTCTACCTCAGGTAAGAGGGGGAATATTGGAAAGGTCCAAAGAAAAACTTGGAATGGATTCATTTTATTCTGTATAATTTTCTTTTTTCCCCAAAATACTTTATTAATTTTCCATAAAAGGACATACAGACTCACAAACATTTAAACACATAGTGTTGTGATTCAGCCTGAGGCTCCTCAGGGACCGGCTGGAGCTCTGCCGGATCCATGCCCAGAGGAGGAGGACAGTGACCAGGAGGGGGAGGACCAGGCAGACGGGGGAGAGGAACGCCAGGAAGAGGAGGACAGAGAGCAGCCTGAGACCCCGGGGGGGGGGGGGGGCTCTCCCCAGCTAGTAGCCTGGATTCATTGGATGAAGACGCACAGGCTATAATAGACATGAGGCAGCGACGTGCAGCTCAAAGACAGGGCCAATTAGAAAGGTATTTCCATCCCTGAATTGGCAACAGCTGGGTTTGGGTGTGGTTCTCCGCAGCAGGGTTGAAAAGGCAGGCCCGCCCTTACAGTCTTGTGGAGAGTTATCAACTGGGAGTCCTGTGACCTTGCTTCGATTCTCAGCGTTTCTGATCTTGGCTTGTGGCCTAGAAGTCTGGAAGACTTGGGGGAGGCGTGGGTTTTATTATCTCCAGCGTTGTTTTTGCCAGCAAGAATCCTGTTTTATTGCCTGGCCTTCGTGAAACCTCTGTGAAGCTTCATCGTGTTCCTGTCTGTAAGAACAGTTTTTGTTACCTGTGTTTGCTTTGAATTATATAAACTGCCTTTGCTTTTTACCAGTGTGTCTGGCTACTCTGTTTGGTTGGTGTTGGCGTCTGGGGGGACCCAGACGGAACACATAGTAGGGGTTACAATTACCCCTCTCTTCTTGAAGTCAATTTTTAATACTGAAAAAAGGATAAATTCTTAAGTCATTAAGTCAACATAGTATTCTAAGTGAAAAGAAGAATTTTGTTTACATATTCTAATAAACATAGGGTTAAGTTAGTAAAAAAAGAAAAACCAACAAAAAATTCCAATAACATTTTGATATATTCATGCAATTTTCGTAACCTTAATTTTAATTTTATTTTTGTCTATCCATGTATAAACTTTATTCCAGATAATATAAAATTCAGATTCTGTATAATTTTCAATGGGTGGTATTGCTGTTTTAGGTCATGACAATTTTTAGATGAGGTCAATGAAAATTCACACGCAGTTTAACCTATTGGTCCCTTCTGATAAGCTTTCTCCACCCTCCTGGTTCAGGTTCATTCATTGACCAGATGATGTCTTGATCGGAGATCTTCCATCTGTCTCTCAGAGTTGTCCCCACTACCATTACAAGCTTTATTAACACTCCCAACACAGATGGATTTTCCCCTTCTGCCAATGATAAGGGGTGAATTGGAGCCAATGCAAGGGGTGGGTTTAATGCCCAACTGTAGATCTATTTTAATTGGCTTCACTGAAAAGTATCACAATCTTCCCATTGTGATGAAATGTGCTTCACTTGGGCCAAATGGGCGATATGATCCCAATCTGAATTCTGCAGAAGATGCTTATTTTGCTGATAGGATCTCTCTGCTTGATGTGGTGAAAGAAAAGTAATTAATTAATTCATTCAATTTAATTAATTAACTTGACTTATACGCCGCCCCTCTCTGTGGACTTGGGGTGGCTCACAACATTTCAATAAAAATACAATATATAAAACACTTTTAAATTTGGGAGTCACTGCTCACAGTCACTCATGCCCTCATCACCTCGAGGCTCGACTACTGTAACGCTCTCTACATGGGGCTACCTTTGAAGAATGTTTGGAAACTTCAGATCGTGCAGAATGCAGCTGCGAGAGCAATCATGGGCTTTCCTAAATATGCCCATGTCACACCAACACTCCACAGTCTGCATTGGTTCCCGATCAGTTTCCGGTCACAATTCAAAGTGTTGGTTATGACCTATAAAGCCCTCCATGGCATCGGACCAGAATATCTCCGGGACCGCCTTCTGCCGCACGAATCCCAGCGACCAGTTAGGTCCCACAGAGTTGGCCTTCTCCAGGTCCCGTCGACTAAACAATGTTTTCTGGTGGGACCCAGGGGAAGAGCCTTCTCTGTGGCGGCCCCGACCCTCTGGAACCAGCTCCCCCCTGAGATTAGGATTGCCCCCACCCTCCTTGCCTTTCGTAAGCTCCTTAAGACCTATCTCTGTCGTCAGGCATGGGGGAATTGAGACATCTTCCCCAGGCCTATATAATTTATGTATAGTATGTTGTGTGTATGTTTTTTAAATTATGGGTTTTTAGCTCTTTGAAATATTAGATTTGTATTTTACATTGTCCTTTGTTATTGCTGTGAGCCACCCCGAATCTACAGAGAGGGGCGGCATACAAATTTAATTAATAAATAAATAAATAAATAAATCCAATTAACAGTAAAATTAATTTAAAATATTATTTTTTAAAAGCTAAACATTTAAAAGTCAAACATTCAGAAACATACTACAACATCCTACACATTCACTGGCCAGGGGTTGGCGGCATAAAAACGTTTTCAAATTCTTACGAAAGGCAAGGAGGGTGTGGGCAGTGTGAATATCTGGGGGGAATTCATTCCAGAGGGCCGGGCCCCCCACAGAGAAGGCTCTTCCCCTAGGACCCACCAAGTGACATTGTCTAGTTGACAGAACCTGGAGGCGGCCAACTCTGTGGGACCTGACCAGACACTGGGATTCGTGTGGCAGAAGGCGGCCCCATAAGTATGTTTATGTTTATGTTTGTTTATGTTTATTTAGATTTGTAATCTGGTCCCATGCCACGTAGGGCTTTATAGGTCATAACCAACACTTTGAACCGGGTCTGGAAACCAATTGGCAGCCAGTGCAGTCCGCGGAGTGCTGGGCATACCTTGGAAGGCCCATGACTGCTCACGTGGCTGCATTCTGCACAATTTGTAGTTTCCGAACACTTTTCAAAGGTATCCCTATGTTCTTGGGTTTATCTGTTAATAGGGAAACTTTTTTCCTTGTTTAGGATGTTCTGTCTTTTGAGGAAGTGGCCGTGTATTTCTCCGAGGAGGAGTGGTCTCAGCTGGATCCTTCCCAAAAAGCTCTCCATGGGGAAGTCATGCTGGAGAATTCCAGGAATTTGGCCTCTTTGGGTAAGAACCCATAACTTTGCTTAGAAACATATAGAAGGCATGGGTGGGTGGAGGGCTTAGATATTTCTGATAAAAAATGATCACTTTTAATTTTTTTTATTTTTTTAAATATATATTTATTAAATTTTTCCATTTTTTTTAAAAAAAAGTACATAATCATATTTACAGATGAATCTACATCATATATGCATTCCTATCGACATTGTATTTATTTATTTATTATTTGGATTTGTATGCCGACCCTCTCCGAAGACTCGGGGCGGCTCACAACAAGTGAAAAAAACAATCCAATACATAATCCAATTAATTAAAATATTAAAAGTTTTTTTAAAAAACCCATATGCTAACAGACACACACACAAGCATACCATGTATAAATTAAACGTGCCCAGGGGGAGATGTTTCAGTTCCCCCATGCCTGACGGCAAAGGTGGGTTTTAAGGAGTTTACGGAAGGCAGGAAGAGTAGGGGCAGTTCTGATCTCCGGGGGGAGTTGGTTCCAGAGAGTCGGTGCCGCCACAGAGAAGGCTCTCCCCCTGGGGCCCGCCAACCGACATTGTTTAGTTGACGGGACCCAGAGGAGGCCCACTCTGTGGGACCTAATTGGTCGCTGGGATTCGTGCGGCAGAAGGCGGTCTCGGAGATATTCTGGTCCGATGCCATGAAGGGCTTTAAAGGTCATAACCAACACTTTGAATTGTGACCGGAAACTGATCGCCAGCCAATGCAGACTGCGGAGTGATGGTGAAACATGGGCATACCTGGGTAAGCCCATGACTGCTCTCGCAGCTGCATTCTGCACGATTTGAAGTTTTTGAACACTTTTCAAAGGTAGCCCCATGTAGAGAGCATTACAGTAGTCGAACCTCGAGGTGATGAGGGCATGAGTGACTGTGAGCAGTGAGTCCCGGTCCAGATAGGGCCGCAACTGGTGCACCAGGCGAACCTGGGCAAACGCCCCCCTCGCCACAGCTGAGAGATGGTTTTCTAATGTGAGCTGTGGATCGAGGAGGACGCCCAAGTTGCGGACCCTCTCTGAGGGGGTCAATAATTCCCCCCCCCCCCAGGGTAATGGATGGACAGATGGAATTGTCCTTGGGAGGCAAAACCCACAGCCACTCTGTCTTAACCGGGTTGAGCTTGAGTCTGTTGACACCCATCCAGGCCCCAACAGCCTCCAGGCACCGGCACATCACTTCCACTGCTTCGTTGACTGGGCATGGGGTGGAGATGTAAAGCTGGGTATCATCCGCATATTGATGATACCTCACCCCATGTCTTTGGATGATCTCGCCCAGCGGTTTCATGTAGATGTTGAATAGCAGGGGGGAGAGGACCGACCCCTGAGGCACCCCACAAGGGAGAGACCTCGGAGCCGACCTCTGACCCCCCACTAACACCGACTGCGACCGGCCAGAGAGGTAGGAGGAGAACCACTGGAGAACAGTGCCTCCCACCCCCAACCCCTCCAGCCGGTGCAGAAGGATACCATGGTCGATGGTATCGAAAGCCGCTGAGAGGTCAAGGAGCACCAGGACAGAGGATAAACCCCTGTCCCGGGCCCGCCAGAGATCATCCATCAACGCGACCAAAGTGGTTTCCGTGCTGTAACCGGGCCTGAAACCCGACTGTTGGGGACCTAGATAATTGTCTTCTAATTACTTTTAGATTTCATGATATTTTATTTCAATGTTTCTTTTGAGTTTCTTTTTTTTTTGTCCATTGGTACCATTTTGTCCAGGTTTCATAATAGTCCGATTCTTTTCGATTATTAAGTTCCATTGTCAATCTGTCCATCTCTGCACAGTCATATATTTTCTTGATGATCTCATTGTCTTCAGGTATTTGCGGATTTTTCCAGTTCTGTGCAAATACAATCCTTGCAGCTGTTGTAATATGCAAGCTTAGATATTTTACATTTTTAGAATAGGTACCTCTCATAATACCCAGTAGAAAAAACTCTGGCGTATATTCTATTTTTGTATTTGTTATTTGACACAACCAATTATTTATTTTCCCCCCAATATTTTCACTTTTTATTTATATGCTGCCTTCACTACTTCTTGAAAGTAAGTTAAGGCACTGGACACACCCAGTATTTTCCCCCAACAACAACACTGCGATATGGATTGTGGTGAGAGACTGGCCCAAAGTTACCCAGCCATCATTCATGCTAAAAGCAGAACTAGTATAGGCAGTCCTTGAATTACAACCAAAATTAAGCCCAAAATTAATGTTGCTAGCAAGAAATTTGTTAAGCAAGTTTTGCTCCATTTTATCACTTTTCTTTCAATTGTTGTTAAATGAATCTCTGCAGTTTAAGTTAGTAACACGTTTGTTAAGTGAATCTGAATTTATTGAATGCAGTGTCCAAAGACCTTTGGGGGTTTGTGGCCACATGGATTTGTCCCGGGTCGTCAAGGGGCTCATACATACTGGAGCTCAAAGATTAGATCAGGCAATTGTCTTAGTTTTGTTGGCAAGTCATTCAATTCTGAAATATGAGAATTGGTGGGAGCCCATTTGGAAACCAGTCTTTGAAAACATTGTAGTTTGGAATCTTCATTTTTGCAACAAACAAACCAAAATATATTGATGATTTTTTTTTGCTAAATTCCAAAAGAAAATATTTGATCATTATCCTAGTTTCCTACATTTTATGCTTTTCTCTTTTAAGGTTATAAGGTTAAAGGCACCTACATGATTTTTTTTGTGACTGGAGACATAATTTGGATTATGCAAAGGTTTGTATCGTTGATGATTTGATACAAATAATTAGGAAATAGGAACCCAAAACATATTTAGATGTATTTATTTATCCAATATTTTGATTCCCAAATAGAAGTTGAGGCAGAGGGGTGATAGCAAACTTTCTGCAAACATAACAAAGTACAGTAGTACCTCTAGATACGGGCTGCTCCACATGCGAGTTACGAGCCACGACAGGAGCGAAATTTCTGTTCGACACCCGAGCTCAAATTTGGGATACGAGCCGAGCTTCCACTAGGTGGCGCAAGAATCCTTGCTTCTGGTTATCTCGGCGGGGAAAAACAAAGTCTAAAGCCATTTGTTCCAGATACGAGTTGATCGACATACGAGCTCCGTTCTGGAACGAATTAAACTCGTATCTAGAGGTACTACTGTATATCTAATAAGATCTCCCCTCCCCCCATTTGCAGAACTCAGTGTGCTCATAAGAATTTATTTTCCTTCCTTCCTTCCTTCCTTCCTTCCTTCCTTCCTTCCCTCCCTCCCTCCCTCCCTCCCTCCTTCCTTCCTTCCTTTTTTGCTAAATTTCAAAAGAAAATATTTGACCATTATCCTAGTTTCCTACATTTTATGCTTTTCTCTTTTAAGGTTATAATGAACAAGTGGATAAGAATTGTAAGGAAGAAGATCAGCTGGTCCATCCGAAAGAGAAAAACAGAAACTCTGCAGATCAAATGCAAACAAAGATTGACGAAACAAACCGATCACAAAACGAAATTAAAAAAAGCTTTCCTTTGGCCAATCGTCTTCTTAGCCATACAGTCATCAACATGGGAGAAATACCCTATAAATTCATGGATTGCGAAATGAGCTTTAATAAATCCGATCATCTCATTTGCCTTAAAGAGACAAATTCAGAAGAGAGACAATATACCTGTATGGAAGACGGAAAGGCCTTTTGTTATGATGACTCTCTTACAATCCATCAAATGAAGCACACTGAAGAAAGACCTTATAAGTGCACGGAGTGTGGGAAGGCCTTTAATTGCAGCATTAATCTTAATTCCCACAAAAGGATCCACACAGGAGAGAAGCCTTATACGTGCATGGAGTGTGGGAAGGCCTTTAATTGCAGCAGCCGTCTGAATTCCCACAAGAGGGTCCACACAGGAGAGATGGGATATCAATGCCCGGAGTGTGGGAAGAGCTTTACTTGTAACAGTCATCTTAACTCCCACAGGAGGATCCACACGGAAGAGAAACCATATCAATGCCTTGAGTGCGGGAAGAGTTTTAAGTGGAACTGTGCTCTCACCTCCCATAAAAGGATCCACACTGGAGAGAAGCCGTATGTATGCATGGAGTGTGGAAAGGGCTTTAGGAAGCATTGCTATCTTACATCCCATAAAAGGATCCACACAGGAGAGAAGCCGTATATGTGCACAGAATGTGGGAAGTGCTTTAAGCAGAATGGGGAACTGGCTTACCATAAAAGGATCCATACAGGAGAGCGGCCTTATAAATGCACGGAGTGTGGAAAGACTTTTACTTGTAACAGTAGTCTTAAAAGCCACAGGTTGATCCACACAGGAGAGAGGCCGTATCGATGTACGGAGTGTGGGAAGGGCTTTAGGAAGAATTGCGATCTTACGTCCCATAAAACGACCCATTCAAGGGAAAAAAACCCTACGAATACATGGAGCGTGGAAAGAACTTTCGAAGAAAATAAACTCTTACTTGCCATACAAAGATCCCCAAGCGGAACAAGCCGTATCAATACAGGTGACGAAAATAACTGAATTGATTTGTGAGATGGTGACTAGAGATAACCAATGGGACTGAGAAAGTGTTTTTCAGTGTAAAACCAATCACATCACTGGCTCCTCCCCATAAACCTGAACACATACATATACAGTGGTACCTCATCTTACGAACGCCTCTTCTAACGAACTTTTCAAGATACGAACCCGGTGTTTAAGATTTTTTTTGCCTCTTCTTCCGAACTATTTTCACCTTACGAACCCAAGCAGTTGCTGTTGGGATGAAGGGGTTTCTTTTTTTCCCCTTTTTTGAAGAAAGAAAAGGGAGGGGCTGCTTGGAGTAGGAAAATTTTGCCGAGAACAAGGTGCTTGCAAAGGAATTGAAAGGGTGTCTTTTTAAGAAAGAAAAGGGAGGAGGGAGGGGCTGCTTGGAGTAGGAAAATTTTGCCGAGAACAAGGTGCTTGCAAAGGAATTGAAAGGGTGTCTTTTTAAGAAAGAAAAGGGAGGAGGGAGGGGCTGCTTGGAGTAGGAAAATTTTGCCGAGAACAAGGTGCTTGCAAAGGAATTGAAAGGGTGTCTTTTTAAGAAAGAAAAGGGAGGAGGGAGGGGCTGCTTGGAGTAGGAAAATTTTGCCCAGAACAAGGTGCTTGCAAAGGAATTGAAAGGGTGTCTTTTTAAGAAAGAAAAGGGAGGGGCGCCCCCCTTGCCTTTCTTCCTTCCCACTCACCCTTTAGCCTAGCCTTGCTTCTTCCACCCGCCCCCTTTAGCTGCTCCTCCCTGCCCTCTGTTCGCCTCCCTTCTAAAGTTTGGGATTTTCCTGAAGGATTTGCACACATTATTTGCTTTTACATTGATTCCTATGGGGAACATTGTTTCATCTTACGAACTTTTCACCTTACGAACCTCCTCCTGGAACCAATTAAGTTCGTATGATGAGGTACCACTGTATATATATGCAGTGTTCCCTCAATTTCCGCGGGGGATGCGTTCCGAGACCGCCCATGAAAGTCGAATTTCCGCAAAGTAGAGATGTGGAAGTAAATACACCATTTTTGGCTATGGACAGTATCACAAGCCATCCCTTAACACTTTAAACTCCTAAATTACCATTTCCCATTCCCTTAACAACCATTTACTCACCATTATTACTGGTACTCACCATTGAATAGTGATCCTGATATTTATAAACATAATTATTTATTAACAATAATTATTTTTTTTTGTTATTTATTTGCAAAAATTATTAGTTTGGCTCAGATGGAAAAAAACGTGGTATAGGAAAAAAACCGCAAAGTATTTTTTAATTAATATTTTTTGAAAAACCGTGGTATAGGCTATCTGCGAAGTTCGAACCCGCGAAAATCGAGGGAACACTGTATTTGAACCGAGGTGGCACAGTGGGAAGACTGCAGTACTGCAGGCCACTAAAGCTAAACCACCAGGTCAGTGGTTCAAATCTCATCAAAGGCTCAAGGTTAACTCAGTCTTCCATCCTTCCGAGGTGGGTAAAATGACCCGGATTGTGGGGGCAATATGCTGGCTCTGTTAAAAAAGTGCTATTGGTAACATGTTGTAAGCTGCCCTGAGTCTAAGGAGAAGGGCGGCATAAAAAGTCTGAATGAATGAATGAATGAATGAACTCTCAAACGCAACCCTGACAAGACGGAGTGGCTGTGGGTTCTGTCTCCCAAGGACAATTCCATCTGTCCGTCCATAACCTGGGGGGCGGAATTATTGACCCCCTTGGAGAGGGTCCCAACTTTGGCGTCCTCCGCGATCCACAGCTTAGATTAGAGCACCACCTTTCAGCTGTGGCAAGGGGGGAGTTTGCCCAGGTTCACCTGGTGCACCAGTTGCAGCCCTATTTGGACTGGGAGTCATTGTTCACAGTCACTCATGCCCTCATCACCTCGAGGTTCGACTACTGCATTGCTCTCTTCATGGGGCTATGTTTGAAAAGTGTTTGGAAACTTCAGATCGTGCAGAACGCGGCTACGAGAGCAATCATGGGCTTTCCCAGATATGCCCATGTTTCGTCAACACTCCGCAGTCTGCACTGGCTGCCAATCAATTTCCGGTCACAATTGAAAGTGTTGGTTATGACCTATAAAGCCCTACATGGCATCGGACCAGAATACCTCCGGGACCGCCTGCTGCAGCAAGAATCCCAGCAACTGATTAGGTCCCACAGAGTTGGCCTTCTCCGGGTCCCGTCGACAAAACAATGTTGTTAGGCGGGACCCAGGGGAAGAGCCTTCTCTGTGGCGGCCCCGGCCCTCTGGAATCAACTCCCCCTGGAGATTAAGACTGCCCCCACCCTCCTTGCCTTTCGTAAACTCTTGAAAACCCACCTATGTCGCCAGTCATGGGGGAATTAATATATCCTTAGCTGTCTTGGTTTATGTATGGCTTGTTTGGGTTATATGATTGTTTTTAAATATGGGTTTTTTAAAACTGTTTTAATATTGGATTTGTATATGATGCTTTTACTTGTTGTGAGCCGCTCTGAGTCCTCGGAGAGGGGCGGCATACAAATCTAATAAATTATTATTATTATTATTATTATTATTATTATTATTATTATTATTTGTTCTGCCTGGCTCTAGGGTAAGAGTCTCCCGAAAATTCAAGGGTACAAATTTCAGACACACACACACACACTTGAAAGTTCAAAAACAATGTTCTTTATCACAAAAATTCAAAAGAAACAAAGCACCCTTTTTGTATTGCAAAGAGCACTCTTCCCAAAACAACCTGGTAGTCTGTAAAATCCCCTTAATCAGTCTTTAAGTACTTAGCTAGCAGCTGTGAAGAACGGTAACAGCCCTCCTTCTTCCTCGAAGTGAAACACACACACACACACACTTTGCTGTGCTTTGGTTTCAAAGTCGTGAAAAATCAACAAAGTCCGGAAACAGCAAGGCACAGTCCTAAAGAACAACGATCAGATAATCTTCCACAATGGCCAAACCAACACGCTGCTATTTATATCAGCAGCTCTAATTACTGGAGCCCCACCCAAACACAGGTGGCCTCTCTTATCTCCTGTAATATTTCTGCAATTGGTCTCTTCTACGCATTCTTGTTAAATCATTTTGTTTATATGATTTTGTAGCTTCCAGTGTTTCCTCTTCTAGGCATACAAATCTAATTAATAATAATAATAATAATAATAAAATAATAATTCTGCGCATGCGTGGGTCTAATACTTCCTCATCCGAATCAACCCAAGATAATGGAGATTGGCTTCCTGGGCTGTGTGCCAAGCCCCCCTCCTCCAAGTCACCCCCACCTTCTTCGTCCGAGGAAACTGCACTACCTGCCTCTGTTGGCAATAAAACAGGCCTATGACATGTTGTTTCCCCTGCATCCACCTCCACATTCCTTGGGGGCAGGAGCTGGGCCAGAGCCAACCATAACAATTATTATTATTATTAATTATTATTATTAAATAAATAAATAAATATCTCAGGGCCAGAATATCTCAGGGACCGCCTTCTGCCGCACGAATCCCAGTGACCAGTTAGGTCCCACAGAGTGGGTCTTCTCCGGGTCCCGTCAACCAAACAATGTCGCTTGGCGGGACCCAGAGGAAGAGCCTTCTCTGTGGCGGCCCCGACCCTCTGGAACCAACTCCCCCCAGAGATTAGAATTGCCCCCACCCTCCTTGCCTTTCGTAAGCTGCTTAAAACCCACCTCTGCCACCAGGCATGGGGGAACTAAGATACACTTTCCCCCTAGGCCTTCACAATTTTCTGTATGGTATGTTTGTATGTATGATTGGTCTTTATATAATGGGTTTTTAACTGCTTTTTTAGTATTGGATTTTGTTGTACTGTTTTACTGCTGTTGTTAGCCGCCCCGAGTCTGCGGAGAGGGGCAGCATACAAATCCAATAAATAAAAAAATAATAAAAAATAAATAAATATTCTATGGAAGAAGTTTCAGATGAAAAGCTCTGAAAACATGTGGCTGATCCAGCTCTATGGAACCAACTACCCCCTTTCCGACGTCCGTACTGTTCCCACTCTACTGACCTTTCATAAGGCCATGAAGACCTGCCTCGGCCGGAGGTCTGGCGGCCATGAGTTGTACACCCTTCGTGGCCAAACTGGTGTGATTATGTCTTTTTATAATAAATGGGTTTTTTACAGGGTTAGTTTTAGATACTATATTCGACTTCGCTTATTACTTTGTATCGTTTGTATTTGTATTTTGTTAGCCACCCCGAGTCCTTCGGGATTGAACGGCATAGAAGCCGAATAAACAAATAAAAGGAGTCACAACTGTGAGAAGTCCAATGCACAGATATGCAGAAGTTTTTCTCCACTGAAGGCGCCAAACTCTTAATTTAAATTTGATAAATTTTACTTATCAATTTAGTCCACAGGCTCTCAAGGCTACGTCCTTTTTCTCTGTTGTGTCTTCCAGATTTCACATTTACCTGTAGAGGGCACTGTTGCTCTGCTCCCCTCTTTTTTCCTCTTAACTGTATACAGTATCTCCAAGCGAGTTATAAAAATGTTAGGTTTATAAGGAAAACAAAGTCCATATAGTTTTATCTATCTATCTATCTATCTATCTATCTATCTATCTATCTATCTATCTATCTATCTATCTATCTATCTAATCTATCTATCTATCTATCTATCTATCTATCTATCTATCTATCTATCTATCTATCTATCTATTAGATTTGTATGCTGTCCCTCTCCGTAGACTCAGGGCGGCTAACAACAATAATAAGACAATATAAACAAATCTAATATTTAAGTTTAATTAAAAACCCTAATTTAAGAAACCAATCATACATACAGACATACCAAGCATAAATTTTATAAGCCTAGAGGGAAGGGAATATCTCAATTCCCCCATTCCTGACGACAGAGGTGGGTTTTAAGGAGCTTACGAAAGGCAAGGAGGGTGGGGGCAATTCTGATCTCTGGGGGGAGCTGATTCCAGGGGGTCGGGGCCGCCACAGAGAAGGCTCTTCCCCTGGTTCCTGCCAAATGATATTCTGCACGATCTGAAGTTTCCGAACACTTTTCAAAGGTAGCCCCATGTAGAGAGCATTATAGTAGTCGAACCTCAAGGTGATGAGGGCATCAGTGACATAATACATGATGTAACAGTGTCCAGATTGTGTGAAAGTTCCATTGGCAGGTCCCACCTTATGAAACAACAGAGGACTCACATATAGGTGGGAGTTGTTTCCAGAGGGTCGGGGCCGCCACAGAGAAGGCTCTTCCCCTGGGTCCCGCCAGACGGCATTGTTTAGTCGATGGGACCCGGAGAAGGCCAACTTTGTGGGACCTAACTGGTCACTGGGATTCGTGCGGCAGAAGGCGGTCCCGGAGATATTCTGGTCCAATGCCATATTAAACTATAGTTCCAAATTTAAGATATTCAGTCTGGATTTCTAACTTTACTCTTCAAGCAGATCCTTATAAGCCAGCTTCTTGGTTTATAATGACCTCAAATGACCTCAAAACCTCTTGTGGCCCATCAGCGGATCGTGCAGCTGATAATGGATCCTGTTCAAGAGGTGACCGACTTGGTGATGCTCCAGTGGTCTGTGCAGCTGGCACCCGAGTCGGACAGTGAGGAGGCTCCAGAAGCAGAGGTTCCGCCAGGGCCTTCGGAACCTCCAGCACCTCATAGCAGTGTTGAGGAAGAAGAGGCTTCTCTTCTTAATGCAGAAGCACGCAGAGCTGCTAAGAGGCAGGAGTGGTTACTCCAGAGGAGGTCTCCTCAGAAGTAAGACTTGAGGCTAATTGGCCACTCCCCTAGTCTATTTAAGGACAGCAGAGAGATCTGAAAGGCTGCAGGAAACAACAGTCTTCGGAGAGGGGCGGCATACAAATCCAAATAATAAATAATAAATAAATAAACATCTGGAAATCTGTGGGTCATTGGCTTCGAGTCTAGGAAAAATCTCTGCTCTGTTTCTCTGCTTCGGTTTGGTTATCAAGAATTATTTCTACACATTTTGCCAACTTTGTGAGATTTTGAAGACTAATTGCTATTCTGTTATTTAAGACTCCCTGAACGTATGACAACTGTTAATGAGGATTAATGTTAATGAGGATTAACAGTTGAGCTTTTGCCAGAAAAGTCTGTTTTTAAGTTCATGTGTGTGTGACCTCTACTAACACATTTATTAGTAGTTGGTGATTGATTAAACTCACTGGGAACAAATGTGTATTTTTATGTTTTTAGCTGGGGCAGAACAAAACCCTTCCTCGCAGCTTTTCTTAGAAACATAGAAACATAGAAGTCTGACGGCAGAAAAAGACCTCATGGTCCATCTAGTCTGCCCTTATACTATTTTCTGTATTTTATCTTAGGATGGATATATGTTTATCCCAGGCATGTTTAAATTCAGTTACTGTGGATTTATCTACCACGTCTGCTGGAAGTTTGTTCCAAGGATCTACTACTCTTTCAGTAAAATAATATTTTCTCATGTTGCTTTTGATCTTTCCCCCAACTAACTTCAGATTGTGTCCCCTTGTTCTTGTGTTCACTTTCCTATTAAAAACACTTCCCTCCTGGACCTTATTTAACCCTTTAATATATTTAAATGTTTCGATCATGTCCCCCCTTTTCCTTCTGTCCTCCAGACTATACAGATTGAGTTCATTAAGTCTTTCCTGATACGTTTTATGCTTAAGACCTTCCACCATTCTTGTAGCCCGTCTTTGGACCCGTTCAATTTTGTTAATATCTTTTTGTAGGTGAGGTCTCCAGAACTGAACACAGTATTCCAAATGTGGTCTCACCAGCATTCTATATAGTGGGATCATAATCTCCCTCTATATAGAATGCTGGTGAGACCACATTTGTGGTCTTCCGGAGGTGGAAAAAAATCCCAATCCCATCTCCGCTTTTGAGTCACAATTTTCTCTGTTATTCTCTGGAGGGCTCTTCTTTAATAAGTTTTTAAAAATCTAAGAGTCTTGTATTATAGGTATCTCACCCAGATCGATCCTACTTTCCTTCCGACTTCTCGCTCTTCCAGTGGCTGTCCCAGCTCTTTAGCACCTCCTAGCTGTCAGTTTAGGGCAGTGTTTCCCAACCTTGGCAACTTGAAGATATTTGGACTTCAACTCCCAGAATTCCCCAGCCAGCATTCGCTGGCTGGGGAATTCTGGGAGTTGAAGTCCAAATATCTTCAAGTTGCCAAGGTTGGGAAACACTGGTTTAGGGAGCCTGGTCCGAATTAATCAGGAAGTTTGTGGGCTCCCTGAGATCAAGGAAGTGTCTCTATGAGGCTTTACTCAGGTCTGATTAGGGCTGCCCAGCAGCTGGGATTTCAACAGTCCCACGTAAATCCCTGTGAGGCACATTGTCTTTCCACGATGTCAGCCATGCCTCCAAGTGAATTACGGTAGTTGTTAAATTATTAAGATGATTGTTCGGAGAATCTGGCTTCTCCATTAGAAACATAGAAACATAGAAGTCTGAGGGCAGAAAAAGACCTCATGGTCCATCTAGTCTGCCCTTATACTATTTTCTGTATTTTATCTTAGGATGGATATATGTTTATCCCAGGCGTGTTTAAATTCAGTTACTGTGGATTTATCTACCACGTCTGATGGAAGTTTGTTCCAAGGATCTACTACTCTTTCAGTAAAATAATATTTTCTCATGTTGCTTTTGATCTTACCCCCAACTAACTTCAGATTGTGTCCCCTTGTTCTTGTGTTTACTTTCCTATTAAAAACACTTCCCTCCTGGACCTTATTTAACCCTTTAATATATTTAAATGTTTCGATCATGTCCCCCCTTTTCCTTCTGTCCTCCAGAGTCCAGACTATACAGATTGAGTTCATTAAGTCTTTCCTGATACGTTTTATGCTTAAGACCTTCCACCATTTTTGTAGCCCGTCTTTGGACCCGTTCAATTTTGTCAATATCTTTTTGTAGGTGAGGTCTCCAGAACTGAACACAGTATTCCAAATGGGGTCTCACCAGCGCTCTATATAGCGGGATCATAATCTCCCTCTTCCTGTTTGTTATACCTCTAGCTATGCAGCCAAGCATCCTACTTGCTTTCCCTACCGCCTGACTGCACTGTTCACCCATTTTGAGACATTTATTTTATTTGTTAGAAGATCGCAAAAGGTTACAACATAACCCCAGGATACCGTAACTGTTCTTAATATGAGTTATTAATATGTCTGAATTTTGGTTACAGGACTATAAGCGTGGTGCAAAGTTCATGAAAAACGGACATCAATCTTTTTCCCCCCAGTGGCATTGGGATTTTGAATGGACACCGAATTACTGTCAGTAAGAGGACTATCTGCATGGCTAGCTTGATGTTTGCTTTGTCAGGCAACACTTTATGATGACCGCTGACCTTGTTGGACCCTAGGAGTATTCTGTCACCTGGAAAAGGGGCAGCCTCATGTCCTAGCAGGGAGAATCAAGGAAGCCATCGATAATTTTATTTATTTATTTATTTATTAGATTTGTATGCCGCCCCTCTCTGAAGACTTGGAGCGGCTCACAACAGCAAAGCACAGTACAAATCCAATGATTAAAACGGTTAAAACCCTTAATATAAAAACAGTCATACATCCCAAAAAAACCATACATAAAATGGGACAGCCAGGGGAAATCAATTTCTCCATGCCTGGCGGCAGAGGTGGGTTTTTAGGAGTTTGTGAAAGGCAAGGAGGGTGGGGGCAGTCCTGATCTCCGGGGGGAGTTGATTCCAGAGGGTTGGGGCCGCCACAGAGAAGGCTCTTCCCTTGGGTCCCGCCAGATGACATTGAGAGAGAAAAGCAAGGAATAGCTGGTTTGGGGGGAAAGGCTGGCTGTTTCAGGACCCTGGAGAGCTCCCAACACAAGTTCCTATGAGTTGCGTTAACCTTGCCTGAAAGGGACACCCCCTCAGATTGATTGGGTGTCTTCATCCTCTTTGCATTCTTAAAGGGAAAGCTCGTGCTAGAGGTAACCCAATATTTAGTTAGAAAAAGGACCGAAGAGTCCTCAGAAGAAGAATCTGATGCATCCCACCCCTTTCATGTTGGAATTGTCAAGCAGGCTATCCCTGAGTGAGCCCGCCACCACCATCCTTCTGATTAACAGCCAGATGTGCTAACTCCTTGTGCCACAGAAATCCAACACAGACCTCACCCTAAACTCCCTCAACTTGAAAATCCATAGCTGGGGCTGGATAGACAGCAATAAGATAGACTAGTCAGAAGGCCCATGATGTTCCTCTCCCACTACCACATGTTAAAATAAACGGGCATAAATATTCCTAACTTTGCGGGAGAGTTTCAATAGCCGTACCAGTGATATAGGAGCATCAAGAAAGGCTGGTCATCCCAAGTGAGCAGACAGTGAAAAATGAAAGCCTGCCTGGGCTTCAACTCCCAGAATTATGAGCCTGAGGGAATATGGAGATTTCCCCATGCATAGCCTGCCTGAATCCCCTTGAACACAGGAGGAGGTGGGAGGAGGAGGTCTTCGTTGAGGTGCACCAACTACGGATTTTGCCCATTTCTGAGCAAATTCCTCAATGTTCACAAATCACACACAGTTCCCAGACATTAATAAGAGGAACTTCTCAAACTGCACAAAGGACGGCGACTTATTTGGAAAGGCAAGGCTTTGGAGAGACCCTCTCCTTCCAATCCACGCCCATCACCCGTGGCCCCCGTGGAACCTGCTCTGGCCTTCCGCGCCTTTGCAGGATCCCCTGCCATAGCGTAAAGAGTCCACCAGGGGTCTCCCTCGTCAGCGCTTGGAAGGGATGGACAGTCCCCTTCCGGAAGGAACAGAGCATGCGCCCGGCTCTTTCGCCGACTTAAAACTTTCTGCTTTTTCTACGGCTCCCCCCCGCTGTGAACCTTCGGTTGAGCCAGGAGGCCGAGAGGCGGTGAGGAATTCTCTCACGGAGGTGGGGGGGGGGGGAGATCCAGGCTTGACTCAGTGTGTGTGTGTGTGTGTGTGTGTGTGTCTTTTCTCGGACGCTAGATGCGAGCCTAGAGCATCCGTAGCTTCATCAAGGTCCAGGTAGCGGAGGGGGGCGGGAGTTCGAGGTCCCATATTCCACTGCCACCCCGTGGGAGAAAGAAAGGGACGCGCAGGGCAGCTCCGCACCTGCCGCGTTTTCTCCAGGAAGAAAATCGTTCGCCAGAAAGAGTGGATCCGCCCGTTTCCTCCGGCAAAGCTCTGCATGCGGGGGGAGGGAGCGTTTGCCTTTCCAAAACACACAGCATGTCTGGATTCCTGGACAATTCCCTGCACATTTCTTGGGCCCCTTTTTCGGAAGGGGTTTCCCTCGCCTCCCCTTTCCTGGACCCAGAGAAGCGACCGGCCAAAATTCCTCCGGTTGGCTTTGAAAGCAAGGCTGCAGTTACGTCTGAATGCGAGACCTGTAAGAACTGGAACTCGGTTTCCTCTTTTCCCGCCTTTCCCACCAGGCAAACAAGGAACCTGTAATAATAATAATAATAATAATAATAATAATAATAATAATAATAATAATAATAATAATAATAATAAGCAGCCAGTGAAAGTGGTCCCAGTGGTGATCTCATCGGAATTGACAAAATATCCATCTGTCAATTGCAAAAGGCTGCTTTACTGCGATCCGCAAGGATACCGTAATTCACCACTACATCACGCAGTCCTAGGTGCTTGGGAAGCACCCAACTGGTGATGAAATACGAAATCCAGCATAGTGATCTCGTTTGCTGTGTTGTATTGACATAATAATAATAATAATAATAATAATAATAATAATAATAATAATAATAATAATAATAATAAGGGCGGCATACAAATCTAATAAATTATTATTATTATTACAATACATCATCATCATCATCATCATTATTATTATTATTATTATTGTTGTTGTTGTTGTTGTTGTTGTTGTTATTATTAGATTTGTATGCCGCCCTTCTCCAAGGACGAATGGCATATGGAAGAATGGCAGTGCATTGGATGGTGGCTTCTTAATTCTGGCTTCTGGTATGGGGTTGGGGTTTTTTTGGTGACTGGAGGCATAATTTGGATTGAGCAAAGGGTTGTAGGCAGCAACAGAAACAATTTGATATAAGTAATTAGGAAACAGAAACCCAAAGATAAATTCCTTGTGTGTCCAATCACAGTTGGCCATTAAAGCATTCTATTCTATTCTGAATGCTATTTTAAATGTATTTATTATTTTTATTATTTACTTATTTTATTATTTAAATTTATAGACTGCCCCATTCCAACAGGACTGGGTGGCTAACAATAATCACAATTCCTAAAACAGTGTAAAAATAAGACAAGAGAAAACAACAAGTAATATAAAATACATGCATACACTCAGTCATTCCTAAACCCGGGCTTTCCGGAAGACTAGCAGGGAGGGGATGGTACAGAGCTCTGAAGGCAGTTGATTCCAAAGGGTTGGAGCTGCCACAGAGAAGTCTCTTCCTTGCGGCCCCGCCAGCCGACATTGTTTGTCAGATGGGACCCGGAGAAGGCCAACCCTGTGGACCCTATGAGGTATGAGGCGGTCCCGTAAATAGTCTGACCCTGAGCCATTTAGGGTGTTATCCAATATTTTGATTCCTTCATGGACGTTGAGGCAGAGGATTGCTAGCAACATTTCACCAAACAAAATAAGTATATTTAATAAGACCCCTTCCAATCCCCACCTCCAAAAAACCCTTTGCAGAACTTTGTAGGTCCATAATAATTTCTGTTCTGTCGGGCTCTCTGGTAGACTCCTCCCAAAAATTCACAGGTACAAATTTCAGACACACACACGTTTGAAAATTCAAAACAATGTTCTTTATAATGAAAATTCACTTAAACCAAGCCCTCTTTTGGTATAGCAAAGAGCCCTCCTCTCCAAACAAATTGGTAATTTGTACAAGTCCCTTATCAGTTCTGTGATACTTAGCTTGCAGCTGTGAGGCAATTCACAGTCCTTCTTCTTTCACAAAGTGAAACACACTTTGCTCTGGTTTAGTTTCAAAGCGGGGAAAAATCAGCACACAAAAGGTCAAAGTCAGCAAAGTAGGCATGAAACACAACAATCAGATAATCCTCCACAATGGCCACACCTACAGGCTGCTATTTATAGCAGCCTCATTAATTACCACAGCCCCACCCAATCACAGGTGGCCTCATTTTCTTTGAAAATAATCTCTCAGTTGTTGTTGCCTATGCATCGCTCTACGCATGCGTGGCTGTACCATTAACTCTTGTTCTGAATCCAAAGAGGAGCTAGAGAATTGATCTCCTTCTGAGCTGTCTGCCACACTCTCCTCCTCCCTGTCACTCATGTCTTCTTGGTCAGAGGAGCCTTCATCAGCAGATTCCACCAGGGGCAAAACAGGCCTGCAGCATGTGGATGTCTCCCCCACATCCACAGTCCTTGGGGCAGGAGCTGGGCCAGAGCTAACCACAACAAATTTCTTTATTTGTTTTTTGTTTGTTTATTTATTGAGGATGCTCAGTATCCAAATTTGCCATCCTCATGGACACCCTTATGTTTTCCATTTCAGTTCTGTAAGCTGGAGATCCCTTCTGGTTTATTTATTAATTGGACTTGTATGTCGCCCATCTCCGTTCCTCTGGAGACCGAAGTATCTTGTGAAGGAAGAGGGCTGAATTGTGTTAGGAAGTTCGGCCAGACCTCTTGTATTTAGGAAGACCTGTGGAGATGCATGGGTCCATTTTGGTGCTGGATTAGAGACCAGAGAGAAGATGGAGGGACAAAGCATAGCAGATGCAGATGTTGGAAAAGGCCGTCCAGCTGCTCAGCCTGGGAGTTGTAAGAAGAATGAGACAAGTCCTGGGCAGAAGAGCCAAGAAGAGGAAGACAGCAGTTCAGAGGTCCAATGTTGTCACTTCACAAAAGTGCAGTTCCGGGAGGGGAGTCGTCCCCGAGATGTTTGCACTCAGCTTCACCGCCTTTGCCGTCAGTGGCTGCAGCCGGAAAGACACACCAAGGCTCAGATGCTGGACCTGGTGCTCCTGGAGCAATTCTTGGCTGTCCTTCCTTCAGAGATGGAGAAATGGGTGCGGGAGTGTGGAGCGGAGACCAGTTCCCAGGCGTTGTCACTGGCCGAAGGCTTCTTGCTGACCCAGGAGTCTGAGAAAATACAGGTGTGTGAGAATGTAATCTTGGCAGTTCTACAGAGAATGTTTCTGAATCTGTCAACGTCTCTGGCAGAACTTTCTGGGATTATGAGCTGCTAGGATTTCTTGTTCTGTTCTTCTTCCAGAGGATGAATTTGGGCCAATTTTTCTATTCTGGCTTTCTAGCTTAACTGATGGACTTTGGTGTCTGCTGGGCTAAGTGTTCAGTATTGATAATTCTCTCTCTCTCTATTCTTCCTTTCTTTCTTGTTCCACATCTTCTCCACAAGTCCTTGCAGGCTATGACTGAGTATCCCCAGGGGTGGAAAGATTCACTGAAATCTTCTCGAGAGCTGCTATTCAGGAAAAGCTTCCAGGAGGGTCAAAGTCAGGACATCTCGCCAGGTAAAAGCTCGATCCACAGCTCACATTAGAGAACCATCTTTCAGCTGTGGCGAGGGGGGCGTTTGCCCAGGTTCGCCTGGTGCACCAGTTGCAGCCCTATCTGGACTGGGACTCACTTCTCACAGTCACTCATGCCCCCATCACCTCGAGGCTCGACTACTGTAGCACTCTCGACATGGGGCTACCTTTGAAAAGTGTTCGGAAACTTCAGATCGTGCAGAATGCAGCTGCGAGAGCAATCATGGGCTTCCCTAGGTATGCCCATGTCACACCAACACTCCGCAGTCTGCATTGGTTGCCGATCAATTTCCGGTCACAATTCAAATGTTGGTTATGACCTATAAAGCCCTTCGTGGCACTGGACCAGATTATCTCAGGGACCGCCTTCTGCCGCACGAATCCCAGTGCCCAGTTAGGTCCCACAGAGTTAGCCTTCTCCGGGTCCCGTCGACTAAGCAATGTCATTTGGCAGGACCCAGGGGAAGAGCCTTCTCTGTGGTGGCCCCGACCCTCTGGAACCAGCTCCCCCCAGATATCAGAGTTGCCCCCACCCTCCTTGCCTTTCGCAAGCTCCTTAAGACCCACCTCTGTCGTCAGGCATGGGGGAATTGAAATTTCACCTCCCCCTAGGCTTATAGAATTTATACATGGTATGCTTGTATGTATGAGTGGTTCTTTAAATTGGGGTTTTTTAGATTATTTTTAATATTAGATTTGTTTACATCGTCTTTTCATTGTTGTTAGCTTCCTCAGGGCGGCATACAAATCTAATAAATAAATAAATAAATAAAATAAAAGGAGCTCTTTCCATGGGATATGAAATTCTGACATCCATCCATCTGATAGTTTTGTTTACCCTGAGTAGAATCTCTCTCTCTCTCTCATTATGTTTAGAACAATCTTCTCTTTGTGATAGAGCTGAAAGAGTGGCTGGATTTCTGCCTCAGGTAAGAGGAGAAATATTGTAAAGGTCTCCAGAAAGATCTCTCGAAATTGAGTGAGTGGGCAACGAAGTGGCAAATGCATTTTAACCTAAACAAGTGCAAAGTTATGCACATCGGGGCAAAGAACCCCGATTATACCTCCCAACTGATGGGGACCAAGCTTTCTGAGTCAACCCAAGAAAGGGATCTTGGGGTTTTGGTGGACAGCTCAATGAAGATGTCAACCCAGTGCGCAGCAGCAGTTAAAAAAAAGAAAATTCCATGCTTGGCATGACTTGGAAGGGTATCGATAATAGGTCGGCAAGTGCTGTATTGCCTCTGTACAAATCAATGGTGAGACCACATTTGGAGTACAGTGTTCCCTCGATTTTCGCGGGGGATGCATTCCGAGACCGCCCGCAAAAGTCGAATTTCCGCGAAGTAGAGATGCGAAAGTAAATACACTATTTTTGTCTAAGAACAGTATCCCAAGCCTTCCCTTAACACTTTAAACCCCTAAATTACAATTTCCCATTCCCCTAGCAACCATTTAGATTATTACTCACCATGTTTATTTATTAAAGTTTATTTTAAAAAATGTTTTTTAAAGGCAGATGAAAGTTTGGCAATGAGATATGATGTCATTGGGCAGGAAAAACCGTGGTATGGGGAGGGGGGGGAACCGCAAAGTATTTTTTAATTAATATTTTTGAAAAACCGTGGTATAGATGGAGACTCTACTCAAAAAGAGGATAAATCAGCACCTAAAAAACAATAACTTATTGGACCCAAATCAGCATGGCTTTACTGAAGGCAAATCACGTCAGACTAATCTCATTGATTTCTTTGACTATGTCACAAAGGTGTTGGATGAAGGTGGTGCCGTGGATATTGCCTACCTGGACTTCAGTAAAGCCTTTGATACGGTTCCACATAAAGAGCTGATAGATAAATTAGTGAAGATTGGACTTAATCCCTGGATAGTTCAATGGATTTGCAGCTGGCTGAAGCGTAGACATCAAAGAGTTATTGTTAATGGCGAGTATTCTGAGCAGAGTCAGGTTACAAGCGGTGTGCCACAAGGGTCTGTTCTGGGTCCTATTCTTTTTAATATGTTTGTGAGTGACATAGGGGAAGGTTTGGTAGGGAAAGTTTGCCTATTTGCCGATGACTCTAAAGTGTGCAATAGGGTTGATATTCCTGGAGGCGTCTGTAATATGGTAAATGATTGAGCTTTACTAGATAAATGGTCAAAGCAATGGAAACTGCAGTTTAATGTTTCCAAATGTAAAATAATGCACTTGGGGAAAAGGAATCCTCAATCTGAGTATTGTATTGGCAGTTCTGTGTTAGCAAATACTTCAGAAGAAAAGGATTTAGGGGTAGTGATTTCTGACAGTCTCAAAATGGGTGAACAGTGCAGTCAGGCGGTAGGGAAAGCAAGTAGGATGCTTGGCTGCATAGCTAGAGGTATAACAAGCAGGAAGAAGGAGATTATGATCCCGCTATATAGAATGCTGGTGAGACCACATTTGGAATACTGTGTTCAGTTCTGGAGACCTCACCTACAAAAAGATATTGATAAAATTGAACGGGTCCAAAGACTGGCTACAAGAATGGTGGAAGGTCTTAAGCATAAAACGTATCAGGAAAGACTTAATGAACTCAATCTGTATAGTCTGGAGGACAGAAGGAAAAGGGGGGACATGATCGAAACATTTAAATATATTAAAGGGTTAAATAAGGTCCAGGAGGGAAGTGTTTTTAATAGGAAAGTGAACACAAGAACAAGGGGACACAATCTGAAGTTAGTTGGGGGAAAGATCAAAAGCAACATGAGAAAATATTATTTTACTGAAAGAGTAGTAGATCCTTGGAACAAACTTCCAGCAGACGTGGTAGATAAATCCACAGTAACTGAATGTAAACATGCCTGGGATAAACATAGATCCATCCTAAGATAAAATACAGAAAATAGTATAAGGGCAGACTAGATGGACCATGAGATCTTTTTCTGCCGTCAGACTTCTATGTTTCTATGTTCCGCGAAGTTCGAACCCACGAAAATCGAGGGAACACTGTACTGTGTACAGTTCAGGTCACCGCACCTTAAGAAGGATATAATGGAACTGGAAAAGGTGCAAAAAAGGGCAACAAGATTGATCAAGGAAATGGAGCACCTCCCTTATAAAACCAGGTTGCAACACCTTGGTCTCTTCAGCCTTGAAAGACGGCGTTTAAGAGGTGACTTAATCGAAGTGCACAAAATCATGCAAGGGATAGAAAAGGTGGATAGAGAAAAATTCTTCTCTCTATCACACAATGCTAGGATGAGGGGGCACTCCCTAAAGCTCATAGGTAAGAAAGTGAGGACAAATCAAGGGAAATATTTTTTCAACCAGAGGGTCCTCGGTTTATGGAATGCACTTCCAGAAGAGGTCGTGACAGCTGTCAGCCTGGGTAGCTTCAAGGCAGGATTAGACAGATTCATGGATGCCAAGTGTATCGGTGGTTATTGAAAAGGATGTCCAAGTGCTGCCTCTATGTTGGTTGAGGCTGGCAGGATTCCCTTGGGTACCATTTATTGGAGGTCAAGGGAAAGGGAGGGTCTGGCCTTCTCTATCTGCTCAAGATCCCCATGGACAATTGGTGGGCCACTGTGTGACACAGAATGCTAGACTCGATAGGCTTTGGCCTGATTCAGCATGGCTCTTCTTATGTTGCTAATTCCAAGCAAGACAAATTTTAGATCAGATCGTTGAAAATTCATTCCCAGTTTAACCTACCCGTCCCTTCAAATAAGGTTTCTCTACCCTGCTTCCTCAGGCTGAGATTTCATTGACCAATTGGATTTACCCTGTATTTTCTTCTGCCCACTCTAGGAAGAATTGTAGCCAATGATAGATAGTGGGTTTAAATATCTAATCATCAATTGAGGAAGAAAACTATTTTAATTGATTTCATTTAAAAGCATCACAATCTTCCCACTGTGATGAAATTTGCTTCAGTTGTGTCATTAGCCAAAAGCAGTGTGATCCTGCTCTGCTGGCGTGTCCCAACCACCCGTAACTACAGGGTAATTAGACCAAACAGACACACACCACACCATAGAAGGAAAACCCAAAAGTCTTTATCAACAGAAAAACAGAAACAGCTCCCTTTTTAAATGTCAAAGGGATTTTCTGGTACACACAAGGCACAGGTTAAATGCAATCCAATTTCTCACCCAATAACTGGGAAATTGAGTCCAATTCTAAAGTCCACACACAATCTTGAACAGCAAAAACCACGATCTTGATGAAACTATGAATCAGATAAAACTGCCATGAGGCTAAAACAGCAGGCTTCTCTTTTATCTGTAGCACTAATTACAGCAGCCCCACCCAACCACAGGTGGCCTCATTTATCTCCTGTAATAATCCTTCAGTTGTTCTCTTCTATGTATCACTCTACGCATACGTGGATGTGTCATAAATTCTTGTTCAGAATCCAGGGATGATAAGGATGATTGATCTCCTCCTGGGATGTCTGCCAAACTCCCCCCTTCCCTGCTACTCACACTTCTTTCGTCAGAGGAGCCTTCGTCGGGATATTCTATCGGGAGCAAAACAGGCCTGTGGCATGTGGATGTTTCCCCCACATCCACCTCCACATTCCTTGGGGCAGGAGCTGGGCCAGAGCTAACCACAATTGATCTCCTCCTGGGCTGTCTGCCAAACTCCCCTCTTCCAAGTCACCCCCACCTTCTTCTTCTTTCGAGGAAACTTCACTACCTGACTCTGTCGGCAATAAAACAGGCCTATGACATGTTGATGTTTCCCCTGCATCCACCTCCACATTCCTTGGGGCATGAGCTGGGCCAGAGCCAACCACAACAGATCCTATTCTGAATTCTGCAGAAGAAGCCCATTTTGTTCATAGGATTTCTCTGCTTGAATTGGTGAAAGAAAACTCCCTCGTTATTTTGGGATTACAGTATCTGTTAATAGGGAAAGTTGTTTCTTTGTTCAGGATATTGTTTCTTTTGAGGAAGTGGCTGTGTATTTCTCCGAGGACGAGTGGTCTCAGCTGGATCCTTCCCAAAAAGCTCTCCATGGGGAAGTCATGCTGGAGAATTCCAGGAATTTCGCCTCTCTGGGTAAGAACATAAGTCTGTGCTCAGAAACACAGAAGGCATAGGTGGGTGGAGGGCTTAGATATTTCTGATAAAAATGATCAATTTTTATTTATATCCTGCCTTCATTACTTCTTGAAAGTAAGTTAAGGCACTAGACACATCCAGTAATCCTTCCTTTTCCTATTTTCCCCCAACATAGGGAAGTCATGATTTTGGAAATCTGTCTTTAGAAACATCGTAGTTGTTCTGCCAGCGTGTCCCAACCGCCCGTAATTACAGGGTATTTAGTCCAGAAAGACTCACACCACACGATAGAAATAAAACCAAAAGTCTTTATCAACAGAAAAGCAGAAAAAACTCCCTTTTAAAATGTCAAAGGGATTTTCTGGTACACACAAGGCACAGGTTAAATGCAATCCAATTTCTCACCCAGTAATTGGGAAATTGAGTCCAATTCCAAAGTCCAGAAAGTCCACACACAGTCTTGAACAGGGAAACAGCAAAACCACGATTTTGACGAAACTATGAATCAGATAAAGTTTCACGAGGCTAAACCAGCACGCTGCTCTTTTTATCTGTAGCACTAATTACAGCAGCCCCACCCAACCACAGGTGGCCTCACTTATCTCCTGTAATAATCCTTCAGTTGTTCTCTTCTATGCATCACTCTCTGCATGCGTGGGTCTGTCATAAGTTCTGGTTCAGAATCCAGGGATGATAAGGAAGATTGATCTCCTCCTGGGCTGTCTGCCAAACTCCCCCCTTCCCTGCTACTCACACTTCCTTCGTCAGAGGAGCCTTCATCGGGAGATTCTATCAGGAGCAAAACAGGCCTGTGGCGTGTGGATGTTTCCTCCACCTCCACATTCCTTGGGGCAGGAGCTGGGCCAGAGCTAACCACAACAGTAGTCTGGAATCTTCATATTTGCAACAAAGAGCCAAAATATACTGATGATTCTTTTTTTAAAAAAAACTTCTTTATTATATTTTCACATTGAAGAAAATTCAGATCACATTTTGTTCCGTTTTTACAGATCACTAGCCTTCTTTGTTAATGAGTTACATTATTTTTTAACCTACTACATTCATTAGTGTGCATTATTTCTTACACATTTGTAGTCTAATATTTATTACAATTCCTGAATGATAAATATAAAATATTTACAAGGTATCTGTCGTTCATTTCAATTGTACTGTTGCCTGTTATTATATTATTTCTATATTCTCTTTTGAATCCATTCATGCCATTTTTGCCATGTTCTTTTTGATTTGTTGATTTTATTTCCCTTAATTGAATTAGTAATTTCATCCTGATTTTCGAATCAGGTGTCTATTGAATATAGTTTGCTTTTGTTTTTTGTCTTTCCATAAATGGGCATGCCACCCTATTTGTAAGTCGTGACCTTCTAATATTGATGAATCTTTTGCTAAATTTCAGAAGAAAAGGTTTGATTCTTTTGCTAAATTTCAGAAGAAAAGGTTTTTGTCTTTCCATAAATGGGCATGCCACCCTATTTGTAAGTCGTGACCTTCTACTATTGATGATTCTTTTGCTAAATTTCAGAAGAAAAGGTTTGATCATTCTCCCAGTTTGCTAAATTTTACATTTTTCTCTTTCAAGGTTATAATGAGGAAGTGAATAAGAATTGTAAGGGAGAAGATCAGCTGGTTCATCCGAAAGAGAAAAACAGGAAATTTGCAGATCAGATGCAAACAAAGATTGATGAAACAAACCGATCGCAAAGTGAAATTAAAAGAAGTTTTCCTTCCGCCAATTGTCTTCCGAACCATACAGCCATCGATATGGGAGAAATACCGTATAAATGCATCAGTGATGAAAAGAGCTTTGATAAATCTGAGCATCTCCTTTCCCATAAAAAAACAACTTCAGGAGACAGACAATATACCTGCATGGAATGCGGAAAAGCCTTCTGTTGTTATGACTCTTTTACAATCCACCAATCGAATCACACAGGAGAAAGACCTTATAAATGCGTGGAGCGTGGAAAGGGCTTTAAGAAGAATTGCGATCTTACTTCCCGTAAAGTAATCCACTCAGGCGAGAAGCCATATATATGTATCGAATGTGGAAAATGCTTTAGGAATAATGGTGATCTGGCTTACTATAAAAGGTGCCATACCGGACCTTATGAATGCACGGAGTGTGGAAAGACTTTTACTTGCAACAGTAGTCTTAAAAAGCACAAGTTGATCCACACAGGAGAGAAGCCATATCGATGCATAGAGTGTGGAAAAGGCTTTAGGAAGAATTGTAATCTCACTTCCCACAAAAGGATCCACACAGAAGAGAAACCATATAAATGCACGGAGTGTGGAAATGCTTTTCACAGTAGAAGTAACCTTAATTCCCACAAGAGGATCCACACAGAAGAGAAGCCCTATCAGTGTCTTGAATGCGGGAAGAGTTTTAGGTGGAATTGTGCTCTCACCTCCCATAAAAGGACCCACACAGGAGAGAAGCCGTATATATGTGTGGAGTGTGGAAAGGGCTTTAGGAAGAATTACGCACTCACTTTGCATAAAAGGAGCCACACAGGAGAGAAGCCGTATATATGTATGGAATGTGGAAAGGGCTTTAGTAAGAATTGTCGCCTTACGTCTCATAAAATGATCCATACGAGGGAAAAAACCCTATGAATACATGGAGTGTAGAAAGAGCTTTCGAAGAAAATAAACTCTTACTTGCCACAAATGGAATAAGCCGTATCAATACAGGTGATAAAGATAACTGAATTCAGATTTACCTGTGTGAGGCTACAACTAGAGATAGCCAATAGGACTGAGAAAGTATTTTTCAGCCTAAAATAATGTTCGTGCCACTGGTTCCTCCCCATTAACCTCCCCATATAGAAACATATACATATTGTATGGAAGAAGGTTCCGATGAAGAGGTCTGAAAAGGAGCCAGAACTTTGAAAAGTTCTATAAACACAAATGCAAACGGTCATTAGGTTGGTTCTGTTTTCTAAAAATATGTTCATTTTTGAAAAACCCCTTACCACTTCTGCTGAACTTATAGCAATTGTTCTGACAATTTCTTTAGCTTTTTTAAATACTGTTAGGAATTGCATAGTTCTTGGAATCTTTTAAAACCTTTCCCACAAAATTTATAATTGCTAATATTGATTTTGTAATTAAAAATGTCACTGAATTCCCACAATTGTTCTTCAATTGACGTCCATGTATATTATGTAAATACAATCTGTGTAATAGAAAATAAGAACTGTTAGAATTGTATTACAAGCATGTCACAAATTGTCTAACTTTTATATCAAGGTTATTTTTTGTGTGGTTTTTTGTTTGTATTTTGTGTGTTATAAATAAAATTTATTTTTATTTTTTTAAAAAAAACTGCTGTCAATGAAACTACTACTTCAATATTCCAGCAATCTGGCTCCAAAAAATTGAGAAATTGTAATTTATTCGTGTCTTGCAATTGGCCTATCTGTTTTTAAATGTTCACAATCTATTAGTCTTTTTTTCAAATTTGTTATGATGCTTTCTAAAAGTCTTTCCCAGGTAAATCCAGCAAATCCATGATTTTGTTCAAATTTTATATTTTTGAAGGTTTCTGAAGTAATTCATTTAATAGTAATTTAATTGATCCATCAACTTTTCTTTTGTATGGACTCTCTCCCTTTCTAAGCATTTAAAATACTTTAATTTTTTTTTTCATCCTTTATGATGTTTGTATTTCTTGCTTGCAGTGAATTTGAAAGAAATTTCTTCTAGAATATCAATCATCAATGTAAAATCATTTATAATATACAGTATATATATATTTAAGATGGGCAGCCATACCTGAGTAGTTTTCGTTTGCATGAAAATACTGATGTAGCACCAGATAAGCATGCCACACAAGTAGGGTTGACCTTAAAACTACAGGGAGCCCATCTTGCTCCCAAACTCTACCAAGCTGTTCGGATATTTCATTAAGTTTCATTTGGCTCTTACAGGATTTATGAAAAATGGTGTATAGCGATAGCATTTAGACTTCACATCCCTCTCTAAGTGGTTTACAGAATCAGCAAATTGTCCCCAACAATCTGGGTCCCCATTTTACCCATCTCGGAAAGATGGAAGGCTGAGTCAACTTTGTGCTGGTGGTGAGATTTGAACTGCTGAACTACAGCCAGCAGTTAGCTGAAGTAGCCTGCAGTGCTGCACTCTGCACCACCCCGGCTCTTATATATCTTGTCAATAAATATTTTTAAATGATTTAGTTGCTTAATTTCCTTTATGGGGTCATCTAAAACAATTTGGACAATCATTTAAGCAGTACCATATGATGATGCTTGGGAACGCTTTTGCTATTCTGGTGCTCAATCCAGATTTTCTCCCAAGCATAACACTGGCACCATCAGAGCAAAATGCTATTGAATTTTTTGGTGGGTAGTTCTTAGTAAACTCAACATTATTTAAACTTTTCATAACTGAAGAACATACTGTCTCTGCATCTTGTTTTTTCAATTCAATAAGCTCAACAAAAATTGTTGGTGCCTCAACTGAATCCTCAACTTTTATGAAAACTATCGCGATTGGTTTGCAAGATAGCACTGAGGCTTTGTCAATAATCAAACTTATTTTCATATTATTTTTAATTTTTAATTAATTAATTCAAGTTTTAATTTCTTTTGCAATGAAATCAATTATTTTCACTGCAGTTAACTGTGAATGCAATCCTTTCCCCATATCTAATCCATTTTCAATTTGCAATTCTATCGACTATTCTACGTCTGAAAATGGTTTACATCTTTTGCCAGACTGTAAACTGTATTAAATACTCTACAAGTGGTACCTAAATATTTTTTCAGACATCTTATTGATTCCTGCTCCCCTTGTTTTAAGTTCACTGTGTAAATAGTGTGAGCATTTGATAAAAAAAAGTTCTTTCATTTTTTTCCTTAGAGATGCTTATTGTACTTCTTTACTATTCCCTGCTGCCTCAATCATGAAATTCAATTTATTAGATGTTTCCATTCTTTCGACACATGACACTGTTTTACAAAGTCATGTTTTGCATAGTACTTGCAATCTATTTTTTTGTTTGAAACTTCCAGTGTCCAGCACTCAGAAAGATTATTTCAATTTTGGAGTCACCAATAATTGACTTGCTGCTTTCTCCAAGTTTAAGTGATGGTTCTTGTAGTGGTGCTTGTGACAGTTTTGGATAATCCAAGGCCAATTCTGTTATATCTGGTTGTTCAATCTTGGTTTCTTGGTGAAATAAGTGGTGAAACTCTGCTGCCTTTTCATCCTATTAAAGATTACTACTGCAAAAGAAATAAATTGTGCTTTGGACACTATTGTGGTTGTAAGCTGAAGACTACAGGTTATGGAAGGGATTATGTTTTCACGCAACAATGTACAGTCTTTTGAGGAAGTGAGGGGTCCAACAAAAATAAATACAGTATATAGTTTTTCACCTAAGATCAAGAAGAATGAATTTCAGAGGTATATGAAATATTCTCATTGAATACTTGAATGTATATTCTATAGTCAATAAACAATCCAAGTCATACACATATACATCAATCAATCGCATACAAACTGAGATCAGAACACACAGTTCTATGCACACAGCAATTCTACATTTATTACAGATAACCCCCACTCGGTTAAAGACCTCGGTATACTAATAACAAAAGATTTAAGTGCCAAAGTCCACTGCAACAACATAGCCAAGAAGGCTTCAAGAGTTGTAAACCTAATCCTATGTAGCTTCTGCTCTGCCAATCTCTCACTACTTACCAGAGCTTACAAAACTTTCGCCAGACCCATCCTCGAATACAGCTCATCTGTTTGGAACCCATCTTGCATCTCAGACATTAAAACCCTTGAAAATGTCCAAAGATACTTCACCAGAAGAGCCCTTCACTCTTCCACTCGAAACAGAATACCCTACGAGACTAGACTTTCAATCCTGGGCCTAGAAAGCTTATAACTAAGACGCCTTAAATAAGATCTAAGTATTGCCCACAAGATCATATGCTGCAACGTCCTGCCTGTCGGTGACTACTTCAGCTTCAACCACAACAACACAAGAGCACACAACAGATTTAAACTTAATATTAACCACTCCAAACTTGACTGTAAAAAATATGACTTCAGTAACCGAGTTGTCAAAGTGGGGAACTCATTACCGGACTCCACAGTGTCATCCCCAAACCCCCAACACTTTACCCTTAGATTATCCACGGTTGACCTATCCAGATTTCTAAGAGGTCAGTAAGGAGCGAGTACAAGTGCACTAGAGTGCCTTCCGTCCCCTGTCCTATTGCTCTCCTATACCTTTCTTGTATTCCTATATCTCTTCTATTCTTTCATGGATATGTTCTATTACTATATCTTCTCTTCTATTCTTTCTTAAATATATTTTACTATGAGTACATCCTCTAACCTTCATCATGTATTTTACTATGTGTATACCCCACTAAAACCCTCATTTTGTATTGGACAAAATCAATCAATAAAATAAAATAAATAAAATTTCCCCCCAAACAGATATAATACCATAAGTATTACCGGTACTTACATAAACGATACATAGACCAACATTTAGTACAAAGCAAGACTACTGTATAGACAAACTGAAATTAGGGAGGGAGGGAGGAAGGGAGAGAGAGAGAGAGAGACCCACGCACATCTGGCTAGCTCTTATAACTAATTGCAACACTAGCCCTTAAAGCAACATTGTGCTAATTTCTTCATACATTGGTGGTTAGTTCATATAATGAAAAACCCAATCAGTTAAGTACATAGTACAGACATACTCCCCTATGGGTGGTCAATATATCTAATACATAACTGAATACATTTTGTCAACATTCCCAGCGTTTAAAACATTGTGTGGTTTTCTACATAACACTGGCAACCTGGATCTCCTTCCTCTCCTACTGTTTCTTTTTGGCAAAACATCTACAGTTCTAGTAATCTTTACCCTTTTAACCTCACTTTTCCCTCCCCTAAAGGTGCTACATCTACAGGGATTTCCTCCCCTGAAAATTTATCTCCTGACTGTTTTGAAACCTCAACCTTTCCTAAAGGCTTTAAGCTTTCCTTCTGTGACCGAAATGTACATAATACAGTAGTTAAAACCATTGAGTATTGAATTGCTAGAAAAGATCAGAGGAGAGAAGAAACGCAGAGGAACTTCCTCTTCCGGAAGAGACATGGGAGGAAGGTGGAGTGCAGAGCGGCTTTTGTGCTCTTCCGAGGATCGAAGGAGCAGTTGGAAGGTGAGTTGAGGGCAGGTGGAGGGAGAGTCCGGGAGCAAGTCGGGCTGTTTGGTTCCCTCCACGGCCTGGAAGCAGAGAAGCAACCGGGCTGAAGCGTGTCAGCTGCTGGTGCTGCAGGTTCCTTTCCTGCCCAAATTTAATCCCACTGGTGCTGCACGCTGTGAAACTGGTGGCTGCAATTTTCTGCTGGTGGGAAGATTGAAAAAGTCTCAAGTTAAGGTTGATTCTCTGGGAATGGTTTCCCTCCAGAGGTTGTGGGTGCTCCATCGCTGGGGGTTTGAAATATACTGCGCAAAAAAATCAAGGGAACACTGAAATAACATATCCTAGGTATGAATGAATGAAATATTCTCATTGAATACTTGAAGTTATATTCTGTTGTTTAAGTGTTCCCTTTATTTTTTTGAGCAGTGCATATAACTATGGATGACTTGATAATATGGTATGATAATATAATATGTATGTTTGGGTAAGTTTGGTGAAAAAAAAATATTTTAAAAAATAAAAGAGCGATCACACATATATTTGACCTCAAGAATATAAGTGCTGGAAAAGCTCCATGGATGCACCTATGTGGGGAAATGCAGAAATTTACACAGGAGAAAAGTCTTAAAAATGCTACCAATGTGGTAAATATTTTAGTGAGCATAGCAAAATGGTAATACATCAGCGGAATCACATTATTATTATTATTATTATTATTATTATTATTATTATTATTATTATTATTATTATGTCAATACAACACAGCAAACAAGATCACTATGCTGGATTTTATATTTCATCACCAGTCGGGCGCTTTCCAAGCACCTAGGACTGCGTGATGTAGCGGCGAATTATGTTTGCCGATCTCAGTAAAGCGGCCTTTTGCAATTGACAGATGGAGATTTTGTCAATTCCGATGGTTTTCAAATGTCCACTGAGATCTTTGGCACTGCGCCCAGCGTGCCAAGTACCACTGGGACCACTTTCACTGGCTTATGCCAGAGTTGTTGCAGCTCAGTTTTTAGATCTTCGTATTTCACTAATTTCTCTAGCTGCTTCTCCTCAATTCTGCTGTCCCCTGGGATTGCGATGTCGATGATCCATACTTTCTTTTTCTCCACAATCAGGATGTCTGGTGTGTTATGCTTCAGAATTCGGTCAGTCTGAAGTCGGAAGTCCCACAGTAGTTTTGCTTGCTCATTTTCGACCACTTTTTCAGGCTTATGATCCCACCAGTTCTTTGCCACTGGTAAATGGTAGTTCCGGCACAAGTTCCAGTGGATCATCATCATCATCATCATCATATTAATTAATTAATTAATTAATTAGATTTGTATGCTGCCCCTCTCCTTAGACTCGGGCCAGCTCACAGCAATAATAAAACAATGTACAACAAATCTAATATTTAAAAATATCTAAAAACCCCTTATTTTAAAAGCAAGACATACACACAAACATACCATGCATAAACTATTTGGCCTGGGGGAGATGTCTCAATTCCCCCATGCCTGACGGCAGAGGTTGGTTTTAAGGAGTTTACGAAAGGCAAGGAGGCATCCGCATTATGATGCTTCCAGCAAAAAGGAAGACCCCAAATGGTCCATGGTTGATGTCCAGTTTGTGCGCATGATGCAGCGGTTCATCCCTCTAGCTGAGCTTAAAGCCCATCATCAAACCCACCAGAAATCAGGAGGCCCTTTGAAAGAGATGGCTCTCTTCACAAGACCAAGGTTGTCCGTCCAACCTGTCGTAGATGGAGGAATTTGAATTCCTGCACCAGTTGGTTAGGCTGCAATATTCAGAGAAGGGTTGGGCGGTTGTGTCAAGGGGGGGGGGAAGACAGAATTGGAAGATGGCGGAGAACTCGACAGGATAAGATTTGCCTGCCGACGCTGAGTCTTCGTCTCGCTGCCCTGCCACCCCTGTTCGTCAAACTTAGGAGCTGTGGTCTTGCGATCCGCTCTAACAATTCGCTTTAGAGTCCAACGGTCTCTCAGACAACTTCGACTTTCGGCCAGACCTGTGCTTGACTGAGGACGTTTTCCCTTCTGTTTCAAAAGCCATCATTACTTTTGAGACATTACCTCTTGAAACGCCAAACATTCGGGCACTTTCTGTTACACTAGCGCCTGCCATTCGAGCACCAACAATTTGGCCTCTTTGAAAGTGTGAGAGGTCTGCCATTTCTAGAAGGTTATAACCAATTTCCTTAAATTTCTGTAAAAAAAGGTAGTTTAAAAAAACATATCAAATAACAGAATTTAAAAAAACAAACATTAAAATATGTCAAGTTTTGATTGATTTGAACATGTTCAAACATGATGCCAAAAAGTCAAGTGTTTCCATTTCTTTGTCCACCGCCTGTATATTTGATAATAGTTCTTTGCATTGCTAAGAATTCTTCATTGACCCAATTAAAAACTGAATCTGAATGGGTATTTGAACATGGATCTCGGTAGTCTTCTATGAAACTTAAATAATGTAAGTGATTAGTATTGGGGCATGTTTGATTTTTCATTGTAATATATATATATATATATATTCTTTTTTCACATCATCTCTAATTATTTTATAAACAATTAAAGTTCTCCTTTTCTTTGAATCTTACAGACAAAGAGGATGGCAATAACAGCACTCAGGACCATTGTAAATAACAAGCAACATTGAAAAGAGAGAAAAATCAAGTGAAAAATCAAGATATTTTTCATTTCTTTTGGAAAACCATACAGTTCTCCTCTTCCAGAAGCTGTTAGACAAGAGAGAAAAAATCAAGAAAGATTTCAAGCTAGAATAAGCAGATTATGCAGAACTCAAGGATACGTTACATGAAAAGTCAAAGGAGATTATTTTTCAATCAGCAAAAAAGGGAGATATCTGGAAGTCACTTGAGAGGAAAAGGTCAATAGTAAAGACATGTAGAGCAGACAGGAATGCAGGCCTCTCCCTGTGAGGAAGAAAATGGCTTGATTAAAAGCACCGCTAAATGAGGCATTGTCCATATTTTTGATGACCACAACTGTGAAAAAGCAACATAGGTTTTCCTATTGTGGAAAAATAATAGATTGCAAATCACAGCTGTTTATGCAATGGGGAGCTAGACAGGAGAAAATCCATGCACACTATCTCAATGTAGCAAAAACTGGTCAGAACAGCTCCCTTGTTAATGGAAGCACCCACACAAGAGGGAACCCACAAAAGTACTCCCAATGTGCTTAGTGCTTTAGTGAGCATGGCAATATGGTGGTACATCAGAAGAAACACATGAGGGAGAAAACATATGACTGTCCAGAGTGTGTGAACATTTCATTAGAAATTATCAGGTCATGAGACACCAAAGGATGCAGACACAGGAATAACACCATTTGAATATCCTTTCTGTGAGGAAAGTTTCAAAGAGAGAATTCCACTCTGGTGAAGCACCAAAACTCACAAAGCAGAGAAAACATTTGAATGTGCTGACATTGTAAAAACAATTAGTCCCAATTTCAGTCATGAAACACCAGAGAATTCATACAGGAGAGAAACCCTTTGAATGCCCTGACTGTGGGAAAATATTTAATTGGAGTTCCAACCTGGTGCAACACCAGAGAATTCACACAGGAGAGAAACCCTTTGAATGTTCTGACTGTGGAAAAAGGTTTAGTCAGAGTTCCCACCTGATGAGACACCAAAGGATTCACACGGAAGAGAAACCATTTGAATGTCCTGACTGTGGGAAAAGTTTTAGTCAGCGTTCCCACCTGGTGACACACCAAGGGACTCACACAGGAGAGAAACCCTTTGAATGCCCTGACTGTGGGAAAACTTTTAGTGATAATCCCAGCCTGGTACTACACCAGAGGACACACACAGGAGGGAAACACTTTGAATGTCCTGACTGTGGGAAAAGGTTTAGTTGGAGTTCCCACCTGGTGAGACACCAGAGGAATCACACAGGAAAATACCCCTTAGAATGTCCTGAGTGTGGGAAAGGTTTTAGTGAGAATTCCAAATTGGTGAGACACCAGAGAACTCACACAGGAGAGAAACCCTTTGAATGTCCTGACTGTGGGAAAGGTTTTAGTGATAATTTCAACCTGGTGCAACATCAGAGGACTCACACAGGAGAGAAACCCTTTGAATGTCCTGACTGTGGGAAAGGTTTTAGTGAGAATTCCAGCCTGGTGTTGCACCAGAGGACTCACACAGGAGAGAAACCTTTTGAATGTCCTGACTGTGGGAAAAGTTTTAGTCAGAGTTCCCACGTGGCGAGACACCAGCGGACTCACACAGGAGAGAAACCCTTTGAATGTCCTGACTGTGGAAAAGATTTTAGTGATAATTCCACCCTGGTGACACACCAGAGGACTCACACAGGAGAGAAACCCTTTGAATGTCCTGACTGTGGGAAAAGATTTAGTCAGAGTTCCCATGTAGTGAGACACCAGCGGACTCACACAGGAGAGAAACCCTTTCAATGTCCTCACTGTGGGAAAGATTTTAGTGATAATTCCAGCCTGGTGCAACACCAGAGGGCTCATACAGGAGAGAAACCCTTTGAATGTCCTGACTGTGGGAAACGTTTTACTCATAATTCCAGCCTGGTGCAACACCAGAGGGCTCATGCAGTAGAGAAACCCTTTGAATGTCCTGACTGTGGGAAATGTTTTAGTCATAATTCCAGCCTAGTGAAACACCAGAGGATGCATACAGGAAAGAAATCCTTTGGATGTCCTGACTGTGGGAAAAGATTTAGTCAGACTTCCAAACTGTTGCAACACCAGAGGACTCACACAGGAGAGAAACCCTTTGAATGTTCAGACTGTGGGAAAGATTTTAGTGATAATTCCAGCCTGGTGCAACACCAGAGGACTCACACAGGAGAGAAACCTTTTGAATGTCCTGACTGTGGGAAAAGTTTTAGTCAGAATTCCAGCCTGGTGAAACACCAGAGGACCCACACAGGAGAGAAACCCTTTGAATGTCCTGATTGTGGAAAATGTTTTAGTGATAGTTCGAATTTGGTAAAACACCAGAGAATTCACAATGGAGAGAAATCCCAAATTGGACAAACACCCTCCTTACAAAACCAGGGGTGAAACCCGCTATACCCCACACCCCCACTCTAAAGTCACACATGGAAGAAGGCACAGACAACACTGTGATCTGCAGAACATGTTCTATGTACATGCTTGTGTCCATAGAATACCAAAGCTGCATATGCACCAAATGCAAAATAATCAAACTATGAGAAGAAAAAGTAGAACTATTTATGGGACCATCTGACACATACCTACCTGCAACTGATTAGAGCCCACAGGGTTGGCCTTCTCCGGGTCTCTCGACTAAGCAGTGCTGGGTGGCGGGCCTGTGGGGGAGGGCCCTCTTTATGGTGGCCCCGGCTATTTGGAAACAACTTCCCCCCGAGGTCCACATGGTCCCCACCCTACTGGGTTTCCATAAGTCCTTAAAAACCTGGCTTTGCCAGCAGGCCTGGGAGTTGTGATAATTGACATTTCTTAATCCGGCCAAGACTAGAATTGGTTGGGATGTTTGATGTATGAATGTAGTGATTATATTGAAGTGTTTTAATTATGATGAAATGTTTTAATCTGATTATTTATATTGTGAATGAATGAATGAATGAATGAATGAATGAATGAATGAATGAATGAATGACTGGAGAAAACTCTTAAGCACCCGGAAACTCAACAAAATGAGAAACCCCAAACCTCACGAAAAGAACACAAATTGAACATACACATGAACAAGCTACTTCTGCTATAGGTTATCCCTTGGATGAAGAAAACGGATGGAAACATGTCACTCACAGAAAAAAACCACAAACCAAATACAAAACCATTGTTCAAGCCAACCCACCCAGATCCAACCCCACTGGTTCTAAGCAACCAATAGCACAGATTTCCAATAGAGGATAGCGCATAGACAACAAAAAGAAACACCAGAAAGAACACTCAACAAAGCAGCACAACCAAACACCACTATAACTGCTCTGGGCTTGGGTACTTATTTCTCCAAAACTCTTAAAACTCCACTCCTTGAAATAATAGTCTCTTTTATTTATTCACACCAGCTTAAATACATGAAACTTTAGCAAAGCAAAAATGCAAAACATAAAGATGGAGTGATTTCTCTCGGCTTGAAAATACTCTTATCTGTTCTGGGCAGCATTCCTAACATTACATTTCTTAGCTGCTCGGAGATCAGGAACTATAAATCACCACTTTAAGTTCATCGCTTACCGGCTTCATAATAAATTCAACAGTTTCCTTTATTATGGAGGCTTCTATTTTGAGCAGAGTGACTGTAATTCCTTTTTTTTGGTTGAAAAAGTTTATTTACAAATATAATACAGAAAAAGGGAAGAAAGAAAAAAGAAGAAAGAAAAGTAATACAAAAAAACCCCAATACATCAAAAATACATATTAAAATATAGGCGAGTACAAGATCGGTCTATCTATTCTTCCGAAACTATGTACATTTTCTTTAGCCCAGTTATAGTTATTGTCAAAAATCAATACAGCTGTCTATTAAATAACAAAACAAATCTACCCGAAATAAAAACTAATATGAATAATTGGAACTTGCATTTTAAATCGGAGATAAAAATGGAAGAATGGCAACTGCTATGGAGTAAGAACTACAAATTAACCTTGGCAACGTCCTATAAAGAAAATTTAATTGTTGTGAGCCGCCCCGAGTCTTTGGAGAGTCTGTTGACACCCATCCAGACCCCCAATAGCCTCCAGGCACCAGCACATCACTATTACTCCACACAGGGACAAATGCTATGGTTGTGGCAAGGGGGGCTTTTGCCCAGGTTCACCTAGTGCCCCAGCTGTGGCCCTATATGCACAGGCAGTCTCTACTCACGGTCACTCATGCATTTACCACTTTGAGGTTCAACTACTGCACGCACATATCTCTCCAACACTCTGCGGTCTGCACTGGCTGCCAATTGGTTTCTCGACTCAATTCAAAGTGTTGGTTCTGACCTACAAAGCCCGACATGGCATCGGGCCAGAATACCTGCGGGACCACCTGCTGCACGAATCCCAGCAACCGGTCAGGTCCCACAGAGTCGGCCTTCTCCAGGTCCCATCAACTAGACAATGTCGTTTGGCGGGACCTAGGGGAAGAGCCTTCTCTGTGGGGACCCCGGCCCTCTGGAATCAGCTCTTCCCAGAGATTCATACTGCCCACAAAATTCTTGCCTTGCGTAAGAGTTATGCCACCAGGCTTGGGGCCACTAGATTCTTGCCCCCTGGCCAATGAACGTGTTAAGAGAATGTTGAGCGAATGGAATGCCTATTTTTTATGGTTTGGGGATTTTAAAAGTTAAATTTAATTAATTGGATCTAAGATATTGTATATTGTTTATTATTATATGTTTTAAGCTTCCCTGAGTCCTCAGAGAGGGGCAGCATAAAAAAATAAATAAATGACAGAAAAAGGACTTGAAAACAATAATGAGGGACTATGACCAGCTGGGCAAGAAAGTCAAAGATATAGGTGCATAGGTAGTTTTTCCATCTATATTACCAATGAGAGAACAACATCTGGCAAGGGAACAAAGATTTCTACAAGTGAACCACTGGTTTACGAAGCGGGGTGGAGAGTCTACGGAGAGGAGGGGCATACAAATCTAATAAACAAATGAATAAATAAATTAATTAAAGTGTTGGTATCACCAAAAAACTTTGGATTCCTGGACCACGGACTGTACTGCCTCCAAGATGGACTTTTGGCAAGGGATGGGTTACACCTCACTAAGACTGGGAAGAATATCCTTGCAAAATGGCTGGCCCAAATGAAAATCGAGTGGGGAAGGTGATCAAAGTACAGGATTTCTAGGATCTAATTCCAAGCAAGGACGCTTAGTAAGCAAAGCAAATAATGAATTAAAGAGGGATGGGGAAAAAGACAAACTCCACAGTCTGCACCGGCTGCCAATTAGTTTCCGGTCACAATTCAAAGTGTTGGTTATGACCTATAAAGCCCTACATGGCATTGGACCAGAATATCTTCGGGACCGCCTTCTGCCGCACGAATCCCAGTGACCAACTGATGACTGATTGTGTCATTCTTTAAACCTTCGTGAACATTTGCAATTGAAAGAGTCCAGAAATATTTCACAAGAAGATTCCTCCGCTCCTCAACTCAAAACAGAATACCTTATTCCACCAGACGTGCAATTTTGGGCTCAGAAAATTTAGAGGTACGTCGCCTTCGATCTAAGTGTAGTTCATAAAATCATCTGCCACAATGTTCTACCCGTTAATGAATACCTCAGATTAAACTGCAACAACACACAAGCACACAGTAGATTGAACTTAATGTAATCGTCTCCAGAAAATACAACTTCAGCAGCAGAGTGATCAATGCCTGGAATGCACTACCTGACTCTGTGGTTTCTTCCCCAACCCCCAAAAACTTTAACCTTAGACTACAATCAACCTCACCCATTTCCCAAGTGGTCTGTAAGGGGGGTGAATAAGTGCACCCCTGTGCCAACCGTTCCTATCCTATTGCCAAAATTTACCTATATCTATTTTGCTTTTGTTTATGTTTATACCTGTTATTATAAACACGTTTTAACAAATAAAAATATTTCCTTAAAAAAAAAAATTAATTTAGGAGAAAATATTTCCCCATTCCCCCTTTTTGTGTGTTGGTTTTTTTAGATATGCATATTTTCTATTTTGTACGTTATTAAAATACATAAATCCAATATAAAATCCAATAAATCTAAAAGTCGTTTAAAAAAAATAAAATAAATGTAGGGCTCAGCACATATCTAATCTTGGTAGGCCCACTTGCAAAGAGAAAAGGTGAAAAGGATTTGACAGCTGCATACGCCTTAGGTAGAGACGGGACAAGAGTGTTTTACTGCCGCTATCCGGAGATGGGAGTCAGATAAGCAATATCTGTTCCTGAAACATGTCTAATAGAGGAGTTAAAACCATCGAGTACCGAATTGCTAGAAAAGATCAGAGGAGAGACACAGAACTTCCTCTTCCGGAAGACTCATGGGAGGGAGGTGGAGTGCAGAGCGGCTTTTGTGCTCTTCAGAGGACCGAAGCAGCAGCTGGAAGGTGAGTTGAGGGCAGATGGGGGGAGAGTCCGGGAGCAAGTCGGGCTGTTTGGTTCCCTCCACGGCCTGGAAGCAGAGAAGCAACCGGGCTGAAGCGCGTCAGCTGCTGGTGCTGCAGTTTCCTTCCCTGCCCAAATTTAATCCCACTGGTGCTGCACGCTGTGAAACTGGTGGCTGCAATTTTCTGCTGGTGGGAAGATTGAAAAAGTCTCAAGTTAAGGTTGATTCTCTGGGAATGGCTTCCCTCCAGGGGTTGTGGGTTGTTGCATCATTGGAGATTGTGAGAGAGTTGGGAGGGACCTTGCGGATCTTCTATTCCGACAATCAGGAGACTCAATACCAATTCAGGCAATCGGTTAATTGTTCTCAGTGTCAGGAAAATTCTCCTTAGTTGTAGGCTGGTTCTCTCCTGGGTTAGTTTCCATCCACTGCTTCTTGTCTTGCCTTCTGGTGCATTTCAGAATAAGTTGACCTTCTTCTTGACCCCTCGAGTGTTGGAAGATGGCTCTCATGTCATACCTAGCCCTTCCTTTCACTGGACTAGACATACCCAATTCCTGCAACTCTATATCTTTTAGCCTCCAGCCCCCTAATCATCCGTTCTTCTCTTCTCTGTTCTTTTTATAGAGACTCTACTACACTTGTTTTTAATATTGTGGCAATCAAACAAGTTGGAGTAATCCTAAAGGTGATGTTTCCAAAGCATTATAAATTAATACTAATACGTACTTCGCATGATGTTAAATCTAGCCCTCTATTAAGGCAGCCTAAAGCAGCATTAGCTTTTATGGCCCCTGCAATCACACTGTTTGCTCTTTTTAGGGGATTGTTCACTATGATAGGACTTCAGGATCCATCTCACAGTTACTGCTATTGAGCCAGGTTGCATCTATTCTGTACCTTGCCATTTGGTTTTTCCTGGCTAAGTGCACAATCTACTTTTTCTCTGTTTTTAATTTCATTTTGTTGGATAGGGCCCAGTGTTCAAATCTATAGTAAGTCAAGTACAAAGTCCACAAGGAAAGTCTGAATTTGACAAAATGGAGGCGTGTGTTTATGAAGAACTTGCCCGGATGTTAAAATACATTCATGAAGATTTTAAAAATTGTCTTTTGGACTTTAGAGGTGGAAAGAAAACAGAAAAGAAGCTGGAATATAAGGAACACTTAGAATTAACAATGGTGGGAAATGAAGATGAAGAAAAAGATTACAAAGATGAAAAGAAGTGAAGAGAAAAAAAAGATTGATGAATATACAGATTTACAGTGACAAGAAAAATGAAAACAAAAGACAGATTGATGATTAAATTGTGATTTATAATGGTTACACTGGGATTGACAGTGACAAGAAAAAAAGCAAGAGGGGAATATTGGTACCTGAAGATTCAGTTAAAAATGAGGGGTTAATAGGGAGAAGAGACTAAGAGGGATTGAGAATATACCTACACAAATAATATATTCAAAAGGAAGAAAATGAGTTGGGGAAGTTATTGGTACAAAAATAAAAGAAAAAGAAAAGGTTAAGAGAGTGGGATTGGAAGAGAAATATTTGTAATAATGGAATATTTAAGAGATTAAAAGAGAATGGATGATTGACAGTGGAATGTCATATAATTCTTTTAGAATTATTATACCTAATTGTGTTAACAGTATTAGCTGTGTATAAGTTTGTATGATCAGTACAATTATTTTAGTTAAAAGGTTTTTTTATAGGTTATTTTATATTAATTTGTTATATGATGGAATGAATTATATTAGAAAGACCCTATTGGTCTTTCAAAAGGCCATGAAGACCTGGCTTGCTGGCAGGCCTGGGGGCCATGAATACTACCATCTTTCATGGCCAAATTGTATTGATTGGATAGATATGTGTGTTAGGTCAATTGGATTGAGCGTAAATTTATATTATGGGATTTTATGGTTTATAATTTTAGTGTGTTTAATTTTAATATTAACTTCTTTGTATTATATTGTATTGTTTTATATTGTTGTAAGTCGCCCTGAGTCCTACGGGATTGGGCAGCATAGATGTCAAATAAATAAATAAGTAAATAAATAAATATTTTTTTGAATTAATTGAATTAAATAGACGTTGACAGGGAAAGAAGAATAAAGAAGAGAAGGGAAATAAATTAGACTATAGTAGGTCAATTGTTGGAAGGATATATAATTTGGAAAATTGCTACCCTTTTTTATATGATTTGTTTTATATAAAATTTGAAAAATTTACAAATCTGATTTAATATTGAAAGGATTCAGATGATTATTGATATTTTTGGTATGATATGAGATCTGTATAATCAGTACTCTTAAAGGTGTTTATATAAGTTTATATAATTTATATGTTGGGGTTTTTGTTACGGGGAATTTAAAATGTTATTAACCAATGGATGGAATAGTAATGACAAGAATTGTATTTGTTTAAATATAGAGAATGAGTTAAAATTTTAAAAAGTTAGAACATTGGAAGGGAGAGATGAAAGGGGAGAAGAAATTAAAAATCTAGGGCATCTAGAAATGATAGAGCTAAAGAAAATGATGAGTAAATATACCAATTGAGGGGAGGGAGAAATATGGCCTAAAATCAGAGGCATAAGAGATAATGACTATTTTTGGAAGTTAAGTTGTAGCCATTAATTAAGAAGAAAGTTGAAAATTAGAGGTGGTAGGCCCACATGACAAAAATAGGAAGATGGAGGCAGCATTAGAGCAATAGTAGATATACCTGGAAGAATATATTTAAAATATAAATATAAAGGGAAAGATATGTGTAAGAAATTGCTCCTGTGTTGAAATGAAGGCTTCTGAATTGCTAGTTTGCTAACCATAACATGTACAGTGATCCCTCGATTTTCGCGAAACGCTATATCGCGATTTTTCCCACCCGATGACGTCACTCTCTTCCTTCCTTTCTCATCTTTCTTTCTCTCTCTCTTTCTCTATCTTGCTTCTTCCTCTCTCACACTCTCTTCCTCCCTCTCTCATCTCTTTCTTTCCTTCTCTCTCTTTCTCTATCTCTCCCCCTCTTGCTGGCGAGTGGCGGGCGGGCGGGCGAGCGGGGGCATCAGCGAGGAGCCGGGGTTTCCCCTTTGCGTGGGCGGCGGGGAAACCCTGATCTTCGTCTGCTCGCTGCTGCTGCGCTGCCGAGCAGATCAGCTGCTGGGCGGCCGAAGGAACCTTCCATGGGTCTTCCCCTTTGCGTGGGCGGCGGGGAAGACCCAGGGAAGGTTCCTTCGGCCGCCCAGCAGCTGATCTGCTCGGCAGCGCAGCAGCAGCGAGGAGCCGAATCGGGCTTTCCCCTTTGCGTGGGCGGCGGGGAAACCCCGATCTTCGTCTGCTCGCTGCTGCTGCGCTGCCGAGCAGATCAGCTGCTGGGCGGCCGCATCAGCAGTGAGCAGACGAAGATCGGGGTTTCCCCGCCGCCCACACAAACTCCACCATCTGCGCATGCGCGGCCATGGAAAAAGGGCGCGCATGCGCAGATGGTGTTTTTACTTCCGCAACCCTACATCGCGAAAAATCGATTATCGCGAGGGGTCTTGGAACGGAACCCTCGCGATAATCGAGGGATCACTGTATTGTGATTAGATGCACTCAGGGAAGGATAAGAGGGAGGAAGAAGAAGTAGAAAGGGAGAGAAAGAGGAGGGAAGGAGGAAACAGAGATGGAGAAAGAAGGTGGAGGGAAGGAGGGAGGGAGAAAGAGTGGATTACCAAGGATTATGATATTTTGGATAGAAATATATAACTATGCATGTCTCAATAATATGGTATATGTATGTATGTTTGTGTTAGTTTGGTGAAAAAAAATATTTAAAAAAATAAACGACCTCAAGAATATAAGTGCTGGACAAGCTCCATGGATGCACCTAAGTGAGGAAATGCAGAAATTGCAAATTGCAGCTGATTACGGACAAGAAGGTCCACATAGGAGAGACATAGAAACATAGAAACATAGAAACATAGAAGTCTGATGACAGAAAAAGACCTCATGGTCCATCTAGTCCGCCCTTATACTATTTTCTGTATTTTATCTTAGGATGGATCTATGTTTATCCCAGGCATGTTTAAATTCAGTTACTGTGGATTTATCTACCACGTCTGCTGGAAGTTTGTTCCAAGGATCTACTACTCTTTCAGTAAAATAATATTTTCTCATGTTGCTTTTGATCTTTCCCCCAACTAACTTCAGATTGTGTCCCCTTGTTCTTGTGTTCACTTTCCTATTAAAAACACTTCCCTCCTGGACCTTATTTAACCCTTTAAGATATTTAAATGTTTCGATCATGTCCCCCCTTTTCCTTCTGTCCTCCAGACTATACAGATTGAGTTCATTAAGTCTTTCCTGATAAGTTCTATGCTTAAGACCTTCCACCATTCTTGTAGCCCGTCTTTGGACCCGTTCAATTTTGTCAATATCTTTTTGTAGGTGAGGTCTCCAGAACTGAACACAGTATTCCAAATGTGGTCTCACCAGCATTCTATATAGCGGAATCATAATCTCCCCTCTTCCTGCTTGTTATACCTCTAGCTATGCAGCCAAGCATCCTACTTATAATTATAATTTATGTTTGGTATGTATGTGCTATTTGGTTTTTAATTATGATAGGGTTTTTAGGTTTTTTTAAAAAATATTAGATTTGTGCCTGTATAATACTGTTTTTATCGTGTTGTGAGCCGCCCAGAGTCTTCGGAGAGGGGCGGCATACAAATCTAATAAATTATTATTATTATTATTATTATTATTATTATTATTATTATTATTATTATTATTACTTGCTTTCCCTACCGCCTGACTGCACTTGCTTTCCCTACCGCCTGACTGCACTGTTCACCCATTTTGAGACTGTCAGAATTCACTACCCCTAAATCCTTCTCTTCTGAAGTTTTTGCTAACACAGAACTGCCAATGCAATACTCAGATTGAGGATTCCTTTTCCCCAAGTGCATTATTTTACACTTGGAAACATTAAACTGCAGTTTCCATTGCAGTTTAATGTTTCCAAATGTAAAATAAGAAAAGACTTTAAAGAAAAGTCTTAAAAGTGCTCCCAATGTGGTAAAACCTTTAATTAGCATGGCAACATGGTTTCACATCAGTGGAATCACATGATGTAACAGTGTCCAGATCGTGTGAAAGGTTCGTTGGAAGGTCCCACATCTTGAGACAACAGAGAACTCACATCAGGGGGGGGGAAACATTTGAACAGGAAAAAACCTCTGGAACGTCCTGATTGTGGAAAAACTTTCACTGGAAATTCCCACCTGATTAACCATTAGAGGATTCACACAGAAGGGATATCCTTTGAATGTCCTGATTGTGGAATGTTTGGAGTCGGAATTCTAGCCTGGTGACTGTTGTGTGTGTTCCCTGTCATCCTTTAGAATTTTCAGAGTCAGAAGATGGAGATGACGTAGAAGCTGTCAATTACCCTGATTTAAAAAATGTAGGGGAAGCTAGTGAGGAAAGTGAAAGAGAACAGCCGTCAGACAAAAGTATGCAGACTCATGTTTCTTCTGACAGTTCGAGTTTAGAAGACAGTCCTTGGTTAAACCCAAAGTTCAGAAGGCTGCAGAAAAGAAAGGAAGAAATTGGGGGGAAGAAGTTTTAATATAAGGTCCCACAGAGCTGGCCTTCTCCGGGTCCCGTCGACTAAACAATGTCATTTGGCGGGCCCCAGGGGAAGAGCCTTCTCTGTAGCGGCCCCGGCCCTCTGGAACCAACTCCCCCCCGGAGATTAGAATTGCCCCCACCCTCCCTGTCTTTCGTAAACTACTCAAGACTCATTTATACCGCCAGGCATGGGGGAGTTGAGATATTCCTTCCCCCTAGGCCATTACAAGTTATGCGTCGTATGTCTGTGTGTATGTTTGGTTTTATAATAAGGGTTTTTAGTTGTTTTATTATTGGATTGTCACATACTGTTTTTATCATTGTTGTTAGCCGCCCCGAGTCTACGGAGAGGGGCGGCATACAAATCCAATAAATAAAATTAAATAAATAAATAAATAAAAATAATATGCTATTTCAGAGTGTGTAAATTAATTAATTAATTAATTACATCACTTCCGGAATTTAACAGAAGAGACGATGCTTTCGTCAAAGTGAAATCAACCAAGATGGCGATTCATGTCGTCTCTCCCAAATAATTGAGTGTTTCTATTGCACAATATACTGCTTTTTAAACAGCAGGAACCTGACTCGGAGATAAGAAAAAGTTTTGAAGTAGACAACTTGTTAATTGTTTATAACTTTGCAATTTAGCCTGAAAGAGTTGAATGCATTTTCTCCATTCTGGAGCTGTAATGACGAGGACCGAAGTGGAAGGATAAAAGGAATGTTATTTGTTGAAAACTACCAGCCTGTGAAGCTCTTATCATTATTAGCGGAACAGTCAGCCTGATTTTAGCCCAGATCCAGAACAGTGATACACCAAATGACTACACAGAATAACAGGGTTGGAAATGACTTTGGGAGTCTTCTAGTCTAGCTCCCTGCTTGTTGCGAGCGGTCCTTGTCCACCTTTGGTAATGTCAGATTCTGAAGAGGATGAGCCAGGCCGCTCTGGATACCCTGGGACATTGAGGTGGTTGCCAGCTGATGCAGAGAGTGAGAGTGGGGGAGAAAGTGACCTGGATGAATCTGAGGAACCACCAGAGGGTCTAATATAACAATGGGGGAGTTGTCTCAGTCAGAGGGTGAAGAAGACATTAGAGGGGATAATCCACTCTTAAATGCTAGATGTAGGAAGTATCTGAGAAGACAACAGTACAGTAGTACCTCTAGATACGAGCTGCTCTACATGCGAGTATTTCAAGATACGAGCCACGAGGGGAGAGAAATTTCTGTTCCAGTCCCGAGCTCAAATTCGGGATATGAGCCGAGTGTCCACTAGGTGGCGCAAGAATCCTTGCTTTTGGTTATCTCGGAGGGGAAAAACAACGTCTAAAGTTATTTGTTCCAGATACGAGTTGCCTCGACATACAAGCTCCCTTCTGGAACGAATTATGCTCGTATCTAGGGGTACTACTGTACTTGTATAGTAAATGGAAATAAGCTTGCAGTTTTACCTCTTGGGGGTTTGATGATACTCCCAGAAAGTAGGTTTTGGGAAATTCGGGGTGGGGTTTCAACATTGCTTCAGGGACACTGAGAGTTGAGCTGCTCGAAAATGCCCCCACGGGTCCCAGGGGAAGAGCCTTCTCTGTGGCGGCCCGGCCCTCTGGAACCAACTCCCCCCGGAGATTAGAATTTCCCCCACCCTCCTTGCCTTTCGTAAGGTCCTTAAAACCCACCTCTGCCGTCCGGCATGGGGGAACTGAGATATTCTTTCCCCCTAGGCCTTTACAATTTATGCATGTTATGTCTGTTTGTAGGGATATTTGGTTTTTACAATAAGGGTTTTTAGTTGTTTTAGTATTGGATTTATACGATGTTTTTTATTACTGTTGTTAGCCGGCCCGAGTCTACGGAGAGGGGCGGCATAGAAATCCAATAAATAATAATAATAATTAACCAGGTTCAATTGTGCTTCATCCAGCACTTTCTAAGAAATAGCTATTGAGTACCTTTTGGAATCTTTGGTTGCACAGGTAGTCATTGAAGGCCACCGAGCCTTCAAAGTTATTATGGAAGAGGAGAAGCAGATGGGCGCCTGATCCACAAAATTTGTGGTCATCCTAGTAGTTGATCAGTGACCGCATTTCAGCAGTCACTATTTAGGAATAATTGCACATTTAAGATGAACAAAAGTGGCCCTTCAAAGCTTGCAAAGGCTTTTGTCATCATTTCATCAGTTAAAGACCAGATTATCTCAGGGACCGCCTTCTGCTGCACGAATCCCAGCGACCAGTTAGGTCCCACAGAGTGGGCCTTCTCCGGGTGCCGTCAACTAAACAATGTTGTTTGGTGGAACTCAGGGGAAGAGCCTTCTCTGTGGCGGCCCCGGCCCTTTGGAACCAACTCTCCCCAGAGATTAGAAGTGCCCCCACCCTCCTCGCCTTTCGTAAACGTCTTAAAACCCACCTCTGCCATCAGGAATGGGGGAACTGAGATATTCTTTTCCCCTAGGCCTTTACAATTTACGCATTGTATGTCTGTATGTATGTTTGGTTTTTATAATAAGGTTTTTTTTATTAGTATTGGATTGGATTGTTACATGCTGTCTACGGAGTCTAATAATGGGTTTTTAAAATGTTTTTTAAATTATTAGATTTGTCATGAATTGTTTTATTGCTGTTGTGAGCCGGCCCGAGTCTACGGAGAGGGGCGGCATACAAATCCAATAAATAAATAAGTAAGTATGTATGTATGTACAGTGATCCCTCTATTATCGCGAGGGTTCCGTTCCAAGACCCCTCGCGATAATCAATTTTTCGCGATGTAGGGTTGAGGAAGTAAAAACACCATCTGCGCATGCGCGCCCTTTTTTCTATGGCCGCGCATGCGTAGATGGTGGAGTTTGCGTTCCCCGCTGCCCACGCAAAGGGGAAACCCCGATTCGGCTCCTCGCTGCTGCTGCGCTACCGAGCAGATCAGCTGTTGGGCGGCCGAAGGAACCTTCCCTGGGTCTTCCCCCTCTTGCTGGCGGGCGGGCGAGCGGCGGGCATCAGCGAGGAGCCGGGGTTTCCCCTTTGCGTGGGCGGCCGGGAAGACCCAGGTTGGGGGTTCGGGGGGGGTGCTGGGAAGCCCCCCAGGCCGGCTGCGACCTTTTAAAACAGCCGCGCCGCTTCCCAGCTGAGTCCTGAAGCCAAACCCGTAAGTGGGTTTTTAAAAAAAAATTAATATTTTTTTAAAAATCGCGATATAGCGTTTCGCGAAGATCGAGATCGCGAAACTCGAGGGATCACTGTATGTATGTATGTATGTATGTATGTATGTAATTAAGTAAGTAAGTAAGTAAGTAAATAAATAAAAAAATAAAAAAAAATAAAAAAAACACATTTCTAAATTTAGCTCAGAAGGTGTCACATTAACCATTTTCTGACATATTGTCAGGCTTGGAAGACACAGATTTTCTCCATGTATGTGTGTGTGTGTGTGTTTGTGTAGGTGGGTGTATCTGTTTTTCTCTCAATGTATATACCGTGTTTTCCTGAAAATAAGACAGAGCCTGAAAATATGGTATCTAGAAATATATAATCTATCCCCAGCACATCATGATATATTTAATTATGGTCTTTCGCATTTCTAAGAATTCTTGATTGACCCAATTAAACAACTGAATTTGAATGGATATTTGAACATGGATCTCTGTAGTCTTCTATGAATCATAAATAATGTGAGTGATTGGTATTGGAGCATGCTTATTTTTTTCACGGTAATATATACTTTTTACTTTTTCCCCATAATCTCTAATTATTTTATAAACAATTAAAGTTCTACTTTTTTGAATCTTACAGACAAAGAGGATGGCAATAAGAACACTTGGGACAATTGTAAATAACAAGCAACATTGAAAAGGAAGGAAAATCAAGCGAAAAATCAAAATATTTTCCATTTTTTTCAGAAAACCGTACAATTCTTCTGATCCTCCTCCAGCAGCTGTTAGACAAGAGAGAGAAAATCAAGAAGGATTTCAAGCTGGAATAAGAAGATTATGCAGAACACAAAGATAGATGACAAAGAAGAGCAAATGCTTGAATCTGCTGACAGTGTAAAAAATTCATTCACAATTTCAGCCATGAAACACCAGAGGACTCACACAGGAGAGAAACCCTTTGAATGTCCTGACTGTGAGAAAAATTTTAGTCATAATAATGCCCTGGTGCAACACCAGAGGATTCACACAGGGGAGAAAACCTTGGAATGTCCTGACTGTGGGAAACGTTTTAGCCATAATTCCAGCCTGGTGACACACCAGAGGACTCACACAGGAGAGAAACCCTTTGAATGTCCTGACTGTGGGAAAAGTTTTAGTCAGAATTCCAGCCTGGTGAAACACCAGAGGACTCACACAGGAGAGAAACCCTTTGAATGTCCTGACTGTGAGAAAAGTTTTAGTGATAATTCCAACTTTGTGAAACACCAGAGAATTCATACAGGAGAAAAGCCCTTTGAATGTCTTGACTGTGGGAAAAGTTTTAGTCATAATTTCAACCTGGTGACACACCAGAGGACTCACACAGGAGAGAAACCCTTTGAATGTCCTGACTGTGAGAAAAGTTTTAGTGAGAATTCCAAACTGGTAAGACACCAGAGGACTCACACACAAGAGAAACACTTTGAATGTCCTGACTGTGAGGAAAGTTTTAGTCGAAATTCCACCTTTTTGAAACACCAGAGGACTCACACAGGAGAGAAACCTTTTCAATGTCCTGACTGTGGGAAAAGTTTTAGTCGTAATTCCAATCTGGTGACACACCAGAGGACTCACTCAGGAGAGAAACCTTTTGAATGTCCTCACTGTGGAAAACATTTTGGTCAGAATTCCCACCTGATAACACACCAGAGGACTCACACAGGAGAGAAACCTTTTCAATGTCATGACTGTGGGAAAGGTTTTAGTGAGAATTCCTCCCTGGGGACACACCAGAGGACTCACACAGGAGAGAAGCCCTTTGAATGTCCTGACTGTGGGAAAAAATTTAGTCAGAGTTCCCACCTGATAACACACCAGAGGACTCACACAGGAGAGAAACCTTTTGAATGTCCTGACTGTGGGAAAAGTTTTAGTGACAGTTCCCACCTGATAACACACCAGAGGACTCACACAGGAGAGAAACCTTTTGAATGTCCTGACTGTGGGAAAGGTTTTAGTGAGAATTCCTCCCTGGTTACACACCAGAGGACTCACACAGGAGAGAAACCGTTTGAATGTTCTGACTGTGGAAAAAGATTTAGTAATAATTCCAACCTGGTGAGACACCAGAGGACTCACACAGGATAGAAACCTTTGAATGTACTGACTGTGGGAAAGGTTTTAGTGATAATTCCAACCTGGTGCAACATCATGGGACTCATACAGGAAGGGGATTGTGGTGGGAGGGAAGAAGGTAAGAGGGAGAGAGGGAGAAAAGGTAGAAGGAAGAGAAGGAGATAGTGGGAGGCTAGTAACATATAATATAGAAGGAAAACTGATGTCTGATAAAAGTAACAGTGCAAATTTACGATATTTGTTATGATACATGGGGGAAATGTACATTTGCAGCATGTTGATGTGGTATACATATAAATGTAAAGTTTGTGAAAAGATTATTGTAAAATAATCTTTGATCTTCTGATTGTTCAGTTTCTGCTCTGGGTGAAGGAATGGCTCTCAGAGGGGGAAGGAAAGGCTTGTGGCAGGGGAAGGCAGCGCTCTCAGTTGGTGGAGGAAGGGCTCCCAGCGGGAGAAGGAAGGGCTCTCAGAGGGGGTAGGAAGGGCTCGTGGCGGGGGAAGGAAGGGCTTGTGGCAGGGGAAGGCAGCGCTCTCAGCTGGTGGGGGAAGGGCTCCCAGCGGGAGAAGGAAGGGCTCTCAGAGGGGGTAGGAAGGGCTCGTGGCGGGGGAAGGAAGGGCTTGTGGCAGGGGAAGGCAGCGCTCTCAGCTGGTGGAGGAAGGGCTCCCAGCGGGAGAAGGAAGGGCTCTCAGAGGGGGGAGAAAGGGCTCGTGGCGGGGGAAGGAAGGACTTGTGACAGGGGAAGGAAGGGCTCGCGGCGGGTGAAGGAAGGGCTCTCAGAGGGGGTAGGAAGGGCTTATTGCAGGGGAAGGCATCACTCTCAGTGGGGGAAGGGAGGGCTTGTGGAGGGGGAAGGCAGTGCTCGCATCGGGGCAGGGCAGGCATAGGTCCAGGGGAGCCCTGGTGGCACGTGCTTGTGCGTGTATGCCTGGCAGCGCCACCGGAGCTAGGCTACACACTACATTGCTGCCACCAGAACTGTGTTCCCCACTGTTTAGGGTCGGGCCCACCACTGCCTGTCAATGAATATCTCAGCTTCAAGTGCAACAACACACGAGCACAGAATAGAATCAAACTCAATGTAAATGCCTTGAAACTCTTGACTGCAGAAAATAGAACTTCAGCGACATAGTGATAAATGCCTGGAATGCACTACCTGACTCTGTGGTTTCTTCCCCCAACTCCAAAAACTTTAACCTTAGACTAATGTCAACTCCACCCCTTTCCTAAGAGGTCTGTAATGGACGTCCATAAGTGCACCACTGTGCCTACCATCCTTGTCCTACTGTCCTATTGTCCAAATTTAGCTATACTGTACGTATTTTGCTTTTCTTGATATTTATACTGGGGTGGGCTACTGCCCAGTCTGGGGGGAATACAGTTGGGTAGCGAAAATGGAACTCCACCCCAGAGCACCCAATTTGCACTGAAAGATGTTAAAGGATGTTAAAACACATCCTCGGAGAAGGGCGGCATACAAATCTAATTAATAAATAATTAAATAATAAAGAAAGAAAATGCAGGGGGGGTCCTGCATAAGACACACCCACAGTGTGATAGTAAAAATTTTGGTAGCCCTTCACTGTACAGTATCACCTCTACTTAAGAACTTAATTTGTTCCGTTACCAGGTTCTGAAGTAGAAAAGTTTGTAAGTAGAAGCAATTTTCCCCATAGGAATCAAGGTAAACGCAAATAATGTGTGCAAACCCATTAGGAAATAAATAAAAGCTTAGAATTTGGGTGGGAGGAGGAGGAGGAAGAAGAAGGAGAGGACAGTTGCTGCCGAAGGAAGAAGGTGAGATAAGGGGAATCAAAAAAATCCAAAACTTTAAGGCTTTAAAAAAAAAAGAGGGACTCTGGGGTGGTGAGGAGGAGCACGCGTCTCCCATACATTGCGCCAGAGAGAGAAACCTAGGGGGAATGGCAGGAAGCTGGCTGGGCCTTCGTGCTGCTCTCAAATTTCCTGGGAAATTTTTCCCGGCTCGGGTTCTTAAGAAGAAAATGGTCCTTAAGAAGAGGCAAAAAAATCTTGAACACCTGGTTCTTATCTAGAAAAGTTCTTAAGTAGAGGCGTTCTTAGGTAGAGGTACCACTATTTATACCTGTTATCATGTACATGTTTTGACAAATAAATAAAATAAAACCATGTCCTTTAAACAATAAATTTAGGGGGGGAAGTCCCTCCCCCCGTTTTTGTATGTTGGTCTTGTAGATATGTATGTTTTGTATTTTGTACATTGGGTTTTTTTAATTCAATAAAAATCATTTTAAAAAATAAAATAAATTTAGGGCTCAGCAGGTATCTAATCTTGGTAAGCCAAGTAGCATCACATTTCACTAGGCTCACTTGCAAAGTTGCGGCATACAAATCTAAGTCATAAATAAATAAATAAATAAATAAATAAAATAAAGTTGCTAGAAGTGAAAAATGATTTGATAGCATTTATACAATGAAAACATCTTGCAAATGCCTTAGGTAGAGACGGGACAAGAGTGTTTTTCTGCCGCTATCAGGAGATGGCAGTCAGATAGGAAACACCTGTGCCGGAAACGTGCCTAATACAGGTGTTAAAATCATCGAGTACCGAGAGCAATCATGGGCCTACCTAGGTATGCCCATGTTTCACCATCACTCCGCAGTCTGCATTGGCTGCCGATCAATTTCCGGTCACAATTCAAAGTGTTGGTTATGACCTTTAAAGCCCTTCATGGCATTGGGCCAGAATATCTCCGAGACTGCCTCCTGCCGCATGAATCCCAGCGACCGATTAGGTCCCACAGAGTGGGCCTTCTCCGGGTCCCGTCAACTAAACAATGTCGGTTGGCGGGCCCCAGGGGAAGAGCCTTCTCTGTGGCGGCACCGGCTCTCTGGAACCAACTCCCCCCGGAGATTAGAACTGCCCCTACTCTTCCTGCCTTCCGTAAACTCCTCAAAACCCACCTTTGCCGTCAGGCATGGGGGAATTGAATCATCTCCCCCTGGGCATGTTTGATTTATACATGGTATGTTTGTGTGTGTGTCTGTTAGTATATGGGTTTTTTTAAAGCTTTAAACATTTTAACTGATTGGATTATTTATGATTTGTACTGCTTGCTGTGAGCCGCCCCGAGTCTTCGGAGAGGGGCGGCATACAAATCCAAATAATAAATAAATAAATAAATAAATAAATAAATAAATAAATTGCTAGAAAAGATCAGAGGAGAGACACAGGACTTCCTCTTCCGGAAGACTCAGGGGAGGGAGGTGGGATGCAGAGCGGCTTTTGTGCTCTTCCGAGGATCGAAGCATCAGCTGGAAGGTGAGTTGAGGGCAGGTGGGGGGAGAGTCCGGGAGCAAGTCGGGCTGTTTGGTTCCCTCCACGGCCTGGAAGCAGAGAAGCAACCGGGCTGAAGCGCGTCAGCTGCTGGTGCTGCAGGTTCCTCCCCTGCCCAAATTTAATCCCACTGGTGCTGCACGCTGTGAAACCGGTGGCTGCAATTTTCTGCTGGTGAGAAGATTGAAAAAGTCTCAAGTTAAGGTTGATTCTCTGGGAATGGCTTCCCTCCAGAGGTTGTGGGTGCTCCATCACTGGGGGTTGTGAGAGAGTTGGGAGGGACCTTGGGGGTCTTCTATTCCGACCCCTGAGCAAACAGGAGACCCAATACCATTTCAGGCAATCGGTTAATTGTTCTCAGTGTCAGGAAAATTCTCCGTAGTTGTTGGCTGCTTCTCTCCTGGGTTAGTTTCCATCTATTTCTTCTTCTCTTGCCTTCTGGTGTATTGCAAAATAAATTGACTCCCTTTTTGACCCCTCAAGCATCGAAAGATGGCTCTCATCTCATACCTAGTCCTTCCTTTCACTGGACAAACCCAATTCCTGCAACCCTTCTTTAGATCTTTTCGCCTCCAGCCCCCTAATCATCCCTTCTTCTCTTCTCTTCTCTCTTTATAGAGTCTCTACTACTCCTACTCCTTTTTAATACAGTGATCCCCCGGTTATTGCGTCCCCGACCATTGCGAACAGGGTAATTTGCGATTTTTCAACCCGGAAGTCAAAATACCATCTACGCATGCGTGCCCTTTTTTTCTATGGGCACGCATGCGTAGATGGCAACCGGGAGATCAGCTGCTGGGCGGCTTCCCTGGGTCTTCCCCCTCTTGCTTGCATCAGCGAGGAGTTTCCCCACCGCCCACGCAAACTCCTCGCTACCGCTCGCCAGCCCTTCGCCTGCCCACGCCGTTCGCTCCCCCTCTTGCTGGCGGGAGGGCGAGAAGCCCTCCCCAGCACCCGCTCGCCCGCCCTTCGCCGCTCGCCCGCCCTTCGCCCTGGCCGCTTCTTCCCAGCGGAGAAATTCCAGCCCCCACCTGGTCCCGCCCGATCCTCCTCCCTGAGGCAGCTCGCCCTCCCATGTCCGCTTCCTCCACCCTCCATCGCAAGCCCTCGCCACCGCAGCCAACGCGCGCTGCGATCTTCAAGCCCGGCTCCTTTCGGCCCAGCATCCCGGGCCAAGCAGCTGCCTTCCGTGACTGAGCCTGGCTGGCCCGGAAGATCGTAGCGCGCGTTGGCTGCAGCGGCGAGCGAAGCCAAGCCGGCAGCAATGTCGCCGCCGCTGCAGCCAACGCGCGCTACGATCTTCCGGGCCAGCCAGGCTCAGTCACGGAAGGCAGCCGCTTGGCCCGGGATGCTGGGCCGAGAGGAGCCGGGCTTGATCCGCTGAGCCTGGCTGGCCCGGAAGATCGTAGCGTGCGTTGGCTGCAGCGGCGAGCAAAGCCAAGCCGGCAGCAATGTCGCCGCCGCTGCAGCCAACGCGCGCTACGATCTTCCGGGCCAGCCAGGCTCAGTCACGGAAGGCAGCCGCTTGGCCCGGGATGCTGGGCCGAGAGGAGCCGGGCTTGATCCGCTGAGCCTGGCTGGCCCGGAAGATCGTAGCGCGCGTTGGCTGCAGCGGCGAGCAAAGCCAAGCCGGCAGCAATGTCGCCGCCGCTGCAGCCAACGCGCGCTACGATCTTCCGGGCCAGCCAGGCTCAGTCACGGAAGGCAGCCGCTTGGCCCGGGATGCTGGGCCGAGAGGAGCCGGGCTTGATCCGCTGAGCCTGGCTGGCCCGGAAGATCGTAGCGTGCGTTGGCTGCAGCGGCGAGCAAAGCCAAGCCGGCAGCAATGTCGCCGCCGCTGCAGCCAACGCGCGCTACGATCTTCCGGGCCAGCCAGGCTCAGTCACGGAAGGCAGCCGCTTGGCCCGGGATGCTGGGCCGAGAGGAGCCGGGCTTGATCCGCTGAGCCTGGCTGGCCCGGAAGATCGTAGCGCGCGTTGGCTGCAGCGGTGAGCAAAGCCAAGCCGGCAGCAATGTCGCCGCCGCTGCAGCCAACGCGCGCTACGATCTTCCGGGCCAGCCAGGCTCAGTCACGGAAGGCAGCCGCTTGGCCCGGGATGCTGGGCCGAGAGGAGCCGGGCTTGATCCGCTGAGCCTGGCTGGCCCGGAAGATCGTAGCGCGCGTTGGCTGCAGCGGCGCAACGCGCGCTACGATCTTCCGGGCCAGCCAGGCTCAGCGGATCAAGCCCGGCTCCTCTCGGCCCAGCATCCCGGGCCAAGCGGCTGCCTTCCGTGACTGAGCCTGGCTGGCCCGGAAGATCGTAGCGCGCGTTGGCTGCAGCGGCGGCGACATTGCTGCCGGCTTGGCTTCGCTCGCTCGCCGCTGAGGAGCCGAAGATTGGGGGGTGGCGCGGCTCTTTTAAAACATCGCCGCCGACATGGGGGGCTTGCTAGCACCCCCCCAAACCCGGGTTGGGGGTTCGGGGGGGTGCTAGCGAGCCCCCCATGTCGGCGGCGAGGTTTTAAAAGAGCCGCACCGCCCCCCAATCTTCGGCTCCTCGCTAGCGCTGCGGAAGTTTAAAACACCATCTGCACATGCGCAGATGGTGTTTTTACTTCCGCAGCGCTACTTCGCGAAAACCCGCTCGTTGTGGGGGGTCCTGGAACGGAACCCTCGCAACGAGCGGGGGATCACTGTATATATATTGTGGCAATCAAAACTAGTTACAGTAATCTTAAGTTTGATCTTACTAAAGCAGTGTTTTTCAACCGGTGTGCCGCGGCACACTAGTGTGCCGCGAGACATGGTCAGGTGTGCCGCGAGGCGGTTCGCCCCCCCCCGCTATTGCCCCCCCCCGCCCCCGCCGCCGCTATTGGCACCCTCCCACGGGAGGCCGGCAAAGGTTGCTTTGAAAGTCGGCCCTTTCGCGCCCATGGCTTCTCGTCGCTTCCCCAAAGCACCGTCGCTTCCCCGAAAGCGCGCTCCTCATCTCCCTGCCAGCCCACGGGGGGGCGGGGGGGCGGGGAGGCGCCGGCAGCAGAAGGGAAGGGAGCCGCAGCCGCCCCTGCCTCCCCACGGTGCCTTCGGCCCCCTCAGCCTTTCGGCGCTGCCCCCCGCCCGCCCTCTCTCCTCCTCTGCTGTCTCCTGCCTTTCGGCGTGGCTCCTCCCGCACCCGGAACGCAGGAGACAAAAAATGGCCCAACTCTCGTTCTCTCTCCGTTCTCAGCGGAGGCCAGCAAAGGTAATATTCAATGTCGGGAGCGCGCGGGCGGTTGCGCGCGCTCCCTACCCCCCTGCTAGCCGCTCGGAATATTAAAAATAAGAAAAACCTTCGCCGGTGAAGGCTTTTCTTATTTTGAATATTCCGAGCGGCTAGCAGGGGGGTAGGGAGCACGCGCAACCGCTCGCGCGCTCCCGACATTGAATATCACCTTCGCTGGCCTCCGCTGAGAAGAACAGAGAGAGAACGAGAGTGAGTGACAGCAACAGACAGCAAGATAGAGAGAAAGTGAGAAAGAGAGAGAGAGAAAGGGGGGAGAGAAAGAGATAGCAAGAGAGAGAACAAGAGAGAGAAAGAGTGTGAGAAAGAAAACAAGAGAGAGAGAAAGCAAGAGAGAGAAAACAAGAGAGAAAGTGAGAAAAAGAGAGAAAGAGGGAGGGAGAGAGAAAGAGAGAGAGAGAAAGAACAAGAGAGAGAGAGAGAAAATAAGAGAGAACAAGAGAGAGAGAGAGAGAAAATAAGAGAAAAAGAGATAGCAAGAGAGAGAGAAAGCAAGAGAGACAGATAGGGAGAGGAAAGGAGAGAGAAATGAGAACAAAAAGGGGAGAAAAAAGGAGAAATGATTGAGGCAGAGAATGAGAGGAGAGAGAAACAAAAGAGAGAGAGAGGGGTGATTCTTGAAGCATATGGTAAAAAGCACCCAAATAATAAGAAATGCCCCCCAGCCCACACCTCTTTTTGAAAAGAATAAAAGAGAAAAAACCCCAGCCCTCAACTGGTTTTGGAAATGGTTCCAGTGTGTATACACACACACACATAAGGGGGGGAGAGAGACAGGGATGGAAAAAGAGGAGAAGTGAGAGGGAAAAGGAATGAGGGAAAAAGGGAGGAAGAGAGAGAAATGACAAACATGAGAGAGAAAAGGGGGAAAGACAGGAGAAGTACCCAGAAATGAGATATAAAGTTGAGTAGGGATGATTGATGATTGACTGTATTTATAAGGGGATGTTACATGGGATTGTATATACGAGGGGGTTATGTATGTATGTATGTATGTATGTATGTATTTATTTATTTGTTTAATTTGTGTCATTTTGGTTGGTGGTGTGCCCCAGGATTTTGTAAATGTAAAAAATGTGCCGCGGCTCAAAAAAGGTTGAAAATCACTGTACTAAAGCATGAAATTTGAAAAAAATTAGAATATTTCAAATTGATTATTTATGTTAATTGGATTTAGATTTTATGTACTGTGTTTTTTACTCAAATGTTGTGAGTATGTTGTGAACATACTTTTTTTCTCTATTTAATTTCATTTTGTTGGAAAGGGCCCAGTGTTGAAATCTGTAGAGAGTCAAATCCAAACCCCACAAGGAAATTCTGATCACAGTCCAAAAACACAATCCACAGTTCAAAATATAGGATCCAGCAAAGCTTGTTCTTGCTCTCGCACACTTTTACCCGGCATCTGGTTAAATCACTCTTCATCTTCTTCCTCTGCAACTCCAGTGCAGTTGCTTCCTCTCAAGAACCTTGCTGACCTCTGTGCCTCCCTCCAGCCTGAGACTTTATGGATTTGTGAATTAATTTAACAATTGTGGACTTTGTGAATTGTGAACACTTAGAATTAACAATGGTGGGAAATAAAGATGAAGAAAAAGAAGAAGATTACAAAGATCAAAAGAATTGAAGAGAAAAAACGATAGATGAATACACTGAGATTTACAGTGACAAGAAAAATGAAAAGGATCTTGAAAATAAAAGACAGATTGATGATTATATCGGGATTTATAATGATTGCACCGGGATTGACAGTGACAAGAGATATGAGTGACAGAGACCGGGGGGGGGTACAGTGAGAAGAGACTAAGAGGGATTGGGAATATACCTATACAAATATATTCAAAGAGGGATTGGGAATATACCTATACAAATATATTCAAAAGGAAAAAATGTTTTGGATTTTCCTAATGGTCTTGCAAGTATTATTTGCTTTTAAATTGATTCCTAAGGGAAACATTATTTCATCTTACGAGCTTTTCTACTTACAAACCTCATCACGGAACGAATTAAGTTCGTAAGATAATAATAATTATAATTATAATAATTATAATTTATTAGATTTGTATGCTGCCCCTCTCCGAGAACTTGGGATGGCATACAAATGTAATAAAGATGAGGTACCACTGTACTGGAATTTTACGAGGCCCATCCTTTAAAATCCATGGCCCTCATCTTTTTATAGGCGCAAAAGGCGTTTGATAATTTGAAGTGGGAATTTGTACTTGAATTAATAAAACAAATGAAATTTGGAACCAAATTTATTAGACTGGTAGTAGCAATATACCACACACAATCTGCAAAAATAATGATTAATGGAGAACTAACGGAGTCATTTTAAATTTGGAAAGGTGTGCGCCAGGGATGTCCTTTATCCCCATTACTTTTTATTCTGTCTATCAAAACAATGTTAAAACAAATTAGGGCAAATTCTGAGATTACTGGTTTGAAAATTAGAAACATAGAAGACTGATGGCAGAAAAAGATCTCATGATCCATCTAGTCTGCCCTTATACTATTTCCTGTATTTTATCTTAGGATGGATATATGTTTATCCCAGGCATGTTTAAATTCAGTTACTGTGGATTTACCAACCATGTTTGCTGGAAGTTTGTTCCAAGGATCTACTACTCTTTCAGTAAAATAATATTTTCTCATGTTGCTTTTGATCTTTCTCCCAACTAACTTCAGATTGTGTCCCCTTGTTCTTGTGTTCACTTTCCTATTAAAAACACTTCCCTCCTGAACCTTATTTAACCCTTTAACATATTTAAATATTTCGATCATGTCCCCCCTTTTCCTTCTGTCCTCCAGACTATACAGATTAAGTTCATTAAGTCTTTCCTGATACGTTTTATGTTTAAGACCTTCCACCATTCTTGTAGCCCATCTTTGGACCCGTTCAATTTTGTCACTATCTTTTTGTAGGTGAGGTCTCCAGAACTGAACACAGTATTCCAAATGTGGTCTCACCAGCGCTCTATAAAGCAGGATCACAATCTCCCTCTTCCTGCTTATTATACCTCTAGCTATGCAGCCAAGCATTCTACCTGCTTTTCCTACCACCTGACTGCACTGTTCACCCATTTTGAGACTGTCAGAAATCACTACCCCTAAATCCTTCTCTTCTGAGGATTTTGCCAACACAGAACTGCCAATACAATAATCAGATTGAGGATTTCTTTCCCTAAAGTGCATTATTTTACATTTGAAAGCATATTTAGATAATAACAGATGAAACATACAAATACTTCAGTTTAATAAATTAAATTCATTTTATTTCTTTATTGATCAAAGTAACTAACCAAATTTGAAATCGTTGCATATTGATTCAGAAATGGGTTATGATCTGCATATGTTTATGTTTTTTTCTTTTTAGTATATTGGAAAATTTAAATAAAGTTTTTAAAAAATATTTTACATTTGAAAACATTAAACTGCAGTTTCCATTGCTTTGACCACTTATCTAGTAAAGCTAAATCATTTGCTATATTACAGACGCCTCCAAAAATATCAACCCTACTGCACATTCAGCCATAACCACAATATATCCCTTTACTGCCATTTGGGTAATTTCATCCACCATCTTGTTCTCATAATCCTCAGATTGCCCTGGAGGCCTATAGATCACCCAAATTCTAATGACAAAACCCTCTTTAGTTTGCATGCAAACCCAGAGAGTCTCCAGCTCTTTACATGCATTTTGACTGAGTGTTGCTTTTAGATTTTCCTTAACATAATTGGCTACTCCACCTCCCCTTCTCTCTACTCTATTCTTCCTATACAACATATATCCTGGTATGGATATTTCCTATTCATTGGAGTCCGTAAACCATGTCTCAGTTATGGCAACCAGATCCAAATTATCTCTAGATATTATGGCCATTAACTCACAGAACTTGTTGCTCAACCTTCGAGCATTCGTACACATTTTTTTAAAATTATCATTATTTGTTTGCCCCTTACCATCAACAACTACATCTATTTCATTTACAGCTGCCTTTTCATAAACTTCAACACTCATTTATTGGTCAGGAACAGAAATCATCCACATCAGTTCCATCTCTGTCCCCTTTACCTAGTTTAAATGGCTGTCCAAAAAAGTTCTGAACTCTTCACCAACCACCTGGGTATCTCTGTATGATGGATGCAAACCATCCCTCTTAAACAGCTCCCTATTTGACCACCTACTAACATCATAACTAACATAGACAAAACCTTCAGCTTTACACCACTGCCTTAACCGCACATTAAACTCTGCCATACAAGTTGTTTTATCTTCCTGACCACAAACTAGTAACACCTCTGAGAAAGTCAGTGAATCAGTTATTCTGCCCAGACATTGGAAATCTCTTTTTAGATGAACATTTCTCTGGATAAAATCATTTGTGCCAAGATGCACCACCACATCAATGTTATTAACTTTACTCACAGCCTTGACAATATTTGTAATCCGCCTCCTGTCCCTGCTGGCAGTGGCCTCATGGAGACACCTCATCAGCTTTAACACGTCCTTACACTGTCCCAAATGAACACCTCTCACAGTCAAGTCACCCACAAGAAAATGCGTCCTCTTTTTATTTCTACTAACTGCACCTGATGGTTTGGTAACACTATGCACCTCACTTACAACAACTTGCCTTTGGAACACCCCCTCATCCTCCACCCGAGGGGCCTCGCTAATATCCACAACAATCTTACCATTTAAAGCCGCAAAAACATTATAGGAATTTGATACAGAGAGATCAAAATTGCTATGTTTTTGCTCCACTGCACGTAATCTTCCTGAACCGACAGTTGTCCACACAGCCCCACAGCCCTCCTCCTCGGGGGGCGCTGTGGAAGTGGAGGCTGCACACATGGGACAATCTTTCCACTTCTGACTGCAAGCTACAAACTAAGAACTGCAATCTAGAGATCTCGCCATATAAACTAGATGTCCTTATGCAAAGAGGGCAGCACCCGAATTTCCGCAAGGTACTACGGAACACAACAGCCAAACAAATGTTACACTGCACCAAGCCAGACATCTTAACAATTTATTGAAATCAGGTACTTAGCAAGAAAATCAACAACCCCTGTTGCTACCAAACTCTTGTCGTTTTTGGTTTGTAGTTATATCTTTCTCTCCTCCTTCTCTCACTAGGTCTCAGATCCCAGCCAGGAGCTCTTGCCCTGGCCTCTGTGAACTGGAACTGCACATTGAGAAAGTTCTCACATAGAGAAGTGTTTCTGTACCGTACAAGGTTTTTTTCTGTAAAGGGACCAGCTGAGAGATACACAGAGCTGCTAAACTTCAGTACAGGTAAGACGCCCATCTGATGCCAAACCCCTCGCTCCCTTGCCCTGCCCCACCTGGCCTGCCTCCCCCAAATTGAGCCCCACCACGAGACAGGCCCCTGTCTTATCATCAGGGAAGCATGATTATATAATTATAATTATATAACAATTATACAGTCTACAATTATATAATCTATCCCCAGCATTTCAAGATACATTTGATGATAGTCCTTTGCATTGCTAAGAATTCTTGATTGACCCAATTAAACAAGTGAATTTGAATGGATATTTGAAACTGGATATCGGTAGTCTTCTATGAATCATAAATAAATTAAGTGATTAGTACTGGGGCATGTTTAATATACAGTATATATAGTATATATATATTTACAGCAGCATGAAGCTTATAACTTCAGCCTGATGGTGGTAAATGTGATTTCACCGAAACGTCACATAGACACTCAAAATATTACACGGGGTAAAACCCGAACTCAGAACAATCTACATATATGTGTGTGTGTGTGTGTGTGTGTGTGTGTGTGTATATATATATATATATATATATATGTGTGTGTGTGTGTGTGTGTGTGTGTGTGTGTGTGTGTGTTTTCGTAGATTTTCACGGGTACAGGTATGACGGTCTTGGTATATTCGGGTTTCTTCCCGTGTAGGATTTGGAAATTTCTGGCGACGTTTCGATGAGGTCCCACTCATCATCTTCAGGCTGGTGTTTCTGTCCTTGTTCTAAGGTGAACACTGCGAGACCTAAGCTGCCTTCCTTCTATAAATACTGGTGGCTGGGTGTGGTTTGATGGCTCAGCAATTGCCTGCTGTGTAGAAACTTCCTGGTGAGTCAGTGGGGAAACATCTGGGGTCGTTGATGTGGCTGAAGTATGCTGATTAGTTAATGGTTGTTGATATCACGCCTAATCAACAACCATTAACTAATCAGCAACCTATATATAGGTTGGGCGGAGAGGCAAATAAGGAGCTGTGATGTTCCTTCAATACACCAGGGTGATTCGACACAAAAATATGTAACCCTTCCCTGGTGCAGAGGTGAAGGGATTGGATACTGTAGCCTAGAGGATAATTCTCTGCCTTACAAGGCAAAGGTTGCAGGTTCAAGTCCCAGTGGGTATGGCTAGCTGATGAGGCCAAAATAAGGCCGAAATAGATCTATCCTAGTCTCCCTTAATTTTCAAATTCAGCAAAAAATAAAAATAAAAATGTGACATATATATTTATATATATATATATATATATCAAATGTTTTTAGCTGAAATTTTTAAATTAAGGGAGACTAAGATGGTACCATTTTGGCCTTGTTCTGGCCTCATCAGCTAGCCACACCCTTCCTTACTGGGATTCAATCTATATATATATTTACAAGGCAGAAGCTGCCAGATCGAATCCCAGTAGGAAGGGTGTGGCTAGCTGATGAGGCCAGAACAAGGCCGAAATGGTACCATCCTAGTCTCCCTTAATTTTAAAATTTCAGCTAAAAACATTTGATACATACAGAATATAGTTGTCGGCTATGAATAAATTAACTGCCTTGAAATGGTCCTGGGTTGGGCCTAGAAGCAAAAAGGAACTGTGACGTTCCTTCAATATACCTGGGTAATCCGACATAAAAAACCCCTATAGCCCCATATGAACCCCTCGTCTTACGAACAACCCGAGATACGAACCCGGGGTTCAGAAAATTTTTGCCTCTTCTTACGAACTTTTTTCGTGTTACGAACGGCAAACCCGAACTTCCGGGTTTGGCATTCCGGAGGCTGCTGGGAAGCCCCGCAGCCCGGCTGTCACCTTTTAAAACAGCCAGGGGGCTTCCTAGTTGCCTCCCGAAGCCAAACCCGGAAGTTCGGGTTTGGCGTTCGGCTTCGGGAGGCTGCTGGGAAGCCACCCGGCTGTTTTAAAATGTGACAGCCGGGCTGCGGGGCTTCTCAGCGGCGGCAGGTACGTAAGACGGAAAACGGCTTTGGGTTTTTGGCTGGGAGGGAGGGCAGGAGTTCCGACGCTGGGGGAGGGAGTCAGGAAGGTCCTCCTGCTCCCCCCGTCAGCGAAAAACACAAAGACGGTCTGCCGCCGCATGACAGGCAGGGCGGAGCAGCGTGGAGCAAAGGGAGTCTGAAACCGCCAGCGGCTTCAGTTTCCCATTGCTCCGTGGGTGGCGGCAGACCACCTTTGTATTTTTGGCTGGGGGGGGAAGCAAAAGGCGCAGGATCGGGCCGGCAGCGGGCACGGGGAGAGACAGCAGATCTGCATCCTGGGCAGGTGGGCGGGCCGCGGGCGAGGAGGCGCGACCAAGCGGGCCGGCTCAGGCTCCGGCTAGGACGGGGCGGGCAGCGGCTGGGCGCGGCGGTGAGGGTGCGTCTGACTCGGGGCTGGCGGCGCCTGACTCAGCGGGGAACATCAGCGTGGGAGGCAGGAGAGGACCAGGCAACCGGAGCAGCGTCACCGCCGCTCCGGGCTTGGCTTCCCTGGCCGCCTTGGCTTCCCTGGCCACTTCCCTGGCCGCCTGGCGCTGCGATCTTCCAATCTTCCCTTGGCGATCTTCCCTGGCTTCCCTGGCCGCTTCCCTGGCCGCCTGGCGCTGCGATCGAAAGATCGCAGCGCCGATCGCAGCGCCAGGCGGCCAGGGAAGCGGCCAGGGAAGCTAAGAGAAGATCGGAAGATCGTAGCGCCAGGCGGCCAGGGAAGCCAAGGGAAGCCATGGGAAGATTGCCAAGGAAAACGCCCAGCCCAGCCCCCCCGGAGGCGTTTTCCTGGAAGGAGTGCCATCCACCACTGAGCTTTTCGTAATCTGTTTCAATTTTCTTCACTCCCCCCCAACATTCCCCGCCTTGCTTCGCTTGACTGGCCGGAGGACATGACATTCACCGCCTCCCGTGCCTCCTTCGGCTTTGCGATTGGATGCGCCTCCTGCCGCTCTGCCCAATCGCAAAGCCGAAGGAGGCACGGGAGGCGGTGAATGTTATGTTCTCCGGCCAGTCAAGCGAAGCAAGGCGGGGAATGTTGTGGGGGGAGTGAAGAAAATTGAAACAGATTACGAATAGCTTGGTGGTGGTGATTGCACTCCTTCCAGGAAAACGCCTCCGCGGGGGCTGGACTGGGCGTTTTCCTGGAAGGAGTGCCATCCACCACCGAGCTTTTCGTAATCTGTTTCAATTTTCTTCACTTCCCCCCCCCCCAACATTCCCCACCTTGCCTCGCTTGACTGGCCGGAGGACATGACATTCAACGCCTCCCGTGCCTCCTTCGGCTTTGCGATTGGACGCACCTCCCACCGCTCTGCCCAATCACAAAGCCGAAGGAGGCACGGGAGGCGGTGAATGTCATGTCCTCCGGCCAGTCAAGCGAAGCAAGGCGGGGAATGTTGTGGGGGGAGTGAAGAAAATTGAAACAGATTACGAAAAGCTCGGTGGTGGTGATTGCACTCCTTCCAGGAAAACGCCTCCGCGGGGGCTGGACTGGGCGTTTTCCTGGAAGGAGTGCCATCCACCACCGAGCTTTTCGTAATCTGTTTCAATTTTCTTCACTTCCCCCCCCCCACAACATTCCCCGCCTTGCCTCGCTTGACTGGCCGGAGGAAATGACATTCACCGCCTCCCGTGCCTCCTTCGGCTTTGCGATTGGGCAGAGCGACGGGAGGCGCGTCCATAGGCTTGGCCGGGTCGCCGCAGCACCCTCCCTTCGCCAACCCTTTGGCTGTCACCGGTGGGCTTAGGGTGCCTCGGCACCGACTTCGCTGCCCCTTCCCCGTCAGCCAACATGAGCCATAAGGAAGGGACCATCGTGGCTGGGCGGGGAGCGCCGCCTTCTTTCTCTTTTTCCCTCCCATCCCAGCCCCCCGGGTGGGGAGGGGGGGGAGATCCGAACGGGGGAGGGGTAACGATTCTGGGCAGCTGCCGACCGTGCGGAGCGATCTTCTGCCGGCGAAGGGCGGGGAAGCCAGCGGCTGTAGCAGCTGGTGCAAGAGGCTTCCCCGCCCTTCGCCCGTGGCCAGCATAAGATCGCTCCGCTCGGTCGGCGGCTCCGGAGAGGCAGGAGCCAGGCACTCTGCGTGCCTTTTGTCCGTCCCCCCCCCCGCCACCACCACCGCCCGCTGGCTGCGAGTGCTCTGCCAGGCGGCCAGCAGGCATTCAGGGCGAAATGCATGGAGGAATGGGAAGCTGAAGCCACCGGCGTTTGAGCTTCTCATTCCTCCACGCCCTGAATGCCTCCTGGCTCAGGCGGGCGGCAGCAGACCGCCTTTGGGTTTTCGGCTCGGGGAGGAGGGAGTTAGGAAGGTCCTCCTGCTCCCCACCCCCAGCCGATAACCCAAAGGCGGGCTTGAGCCAGGAGGCATTCAGGGCGAAGTGCGTGGAGGGTTTGGCGTTGGGGTTCAGGAGGCTGCTGGGAAGCCTCCCGGCTGTTTTAAAACGTGACAGCCGGGCTGCGGGGCTTCCCAGCAGCCTCCCGAACCCCGAAATTTTGCCAAACTTCCGGGTTCAGGAGGCTGCTGGGAAGCCCCCCCCCCCCCCCCCGGCTGTTTTAAAAGGTGACAGCCAGGCGGCAGCGTTTTTTTGCGGGGTTTTTTTTGCTGTTGCACGGATTAATTGACTTTACATTGTTTCCTATGGGAAACAATGTTTCGTCTTACGAACCTTTCGTCTTACGAACCTTCTCCTTGCACCAATTAAGTTCGTATCATGAGGTATTACTGTATATGTCAATTTTTTAAATTTATTTTTTAGCTGGAATATACACACATACATACATACATATATATACATATAATTTTTTCACATCATCTCTAATTATTTTATAAACAATTAAAGTTCTATTTTTCTTTGATTCTTACAGACAAAGAGGATGGCAATAGGACCACTCGGGACAATTGAAATAAAAAGCAACATTGAAAAGGGAAGAAAATCAAGCAAAAAATTTAAATATTTCCATTTCTTTCAGAAAACCATACAATTCTCCTCCTCTTCCAGCAGCTGTTAGACAAGAGAGAGAAAATCAAGAGAGGTTTCAAGCTCGAATATGCAGATTATGCAGAACTCAAAGATAGGTTACATGAAAAGTCAATCAGCAAAAAAGGGAGATATCTGGAAGTCAGTTGAGAGGAAAAGTTCAACAGTAAAGCCATGTAAAGCAGACAGGAATGCAGGCCTCTCCCTGTGAGGAAGAAAATGGCTTGAATGAAAGTACCACTAAACGAGGCATTGTCCATATTTTTGATGAACAGCTGTGAAAAAGCAACATAGGTTTCCTGTTGTGGAAAAAGAAGAGATTTCAAATCACAGCTGTTTCTGCAATGAGGAGCTAGACAGGAGAAAATCCATGCACACTATCTCAGCATAGCAAAAACTGGTCAGAACAGCTCCTTTGTTATTCATGGAAGCAACCACGTAAGAGGGAAGCCACAAAAGTACTCCCAATGTGCTTAGTGCTTTAATGAGCATGGCAACATGGTGGTATACCAGAAGACACACATGAGGGAGAAAACATGACTGTGTAGATTGTGTGAATATTCATTAGAAATTCTCAGGTCATGAGACACTACAGGATGCACACACAGGAATAACACCATATGAACATCCTTTCTGTGAAGAAAGTTTCAAAGAAAGAATTCCAGTCTGGTTAAGCACCCAAGACTCAGAAACAAGAGAAAATATTTGAATGTGCTGACTAAAAAATTCAGTCACAATTTCAGTCATGAAACACCAGAGGACTCACTCAGGAGAGAAACCTTTTGAATGTCCTGACTGTGGGAAAGCTTTTAGTGCAAATTCCAACCTGGTGAAACACAAGAGAATTCACACAGGAGAGAAACCCTTTGGATGCCTTATCTGTGGAAAATGTTTTAGTGATAATTCCCACTTGATTCAACACCAGAGGACCCACACAGGAGAGAAACCCTTTGAATGTCCTGATTGTGGGAAAAGTTTTAGTCAGAGTTCTCACCTGGTGACACATCAGAGGATTCACACAGGAGAGAAACCTTTTGAATGTCTTAACTGTGGGAAAAGTTTTACTCATAATTCCAGCCTGGTGAGACACCAGAGGATTCACACAGGAGACAAACCCTTTGAATGTCCTGATTGTGGGAAAAGTTTTAGTCAGAGTTCCCACCTGGTGAAACACAAAAGAACTCATACAGAAGAGAAACCCTTTGAATGCTTTATCTGTGGAAAATATTTTAGTGATAATTCGTGCTTGATTCAACACCAGAGGACTCACACAGGAGAGAAACCCTTTGAATGTCCTGACTGTGGGAAAAGCTTTAGTCATAGTTCTCACCTCGTGACACACCAGAGGACTCACACAGGAGAGAAACCCTTTGAATGTCCTGACTGTGGGAAAAGCTTTAGTCAGAGTTCCCACCTGGTGAGACACCAGAGGACTCACACAGGAGAGAAACCTTTTGAATGTCCTGACTGTGGGAAAAGCTTTAGTCAGAGTTCCCACCTGGTGAAACACAAGAGAAATCATACAGAAGAGAAACCCTTTGAATGCCTTATCTGTGGAAAATATTTTAGTGATAATTCCTGCTTGATTCAACACCAGAGGACTCGCACAGGAGAGAAACACTTTGAATGCCTTGACTGTGGGAAAAGATTTAGTCAGAATTCCAGTCTGGTGACACACCAGAGGACTCACACAGGAGAGAAACCCTTTGAATGTCCTGACTGTGGGAAAAGTTTTAGTCATAGTTCCCACCTGGTGACACACCAGAGGACTCACTCAGGAGAGAAACCCTTTGAATGTCCTGATTGTGGGAAAGGTTTTAGTCAGAGTTCCCACCTGGTGAAACACAAGAGAACTCACACAGGAGAGAAACCCTTTGAATGTCCTGATTATGGGAAAAGTTTTAGTCATAGTTCTCACCTCGTGACACACCAAGGGACTCACACAGGAGAGAAACCCTTTGAATGCCCTGACTGTGGGAAAGGTTTTAGTCAGGTTTTCTGCCTGGTGAGACACCAGAGGATTCACACAGGAGACAAACCCTTTGAATGCCTTATCTGTGGAAAATATTTTATTGATAATTCCCGCTTGATTCAACACCAGAGGACTCACACAGGAGAGAAACACTTTGAATGCCTTGACTGTGGGAAAAGATTTAGTCAGAATTCCAATCTGGTGACACACCAGAGGACTCACACAGGAGAGAGACCTTTTGAATGTCCTGATTGTGGGAAAGGTTTTAGTCACAGTTCCAACTTAGTACAACACCAGAGGACTCATACAGGAGAGAAACACTTTGAATGTCCTGACTGTGGGGAAAGTTTTAGTCAGAGTTCCCACCTGGTGACACACCAGAGGACTCACACAGGAGAGAAACCCTTTGAATGTCCTGACTGTGGGGAAAGTTTTAGTCAGAGTTCCCACCTGGTGAGACACCAGAGGACTCACACAGGAGAGAAACCTTTTGAATGTCCTGACTGTGGGAAAAGCTTTAGTCAGAGTTCCCACCTGGTGAAACACAAGAGAACTCACACAGAAGAGAACCCCTTTGAATGCTTTATCTGTGGAAAATGTTTTAGTGATAATTCCTGCTTGATACAACACCAGTGGACTCACGCAGGAGAGAAACCCTTTGAATGTCCTGACTCTGAGGAAAGTTTTAATGATAATTCCAACCTAGTGAAACACCATAGAATTCATACAGGAGAAAAGCCCTTTGAATGTCCTGACTGTGGGAAAAGTTTTAGTGAGAATTCCAAACTGGTAAGACACCAGAGGACTCACACACAAGAGAAACCCTTTGAATGTCCTGACTGTGGGAAAAGTTTTAGTGAGAATTCCAAACTGGTAAGACACCAGAGGACTCACACACAAGAGAAACACTTTGAATGTCCTGACTGTGAGGAAAGTTTTAGTCGAAATTCCACCTTTTTGAAACACCAGAGGACTCACAGAGGAGAGAAACCCTTTCAATGTCCTGGCTGTGGGAAAGGTTTTAGTCGTAATTCCAATCTGGTGACACACCAGAGGACTCACTCAGGAGAGAAACCTTTTGAATGTCCTCACTGTGGAAAACATTTTGGTCAGAATTCCCACCTGATAACACACCAGAGGACTCACACAGGAGAGAAACCTTTTCAATGTCATGACTGTGGGAAAGGTTTTAGTCGTAATTCCAATCTGGTGACACACCAGAGGACTCACACAGGAGAGAAACCTTTTGAATGTCCTGACTGTGGGAAAAGTTTTAGTGACAGTTCCCACCTGATAACACACCAGAGGACTCACACAGGAGAGAAACCTTTTGAATGTCCTGACTGTGGGAAAGGTTTTAGTGAGAATTCCTCCCTGGTTACACACCAGAGGACTCACACAGGAGAGAAACCCTTTGAATGTCTGGACTGTATAAAAAGTTTTAGTCAGAATTCCAGCCTGGTGAAGCACCAGAGGACTCACACAGGAGAGAAGCCGTTTGAATGTTCTTAGTGATAATTCCAGCCTGGTTAAACACCAGAGGACTCACACAGGATAGAAACCCTTTGAAGGTTCTGTCTGTGGAAAAGGTTTTAGTGATAATTCCTGCCTGGTGACACATCAGAGGAATCACACAGGATAGAAACCCTTTGAATGTCCTGACTGTGGGATAATTCCAACCTGGTGCAACATCATGGGACTCATACAGGAAGGGGATTGTGGTGGGAGGGAAGAAGGTAAGAGGGAGAGAGGGAGAAAAGGTAGAAGGAAGAGAAGGAGATAGTGGGAGGCTAGTAACATATAATATAGAAGGAAAACTGATGTCAGATAAAAGTAACAGTGCAAATTTACGATATTTGTTATGATATATGGGGGAAATGTACATTTGCAGCATGTTGAGGTGGTATACATATAAACGTAAAGTTTGTGGGGGGGAAATGAAAAATAATGAATGTCCTATCTGTGGGAATGGTTTCAGTCAGAATTGCAACCTCGTGGTACCCCAGAGGATTCACACAGGAAAGAAACCATGTGAATGTCCTTTTTGTGGGAAAGGTTTTCGTTATAATTCCAGCCTGGTAAAGGACCAGAGGAGCCACACCATTAAAATGTACAATTACTTCATCTTCAAGCATAAATCGTCCCTTATTGCACACAGGGAAATTCACGCGAGGCAACATTTCAAGAGTTTAGAGAAGTTGTGAATTTCATTTGTGATCTCTCATTGAAAATGTAAATGAAAAATCGATTGTTGGAATTTGGCCTAATTTAGTTTACTCTCACATTTCTCAGGATTAAATTTATAGGTGGAGAGAAAAGGAAAGTGGAAAATGGCCTCACTCCCACAACATTATAACATTGACAGGTTTAATATGTCTTGTAAGAATTTATAAACCTCTGCTGGTAATCTATCTAATCCTTGGGTCTTATTGTTTTTTTGCCTTTTTATCACTTCCGTCAACTCCATCATTGTTATTTTTTCATTTAACATATTTTTAATATTCTCAGGCATATTGGGTAATGTAGCTGTTTCCAAATTATCTTTTACTCTGAATTTTTTTCTTTATCATATAGTTTTTCATTAAATTCTTCAATTATTGTTTTTTAATCTCATTTTGAAAATGTATACATCCTTTGTCATAATTTACTTATGAATTTCTTCTTTTTTCAATTTATTTAAAGTATGTTCTGCCAGTTGTTAGCCATTCACTGAACTTTCCTGCCTGCATCATTTTCTTGAACAGTTCAGCCGGGCTAGGAGTTGGAAGTGCGCGTGTCCGAGAGGCTAGGCAGACAAAAGGAGGCTCGGACTTGGCACTGACCTTGATGGGGCTGACAGGCGTGGACGAGAGCGGCTGCAGATATTCCGGGTGCAGGAGGTGACCGCTGTGGTGCTCAGTATCTTCAGGATTCGGATGGGAAGTCGGTTCGCCGGGCGTCAGGGGTCCTCTGAGGAGAGGTGCAACAACACCGGGCACATGAGGGACAATGTGTGTGTGGGGAGAGAAAAAAATCCTACTTCACAGGTTTTCATTTATCGCGGGTGGTCCTGGAACAGAACACCCGCGATAAACGGAGGATCACTGTAGTCCTTTTCAACTTCCCAGAGATCTTTCCAGAACTTTGTTGTTATTTTTGCCTCTGGCTTTTCAATTTTCTTACCTGTTTGCTGATGCAGGTTCTGGTAGAACGGCCTCTGGTTGCATTGGAATGTTTCATTCTGCCTGTGCTGGGTGATCCTAGCTTCATATCGCTCAATTTTCCTGGCTGTCCCTGTTATCTGCTGCTTTACAATTTCCAGAGCTTCCTCGGTTTTTCTTGTATTAAGCTTTTTAGTAAAATAATCTTTGATCTTCTGATTGTTCAGTTTCTGCTCCGGGTGAAGGAATGGCTCTCAGAGGGTGAAGGAAAGGCTCTCAGAGGGGGAAGGAAAGGCTCTCAGAGGGAGAAGGAAAGGCTCTCAGAGGGTGAAGGAAAGGCTCTCAGAGGGGGAAGGAAAGGCTCTCAGAGGGGGAAGGAAAGGCTCTCAGAGGGGGAAGGAAAGGCTCTCAGAGGGGGAAGGAAAGGCTCTCAGAGGGGGAAGGAAAGGCTCTCAGAGGGGGAAGGAATGGCTCTCAGAGGGGGAAGGAATGGCTCTCAGAGGGGGAAGGAAAGGCTCTCAGAGGGGGAAGAAAGGGCTTGCGGCAGGGGAAGGCAGCGCTCTCAGCGGGTGGAGGAAGGGCTCCCGCCTGCAGTGTTCCCTCTAATTTTTTTTGGGGGGGCGGAAAAGTATAGTGTCTGAGCGGCAGTCCCTTCGGGACTGGGCGGCACAGAAATAATAAATAAACAAACAAACAAACAAATAAATAAATAAAAAAATAAAAAACCCACCCTGTTTTGCCTCAGAGAATTTCAAAATAAAATACTGTACTGTGTGTCTATAACAGTGAGCTCATAATAGGGCAACTCTATCAATATCAAAATGCCACTTAAATAGTTGAGCTAGTTTCAAACTAGATTTTGATTTTCTTTCTCTCTTCCTTACTCCCATTCTTTTTCTTTCTCTTTTCCTTCCTCTCTTTTTTCTATCTGTTTCTCTCTCTTCCTCTCTCTCTCCTTCCCTCTCACTCTTTCCCTCTTGGCTTCTGGGCAGGTTTGAAAAACTCTGAGTTGATGATGATTTTTAAGTGAGCGATTGCTCACTGCTCAGCTTAGAGGGAACTATACCCGCCGGGATAAAGAAAGGCTCGCTGCGGTTGAAGGAAGGGCTCTCATAGGGGGAAGGAAGGCCTTGTGGCAGGGGAATGAAGGGCTCTCAGAGGGGGAAGGAAGGGCTTGTGGCAGGGGAAGGCATCACTCTCAGCGGGGGAAGGGAGGGCTTGTGGAGGGGGAAGGCAGTGCTCGCGGCGGGGCAGGGCAGGCGTAGGTCCGGGGAAGCCCTGGTGGTGCGTGCTTGTGCGTGCATGCCTGGCAACGCCACCGGAGCTAGGCTACACACTACATTGCTGCCACCAGAACCGTGTTCCCCACTGTTTAGGGTCGGGCCCACCACTGCCTGTCAATGAATATCTCAGCTTCAAGTGCAACAGCACACAAGCACAGAATAGTTTTACCTGTCAATGAATATCTTAGCTTCAAACGCAACAGCACAAAAGCACACAATAGAATCAAACTCAATGTAAATGCCTTGAAACTCTTGACTGCAGAAAATAGAACTTCAGCAACAGAGTGATAAATGCCTGGAATGCACTACCTGACTCTGTGGTTTCTTCCCCCAACCCCCAAAACTTTAACCTTAGACTAATGTCAACTCTGTAATGGGTGTCCATAAGTGCACCACTGTGCCTACCATCCTTGTCCTATTGTCCAAATTAAGCAATACCTATGTTGCTTTTCTTGATATTTATGCAGGAGTGGGCTACTGCCCAGTCTGGGGAATACAGTTGGGTAGTGAAAATGGAACTCCACCCCAGAGCACCCAATTTGCACTGAAAGATGTTAAAGGATGTTAAAACACATCCTCGGAGAGGGGCGGCATACAAATCTAATTAATAAATAATTAAATAAGAAAGAAAGAAAGAAAATGCAGGGGGGGTCTTGCATAAGCCACGCCCACAGTGTGATAGTAAAAATTTTGGTAGCCCTTCACTGTACAGTGGTAACTCTACTTAAGAACTTAATTCATTCCGTTACCATGCTTGTGCTTGTGTGTGTGTCTGTTAGTACATGGGGTTTTTTAAAGCTTTAAATATTTTAACTGATTGAATTATTGTGATTTGTACTACTTGTTGTGAGCCGCCCCGAGTCTTCGGAGAGGGGCGGCATACAAATCCAAATAATTAATAAATAAATAATAAATAAATAAATACCAGGTTCTGAAGTAGAAAAGTTTGTAAGTAGAAGCAATTTTCCCCATAGGAATCAAGGTAAACGCAAATAATGTGTGCAAACCCAATAGGAAAGAAATAAAAGCTCAGAATTTGGGTGGGAGGAGGAGGAGGAAGAAGAGGAAGAGGACAGTTGCTGCTGAAGGAAGAAGACGAGGTGAGGGGAATCAAAAAAATCCAAAACTTTAAGGCTTTAAAAAAAAAAGAGGGACTCTGAGGTGGTGAGGAGGAGCACGCGTCTCCCATACATTGCGCCAGAGAGAGAAACCTAGGGGGAATGGCAGGAAGCTGGCTGGGCCTTCGTGCTGCTCTCAAATTTCCTGGGAAATTTTTCCCCGCTCGGGTTCTTAAGAAGAAAATGGTCCTTAAGAAGAGGCAAAAAAATCTTGAACACCTGTTTCTTATCTAGAAAAGTTCTTAAGTAGAGGCGTTCTTAGGTAGAGGTACCACTATTTATACCTGTCATCATGTACATGTTTTGACAAATAAAATAAAACCATGTCCTTTAAACAATAAATTTAGGGGGGAAATCCCTCCCCCCGTTTTTGTATGTTGGTCTTGTAGATATGTATGTTTTGTATTTTGTACATTGGTTTTTTTTAATTCAATAAAAATCATTTAAAAAAATAAAATAAATTTAGGGCTCAGCAGGTATCTAATCTTGGTAAGCCAAGTAGCATCACATTTCACTAGGCTCACTTGCAAAATTCGGTTGCTAGAAGTGAAAAATGATTTGATAGCATTTATACAATGAAAACATCTTGCAAATGCCTTAGGTAGAGACGGGACAAGACTGTTTTTCTGCCGCTATCAGGAGATGGCAGTCAGGGAACACCTGTGCCTGAAACGTGCCTAATACAGGAGTTAAAACCATCGAGTACCGAATTGCTAGAAAAGATCAGAGGAGAGACACAGGACTTCCTCTTCCGGAAGACTCAGGGGAGGGAGGTGGGTGCAGAGCGGCTTTTGGGCTCTTCCGAGGATCGAATCAGCAGCTGGAAGGTGAGTTGAGGGCAGGCGGGGGGAGAGTCCGGGAGCAAGTCGGGCTGTTTGGTTCCCTCCACGGCCTGGAAGCAGAGAAGCAACAGGGCTGAAGCGTGTCAGCTGCTGGTGCTGCAGGTTCCTCCTCTGCCCAAATTTAATCCCACTGGTGCTGCACGCTGTGAAACTGGTGGCTGCAATTTTCTGCTGGTGGGAAGATTGAAAAAGTCTCAAGTTAAGGTTGATTCTCTGGGAATGGCTTCCCTCCAGAGGTTGTGGGTGCTCCATCACTGGGGGTTGTGAGAGAGTTGGGAGGGACCTTGGGGGTCTTCTATTCCGACCCCTGTGCAAGCAGGAGACCAAATACCATTTAATTGTTCTCATTGTCAGGAAAATTCTACTTAGTTGTAGGCTGCTTCTCTCCTGGGTTAGTTTCCATCCGCTGCTTCTTGTCTTGCCTTCTGGTGCATTGCAAAATAAGTTGACCGCTTTCTTCTTGACCCCTCAAGTGTTGGAAGATGGCTACCATTTCATACCTAGTCCTTCCTTTCACTGGACTAGACAAACCCAATTCCTGCGACCCTTCTTCATATCTTTTAGCCTCCAGCGCCCTAATCATCCCTACTTCTGTTCTCTTCTCTCTTTATACAGTCTCTACTACTCCCACTCCTTTTTAATATATATATTGTGGCAATCAAAACTAGTTACAGTAATCTTAAGTGTGATCTTACTAAAGCATTTGAAAAAATGAGAATATTTTAAATTGATTATTTATGTTAATTGGATTTAGATTTTATGTACTGTGTTTTTTACTCAAATGTGAGTTTTTCTTGGCTAAGTGTACAGCATACTTTTTTTCTCTATTTAATTTCATTTTGTTGGAAAGGGCCCAGTGTTGAAATCTGTAGAGAGTCAAATCCAAACCCCACAAGGAAATTCTGATCACAGTCCAAAAACACAATCCACAGTTCAAAATATAGGATCCAGCAAAGCTTGTTCTTGCTCTCGCACACTTTTACCCGGCATCTGGTTAATAATAATAATTAATAATAATTTATTAGATTTGTATGCCGCCCCTCTCCGAAGACTCGGGGCGGCTCACAACAAGCGATAAAACAATATTGTACAGGCACAAATCTAATATTAAGAAAAAAACTAAAAACCTTCACTCTTCATCTTCTTCCTCTGCAACTCCAGTGGAGTTGCTTCCTCTCAACAGTCTGTGCCTCCCTCCAGTCTGCTCTCTTCTCTAAAAAGACTTTATGGATTTGTGAATTAATTTAAAAATTGTGAACTTTGTGAATTGTGAACACTTAGAATTAACAATGGTGGGAAATAAAGATGAAGAAAAAGAAGAAGATTACAAAGATCAAAAGAATTGAAGAGAAAAAACGATAGATGAATACACTGAGATTTACAGTGACAAGAAAAATGAAAAGGATCTTGAAAATAAAAGACAGATTGATGATTATATTGGGATTTATAATGATTGCACCGGGATTGACAGTGACAAGAAATATGAGTGACAGAGACCGGGGGGGGGGGTATAGTGTGAAGAGACTAAGAGGGATTGAGAATATACCTACCTATTCCTAATGGGCTTGCAAGTATTATTTGCTTTTACATTGATTCCTGTGGGAAACATTATTTCATCTTACAAACTTTTCTACTTACGAACCTCGTCACGGAATGAATTAAGTTCGTAAGATAATAATAATTATCTACCAAACTCTTGTCGTTTTTGGTTTGTAGTTATAACTTCCTCTCCTCCTACTCTCACTAGGTCTCAGATCCCAGCCAGGAGCTCTTGCCCTGGCCTCTGTGAACTGGAACTGCACATTGAGAAAGTTCTCACATTGAGAAGTGTTTCTGTACCGTACAAGGTTTGTTTCTGTAAAGGGACCAGCCGAGAGATACACAGAGCTGCTAAACTCCAGTACAGGTAAGACGCCCATCTGACGCCAAACCCCTCGCTCCCCTGCCCTGCCCTACCCCAGCTGACCTGCCTCCCCCAAATTGAGCCCCACCACGAGACAGGCCCCTGTCTTATCTTCAGGGAAGCATGATTATATAATTATAATTATATAACAATTATATAGTCTACAGTTATACAGTGATCCCCCGTTTATTGCGTCCCCAACCATTGCGAACAGGGTACTTCGCTATTTTTCAACCCGGAAGTCAAAAATACCATCTACGCATGCGTGCCGGGCACGCATGCGTAGATGGCAGCGGCTTCCCTGGGTCTTCCCCCTCTTGCTGGCGTCAGCGAGGAGTTTCCCCACCGCCCACGCAAACTCCTCGCTGCCGCCCGCCCTTCGCCCGCCCACGCCGTTCATTCTCGCCGCTTTTGAGCTGAGTCCGGGAGCGAATTCGCTTCCGGACTCAGCTCAAAACCGCCGATAGCAAGCGGCAAGGAACGGCTTGTCTCGGCGCTTTCGAGCTGTCAGCTCGAAAGCGCCGAGAGAAGCCGTTCCTTGCCGCTTGGTATCGCCGGTTTTGAGCTGAATCCGGAAGCGAATTCGCTTCTGGATTCAGCTCAAAACCGCCGATAGCAAGCGGCAAGGAACGGCTTGTCTCGGCGCTTTCGAGCTGTCAGCTCGAAAGCGCCGAGAGAAGCCGTTCCTTGCCGCTTGGTATCGCCGGTTTTGAGCTGAATCCGGAAGCGAATTCGCTTCCGGATTCAGCTCAAAAGCGCCGAGAGCCAGCGCCCCCGGACCCCCAACCCGGGTTTGGGGGGCTGCTAGGAAGCCCTCCATGCCGGCGGCAAACAGCCGCCCCGCCCCCGATCTTCGGCTCCTCGCTAGCGCTGTGGGAGTAAAAACACCGTCTGCACATGCGCAGACGGTGTTTTTACTTCCGCATCGCTACTTCGCGAAAACCCGCTCGTTGCGGGGGCTCCTGGAACGGAACCCTCGCAACGAGCGGGGGATCACTGTATAATCTATCCCCAGCATTTCAAGATACATTTGATGATAGTCCTTTGCATTGCTAAGAATTCTTGTTTGACCCAATTAAACAACTGAATTTGAATGGATATTTATTTATTTATTTATTTATTTATATATTTATTTATTATTTGGATTTGTATGCCGCCCCTCTCCGAAGACTCGGGGCGGCACACAGCAAGCAGTACAAATCATAAATAATCCAATCAGTTAAAATATTTAAAGCTTTAAAAAAACCCATATACTAACAGACACACACACAAGCATACCATGTATAAATCAAACATGCCCAGGGGGAGATGACTCAATTCCCCCATGCCTGACCGGAAAGGTGGGGTTTGAGGAGCTTACGGAAGGCAGGAAGAGTAGAGGCAGTTCTAATCTTCGGGGGGAGTTGGTTCCAGAGAGCCGGTGCCGCCACAGAGAAGGCTCTTCCCCTGGGGTCCGCCAACTGACATTATTTAGTTGACGGGACCCGGAGAAGGCCCACTCTGTGGGACCTAATCGGTCGCTGGGATTCGTGCGGCAGGAGGCGGTCTTGGAGATATACTGGCCCAATGCCATGAAGGGCTTTAAAGGTCATAACCAACACTTTGAATTGTGACCGGAAATTGATTGGCAGCCAATGCAGACTGCGGAGTGATGGTGAAACATGGGCATACCTAGGTAAGCCCATGACTGCTCTCGCAGCTGCGTTCTGCACGATCTGAAGTTTCCGAACACTTTTCAAAGGTAGCCCCATGTAGAGAGCATTACAGTAGTCGAACCTCGAGGTGTTGAGGGCATGAGTGACTGTGAGCAATGAGTCCCGGTCCAGATAGGGCTGCAACTGGTGCACCAGGCGAACCTGGGCAAACACCCCCCTCGCCACAGCTGAGAGATGGTTTTCTAATGTGAGCTGTGGATCGAGGAGGACGCCCAAGTTGCGAACCCTCTCTGAGGGGGTCAGTAATCCCCCCCCCCAGGGTAATGGACGGACAGATGGGATTGTCCTTGAGAGGCAAAACCCACAGCCACTCCGTCTTATCCGGGTTGAGTTTGAGTCTGTTGACACCCATCCAGGGCCCAACAGCCTCCAGGCACCGGCACATCACTTCCACCGCTTCGTTGACTGGGCATGGGGTGGAGATGTAAAGCTGGGTATCATCAGCATATTGATGATACCTCACCCCATGTCCTTGGATGATCTCACCCAGCGGTTTCATGTAGATGTTAAATAGCAGGAGGGAGAGGACCGACCCCTGAGGCACCCCACAAGGGAGAGACCTCGAAGCCGACCTCTGACCCCCCACTAACACCGACTGCGACCGGCCAGAGAGGTAGGAGGAGAACCACTGGAGAACAGTGCCTCCCACTCCCAATCCCCCCAGCCGGTGCAGAAGGATACCATGGTCGATGGTATCGAAAGCCGCTGAAAGGTCGAGGAGCACCAGGACAGAGAATATACAGTATATATAGTATATATATATGTTTTCGTAGATTTTCACGGGTATATGTATGTAGATTGTTCTGAGTTCGGGTTTTGCCCCGTGTAATATTTTGCATGTCTATGCGACGTTTCGGTGAAATCACCTTCACCATAATCAGGCTGAAGTTGTAAGCTTCGTGCTGCTGTAGATATAGATAAACTATATCTACAGCAGCACGAAGCTTACAACGTCAGCCTGATGAAGGTGAAGGTGATTTCACCGAAACGTCGCATAGACATGCAAAATATTACATGGGGCAAAACCCGAACTCAGAACAATCTACATATGTGTGTGTGTGTGTGTGTGTGTGTGTGTGTGTGTATATAATTTTTTCACATCATCTCTAATTATTTTATAAACAATTAAAGTTCTATTTTTCTTTGAATCTTACAGACAAAGAGGATGGCAATAAGACCACTTGGGACAATTGAAATAAAAAGCAACATTGAAAAGGGAAGAAGATCAAGCAAAAAATGAAAATATTTTCCATTTCTTTTGGAAAACCATACAATTCTCCTCCTCTTCCAGCAGCTGTTAGACAATAGAGAGAAAATCAAGAAAGATTTCAAGCTCGAATATGCAGATTATGCAGAACTCAAAGATAGGTTACATGAAAAGTCAATCAGCAAAAAAGGGAGATATCTGGAAGTCAGTTGAGATGAAAAGGTCAACAGTAAAGCCATGTAGAGCAGACAGGAATGCAGACCTCTCCCTGTGAAGAAGAAAATGGCTTGAATGAAAGCACCACTAAACAAGGCATTGTCCATATTTTTGATGAACTTAGCTGTGGAAAAGCAACATAGGTTTGCCTGTTGTGGGAAAAGAAGAGATTGCAAATCACAGCTGTTTCTGCAATGAGGAGCTAGACAGGAGAAAATCCATGCACACTATCTCAATGTAGCAAAAACTGTTCAGAACAGCTCCCTTGTTATTTACGGAAGCAAAAACACAAGAAGGAAGCCACAAAAGTACTCCCAATGTGCTTAGTGCTTTAGTGAGCATGGCAACATGGTGGTATACCAGAAGACACACATGAGGGAGAAAACATGACTGTGTAGATTGTGTGAATATTCATTAGAAATTCTCAGGTCATGAGATACTACAGGATGCACACACAGGAATAACACCATATCAACATCATTTCTATGAGACACGTTTTAAAGAAGGAATTCCAGTCTGGTTAAGCACCCAAGACTCACACAGAAGAGAAAATATTTGAATGTGCTGACTAAAAAATTCAGTCACAATTGCAGTCATGAAACACCAGAGGACTCACACAGGAGAGAAACGCTTTGAATGTCCTGACTGTGGGAAAGCTTTTAGTGCAAATTCCAACCTGGTGCAACACCAGAGAATTCACACAGGAGAGAAACCCTTTGGATGTCTTGACTGTGGGAAAAGCTTTAGTCATAGTTGCCACCTGGTGACACACCAGAGGACTCACACAGGGGAGAAACCCTTTGAATGTCCTGACTGTGGGAAAGGTTTTAGTCAGAGTTGCCACCTGGTGACACACCAGAGGACTCACACAGGAGAGAAACCTTTTGAATGTCCTGACTGTGGGAAAAGTTTTACTCATAATTCCAGCCTGGTGAGACACCAGAGGACTCACACAGGAGACAAACCCTTTGAATGTCCTGATTGTGGGAAAGGTTTTAGTCAGAGTTCCCACCTGGTGAAACACAAGAGAACTCATACAGAAGAGAAACCCTTTGAATGCCTTATCTGTGGAAAATACTTTAGTGATAATTCCTGCTTGATTCAACACCAGAGGACTCACACAGGAGAGAAACCCTTTGAATGTTCTGATTGTGGGAAAAATTTTAATCATAATTCCAGCCTGGTAAAACACAAGAGAACTCACACAGGAGAGAACCCCTTTGAATGCCCTGACTGTGGGAAAGGTTTTAGTCAGAATTTCAGCCTGGTGAGACACCAGAGGACTCACACAGGAGAGAAACCCTTTGAATGCCCTGACTGTGGGAAAGGTTTTAGTCAGAATTTCAGCCTGGTGAGACACCAGAGGACTCACACAGGAGAGAAACCCTTTGAATGTCCTGATTGTGGGAAAGGTTTTAGTCAGAGTTCCCACCTGGTGAAACACAAGAGAAATCATACAGAAGAGAAACCCTTTGAATGCCTTATATGTGGAAATTTTTTTAGTGATAATTCCCGCTTGATTCAACACCAGAGGACTCACACAGGAGAGAAACGCTTTGAATGCCTTGACTGTGGGAAAAGATTTAATCAGAATTCCAGTCTGGTGACACACCAGAGGACTCACACAGGAGAGAAACCCTTTGAATGTCCTGACTGTGGGAAAAGTTTTAGTCATAGTTCCAACTTGGTACAACACCAGAGGACTCATACAGGAGAGAAACACTTTGAATGTCCTGACTGTGGGAAAAGTTTTAGTCAGAGTTCCCACCTGGTGACACACCAGAGGACTCACACAGGAGAGAAACCTTTTGAATGTTCTGACTGTGGGAAAGGTTTTAGTCGGAGTTCCAACCTGGTGAAACACAAGAGAACTCATACAGGAGAGAAACCCTTTGAATGCCTTATCTGTGGAAAATGTTTTAGTGATAATTCCCACTTGATTCAACACCAGAGGACTCACAAAGGAGAGAAACCTTTTGAATGTCCTAACTGTGGGAAAAGTTTTACTCATAATTCCAGCCTGGTGATACACCAGAGGACTCACACAGGGGACAAACCCTTTGAATGTCCTGATTGTGGGAAAGGTTTTAGTCAGAGTTCTCACCTGGTGAAACACAAGAGGACTCATACAGAAGAGAAACCCTTTGAATGCCTTATCTGTGGAAAATATTTTAGTGATAATTCCTGCTTGATTCAACACCAGAGGACTCACACAGGAGAGAAACCCTTTGAATGTCCTGATTGTGGGAAAGGTTTTAGTCAGAGTTCCCACCTGGTGAGACACCAGAGGACACACACAGGAGAGAAACCCTTTGAATGTCTTGATTGTGGGAAAGGTTTTAGTCAGAGTTGCCACCTGGTGAAACACAAGAGAACTCATACAGAAGAGAAACCCTTTGAATGCCTTATCTGTGGAAAATATTTTAGTGATAATTCCTGCTTGATTCAACACCAGAGGACTCACACAGGAGAGAAACCGTTTGAATGCCCTGACTGTGGGAAAGGTTTTAGTCAGAATTCCAGCCTGGTGAAACACCAGAGGACTCACACAGGAGAGAAACCCTTTGAATGCCCTGACTGTGGGAAAGGTTTTAGTCAGAATTCCAGCCTGGTGAAACACCAGAGGACTCACACAGGAGAGAAACCTTTTGAATGTCCTGACTGTCGGAAAGGTTTTAGTCAGAGTTCCAACTTGGTACAACACCAGAGGACTCACACAGGAGAGAAACCCTTTGATTGCCCTGACTGTGGGAAAGGTTTTAGTCAGAATTCCAGCCTGGTGAAACACCAGAGGACTCATACAGGAAAGAGAGCGAAGTATTAGGGAAGAAGTTAAGAAGGAGAGAGAGATATATAAGGAAGGGAGTAACATGAAATATAGAAGGAAAACCGATGGGAGATAAAAGTAACAGTGCCAGTTTATGATATTTGTTTGATATATTGGAAAAATGTTTGTTATATGTTAATGTGGTATATGTATAAATGTAAAGTTTGTGAAAAAATTAAAAAATAATAAAAATAATGAATGTTCTATCTGTGGGAAAGATTTCAGTCATAATTGCAACCTTGTGGTACCCCAGAGGATTCACACAGGAAAGAAACCATGTTGATGTCCTTTTTGTGGGAAAGGTTTTAGTTATAATTCCAGCCTGGTGAGACACCAGCAGACTCACACCATTGAGAAATATTTGAAATGTCCAAACTCCAATCATAAATCATCCTTTATTGCACACAAGAAAATTCACATCAGGTAACATTTCAGGAGTTTAGAGAAGTCCTGAATTTCTTTTGTGATCTCCCACTGAAAATGTAGGTGAGAAATTGATTGTTCGAATTTTGGCCTGATGTAGGTTACTCACACATTTCTCAGGATTAAATTTATAGGTGGTGAGAGAAGAAAAGTGAAAATGGCCCCACTCCCATAACATTGACAGGTTTAATATGTCTTGTAAGAATTTATAAACTTCTGCTGGTAATCCATCTAGTCCTGGGGTCAACTCCATCATTGTTATTTTTTCATTTAACATATTTTTAATATTCTCAGGCACTTCTGGTAATGTAGCTCTTTCCAAATTATCTTTTGCCCTGAATTTTTTTCTTTATCATATAATTTTTTATTAATTTCTTCAATTATTAGTTTTTTAATCTCAATTTGAAAATATATACATCCTTTGTCATAATTTACTTATGAATTTCTTCTTTTTTAATTTATATGCTAACCATCTTCCTGTTTTTTTTGTTATTTTTAAAAAAATTAAACCTTTTAACTGCATCTGCATGGAGGGATGTATGTATTGGACTGTACTGCATTTAGTTTGGGTCACCACGATGCAAAAAGGATGTTGAGACTGTAGTAAAAGTGCCAAGAACAGCAACAAAAAGTTTGGGACTGGAGGCTAAAACAAAGGAAGATCTGGGTATGTCTTCTTTAATGAAAAAAAGAGCAGGGGTGACATGATAGCAGTGTTTCAATATCTCAGGGGTTGCCACAAAGAAGACGGAGTCAACCTATTCTCCAAAGCACCCTCTCTTTCCCTTTTCTTTCTTTCCACTTTTCTCTCTCTCTCTTTTCCCTCTTTCACCCTCTCTCTCATTCTCTTTGACAACTTCAAGACTTGTGGACATCAACTCCCAGAATTCCTCCACCAGCCAGGCTACCTTAGGAATGGGAGCTAAAGTCCACAAGCCTTAATCTTGCCAGGTTTGAAGACCCTTGCACTTCTAACCCCTAAGTCAGGGTCTTCAAAGTTGACAGCTTTAAAACTCCCATAATTACTCCACCAGGGCCAGGACTGCAACTGTCTGATGCTCCCAAGTTACTGCCACGCACTCCGCCTCAACTGCCCGGCAGCGGTCATTCCTCCCCACATGTTCTGCGCTTATTGTCCGGGATAAGCTTCCTGGTTTTACAGCCGGCCAAGCAGGATCCACTTCTCTCCTGCGCTCCATGCTCCAGGTTTCTTGGATCTCTGGCCGAGCTCCACCCAGTACCTCTAGCTTCAGCCGCTGGTACAGGGACCCCCAAGAACATGGCGCTGGGGCGGGCGATGGCTCTGCCCCTTCTGGGCCTGTTCACCGACCTCATTAGCTTCACGATTTGGCAGCGGTGGCGGCAGTGGGTGCCTGGGGCGTGGACGTGACATTCCCTGGAGGAACAAGGTGGCGGCAGCAACTGCTGAGGTGGCCCGGTGGCTTTTCTTAGAGAAGCAACAACAGCGGGAATATCACGTGCACGTCTCAGGCACCCACCGCTGCCACCAAATCGCCAGGCTAATGAGGTCGGCAAACAGTCCCTGAAGGGGCAGAGCCATTGCTTACATGGGCACCACGTTCTTGAAGGTCCCTGTAGCAGTGGCTGAAACCGGAGCCGTGGTGTGGAGCTCGGCCAGAAATCCGCCGGGACTGACCATTCATTGTTTCCCTACTGGGACCTTCAATTTATTTTATTTTATTTTTATTTTATTTTATTATTTAGATTTGTATGCCGCCCCTCTCCGCAGACTCGGGGCGGCTCACAGCAAGATACAGCAATCATGACAAATCCAAATAAATTTAAAATATTTAAAAAGATTTAAAAAGAACCCCATTTATTGACAAACACACACACACACAAACATACCATGCATAAATTGTATATGCCCGGGGGAGATGTCTCAGTTCCCCCATGCCTGATGGCAAAGGTGGGTTTTAAGGAGTTTACGGAAGGCAGGGAGAGTAGGGGCAGTTCTAATCTCTGGGGGGAGTTGGTTCCAGAGAGTCGGGGACGCCACAGAGAAGGCTCTTCCCCTGGGGCCTGCCAACCGACATTGTTTAGTTGACGGGACCCGGAGAAGGCCCACTCTGTGGGACCTAATCGGTCGCTGGGATTCGTGCGGCAGAAGGCGGTCTCGGAGATATTCTGGTCCAGTGCCATGAAGGGCTTTAAAGGTCATAACCAACACTTTGAATTGTGACCGGAAGTTGATCGGCAGCCAATGCAGACTGCGGAGTGATGGTGAAACATGGGCATACCTGGGTAAGCCCATGACTGCTCTCGCAGCTGCATTCTGCACGATTGGTTCTACAATTGGTTCTACACGCCCTTACGGGCCCGCCATTCGAACCGCTGAGACAGGTTTACTTTCTCTTCCTCATGTCAGCGAGGAGGGTGTCCGAGTTGTCAGCACTGTTGGTCTGACTGAATCTTTCTCAGTTCCACCCCGACAGGGTCGTGCTTCGTCTGGACCCGGCATTCATCCCGAAACTGAACATCAGGTTTCCCAGATTGCAGGAACACGTCTTGCCAGACTTTTGCGCCCTTGACACGCACCTATGACTGGCACTGGCACAAGATAGACGTTTGCAGGGTGCTAGAGATTGATTGATTGATTGATTGATCGATCCATCCATCCATCCATTCATTCATTTATTAGATTTGTCTGCCGCCCCTCTCCGTAGACTCGAGACGGCTCACAAGAATAACAAAGACAATGTAAGAACAAATCTAACAATTTAAAAAACACTAAAAACCCCATTATTAAAAGCAAACATACACACAAACATACAATGTATAAATTGTATAGGCCTGGGGGAAATGTCTCAGTTCCCCCATGCCTGACGGCAGAGATGGGTCTTAAGAACTTTACGAAAGGCAAGGAGGGTGGGGGCAGTTCTGATCTCTGGGGGGAGCTGGTTCCTGAGGGTCGGGGCCGCCACAGAGAAGGCTCTTCTCCTGGGTCCCGCCAAACGACATTGTTTAGTCGACGGGACCCGGAGACTAACACAGTCCTTTAGGAGGAGAGAGTCTTTATTTGTGTCTTTCCGTCCGTCCATGGGTTCCAGGGTTTCCACACAGACTCTTAGTCGCTGGCTTAGGGCCTGCATTGTAGATGCCTATAAGGCAGGCTCTCACCCAGTACCTTGTGGAATTACTGCCCATTCCACATGCAGTGCGGCTGCTATGGAGACATGGGCCACCCATATATCGGTGGCAGACATTTGCAGAGCCGCAAGGTGGGCATCACCGTCTACACTTATTCGGCATTACCGCATAGAAACATAGAGCAGTGATTTTCAACCTTTTTTGAGCTGCGGCACATTTTTTACATATTCAAAATCATGGGGCACATTGAGCGGGGGGGAATGGGGGGGCTAAAAAAGTTTGGACAAAAAAATTCTCTCTATCTCTTCCTCCCTTTTGCTCTATTTCTCTCCCTCTTTCTCTCTCTTCCTTCTCTCTCCATCCCTCTTTCTTTCTCTCTTCCTTCCTCTCTTTTTTGCTCTCTTTCTCTCTCCCTCCTTCCCTCCCTCTCTTTCTCTCTCTTGCTCTCTTTCTCTCTCTTGCTTTCTTTCTCTCTCTTTCTCTCTTGCTTTCTTTCTCTCTTTCTCTCTTGCTTTCTTTCTCTCTCTTTCTCTCTTGCTTTCTTTCACTTTCTCTTTCTCTCTTGCTTTCTTTCTCTCTCTTTCTCTCTCTCTCTTGCTTTCTCTCTTTCTCTCTTTCTCTCTCTTGCTGAGCTTCGCGGCACACCTGACCATGTCTCGTGGCACACTAGTGTGCCACGGCACACTGGTTGAAAAACACTGACATAGAGACATAGAAGACTGACGGCAGAAAAAGACCTCATGGTCCATCTAGTCTGCCCTTATACTATTTCCGGTATTTTATCTTAGGATGGATATATGTTTATCCCAGGCATGTTTAAGTTCAGTTACTGTGGATTTACCAACCACGTCTGCTGGAAGTTTGTTCCAAGGATCTACTACTATCAGTAAAATAATATTTTCTCATGTTGCTTTTGATCTTTCCCCCAACTAACTTCAGATTGTGTCCCCTTGTTCTTGTGTTCACTTTCCTATAAAAACACTTCCCTCCTGAACCTTATTTAACCCTTTGACATATTTAAATGTTTAAATAAGGTCCAGGAGGGAAGTGTTTTTAATAGGAAAGTGAATTTTTGGGATATAGAGAGCTTTTGATTTCCACTGAGTGTCAACCTTAACAAAGATGGTTGTGTCATTCTTTAAACCTTCATGAACATTTACAATTGAGAGTCCAGAAATATTTCACAAGAAGAATCCTCCACTCCTACTCACAACCGAATACCTTATTTCACCAGACTTGAAATTTTGGGCTCAGAAAATTTAGAGGTACATTGCCTCCGGTCTGATCTAAATGTAATTCATAAAATCATCCGCCACAATGTTTTGCCTGTCAATGAATACCTCAGCTTCAACCGCAACAACACACAAGCACACAATAGATTGAAACTCAATGTAAACGGCTCGAACTCGACTGCAGAAAATACAACTTCAGCAGCAGAGTGATCAATGCCTGGAATGCACTACCTGACTCTGGTTTCTTCCCCAAACCCCAAAAACTTTAACCTTAGACTACAATCAACCTCACCCCTTTCCTAAGAGGTCTGTAAGGGGCATGCATAAGCACACCACTGTGCCTACCGCCCCTGTCCTACTGTACTATTGTCCAAATTTACCTACACCTATTTTGCTTTTGTTTATATTTATGCCTGTTATCATGTGCACGTTTTGACAAATAAAATAAAAAGTATGTCCTTTAAAAAATAAATTTAGGGAAAAATATCCCCCCCCTTTTTTTTTTTATGTTGATGTTGTAGATGCGTGTATTTTGTACATTGGTTTGTTTTAAATTCAATATAAATCATTAAAAAATAAAATAAATTTAGGGCTCAGCACATATCTAATCTTATTAAGCCAAGCGCCATCGAATTTCACTATTTCACTAGGCTCACACGCAAAGGTCAGTTGCTAGAAGTGAAAAACGATCTGACAGCATTTATACAATGAATACATCTTGCAAACGCTTTAGGTAGAGACGCGAAAAGAGTGTTTTTCTGCCGCTATCAGGAGATGGCAGTTATAGACAACATATGTGCCTGAAAAGTGCCTAATAGAGGAGTTAAAACCATCGACTATCGAATTGCTAGAAAAGATCTGAGGAGAGAAGAAACACAGAACTTCCTTTTCCGGAAGACTCAGGGGAGGGAGGTGGGGGGGGGGAAGCGGCTTTTGTGCTCTTCCGAGGATCGAAGCAGCAGCTGGAAGGTGAGTTGAGGGCAGGTGGGGGGAGAGTCCGGGAGCAAGTCGGGCTGTTTGGTTCCCTCCATGGCCTGGAAGCAGAGAAGCAACCGGGCTGAAGCGTGTCAACTGCTGGTGCTGCAGGTTGCTCCCCTGCCCAAATTTAATCCCACTGGTGCTGAACGCTGTGAAACCGGTGGCTGCAATTTTCTGCTGGTGGGAAAATTAGAAAAATCTCAAGTTTGATCCTCTGGGAATGGCTTCCCTCCAGAGGTTGTGGGTGCTCCATCACTGGGGGTTGTGAGAGAGTTGGGAGGGACCTTGCGGGTCTTCTATTCCGACCCCCCTGCACAAGCAAGAGACTCAATACCATTTCAGGCAATCGGTTAATTGTTCTCAGGGTCAGGAAAATTCTCCTTACTTGTAGGCTGCTTCTCTCCTGGGTTAGTTTCCATCCGCTGCTTCTTGTCTTGCCTTCTGATGCATTGCAAAACAAGTTGACCCCCTTCTTGACCCCTCAAGTTGGAAGATGGAAGATGGCTGTCATGTCATACCTAGTCCTTCCTTTCACTGGACTAGACATATCTAATTCCTGCAATTCCTCTTTATATCTTTTAGCCTCCAGCCCCCTAATCATCCCTTCTTCTTTTTTTAAATAAACTTTATTGGTTTTAAAAACATTTTCTTTAAAGTGAATGACATAAATATACTTTTAGTAATTCTGCATTGGTTCATAACAAAGAAAGAAAAATAAACAGTCACATAAATGTATTTCTTCACAATACTGTACTTTCATTCCACAGTTAACAGGAATATATAACTATATTGTTTATTGGGGTAAAGAAATAACTCCAGAATCATCCCTACTTCTCTTCTCTCCGCTCTTTATAGGGTCTCTACTACACTTTTCTTTTTTAATATTGTGGCAATCAAAAGTAGTCACAGTACATATTTTTTTCCCTTTTTTGTAAGAGTGGAATATAAAAACAAGCTTTCTTTTGGGAATATTGATTGATAATTATAAAATAAGTTTTATTTTATTTTTTTCTATTATTTTAGTTAAGATTATAACTGATCTGGAGATTAACTTGGTAATTCATATTTACAGATTTAAAAATTAGAATCAAGCTCTCATTTTTGCTAAAGCGTTAAAAAGTTAAAGTGATATAATTATTATTCTCTAAGTGGGTAATATATATACAAGTTCTTCTTACTTTTTAACTTTGTGATATAATTGGTATTATAAAAAATATTTTTTTTCTCAATTAGATATTAAGTTGGAAATCTTGACTGGTTTGGAGTTTATTGGGTTTCTCTAAATTTATAAAACAAGATTTGGGGAATCCGGAAAAAGAACATCTTAATTTAATTTTATATACACAATTAAAATTACTACAAATAAATATTACCTAGTGATGTAAATAGGATGTTGAGTACATCCACAAACACAAAGACTATTAAAAAACAAACTTTAACTTCTTTAACATCTCCACAAGTTTCACCGCTGCCATCACCAGTACACCAAAGTGTAACAAAAGTAGTCACAGTAATCCAAGTGTGACCTTACTAAAGCATTATAAATTGATATGAACACTTCTCATGATCTTAAGTGTAGCCCTTTGTTAAGGCAGCCTAGGATTGCATTAGCTTTTGTGGCCACTGCAATCACACAGTTGACTCTTTTTAGGGGATTGTTCACTAGGGTAGGACTTCAAGGTCCATCTCATAGTTACTGCTATTGAGTCAGGTTGTATCTATTCTGTATCTTGCCATTTGGTTTTTCTTGGCTAAGTGTACAACCTACTTTTTTCTCTATTTAATTTTATTTTGTTGGAAAGGGCCCAGTGTTCAAATCTATAGATAGTCAAGTCCAAAGTCTACAAGGAAAATCTGAGATTCACTGTCCAAAAACACAGTCCCTAGTTCAAAATGTAGGATCCAGCAAAGCTGGGAAGATACCGTATTTTTCGGTGTATAAGACGCACCAGTGTATGACACACCTAGTATTCTGAACCAAATGCTGTAGTATTATATTGTTTAGTAAAATACAAGTGTAGCAGAATACTTTTTACAACCATGTATACTTTTAAAAACCACGTACACTTTTTACAAACTTCAAAGTTGACAACTTCAAAACTTGTGGACTACAATTCCCAGAATTCCTCCACCAGTCATGCTAGCCCAGAAATGGGAATTAAAGTCCACAAGCCTTAAATTTGCCAGGTTTGAAGACCCTTGCACTCCTAACCTCTAACTCAGCTGTCCTCAAACTTGACAGCTTTAAGACTAGTGGACTTCAACTCCCAGAATTCCTCCACCAGTCATGCTAGCTCAGAAATGGGAATTGAAGTCCACAAGCCTTAAACTTGCTAGATTTGAAGATTCTTACACTCCTAACTCAAACAAACAAACAAATAAGGACAATTCATTTTATTGTTCCTTTAGTCACAGAAATGGCTAGTGATGGAATCATTTACAATTATAGTTCCCTGCTGAGGTTGCCTTATAATGGCTAGTGATGGAATCATTTACAATTATAGTTCCCTGCTGAGGTTGCCTTATTACTACTATACCATGAGGTTTTCAAAGTCCCCTCTCTTGACTACTCCAATTTTCACAAATGAAGTGGAAATATATGGTGATGATGATCAACCTGTAGAACAAGGGTCTCCGACCTTGGCAACTTTTAAGAGCTGTGGACTACAACCCCCAGAGTTCCTCAGCCACTTTTGCTTGCTGATGAATTTTGGAGTTGAAGCCCATAAGTCTTAAAAGTTGCCAAGGTAGGAGACCCCCGTTTTAGAGCACTAAAGATTCAGCTAAACTCCTGTTTTCCTCGAGAGAGAGAGAGAGAAGGCTTTAAGAAGCTGCAAGATTTACCAGGAAGTTATAAACTGGGAACACATCTTATTCCCCCTCCCCATATTATATTCTTATCTATTTGCATCTTTCCCGTCGGCTGCCTTTCCATGGCGGGAGGGGGAAGGAAAGGTGGTCGTGACTAACCTACCAAGGGAGAGGGACGCCGAGGAGAGCAGCATAACAGCTCAGCACTTGCAAATCTTTTCCCCAGTCTTGAATCAACCTCATTTGCTGTAGCAACCTCAGATGCCTCAAAAAAGAGTTGCAAGTGCCGAGCTGCACCTTGGGGAGAAGCAACTACAGTACCTGTTCTGCCTGACCGGCCTCAAGCAATGATTAATGATCCAGAAAAGAAGGTCAAACACACACGTGGATAGTTAATCAGCAAACAGTAAAGAAAAAAGTCTAAAGCAAATGGTCCTTACTTTCAGGAGAAACAAAGAGGATTCGTTGCAAAATTCAGTCAGCTACAAAGTTCAGTGAAAATCCAACCCATACAAAAGTCACGGAGCAGAAATAGTCCAAGAGTCTCTGAATATTCACAGCACAAAAGCAGCAGCTTGTCCCAGAGCGTTCAACTCCCACAACGCTGAAATACAATCCACGAGCAGGAACTTCAGAGCAGGAACAAACGACAAACCACCCAGATAATCAGCCACAGTTTGCCTTGGCCCTGTTCCCTTTTTATGCTGTTAGCCCTCATTAAGGGAACCACACCCAGCCCAGGTGTGCTTATGCTACTTCTTAAAGTGATCCCTTCTTTGTAAGGCCCTACGGCTGCATAAATTGATGTATTGTCCTGCAGACGAGCTGAGAGAAGATAAACTGTCTGACGAATTGCCAGTCCCTTCCCCTGAACTGTCTGCCAATTCGTCCTGGCTCTCTGCCCCATCTTCCTGACTGCTGGCTACATCTTCCTGGCTGTCAGCTGCATCATCCTGGCTGTCAGCCAGGCTTTCACAGTCACTGTGTGCCGCGTCTCCTCCATCTGTGGGGGCAACAGCTGGCCCAGGCCCAAACACAACAGTACCCACCTCTGTTGGATAAGGCAGGCGCTTTATTTCCCCAAAGTTTTTCTTTTTTGCCCCTCTTGGAAAACTTTTTCATGTGGGAGGAGAAATGAGCTACACACACACACACATGGCGCTTGCCGAGGTTGGAAAAGGTTGCCAGAGGTGTGTGTGTGTAGCTCGCTTTTCCTCCCGCATGAAAAAGTTTCCCAAAAAGGGCAAGAAAGTGGGGAGGGGGACGGAGGGTGGCAGAGAAATGATGGCTCCCTTCCCCGCCTCAAAACTTTGGGGAAAGTTCTGGAGACCTCACCTACAAAAAGATATTGACAAAATTGAACGGGTCCAAAGACGGGCTACAAGAATGGTGGAAGGTCTTAAGCATAAAACGTATCAGGAAAGACTTAAGGAACTCAACCTGTATAGTCTGGAGGACAGAAGGAAAAGGGGGGACATGATCAAAACATTTAAATACGTTAAAGGGTTAAATAAGGTTCAGGAGGGAAGTGTTTTTAATAGGAAAGTGAACACAAGAACAAGGGGACACAATCTGAAGTTAGTTGGGGGAAAGATCAAAAGCAACATGAGAAAATATTATTTTACTGAAAGAGTAGTAGATGCTTGGAACAAACTTCCAGCAGACGTGGTAGATAAATCCACAGTAACTGAATTTAAACATGCCTGGGATAACATATATCCATCCTAAGATAAAATACAGGAAATAGTATAAGGGCAGACTAGATGGACCATGAGGTCTTTTTCTGCCATCAGACTTCTATGTTTCTATGTTTCTATGAAATAAAACGGGACACAGCCCCAGGGGTCAGGAGAGATCGCAGGCTGGCCTGGCAGGTAAAGGGAGAGTAACCTGTGAGTACTTCCTCCTCCAGCACCACCCTGCCTCGCTCTACCTGCTCGTGCCGGAGAAGCCCAGTCGTCCGGAAAGGCAGCTCCCGGGCTAGAGGGCTGCGTGCCAAGGCTGCTCCTCAGGGGGGCATTGTCTTCCAGCCTTGCGCGCAGGAGCTGGGCTTCCAAGGCAGGCATCTGAACTGGGGGCGGTGCCAGCAGGGACCCCGGGAGGAACGCCTGCCAGTAGGCAGGTGAGGCGAGGTGTGCAGCAGCAGCTTCGGCAAAGCGGGCGGGGCATCCCCTCAACTCATCCAGCTGGGAAGGGGGCAGGGTCTCATGACTGCAGCACTGGGATATTTCCCTCTCCTGGGAAATGTCCTCAAGTCCCATTGTCCGGGGATTCTGGTCCTTCTGGACCTGACCGGATCTCTCCTGCTGTGAGAGTGACGCTGGGGACGGTGCCAGGGTTGGCAGGAGCCGGCATGCCCCACTGGGCGAACTGGCTTGTCTCGCACCAGCTGTGGTGAAGCCGGACAGGCAGCCATGCCTGTTCCGACACAGCTGCAGAGACTACCCATTGCCGGGAAGGTGTTGTGGTTAGTTCTGGCCCAGCTCCTGCCCCAAGGACTATGGATGTGGGGGGAGACATCCACATGCTGCAGGCCTGGTTTGCCCCCGGTGGAATCTGCTGATGAAGGCTCCTCTGACCAAGAAGACATGAGTGACAGGGAGGAGGAGAGTGTGGCAGACAGCTCAGAAGGAGATTAATTATCTAGCTCCTCCTTGGATTCAGAACAAGAGTTAATGATACAGCCACACATGCGGAGAGCGATGCATAGACAACAACAACTGAGAGATTATTATCAAAGAAAATGAGGCCACCTGTGGTTGGGTGGGGCTGTGGTAATTAGTGAGGCTGCTATAAATAGCAGCCTGTGGGTTTGGCCATTGTGGAGGATTATCTGATCGTTTGTTGTGTTTCATGACTGCTTTACTGACTTTGACTTTTGTGTGCTGATTTTTCCCTGCTTTGAAACTAAACCAGATCAAAGTGTGTTTCCCTTTGTGAAAGAAGGAATTTGAATTTCCTCACAGCTGCAAGCTAAGTATCACAGAACTGATAAGGGACTTGTATAAATTACCAGTTTGTTTGGAGACAAGTGCTCTTTGCTATACCAAAAGAGGGCTTGGTTTAAGTGAATTTTCATTATAAAGAACATTGTTTTGAATTTTCAAACGTGTGTGTGTCTGAAATTTGTACCTGTGAATTTTTGGGAGGATTCTACCAGAGAGCCCGACAGAACAGGAAGGATAGCCAAATGATTCCATCTGGAAGAGAATTGGAGGTCCAGTACTTACATGCAGAGGCATATAAATCCAATAAATCTAATCTAATCTAAGGAGAAATTTTCTGTCTATGATGGTAAGCAGAGAGTGCCTGATTGAGATTCTAGACCTTTGTTTCTCGCTTGGTTGCTGGACAGAGTTAAAATGGCCTGAGATTGAAGAAGGCAGCTAACTGTGCAACGTGGCATTTCAGCGAAAGCTTCTAAAATAGCGAAATTGCCCATCTTTTCAATTATTCTCAACTACCTAATTAGTTCTCTTTGAAATTCGCCTTTTGGAATTTGGAATTTTAAACTTTTGTTTTGGAATTCTTATCTTTCCTTTCTTCTATAAACAAAGGACAACGGCAGAATAAAACAGGAAGTGACAGCAACAGGAAGTAACAGCCAAAGAGTCATTTAATGCTATTCACAGAACAGCTACATTGAGAAGACTTGGAGAATTGATCACCTAGCAACATTGTGTGGCCGGAGGAAATATAGCACTTTGCTACTGGTTTAAATACAGAACTCTAGAGAAGAATGACCTGCCAATGCAATTAAGGAAGTTAACGTTCAAGACAAATGATTTGAACTGAATTAACTGATTTGAATTGATTCGATTTAATTGGACTGATTGATTTGACTGAAATTACATTTCTTTCTTTTTTTAAAATAAATTTATTGAATATATACATTAAAAACAGGGTACAGAAAGGCAAAAGGGATATATATACTATACATTCTAACATTTATAATTTACTTATATAGTACGCGTAGGTGGGGAGGAAGAAAAGAAAAAAGAGAAAGGTAGGGGGTTGGGGAAGAGGGAAAGAGATATAAGGGGAAGGGGGATAGGAAATTGGAGCAAAAGGGGAGTGGTAAGAAGAGAAGGCCAGCGTTAAAGCTGGGTTTTTTATGGTTTGCGGCCTGTGATTTGAGCCCATAGTTGGTGTAAATTTTCCTAAAGTTTTATCCATATGTTTTGGATGTAATTTTTAGTGCCAATACGTATCAGTGGTTTAAGGGTTTGTTTTCTTTGTAATTTTGAAGTTCGTGTCGATCAATTTGATGTTATGATTTGTGATGTAGGTTACTAGTTTTTCAAGTTGTTTTTGTTGGATATTTTTCTTGATGGATAATTTTTAAGTAATTCCTTTTTTTTAACCAGAGGTACCATTTGTCCCATGCTTTGTAGAAATCTGTCTCATCCTTGTTTTGCAGTTCCATTGTTAGCTTGGACATTTCTGCACATTCCATTATTTTAATCAAAAGTGATAGAACGGTTGGGTTTTTTTCTTGTTTCCAGAATTGTGCATTTCTTATAGATTTAAAGACAGTATTCTTGCCGTGGGAAGACTGATATATCGGGTCTGGTAAATTTTGATTGGCATCTCTGCTTTGAGCTTTGTGTTGTTCTGTAACAGCGGCTGTCTCCAGGGTCGGGGGTGGGGGGGTTAGTGCTTCAGGAAAGTCTTTCAGTTACCAGTTGAATCCAGGTTAATTAAGACTTTGGGGATTACTGTGGGAATCCCAGCATAGTTTGCACTTAGCGAAGGAAAAATCTTGGCTTTTAAACAATACCCTGCCTGGGTTTCTGGCTTCCTGCTCAGTGGGCCTCTTTATGACCTCAGTGGGCCTCTTTATGACCTCTTCCAACCTCTACTGTTGTGCTTCCCTTCCTTGTTTAAATGAGGAAAGAAAGATGTGTGAACGACAAGTACCTCTGCAATGGCTCTCCTGCTTGCAGTAGCGGTGTCAATCAAAGTGTTGTCCAAGTCAAAGAAAGGGGCTTTGATCCCATGCAGCCCATAGTGGCAGCTTTGCCCGGCGCCAACCAGATCCCTATCTGCAAGCTCCAAGGCTGATTGGTTCATTTGCTTGCTCGGTTGGTGTAGAAACCAGAGAGCGACATCCGACTTCAACTGGACCTCCATGGCTGTTGCCCAGGCGTCTTCAGACATTTGTGCACATTAGATTTGCACACTCATTCGTGCACACTCACTTATGTATGTCAGATGGCTTTTTTCCTCCCCGATTCTCTTCCGGCTAATTTGGGGATGCCAGGAAACATCGGCCAGCCAAACGTCCTTCGGAACTACCACCTAGAAAAGTCAATACATAACGTCTGCAGGATCACCGAGCTTGTCTGTGCCGCATTTAACACCTTTTCGTTTATAAAACGATCAAAAGCTTACATTCTTTTCCATCCGTTTCTACGGAGAGCAACCCCCCCTTTACTGTGTCCAACGTTGTAAAATCCTCATAGAAACATAGAAGACTGACGGCAGAAAAAGACCTCATGATCCATCTAGTCTGCCCTTATACTATTTTCTGTATTTTATCTTAGGATGGATATATGTTTATCCCAGGCATGTTTAAATTCAGTTACTGTGGATTTACCAGCCACGTCTGCTGGAAGTTTGTTCCAAGGATCTACTACTCTTTCAGTGAAATAATATTTTCTCACTTTGCTTTTGATCTTTTCCCCCAACTAACTTCAGATTGTGTCCCCTTGTTCTTGTGTTCACTTTCCTATTAAAAACACTTCCCTCCTGGACCTTATTTAACCCTTTGACATATTTAAATGTTTCGATCATGTCCCCCCTTTTCCTTCTGTCCTCCAGACTAGACAGATTGAGTTCATTAAGTCTTTCCTGATACGTTTTATACTTAAGACCTTCCACCATTCTTGTAGCCCGTCTTTGGACCCGTTCAATTTTGTCAATATCTTTTTGTAGGTGAGGTCTCCAGAACTGAACACAGTATTCCAAATGTGGTCTCACCAGTGTTCTATAAAGCGGGATCACAATCTCCCCCCTCCTGCTTATTTTATTTATTCATTTGTCCAATACACAAATAAATAGGAAGAAAAATAGACATGTAGTAATATATATAAGGGTAAAGTGAACTTAGAGGAGAAGATATATGAAAGGAAGAGAATATATATGATAAGTGAGAGAAAGGAAAGACAATTGGACAGGGGACGAAAGGCACACCAGTGCACTTATGTACGCCCCTTATCTTAGGATGGATATATGTTTATCCCAGGCATGTTTAAATTCAGTTACTGTGGATTTATCAACCATGTCTGCTGGAAGTTTGTTCCAAGCATCTACTACTCTTTCAGTTCTTTCACTCTTTCTCACCTTGCTCCTGATCTTCCCCTAACTAACCTCAGATTGTGCCCCCTTGTTCTCGTGTTCACTTTCCTATTAAAACACTTCTCTCTTGAACCTTATTTAAATGTTTCAATCATGTCCCCCCCTTTTCCTTCTGTCCTCCAGACTATACAGATTGAGTCTTTCCTGATACGTTTTATGATTAAACCTTCCACCATTTTTGTAGCCCGTCTTTGGACCCATTCAAAGGGACATCCCGGGACTAAAAAAAAGAAGAAGCTATATGCAACACGTTACCAACCACTGATCTGTACGAGCTTGGTTGACTAAACAGTTCAAACTGCCACCCTGAAACTCTGTCTCACCATGAGGCGGGCATCTTATTGGGAGTGGAGTTTGTCAGCTCTGTGTGTCCGTTGGTTGGTCTCTTTAGCGAAAAAAAACGTGAAAATACAGAAACTCTTCTTGCGATGGCAAGCAATTTCTCACATTTTCTCACAGTGAGAAAAGTTTCTGTACCGTACAACTTTTTTCCCCGTAAAGAGACCAGCCAAGAGACACACAGAGCTGCCAAACTCCAGTAGAGGTAAGACGCCGGACTCACACACAACAACCCACACCACCTCCTCTGCTCTACCCCACCAGCCCTGCCACCCCCAAATTGCATCCCACCACCAGATGGGCCCCTGTCTTATTTTGGGGGAAGTACGGTATAGAATAGAATAGAATAGAATTTTATTGGCCAAGTGTGATTGGACACACAAGGAATTTGTCTTGGTGCATATGCTCTCAACGTACATAAAATAAAATATACATTTGTCAAGAATCATGTGGTACAACATTTAATGATTGTCATAGGGGTCAAATAAGCAATGAAGAAGCAATATTAATAAAAATCTTAGGATATACACAACAAGTTATAGTCATACAGTCAACATGGGAGGAAATGGGTGATAGGAATGATGAGAAAAACTAGTAGAATAGAAGTGCAGATTTAGTAGAAAGTCTGACAGTGTTGAGGGAATTATTTGTTTAGTAGAGTGATGGCGTTCGGGAAAAAACTGTTCTTGTGTCTAGTTGTCTTGGTGTGCAGTGCTCTGTAGCGACGTAATCTACAATTATATAATCTATCCCCTGCATTTCATAATATATTTAATTATAGTCCTCTGCATTGCTGAGAATTCTTGATTGACCCAATTAAACAACTGAATTTGAATGGATATTTGGACATGGGTCTCGGTAGTCTTCTATGAATCATAAATAATGTAAGTGATGAGTATTGGGGCATGTTTGATTTTTCATTGTAATATGTACTTTTTCTTCTTTTTTCACATCATGTTTAATTATTTTATAAACAATTAAAATTCTACTTTTCTTTGAATCTTACAGACAAAGAGGATGGCAATAAGAGCACTCGGGACCATTGTAAACAACAGGCAACATTGAAAAGGGATGAAAATCAAGGCAAAAAAAAAATCAAAATATTTTCCATTTCTTTCAGAAAACCAATTCTCCTCCTCCTCCAGCAGCTGTTAGTCAAGAGAGAAAATCAAGAAAGATTTCGAGCTCGAATAAGCAGATTATGCAAAACTCAAGGATAGGTTTCATGAAAAGTTAATCAGCAAAAAACCAGAAACCACACAAGAGGGAATCCACAAAAAAACCTCCCAATGTGTTAAGTCTTTAGTGAGCATAGCAACATGGTGGTACACGAGAAGACACACACGAGAGAGGAAACATGACTGTGCAGATTGTGTGAATATTTCATTAGAAATTCTCATGTCATGAGACACTAAAGGATGCACACACAGGAATAACACCATTTGAACATCCATTCTGTGAGAAAAGCTTCAAAGAGAGAATTGCAAACTTGCGAAACTCCCAAGACTCACAAAGAAGAGAAAACGTTTGAATGTGCTGACTGTGTAGAAAATACAGTCACAATTTCAGTCATGAAACACCAGAGTATTCACACAAGGGAGAAACCCTTTGAATGTCCTGACTGTGGGAAAAGTTTTAGTCACAGTTCCCACCTGGTGAGGCACCAGAGGACTCACTCAGGAGAGAAACCCTTTGAATGTCCTGACTGTGGGAAAAGTTTTAGTCAAAATTCCACCCTGGTGAAACACCAGAGGAGTCACACAGGAGGGAAACCATTTGAATGCCCTGACTGTTGGAAAAGTTTTTGTCATAATTCCAACCTGGTGCTACACCAGAGGAGTCACACAGGAGTGAAACCCTTTGAATGTCCTGACTGTGGGAAAAGTTTCACTTATAATTCGCTCCTGGTGCAACACCAGAGGACTCACACAGGAGAGAAACCCTTTGAATGTCCTGACTGTGGGAAAAGTTTTAGTCAAAATTCCAGCCTGGTGAAACACCAGCGGACTCACACAGGAGAGAAACACTTTGAATGTCGTAACTGTGGGAAACGTTTTTGTCATAATTCGAGCCTGGTGCAACACCAGAGGATTCATACAGGAGAGAAACCCTTTGAATGTAGTTACTGTGAGAAAAGTTTTTGTCAAAAATCCAGCCTGGTGAAACACCAGAGGACTCACACAGGAGAGAAACCATTTGTATGTCCTCAATGTGGGAAAGGTTTTAGTCAAAATTCTAGCCTGGTGAAACACCATAGGACTCACACAGGAGAGAAACCATTTGAATGTCTTGATTGTGGGAAAAGTTTTTGTCATAATTCCAATCTGGTGCTACACCAGAGGACTCACACAGGAGGAAAACCATTTGTATGTCCTCAATGTGGGAAAAGTTTTCGTCACAATTCCAGCCTGGTTCAACACTGGAGGAGTCACACAGGAAAGAAACCTTTTGAATGTCCTGACTGTGGGAAAAGTTTTAGTTATAATTCCAGCCTGGTGCAACACCAGAGGGCTCATACAGGAGAGAAAACTTTTGAATGTCCTGACTGTGGGAAAACATTTAGTCATAATTCCAGCCTGGTGCAACACCAGAGGGCTCATACAGGAGAGAAAACTTTTGAATGTCCTAACTGTGGGAAAGATTTTAGTGATAATTCCAGTCTGGTGCAACACCAGCGGACTCACACAGGAGAGAAACCCTTTGAATGCCGTGACTGTGGGAAAAGTTTTAGTCAGAATTCCAGTCTGGTGAAACACCAGAGGACTCACACAGGAGAGAAACCGTTTGAATGTCCCGATTGTGGAAAAGGTTTTAGTGATAGTTCCCACCTTTTGAGACACCAGAGGACTCACACTGGAGAGAAACCCTTTGTATGTCCTGATTGTGGAAAAGGTTTTAGTGATAGTTTCCACCGGGTGAGACACCAGAGGACTCACACAGGAGAGAAATCCCGCATTGGACGTCCCCCCTTGCAAAAACAGGGTAAAACAGGGTAAAACTACACCCCATACTCCACTCTCAACTAAAATCACACATCGAAGAGGAACGCGCTGTCATCGGCAGAACATGTTTCATGTACACGTTTATGCCAACAGAATATCAAAGCTACATATGCACCATATGCAAATTAATCAAACTACTAGAAGATAAAGTAGAACTATTTACTGGACCTACTCCTGCCGCATACCTCCCTGCGACTGATTAGAGACCACAGGGCTGGCCTTCTGCAGGTTCCTCGACTAAATAATGTCGGTTGGCAGGCCTGTGTGGGAGGCCCTACTTTCTAGCCGCCCTAGATCTTTTATTATTATTATTATTATTATTATTATTATTATTATTATTATTATTATTATTTATTGAGGCCCTCTAGAGTAGTGATTTTCAACCTTTTTTGAGCTGCGGCACGTTTTTTACATATACAAAATAATGGGGCACCTTGAGCGGGGGGGAGTGGGGGGCTAAAAAAAGTTTGGACAAAAAAAATCTCTCTTCCTCCCTTTCGCTCTATTTCTCTCCCTCTTTTTCTCTCTTCCTTCCTCTCTTTTTTGCTCTCTTGCTTTCTTTCTTTCTCTCGCTTTCTTTTTCTTTCTCTCTTGCTTTCTCTTTCTCTCTCTCTCTTGCTTTCTTTTTCTTTCTTTCTCTCGCTTTCTTTCTCTTTCTCTTTCTTTCTTTCTCTCGCTTTCTTTCTCTTTCTCTTTCTTTCTTTCTCTCGCTTTCTTTCTCTTTCTTTCTCTCTCTCTTGCTTTCTTTCTCTTGCTTTCTCTCTTGCTTTCTTTCTCTTTCTCTTGCTTTCTTTCTTTTTCTCTCTCTTTCTTTCTCTTTCTTTCTCTTTCTTTCTCTCTCTTGCTGAGCTTTGCGGCACACCTGACCATGTGCCGCGGCACACTGGTTGAAAAACACTGCTCTAGAGGCCAGAAAAGGCCTGTTTCCAAACTTGTGATGTAGGCTTGTGTTTCGCCCTCTCCAAGTTCCAAATGCTTCCCTGGAGCCGGAGGAGGGTGAAAACACCATCCCCATCTCCTTGGAGGCTCTCTGGAAGCAAAAAACGCCCTCCCAGAGCCTCTGTGCGAGCCAAAAATCAGCCACCCGGCACCTACATGCACGCTGGAGCTGAGCTAGGGCAACAGATTGGGTGCCAGCAGATATGGCTTTGTGTGCCACTTGTGGCACCTGTGCCATAGGTTCGTCATCACTGTTATAGTAGGTCAATTGTTCAAAGGATATATAATTAGGACAATTATTACCATTTTTTGAAATAAGATTTGTTTTATATAAGATTTGTATAACTCATGAACCTGCTTTAATATTGAAAGAATTCAGATGATTATTAATATTTTTGGAATAATATAAGATCTTTATAATCAATATTCTTAAAGTTGTTTATATAAGCTTATATAATTTATAAGTTGGATTTTTTGTTATGGGGAATTTAAAATGTTATTAACCAATGGATGGAATAGCAATGAAAAGAATTGTATTTGTTTAAATATAGAGAATGAGTTAAAGTTTTATAAAGTTAGAATGTTGGAAGGGAGAGATGAAAGGGGAGAAGAAATTAAAAATTTAGGGCATGCAGAAAAGATAGAACTAAAAAAAATGATGAGTAAAGATACCAGTTGTGGGGAGGGAGAAATATGGCCTAAAATCAAGAGGCGTAAGAGATAATGACTATTTTTGGAAGTTAAATTGTAGTGATTAATTAGGAAGAAAGTTGAAAATTAGAGGTGGTAGACTTAGGTGACAAAAATAGGAGGAAGGAGGCAGCATTAGAGCAATAGTAGATATACCCGGAAGAATATATTTAAAATATAAATATAGATAAAGGGAAAGATATAGGTTTAAGAAATAGCTCCGATGTTGAAATAAAGTTAAGGCTTGCTAGTTTTTTAACCATAAAATGGATTGTGATTAGATGCACTCATGGAAGGATAGATTAGATTAGATTTATTGGATTTATATGCCGCCCCTCTCCGTAGATTCTCCGTAGGATAAAAAGGAAAAAGAAGAAGGAGAAAGGGAGGAGGGAAGTAGGAAACAGGTAGAGTGGGAGAAAGAAGGTAGAGGGAAGAGAACGAGATAGAAAGAGGCGAATAGTACAAAATATAGAAGGAAACCATACTGGAGATTGTTCTGTCTGGGTCACTCCAGAAGCCAATACCAACCCAAAAAGAGAAGCCAGACACACTGGTAAAAGGCAAAGGCAGTTTTATAAAATTCAAGAAAAACACAGGTAACAGAAAATGTCCTTACAAACAGGAAAATGCTGTATCTTCAGATATATCCACGAAGACAAAAGTCCATGCAGCAATACAGAATTCTTGCTGCTAAGCCGAGGCTGTAGATAGCAGACCTACACCTCCCATGGGTCTTCCAAAGCTGCTGGGCCACAAGCCAGGAACAGAGACGCCGAGAAACAAGACAGGATAATGCAACTCCAAACTGATAACACTCCACATGGCTTCAAGGGCTTGCCTGCCTTTTAAACCCTACTAAGGAGGACCACACCCAAGCCCAGCTGTTCCTAATTCAGTGCTGATAATACTTCTTTAATTGCTCCTTTCTTTGATCTGACCGTCTCTGTCGCATGTCAATGACGGCTTGAGCTTCATCACCTAATGACTCCAAACTACTGGCTGGGGAGAGCCCCCCCCCCCGGGGCTCTCATGCTGTTCTCCTTCATCCCATTCCTGACTTTCCTCTCCCCCATCCCACTGCTCAGCCCCCTCCTCTTCGCTGTCATTCTCCTCCGGGCATGGAGCCAGCAGAGACACAGCCAGTCCCTGAGCAGCCTCAGGCTGAACCACAACAGAGATAAAAGTATAAAAAAAGAAAACCAAACGTATATGTTTATGATATTTTGGATAGAAATATATAACTATGGATGTCTCGATAATATGGTATATGTATGTTTGCGAATGCTTGGTGAAGAAATAAAAATTATTTTACAAAATAAACGAGGGATCACAGATATTTTTCACCTCAAGAATATAAGTGCTGGAAAAGCTCCATGGATGCATCTTTGTGGGGAAATGAGGAAATTGCACATCACCGCGGATTACGCACAAGAAGGTTTTACACAAGAGAAAAGTCTTAAAAATGCTCCCAGTGTAGTAAATACTATAATGAGCATGGCAACATGGTGATACATCAGCGGAGTCACATGATGTAACATGATGTGTCCAGATTGCGTGAAAGTTTCTTTTGTTTTAAAAAAAAAGATATTTTATTGATTAAAAGCAAAGTAAACAACCCTTGTATTTACAAATGTGCATATAAATCAAAGGGAACAACATGGCAACAACAGACGAAGAAAAAAAATTCAAAAAACATACAAAAATCAACATAGTTAAAAATAGGAGAGAAAGCTACCTTTCTCTCTTGGCTATCTAGTTCTTACTTATATCTTTCCCCCCCCCAAAAAAATAATTCGTGCAGTTATTCATATCGTTTAGCGTGCTTATACAGTGATCCCCGAGTTTCGCGATCTCGATCTTTGCGAAACGCTATATCGCGATTTTTCCACCCGATGACGTCACTCCCTTTCTCATCTTTCTTTCTCTCTCTCTTTCTCTATCTTGCTTCTTCCTCCCTCACTCTCTTCCTCCCTCTCTCATCTCTTTCTTTCCTTCTCTCTCTTTCTCTATCTCTCCCCCTCTTGCTCTCGAGCGGCAAGCGAGCAGCCGGGCGGGCGAACGGGCAAGTGAGCAGCGGGGCGGGCGGGTGAATGGGCAAGCGGCAAGCGATCTTGGGGTTTCCCCTTTGCCTGGGCGGCGGGAAGACCCAGGGAAGGTTCCTTCGGCTGCCCAACAGCTGATCTGCTCCGCAGCGCGGCAGCAGCGAGGAGCCGAAGACGGGGTTTCCCCGTTGCCCAGGCAACGGGGAAACCCCATCTTCGGCTCCTCGCTGCTGCCGCGCTGCGGAGCAGATCAGCTGTTGGGCGGCCGAAGGAACTTTCCCTGGGTCTTCCCCGCCGCCCACACGCAAACTCCACCATCTGCGCATGTGCGGCCATGAAAAAAAATGGCGCGCATGCGCAGATGGTGTTTTACTTCCGCACCGCTATATCGCGACAAATCGAGTTTCGCGAGGGGTCTTGGAACGGAACCCTCGCGAAACTCGGGGGATCACTGTATTCTCATTTTTGATTGGGTGAAAGTTTCATTGGAAGATCTTACCTCATGAGACAAGAGAGGACTCACATATAGGAGGGAAAAATACTTGAACGAGAAAAATCTTTTTTGAATGTCCTGATTGTGGAAAAAGTTTCATTAGAAATTCCCACCTAATTATCCACCAGAAGATTCACACAAAAGAAATATTCTTTGAATGTCCTGATCGTGGGAAACATTTTACCCAAAGGACTGACACAGAATAAGAGAGTTGGAAGTGACCTTAGAGGTCTTCTAGTCCAACTCCCTGCCTGTTGTGAGCGGTCCTTGTCCCCCTCTGATAATGTCCTATCACTAATATATCTAAAGAAGGGTTTATCCCCCTTCTTTACAGTTTTGGCAATTTCTTCCTCTTTTGAGGCTTTAGCAGCATATATTATCTGTTTTGCCTCCTTCTGTCTCATTTTATTCACCTCTCTGTCAGCTATACAGTACTTCCAGACTCTTTGTACCTCCTATAGGCAGCATACATTGATGGGAATAAGGAGGTCGCTGACCATTTCAATACCTATGTCTGTTCAGTTTTCTCAAAAGACTAGACTTAGGTTAAAGGTTAGACTATAATATAATACTATAGATGGATATAGCATTGCTTCCAGCTGTAGGGATTCAGCTCCAGTGATCTTAGAGGTTGATGTCTTAGAAGAACTTGAACGATTAAAGATAAATAAGGCAATGGGTCCAGATGGCATCCACCCCAGAGTTCTTAAAGAACTGAGATTTGTCATTGCTGCCTCCCTGACTGATTTGTTTAACCAATCCCTGTTAACAGGAGATGTTCCTGGGGATTGGAGAATGGCCAGTGTTCTGCCTTTTCACAAGAAAGGCAGTAGAGAAGAAGCTGGTAACTACAGGCCAATTAGCTTGACATCAGTTGTAGTTAAAATGATGGAGACTCTACTCAAAAAGAAGATAAAAACCAATAACTTATTGGACCCAAACCAGCATGGCTTTACTGAGGGTAAATCATGTCAAACTAACCTCATTGATAAAGGTGTTGGATGAAGGTGATGCCGTAGATACTGCAAATCTGGACTTCAGCATAGCCTTTGATACGGTTCCACATAAAGAGCTGATAGATAAATTAGTGGAGATTGGTAAGTTCAGTGGATCTGCAGCTGGCTGAAGCATAGTGGTGTGCCAGAAGGGTCTGTTCTGGTTCCTATTCTTTTTAATATGTTTGTGAGTGACATAGGGGAAGGTTTGATAGGGAAGATTTGCCTATTTGCCGATTACTCTAAAGTGGAGGCATCTTTAATATGGCAAATGATTTAGCCTTACTAGATAAATGGTCAAAGCAGTGAAAACTGCAGTTTAATGTTTCCAAATGTAAAATAATGCACTTGGGGAAAAGGAATCCCCAATCTGAGTATTGTATTGGCAGTTCTGTGTTAGCAAAAAACTTCAGAAGGGAAGGATTTAGGAGTAGTGATTTCTGGCAGTCTCAGAATGGGTGAACAGTGCGGTTAGGCGGTAGGGAAAAAATCTTAGAATGCTTGGCTGCGTAGCTAGAGGTATAACAAGCAGGAAGAGGGAGATTGTGATCCCGCTTTATAGAGTGCTGGTGAGAAAACATTTGGAATACTGTGTTCTGGAACCTCACCTACAAAAAAATATTGATAAAATTGAACGGGTCCAAAGGCGGGCTACAAAAAATGGTGGAAGGTCTTAAGCATAAAACCTATCAGGAAAGACTTAATGAACTCAATCTGCATAGTCTGGAGGACAGAAGGGAATGGGGGGGGGGGATATGATCGAAACATTTAAATAAGGTTCAAGAGAGAAGTGTTTTAATAGGAAAGTGAACACGAGAACAAGGGCACAATCTGAGGTTACTTAGGGGAAAGATCAGAAGCAACGTGAGAAAGAGTGAAAGAACTGAAAGAGTAGTAGATGCTTGGAAATAACTTCCAGCAGACGTGGTTGATAAATGCACAGTAACTGAATTTAAACATGCCTGGGATAAACATATCCATCCTAAGATAAAATACAGGAAATAGTATAAGGGCAGACTAGATGGACCATGAGGTCTTTTTCTGCCGTCAATCTTCTATGTTTCTATTTTTCTACTAACATCTGGCAAGAGAACAAATAATTCTATAAGTGAACTATGGGTTAAAGGGTTGGTGTTGCCACAAAACTTTGGATTCCTGGACCATGAACTATACTACCTCTCTGTCTGCTAGGAAGATTGTGATCCACTTACAAGTGTGTTCAGCTACTGCTATCTGATTTAGCTTGGTTAAGAGAATGTCCGGTATGATGGTATTGAGTGCTGGTGGTAGACCTAGGTGACAAAAATGGGAGGAAGCATTAGATAATGTTTATTATACCTAGAACGGGTCTCAAACTCAATTTACCCGGGGGCTGCTGGGGGTAGAGTCTGGGTGAGACTGGGCCACATCGGTTTTCCACAAGAAAAGCTCTTATAAAAACATCCCAATGTTATCAAATGTCAATCAAATGCGCCTTTTCAGAGGCGATTCCCTAATCCGGAGGTCTCCAAACATGGCCACTTTAAGACTTGTGGACTTCAACTCCCAGAATTCATCAGCCAGCATAGCTGAGGAACAGTGTTCCCTCTAATTTTTTGGGGGGGGTTGGGCGGAAAACTATAGTGTCTGAGCGGCAGTCCCTTCGGGACTGGGCGGCACAGAAATAATAAACAAACAAACAAACAAACAAATAAAAAACCCACCCTGTTTTGCCTCAGATAATTTCAAAATAAAATACTGTACTGTGTGTCTATAACAGTGAGCTCATAATAGGGCAACTCTATCAATATCAAAATGCCACTTAAATAGTTGAGCTAGTTTCAAACTAGATTTTGATTTTCTTTCTCTCTTCCTTACTCCCATTCTTTTTCTTTTTCTTTTCCTTCCTCTCTTTTTTCTATCTGTTTCTCTCTCTTCCTCTCTCTCTCCTTCCCTCTCACTCTTTCCCTCTCGGCTTCTGGGCAGGTTTGGAAAACTCTGAGTTGATGATGATTTTTAAGTGAGCGATTGCTCACTGCTCAGCTTAGAGGGAACTATGCTGAGGAATAGCCATTGCATAGCTGACTGGAGAATTCTGGGAGTTGAAGTCCATAAATCTTAAAGCAGCCAAGGTTGATGTACACCCCACCCTCCCCGATCTAAACACCCCACCCCGCCTTTCCGTTCACCGGTCGGACACACCGCCTTCGACCCAAAGCTGAAGAAGCGGGCAGGGAGGAGAGCCAGAGCCGCAGGCCTCACCTGCCGCAGCAGCGCCGGCCACAATGAGGCACGTCGGCTTGCTGAGCCTCTCCGACATGCCGGGGGTTGGGGGTGGGCGCTGGCGGTGACAGCAACCTGCAGGGGGAAAAGAGAAGTGGGCTTCGCGACTGAGGAGGAACCACCGCACGCCTTGCGCAAGCACCCTCAAGTTAGCCAACCTCGAACGGGGAAGAGAGGAGTGGGGCGGGTGGCTTTCCCGAGGCTGCTTGCTTTGCCGATCCGGGGTTGTCCCCACCCCCTGGTCACCTTACATTCTTATGAAACTCGGGCTTGTTGTGGTTCAGCCTGAGGCTGCTCAGGGACCAGCTGTGTCTCTGCTGGCTCCATGCCCGGAGGAGGATGACAGCGAAGAGGAGGGGGCTGAGCAGTCGGATGGGGGAGGGGACAGCCAGGAATGGGATGAGGATGAACAGCATGAGAGCCCTGGGGGGGGGGCCTCTCCCCAGCCAGTAGCTTGGAATCATTAAGGGATGACGCACAAGCTGTCATTGACATGCGACAGAGACGTTCAGAGCAAAGAAAGGAGCAGTTAAAGAAATATTAGCACCATTGAAGTAGAAACAGCTGGGTTTGGGTGTGGTCCTCATCAGCAGGGTTTAAAAGGCAGGGCTTCTTGAAGCCATGTGGAGTGTTATCAATTGGAGTTATGGTGTCCTGTCTTGTTTCTCGGCGTCTCTGTTCCTGACTTGTGGCCCAGCAGCTTTGGAAGACCCGTGGGAGGTGTAGGTCTGCTATCTACAGCCTCGTCTTGGCAGCAAGAATCCTGTATTGCTGCATGGACTTTTGCCTTCGTGGATATATCTGAAGATACAGCATTTTCCTGTTTGTAAGGACATTTTCTGTTACCTGTGTTTTTCTTGAATTTTATAAACTGCCTTTGCCTTTTACCGGTGTGTTTGGCTTCTCTTTTTGGGTTGGTATTAGCTTCCGGAGTGACCCAGACAGAACAGGGCGGCACTAACATTACACTTTGATATTGAGGTGGGGGCTGCAAACTATTGTCCTGCAGGCTGCAGTTGTCCCATGGGCCGCAAGTTTGAGACCCCTGACCTAGAAGAATATATTGCATATTTAAATATAAATAAAGGGAAGCTGTTAGTTTATGAATAGCACTGATGTTGGAATTAATTTAGGGTTTTGGAAAGCTTGTCTATAGTGTTGGGTGAACCCAACGAAATTCGGGTTCGGCGGGTTCGGGCGAACTTGGCGGTGGAATTCGGGTAAGTTCACCGAACCTGAACCTGAACCCGATTTGCCTGGTGCAAAGTATTTCAGCTTTTCCCAAGGTGACCCCCCGGGGAAGGAACATGCATTTAGGCTCTCAGAAACCATCTGTGGCAAAAATAATTTTATTGATGGGCAGCTCCAGTTATACCATTGACAGGATTCGAATCCAGACCACACAGAAATATTTCCATAAAAATAAACCTGAATATTTCAGCTTTTCCCAAGGTGACCCCCTGGGGAAGGAACATGCATTTAGGTCCTCAGAAACCATCTGTGGCAAAAATAATTTTATTGATGGGCAGCTCCAGTTATACCATTGACAGGATTCGAATCCAGACCACACAGAAATATTTCCATAAAAATAAACCTGAATATTTCAGCTTTTCCCAAGGTGACCCCCTGGGGAAGGAAAATGCATTTAGGCTCTCAGACCATCTGTGGCAAAAATAATTTTATTGATGGGCAGCTCCAGTTATACCATTGACAGGATTCAAACACAAACTATGTGCAAATTTTTACATAAGAATAAACCTGAATATGTACATACATACATGAATTTTACAGCTGTCGGGGGGGTGATATAGGTGGAAGTGGCAGAGGAGGAGGAGATGGTGGTTGTAGCAAACACTCTAACCACTTACTCAGGTGGTGGTACAGCCAAGTCCTGTGGGATCCACGCCTGGTTCAGTTTAAGGTAGGTAAGTATGTCCATGTTGTCTGTGGATAGGCGGATCCTTTTGTCAGTGATGACCCCTCCTGTGGTGCTGAACACATGCTTGGACAGGACACTTGCCGCAGGGCAGGCCAGCACCTCCAGGGCATAGAGGGCAAGTTCTGGCCACATGTCCAATTTACCTACCCAAAAAATTGAAGACAGTGGAGGCATCACTAAGTACCATGAGACGCGTGGACAGGTAGTCATCCACCATGCGTGTCACATTCTGCCTTCTGGTATTATGGGCCATCACATCCGATGACAGTCTCAAAATGGGTGAGCAGTGTGGTCGGGCAGTAGGAAAAGCAAGTAGGATGCTTGGCTGCATAGCTAGAGGTATAACAAGCAGGAAGAGGGAAATTGTGATCCCCTTATATAGAGCGCTGGTGAGACCACATTTGGAGTACTGTGTTCAGTTCTGGAGACCTCACCTACAAAAAGATATTGACAAAATTGAACGGGTCCAAAGACGGGCTACAAGAATGGTGGAAGGTCTTAAGCATAAAACGTATCAGGAAAGACTTAATGAACTCAATCTGTATAGTCTGGAGGACAGAAGGAAAAGGGGGGACATGATCGAAACATTTAAATATGTTAAAGGGTTAAATAAGGTCCAGGAGGGAAGTGTTTTTAATAGGAAAGTGAACACAAGAACAAGGGGACACGATCGGAAGTTAGTTGGGGGAAAGATCAAAAGCAACATGAGGAAATATTATTTTACTGAAAGAGTAGTAGATCCTTGGAACAAACTTCCAGCAGACATGGTGGATAAATCCACAGTAACTGAATTTAAACATGCCTGGGATAAACATATATCCATCCTAAGATAAAACACAGGAAATAGTATAAGGGCAGACTAGATGGACCATGAGGTCTTTTTCTGCCGTCAGTCTTCTATGTTTCTATGATGGGGGATGTGTGGGACGATGGAACAGGTTTTCCCACATTGTGGCCATGTTCACCCTCCCCTGTGAGGTGCTGCCAATGCCCCTGCAGTGTTGGCGACTGCTTCCTCCTCCTACTCCCCGTGCCACCACTGAGCCCTCCAATTCCTATGGGAACTCTGCCACTTGTGCGTCCGCCAGCGCACGCTTGTACTCCCTCATTTTGTGCTGCCGCTCGAGTGCTGGGATCAAGGAGGTGATGTCCTTATAATGGGGATCCAGCAGGGTGGCCATGCAGTAACTTGCGGAGGTGACAATGCGGGCTACCCTGGGGTCATTGCGCAGGCACTGGAGCATGAAGTGGCTCATGTGAGCCAGGTTGCCCTGAGTCAAGGAGAGGTTGTCAGTAACAGGTCTCTCCTCCTCCTCCTCTTCCTCCTGCTCCTCCCTCCAGCCACACTCCATTGATGCCTGTGAGCTGCACTGGGGGCCGCCCTTCTGCAACTCCTCCTCCTCCCCCAAAACTCTACGCTGGCTGGACAGTGTTGTGGTTCAGCCTGAGGCTGCTCAGGGACCGGCTGTGTCTCTGCTGGCTCCATGCCCGGAGGAGGAGGACAGCGAAGAGGAGGGGGCTGAACAGTCGGACGGGGGAGAGGAAAGTCAGGAATGGGACAAAGGAGAACAGCATGAGAGCCCGGGGGGGGGGCTCTCCCCAGCCAGTAGCTTGGAGTCATTAGGTGATGAAGCACAAGCCGTCATTGACATGCGACAGAGACGTTCAGATCAAAGAAAGGAGCAATTAAAGAAGTATTATCAGCACTGAATTTGGAACAGCTGGGCTTGGGTGTGGTCCTCCTTAGCAGGGTTTAAAAGGCAGGCAAGCCCTTGAAGCTATGTGGAGTGTTATCAGTTGGAGTTACGGTGTCCTGCTTTGTTCTCGACGTCTCTGTTCCTGGCTTGTGGCCCAGCAGCTTTGGAAGACCCGTGGGAGGTGTAGGTCTGCTATCTACAGCCTCGTCTTGGCAGCAAGAATCCTGTATTGCTGCATGGACTTTTGCCTTCGTGGATATATTGGAAGTTCCAGCGTTTCCCTGTTTGTAAGGACATTTTCTGTTACCTGTGTTTTTTCTTGAATTTTATAAACTGCCTTTGCCTTTTACCGGTGTGTCTGGCTTCTCTTTTTGGGTTGGTCTTGGCTTCCGGAGTGACCCAGAACGAACAGACAGCGGAGTACCTGGCTGCTGCCGGCCCAGCCACCCACCCTGCGAGCCACGTATGCACTCCCCTGCTGCCTGAGAAAATGGTCCTTCCTCCTCCTCTGCTTCCTCCTGTGCCACATCCTCCGTCATGGCCTGAAGGGTTTTTTCCAGTAGGCAAAGGATGGGGATGGTAGCACTGACGATGGCATTATCCGCACTGACCATATCAGTGGCATACTGGAAGCACTGCTGTCATTGGTGGTAAAGTGCTGTTGGTCTGCACTTCTACTCACACGGGCATTTTGAAGCTGGTACTCCACTATTGCCTGCTGCTGCTGCTCACACACTCTTTCAAGCATATGCAGCGTGGAATTCCACCTGGTTGGCAAATCGCAAGCTGAGGTGGTGGGTGGGAAAGCCAAAGTTCCTCTGCAGGGAAGATAGGCGAGCAGCAGCAGGGTGGGAATGGCGAAAGGGCATGCACACTGCACACACTTTATTCAGCAGCGCCGACATGTCTGGATAATGGGCCAGGAACTTCTGCACCACCAAGCTGAGCACATGCGCCAGGCAAGGCATTTGCGTCAACCCTGCTCGGCCCAAGACTGCCACAAGGTTCCTTCCGTTGTCGCACACCACCTTCCCAGGCTTCAGGTGCAGCGGCGGCAACCACTCGTCTGTCTGCCCCTGGATGGCGGTCCACAGCTCCTGGGCGGTGTGTGGTCTCTCGCCCAAACAGATGAGTTTTAGCACCGCCTGCTGCTGTGGGGATGGATGTGGGTGAATCCTCCCAGTGTCAGAGGCCAGTTCTACTGCCGACTGCTTCGGACAGCAAAGTGTCGGAAGCAGGGAGTGAATGCAAAATGGGATCCTCAGAGGCGATCAGGGAAGACAGCCCATTAGGGAGCAATTCATCATCATTATCCTCGCTGGATTCGGATGAAGAGACATTCATTGACGTACGCAGCCGCAGGGCAATGACTAGGAAAGCGCAACTGCGCAAATACTACAGGAGGTGAGGGAGTTCACCTGTGATTGGGTGTGGTTCGACTAATTGGGGCTGATGTTAAATTGGCAGCGTTCTGGCCTCTCGGTGAAAGAGGAAGTGGCTTTCATCTCAGGATTCTCCAAGAACTCTCTTTGCATTGATTTCAGGACTTTGAAACTAAACCATAGTCAAGTGTGTGAGTTGAAAACGTTTGAAGGAGAGTGGCTGTGACGTCTTCACAGCTGCTTAATTGCTTTGCGTTTGTTTGTTTTTCAACGCATTCAAGTCTGTTGCTTTGAAGGTGAGCCCTTTGACTACCAAAAGGGTGTTTTGCTTCCGTTTTACTTCCGATAAAAAGTGTTCTTTACTTTTCAAGTGTGTGTGTCTGACTTTCTACCTTTGCACTTAATTGGGGGCTCGTGCTGTGAGCCCGGCAGAACAGAATAAACTTCCACCCTAAGACACACCGTTCCAGTTTGGGTGGTTTGTTCTTGCTTTCTTTAGTTTTTCTTGCATTTGGTTTAACATGGCTGCTAGTGTGGCTGAGATGCAGGCTGTGTTTGAGGCGCTGCGTCTGGAAATACAAGCTTTGACGCAGACGGTGCTTCAGCTGCAGAACCAGGTGGATGTGTTGTCCCAGCAGCCTGCCCCTCCCCAGGTGCAACCGGCGGCTCCTGCTCCACAGTCCCCATCATGGAGGAAATGTTTCGTGGCCATGCCAGGTGCAGCTGTTTATCAATGCACAAATGCTACATTTCCCAACAGATGCAGAGAAGGTGGCATTCCTCTGCAGTTTATTGGCCGGTCCCGGTGCCTCATGGGTGTCTCCGTTGCTGGACCGCGATGATCTGATACTGCAGGATTATACAGCTTTTTGAGCCCAGTTGCGACGGCAGTTTTCGGATCTGGTGCGGGAGCAGACGGCCACGAGGGCATTGAAGCAGTTGAAACAAGGCTCATGCCCGTTAGCAGACTATATGAGTGACTTTTGCGGTCTCATCGGTCTCATTGGCAGTGTTCCCTCTAAGCCACGCAGCGCGTTATAGCGCAGAAGTTTTTAACCCTCAGCCCGGGAATTTCAAATTCCAGCACAGAGGCCCAACCTTTGCGCCGGAATTGGAAATTAAAGGAACTGTCGCTGCTCTGCAAACAACAGTTTGCAGCAACAGTTCCTTCAAGTTAAAGTGGGAAAGAAAGGGGCCAATTGCAGGCCCACTTTCTTCCCTGCCCCTTAAATCCTGGATGTTCTCCTCCCTGCCCCCCGGCAGCCAAATGGTTGTTTAGCTGCCAGCCGGGTAAGAAAACGGTCCGGGGGGCCTGGGTCTGGTGGCACGGCATCCGTGGGGTGGGGGTGGGTGGCGATGACCGAGGGCCCTGGGCCAGGCCGCCAGCCTATCGCGGTTTCCTCACCGCCGGCCAGGCTTGCTGCGGTTGCCAGCCTATCGCGGTTCCCCCACTGCCGACCCACAGCCCAGGCCTGCCCTCTGGCTTGCCATGGCCCACCCGCCACCCACGCCTGCCCGCCGGCCTATCCCAGTTCCCCCACCACCGCCCCACAGCCCAGGCCCAGCCGCTGACTTTCCACGGCCCACCCGCCAGTTCCCTCGCTGGTGCCCCGTGGGCACCCCACAGCGTAGGCCCACCCACCAACTTGCCATGGCCTGCTGTCACCCAGCTGCCCGCCGGCCTATCCCGGTTCCTACCATATGTTGATGCCGGGGAGGGCAAAGAGGTAGACGCGGCCCACTGCCTCTTAGCTGGAGAGCCGGACGGGGCGGGGGTGATGGCGGAGTTCAGCGCTGGGGCTATGCAGGGCCGCAGACTGGTAAGCCACCCTCTCCTCTCTCTCTTTCCACTCTCTCCTCTCTCTCTCTTTCTCTCTCTATTGCTGGCGTATTGTATGAGAGAGAAAGGAGGGGAGAGAGAAAGAAAGCAAGAGAGAGAGATAAAAGGGGAGGAAGAGAGAAAGAGAAGAAAGGAGAAAGAGAACAAGAGAAAGAGAGAAAGCGAGAGAGACAGAGAGCAATAGACAGAGCAAGAGAGAAAGAGAGGGAGGGAGAGGAAGAAAAAGAGAGAGCAAGAGGGGGGAGAAAGAGAGAGAAAGAAAGAGAGGGAGAGGGAGGGAGTGAGAGAGAAAGAAAAGAGAGAGAAAAAGAGAGGGAGAGAGAGAAAGAAATGAAAGCAAAAGGGGGAGAAAAAAGAAATGAGAAAATGATTGAGGCAGAGAATGAGAGGAAAGAGAAACAAAAGAAAGAGAGAAGTGACTCTTGGTTTAAAGGAAATGGTAAAAAGGACCAAAGTAATAACAAAAAACCCCAGCCCTCATCTGTTTTTGGAAATGGTTCAAGAGTTCACAGTCACACACAAACACACACACGGGGGGGGAGGGATGGAAAAAGAGACGTGAGGGGGAAGAAATGAGACAGTGGTAGAAATTTGACGAGGGGTGTTTGATTATTAAATATGGATTGACCATGGAATGATGGTAAAAGATATATTTAGGTGTTGTTTAATATTAGGATGTATTAATTCGTAAAATTGGATTAGAATTTTAGAACTATATATAATTACATAGGTAAAATTAATGGAAGATACATGTGATAAATAAGGGGTTTATGATATGTACTGTATGATTTTATGAGTTTGCATTATTAATTTAAAATATACTTGGAAATGTAGAACACTGGTGAAAGTTAATAATAGTAAATGCTAAGTGCCTGAAAATTAATTGAGCTTGGAAATATTGAATGAAATTATAGAAAAGTAAATATGGAACTATATTAATTGATGCATTGGTGTTCAGATAGATTTTCATAGTATTATTAGATTATGATAATACTATGATAAATATTTAAGAAATGAAGATTTTAAAGCATAGATTTATTGATAGTTGTGGTTTTGGTTTTGCTGGTTGTTTTCGTTTTAATAGTAATAGATTTTGGTTTTGTGTGGGTATGAAAAGAAGGTGTATTGTGTTTTTTCCAGGTGATGTGTTCTCCATATATCCTTAAGTGCAAATTCGTATGTTAGATGGTCAAATGTGGCTGGGAGAGTTTTTCTTAAACAATGTTGTTTGCTACTCTTATGGTCTTTGCTTTTATTTTGTATCGCATTAAAATCGCCTATAATAATGAAGTTTGTTAGGTTCATTTCAAGTATTTTTTTGTGTAATTGTGTGTAGAATGCGGGTTGATTGATAGTGGGTGCATAGATTCCTATTATTATTAATTGTTTATTTCTGATCGTTATCTGTACCATTAATAGTTGACCGTTGGGTTCTTCGTATATAAGTTTTGGTCTGTATTGGGTTTTGACATATATAGCTATCCCTCTTCTTTTAACTGATGCTGAGGAAGTGAAAAGTTCGGCAAGACCTGGGAGTAGTAGAACCTTGGTATCTTTTTTTGCAATATGTGTTTCTTGTAGGCATGTTATATGAAAGTTGTGGCTTAGAAGTTTATGAATTTTTTCCCCCCTTTTTCTGTCTGAGTTTAATCCATTGATGTTAGTTGAAAATATGGTGATATCGTCTCCTTGTGTTAAGATAGCTGGTTTTTTGTCGTTTTTATTTTCTTGCTTCGGCTTTTGCCCTTGTAATCGGCCCTTGTCTTTCATGTTTGTTTTGTAGTTGTTGCGAGTCATCTTTTTGGGTCTGTATCAGCTCAGGTTCTTTTTCTTGAGTGATGTCTTCTAGACTTGACTCTTCTGTATTCGTTGTGTCTTTAACGTCTATTTCCTTTAGAAACCTACCTTCAAGAGGTTTTAATAGCTCTTCGTAGAATTCCTTCGTATCTTCTGGTGTGCTTATTTTATATTTTGTTCTGTCTGGGTCCCCCCAGACGCCAACACCAACTAAAAAGAGTATCCAGACACACTGGTAAAAAGCAAAGGCAGTTTATATATTTGAAAGCAAACACAGGTAACAAAAACTGTTCTTACAGACAGGAACGTTATGAAGCTTCACAGAGGTTTCACGACGGCCAGGCAATAAAACAGGATTCTTGCTGGCAAAAACAACACTGGAGGTAATAAAACCCACGCCTCCCCCAAGTCTTCAGCCTTCGAAGCCACAAGCCAGGATCAGAGACGCCAAGAATCGAAGCAAGGTCACAGGACTCCCAATTGATAACTCTCCACAATACAGTAAGGGCGGGCCTGCCTTTTCAACCCTGCTGAGGAGAACCACACCCAAACCCAGCTGTTACCAATTCAGGGATGGAAATACCTTGCTAATTGGCCCCTTCTTTGGGCTGCCCGTCTCTGCCTCATATCTATGATAGCCTGGGCGTCTTCATCTAATGAATCCAGGCTACTCGCTGGGGAGAGCCCCCCCCCGGGGGTCTCAGGCTGCTCTCCCTCCTCCTCTTCCTCTTCTGCCTGGTCCTCCCCCTCCTGTTCATCGTCCTCCCCCTCTGAGCATGGATCCGGCAGAGTTCCAGCCGTTCCCTGAGGAGCCTCAGGCTGAATCACAACACATTTCTTATCAAGTAGAGTTATGAGTATTCCTTCTGGTATCAGCCATTTAAATATAATTTTATTTTTGGTATGATTTACGTCTTTCTCGTACTCGTCTGGGAATCTGTCTTAGTACTGTTATCTCTTTTCCTCTGTGTGAGACTATGTTTTCTTTTGATGCTCTGTATATTTCGTCACGTGTACTTCTCTTTGTGAATCTTATATGTATTTCTCATGGCAATCTATGTCTACAAGCAAATGAGGTGGAGACTCGATATATTTCATCGATTTGCTCGATCATTTCTTGCTTTGTTTTTCCAGTCATTTTTGAGAGGATTTCAGACATGGTTTGGGGAAGGTCTTTGTCATCTGCTTCCTTCACATTTTGAAATCGAAGAAAAAAGGCAGACTTTTCCATTTCTAGATTCATCACCACCTCTTCTAAGTTTTTATTTATATATTCTGTTCTAGCTTCGGTAAATTGAAGGCGTGTTTCTATTCGTTCATTTTTTTCTTCTATTGTTTGGAATTTTTGACCGTTGTTAGTTACAATTCCATGTACAGTTTCCATTTTGTTGTCTAATTTTTCCATGCGTTCGTCTAAGTTGCCAACGTGGTCCTGCATTTTCTTGATGTCATCTCGCATTAACCCCATACTTCCGTACATTGATTCATAATTGTGATCAATGGATTCTTGCATCCTGGTCATCATTTCAAAAAGTGAGGTCAGTGTAATGTTCTGGGGTGGTTGTGAAGTTTGGGGTAGAGTTGTTTTGTCTGTGGGGTTGTTACTGGCGGGTGTTGAGAAGATGGTGTGGCTGATTGTGTAGCATTTTCCCCCCATGTTTTCGTTATTGTTGTCTGGTTTGTTGAAGACATTTTCGGGGGTTTTATTCGATAGTTCACATTGAGTTTTTGAAGCAAGATTCAATTTTTAGGTTAGTAAAGTTATTTAGGTAGATGTGGAGGATATGTTAATATGTTAATCAATTAATTTTGTTTAAAGGTGTTAGTAGGTTAATGGAAAATGAATTTTTAATATAGAGAGTGGGGAAGTTTATGAAAGAGAAAGAAGTAAAAGATATATTTAGACACTGTTTTCAGTCTTATCAATCAATTTTATCTATAATATATATAAAGAAACACAGTAAATTGTATTATAAGGTCAGCACAGTATATAATGAAAGGAAATATGTATATATATTTACAATTATTTAATTGATTTATTAATTTATTAATAATCAACTATAGATCTAGAATATTGCAGTACATTTATTTTAATCCCCAATTGATGTTAATAATCAAGTATTTAAAGTAAGTTTATATAGTAGAAACCATTGCAATTCATTAATTATAGTTGTGAATAGGAGGTAGGAATAAGAAAGAAGATTTAGGAAAAAAAGAAAGAAAAAGAGATGAGAAAGTATGGATTTATATGGAAATATATAGAGACATATAACAGTCCAATTGTCAATTAATTATATCAAGAATATTATGTATAACAGAATATTTTCAGTTAGTTGAATGTGTAAAATACGTAAAAAGTTGCAGTAAATCAAAATATATCAATATATCACTTCAAAACTATATATATTTAAGTCCTTTGGTATATCAATCAAAGTTATTCAAAAGTAAAAAAGAAGCTAAGTAAATACAGTTATCTCTCAGGTACTATCTCCCCTCCCTTACCCTATCTAAAACCTCTACTATATCATCTATCTCTTAACATATATACCAAAGCACTACTTTATCCTTAAATCAACATATTTTATAGATATGAGATTATGTAATTACGAATATTGATCACAATGTAAATATCTATAGATAAATGCTTGAAATGAATATACAACAATTGATATACAGTGGTACCTCGGTAATCGAACGCTTTGGTTTTCGTACATTTCGGATACCGAACAAAATTTTTGGCAAAAATTTGCTTCGGTATCTGAACAAAAATTTGGATACCGAACAGCCACAGAAAATTTTGTTTATTATCCGAAATGAGGGGACGGGGTGAGAAGGAATGGGAGTCGGAATCCGACACGCCCATCCTGGCCGCCCACTAAACAGCCTCCCAGTCGTGCTCCAAGCTGTAGGAAGGCTGCAATACCAGCAGTTTTGGGGAGCCTCCTTTCCTCAGTGGTTTGTCTTGTTTCCTTTAAGCAGCTACACCAACTTTCTCCTTCCCAACGGCGGCAGAGGCTTTCCTTTGAGCAGCAGCAGCACCGGGAACGTCAGCGGCTTCCCTTTCTCATGTCACGTTCCCGTCGCTGCTGCTGCTTGAAGGAAAGCCACCGCCGCCGTCACCAGGAAGGAGAAAGTTGGTGTAGCTGCCTACAACTACAAGACAAACCACTGAGGAAAGGAGCCCCCCCCGAAACTGCCGGTATTGCAGCTGCCCCCACCCTTCCTACAGCTTGGTGCGGAAGGGTGTAGGAAGGGTGGGGGCGGCTGCAATACCGGCAGTTTCGGGCGGGGGGGCTCCTTTCCTCAGTGGTTCATCTTGTTCCCTTTAAGCAGCTACACCAACTTTCTCCTTCCCGACGGCGGCGGCGGCTTTCCTTCGAGCAACACCAGCGCCGGGAATGTCAGCAGCTTCCCTTTCTCATGTCACGTTCCCGGCGCTGCTGCTGCTCTAAGGAAAGCCGCCGCCACCACCACCGCCGGGAAGGAGAAGGTTGGTGTAACTGCTTAAAGGGAAGAAGATGAACCACTGAGGAAAGGAGCCCCCCCGCCCGAAACTGCCGGTATTGCAGCCGCCCCCACCCTTCCTACACCCTTCCGCACCAAGCTGTAGGAAGGGTGGGGGCAGCTGCAATACAAACCACTGAGGAAAGGAGCCCCCCCCAAAACTGCTGGTGTTGCAGCTGCCCCCACCCTTACTACAGCTTGGAGTGCTGAGACCTCAGATCTTTATCCCATAGGACAGTGTTTCCCAACCTTTTTTGAGCCGTGGCACATTATTCACATTTAGAAAATCCTGGAGAACATTGAGCGGGATGTGGGGGGGGGTGCTAAAAAAAAGTTTGGACAAAAAAAAATCTCTCTTCTTCCCTTTCGCTCTATTTCTCTCCCTCTTTCTCTCTCTCCCTTCCTCCCTCTTTCTTTCCCCCTCTCTCCATCTCTTTGTTTCTCCCTTCCTTCCTCTCTTTTTTGCCCTCCTTCTCTCTCCCTCCTTCCCTCCCTGTCTTTCACTCACCCTCCTTCCCCCTCTTTCTCTCTTTCACTCTCCCTCTCTTGCTATCTCTTTCTCTCTTTCTCTCCCTCTTTCTCTCTCCCTCTCTTGCTATCTCTTTCTCTCCCCCCCTCTCTCTTGCTATCTCTTTCTCTCCCCCCTCCCTCTTTCTCTCTCCCTCTCTTGCTATCTCTCTCTCTTTCTCTCCCCCCTCTCTCCCCCTCTCTCCCTCTCTTGCTATCTTTCTCTCCCCCCTTTCCCTCTCTTTCTCCCTCTCCCTCTCTTGCTATCTTTCTCTCCCCCCTTTCTCCCTCCCTCTCTTGCTATTTCTTGCTATCTTTCTCTCTCTTTCTCTCCCTCTCTTGCTATCTTTCTCTCCCCCCTCTCTCCATCCCTTTTCCCTCTCCCTCTCTCCCTCTCTTTCTCCCTCTCCCTCTCCCCTCTCTCCCTCTTTCTCTCTCTCCCTCTCTTGCTATCTCTTTCTCTCCCCCGTCTCCCTCTCTCTTTCTCTTAGCAGCGGCATTGGGCAGTAGCCGTGGGGCGGCGGCAAGGTCGTCAGCTGTGAGGGGGAGCTCCGGAACTGAGGCACCGATGGCGGCGGCTAGACATGTTGCTAGATGCCGTACATGCTGGCGTTGCACTGGGCATGGACATGGGGCTGGAGCCTCTGTCCTGGCCCAGAGAGCAGGCAAGTGCCAGCCACGCATTTCTAGCATGTCCAGCCGCTGCCGTCGGTGCCTCTGTTCCGGAGCTCCGCCTCACAGCTGACCACTCTGCTGCTGCCCCACGGCTACTACCCGCTGCCGCCGCCATCACCCTCCCGCTGCGTGCCGCCCTTCCGCTGCCGCTACCCTCCCACCAGGCCCCAAAGGTTACTTGCTGCCGCCACCAGGCAAGCTCCAGCCAGGCGGGGCGCTGTAGTTGCCGGAAAACTTGGAAGGCGCAAAGAAGGAAGCTCAGCTTCCATTCTCACAAATTTTTGCTCTTCACAAAAAGTTTCGAGACCAGAAGCTGAGCTGCTTTCTTCGCGGCATACCTGACCATGTCTCGCGGCACACCGGTTGGGAAACACTGCCATAGGAAATAAAGGAAATAGGGGCTGGAAACCAATTAAACCCATTTCCATTATTTCCTATGGGATAAATTAATTCGGTACTCGACCAAATCGGTTCTCAACCACACTTCTGGAACAAATTGTGGTCGAGAACCGAGGTACCACTGTACGTTACTATGTAAAGAGATGTCTTGTTTTCCACCCCTCTCTTTCTTTTTGTATTCCCGCTCCCCTTCCCCATTTTTAATAAATTAATAAAGTATTTTTTTAAAAAAGAAAGACTTCTCTAAACTTTTGAAATGTTGCCTCACGTGAATTTCCTTGTGTGCAATAAGGGATGATTTATGCTTGAAGTAATGTTCACAGATTGGACATTTCAAAGATTTCTCCATGGTGTGAGTCTGCTGCTGTCTCACAAGGCTGAAATTATAACTAAAACCTTTCTCACAAAAAGGACATCCAAATGGTTTCTCTCCTGTGTGAATCCTCTGGGGTACCACCAGGTTGCAATTCTGACTGAAAGCTTTCCCACAGATAGGAAATTCATTATTTTTCTTTTTTTTCCACACAAACTTTAAATTTATACATATACCACATCAACATGTTACAAACTTGTACATTTTTACAATATATGATAAACAAATATCAAATATTTTATCTCCCATCTGTTTTCCTTCTATATTTCATGTTACTAGCCTCCCTCTATCTCATTCGCTTCCCTCCAACTTTTCTCCCTTTCTCCCTCTTATCTTCTTCCCTACTACCTCACTCTCCATCCTGTGTGAGTCTTCTGGTGTGTCACCAGGTGACTAACACTTTTCCCACAGTGAGGACATTCAAATGGTTTCTCTCCTGTGTGAGTCCTCTGGTGTTTCACCAGGCTGGAATTATCACTAAAACTTTTCCCACAGTCAAGACACTCAAAGGGTTTCTCTCCTGTGTGAGTCTTCTGGTGTTTCACCAGGTGGGAACTCTGACGATAACTTTTCCCACAGTAAGGACATTCAAAGGGTTCTCTCCTGTGTGAGTCCTCTGGTGCGTCACCAGGTTGGAACTCGAACCAAAACTTTTCCTACAATCAGGACATTCAAACGGTTTCTCTTCTGTGTGAGTCTTCTGGTGTTTCACCAGGCTGGAATTATCACTAAAACCTTTCCCACAGTCAGGACATTCAAAGGGTTTCTCTCCTGTGTGAATCTTCTGGTGTCTCACCAGACTGGAATTATCACTAAAACTTTTCCCACAGTCAAGACACTCAAAGGGTTTCTCTCCTGTGTGAGTTCTCTGGTGTTGCACCAGGCTGGAATTAACACTAAAACCTTTCCCACAGTAAGGACATTCAAAGGGTTTCTCTCCTGTGTGACTCCTCTAGCGCGTCACCAGGTTGGAACTCGAATTAAAACTTTTCCTACAATCAGGATATTCAAACGGTTTCTCTCCTGTGTGAGTCTTCTGGTGTTTCACCAGGTGGGAACTCTGACGATAACTTTTCCCACAGTAAGGACATTCAAATCATTTCTTTCTTGTGTGAGTCCTCTTGTGTTGGAACAGGCTGGAATTATAACTAAAACCTTTCCCACAGTCAGGACATTCAAAGGGTTTCTCTCCTGTGTGAATCCTCTGGTGTCTCACCAGGCTGGAATTATCACTAAAACCTTTCCCACAGTCAGGGCATTCAAAGGGTTTCTCTCCGGTGTGAGTCCTCTGGTGTTGCACCAGGTTGGAATTATTACTAAAACATTTCCCACAGTCAGGGCATTCAAAGGGTTTCTCTCCTGTGTGAGTCCTCTGGTGTTGCACCAAGTGGGAACTCTGACTAAACCTTTTCCCACAGTCAGGACATCCAAAGGCTTTCCACCCTGTGTGAATCCTCTGGTGTGTCACCAGGTGGGAACTCTGACTAAAAGTTTTCCCACAGTCAGGACATTCAAACGGTTTCTCTCCTGTGTGAGTCCTCTGGTGTTGCACCAGGTTGGAATTTTGACTAAAACCTTTCCCACAGTCAGGGCATTCAAAGGGTTTCTCTCCTGAGTGAGTCTTCTGGTGTGTCACCAGGTGGGAACTCTGACTAAAACTTTTCCCACAGTCAGGACATTCAAAGGGTTTCTCTCCTGAGTGAGTCCTCTGGTGTGTCACCAGGTGGGAACTCTGACTAAAACTTTTCCCACAGTCAGGACATTCAAAGGGTTTCTCTCCTGTGTGAGCCCTCTGGTGTGTCACCAGGCTGGAATTATTACTAAAACTTTTCCCACAGTCAGGACATTCAAAGGGTTTCTCTCCTTTGTGAGTCCTCTGGTGTTTCATGACTGAAATTGTGACTTTTACACAATTTTTTTACACAGTCTGCACATTCAAATGTTTTCTCTTTTAGGCGAGTCTTGGGTTTGACTGGAATTCTCTCTTTGAAACTTTCCTCACAAAAAGGATATTCAAATTGTGTTATTCCTGTGTGTGCATTCTTTAGTGTGTCATGACCTGAGAATTTCTAATGAAATGTTCACACAATCTGCACAGTCATATGTTTCCTTACTCATGTGTGTCTTCTGGTGTACCACCATGTTGCCATGCTCACTAAAGATGTAACACATTGGGGTTGTTTTGTGGCTTCCCTCTTGTGTAGTTGGTTCCAAGACACAAATTTCTGACCAATTTTTGCTACACTGAGATAGTGTGTATGGCTCTTCTCCTGTCTAGCTCCTCAATGTATAAACAGCTGTGATTTGCAATTTCTTGTTTTTCCACAAAAAAACTGCAATTTTTCCAAAGCTGAGTTCATCAAAAATATGGACAATGCCTTGTTTAGTGGTACTTTCATTCAAGCCATTTTCTTCCTCACAGGGAGAGGCCTGCATTACTGTCTGCTCTACATGGCTTTATTATTGACCTTTTCCTGTCAACTGACTTCCAGATATCTCCCTTTTTTGCTGATGGAGGAAAAACCATGTAACGTATCCTTGAGTTCTGCATAATCTGCTTATTCGAGATTGTAATCGTTCTTGATTTTCTCTCTCTTGTCTAACAGCTTCTGGAAGAGGAGGAAAATTGTATGGTTTTCCAAAAGAAATGGAAAATATTTTGATTTTTCCCTTGATCTTCTTCCCTTTTCAATGTTGCTTTTTATTTCAATTGTCCCGAGTGGTCTTATTGCCATCCTCTTTGTCTGTAAGATTCAAAGAAAAATAGAACTTTAATTGTTTATAAAATAATTAGAGACGATTGTAAAAACAGAATAAAAGTATATATTATAGTGAAAAGTCAAACATGCCCCAACACTAATCAGTTAAATTATTTATGTTTCAGAGAAGACTACCGAGATCCATGTTCAAATATCCATTCAAGTTCAGTTGTTTAATTGGGTTGATCAACATTCTTAGCAATGCAAAGGACTAGCAATTGCTTCCAGCTGTGAGGATTCAGCTCCACTGATCTTAGAGGCCTAGGTCTTAGAAGAACTTGGACAATTAAAGATAAATAAGGCAATGGGTCCAGATGGCAACCACCCCAGAGTTCTGTGACTGCGACCCCCCTGACTGATTTGTTCAACCAATCCTTTTTAACAGGAGACGTTCCTGATGATTGAAGAACGGCCAATGTTGTGCCTATCCACAAGAAGGGTAGTGGAGAAGAAGCTGACAACTATAGACCAGGTATCTTGACATCAGTTGTAGTTAAAATGATGGAGATTTTACTCAAAAAGAAGATAAATTAATACCTAAAAAACAATAACTTATTGGACCCAAACCAGCATGGCTTTACTGAGGGCAAATCATGTCAGACTAATCTCATTGTTTTCTTTGACTATGTCACAAAGGTGTTGGATGAAGGTGGTGCTGTGGATATTGCCTACCTGGACTTCAGCAAAGCCTTTGATTCGGTTCCACATAAATAGATACATTAGTGAAGAGTGAACTTAATCTGATAGTTCAGTAGATTTGCAGCTGGCTGAAGAGCCAGGATGGCACAGCAGGTAGAGTGCTGTACTGCAGGCCACTGAAGCTGACTAGATCTGAAGGTTAGCAGTTCAAATCTTATCACCAGCTCAAGGTTGACTCAGCCTTCCATCCTTCCGAGGTGAGTAAAACGAGGACCCGGATTGTGGGGGCAATAGCCTGGCTCTGTTAAGAAGTGCTATTGCTAACATGTTGTGAGCCGCCCTGAGTCTAAGGAGAAGGGCGGCATAAAAATTGAATAAATAAATAAATGTTTGTGAGTGACATAGCGGAAGTTTAATAGGGAAGTTTTGCCCATTTGCCGATGACTCTACAGTGTGCAATAGGGTTGATATTCCTGGAGGCATCTGTAATATGCAAATGATTTAGCTTTAGTAACTAAGTGGTCAAAGCAGGGCCGCCGATAGACTGGTATTACTGGGAGTGGCGTCAGGGGCCCGGCCAAATTGAATAATGGGGGGGGAGGCCCGGCGCCCGCCAAAAACTCTCCAACCCTGATTGCGACGAACTCTGCCTCTGCGGAGCTTCTCCTCCGACAGCATCCCGCACCTCTTCCCCCCACAAGGAAAGAAGGCAGGGAGGCCGGCAGACAGACAGGGAGCCCCGATGGCAGCCGCGGAAGGAGGAGTCACCACGGGGGTGTCTCGGCCCTCCGGAAGCCAAGCCGCGCTGCTGGGGAAGCGGAATTGGGGAAGCCGGGAGAGGGCTGAGCCCGGCTGGCTTCTCTGCCGGTCTTGTGTCCCCCTGAGGATTGCGAGGGCAAGAGAGCCGCGCCTTTCGGCCTCCGGAGGTGCTGGGCCGGGGTTTCGGGGGGCCGTGAACACCGCCCGCCGCCCGGAGCCAATGGCTTCTTTTGGGCGGGCGCCGGCTTACTTGCTTGAATTCCTGCTGCTGGCGCTGGGAGCAGGTAAGCGCGAGGGGGAGGCAAGTGGAGATCCAGGTCCCTCTTTTCATGCAGCCGCTCAGTGAGCCTTTCTTTGCAGTTGCGTTTCTCTTTCTTTCTTTCTTTCGTTCTCTCATTCTCTCTTGCTCTTTCATTCTTTTTTTCTTTCTCTTGCTTTCTTTCTCTTTCTTTCTCTCCTTCCTTCCCTCCTTCCATTTCTTTCATTCCCCCTCTCTATTTTTTTCTCTTTCATTCTCTTTCTTTCTTTTCTTTCTTCCTTCCCTCCTTCTATTTCTTTCATTCCCCCTCTCTATTTTTATTTCTCTTTCATTTTCTTTCTTTTCTCTTTCTTTCTTTCTTTCTTTCCTTCTTTCTTTCTTTCATTTCTTTTTCTCTCTCTCTCTCTTGCTTTCATTCTTTTTTCTTTCTCTTGCTTTCTTTCTTTCTCTTTCTTTCTCTCCTTCATTCCCTCCTTCCATTTCTTTCATTCCCCCTCTCTCTTTTTATTTCTCTTTCATTCTTTCTTTCTTTCTCTTTCTTGCTTTCTTTCTTGCTATTTTTCTTTCTCTCTTTTACCTTCCCTTCCTCTATTTCTTCTTTTCTTTCTCTTTCCTACCTTCTTCCCTCCCTCCCTTCCTTCAGTCCTTCCTCTCTTACTCTCCCCTTTCATAAGTTTCCTTGCTTCCTTCCTCTGTTCCTGTCCCTTCCCCCTTTCTTTCTTTCTTTCCTTTCTTCTTCCTTCCTTCCCTCCCTCCAGTTCTTGCTTTCCTTCTCCCTCACTCCCTTCTTTCACTCCTTCCTCTCTTACACTCCCCTTTCACACCTTTCCTTGCTTCCTTTGCACCCTTCCTCTGTTCCTGTCCCTTCCCTCTTTCCTTCCTTCCTTCCCACCCACCCTCCGTCCATTCATTCACCCATTCCTCTCTTGATCGCCCCTTTTACCATTCCTTCCTTCCTTCTTCCTTCCTTCCTAGCTCACCCTCGCCTTTCTTCCCTTCCTTCCAAATGGGAGTGCCCCCTCAAGACACCTGCCCGACTGCTGGTACCCTGCTTTTTCTCTCCCCTCGTCCTTTCCAGCTCCTCGCCAGTGGCTGCCAGGTGTGGGATCCCCCTCCCCTCTCCCCTCGCTAGAAAGCACATGGTTTTGTCAACAAGGCCTCTTCCAAGAAGGGAGAAGTGCCAAGGAGCCGTAAATAAGCCATGCTCTGCCTGACCAATGCCAGGAGGCTCTTTCTTTCCCTCACCGCTCCCGCTTCTTTCTTTCTCCTGGATGAGTCCACACAATCGGCTTAACCCAGTTCCTGAAATAGTCTATGGCAGTGCTTCCCAACCTTGACAACTTGAAGATATCTGGACTTCAACTCCCAGAATTCCCCAGCCAGCATTCGCTGGCTGGGGAATTCTGGGAGTTGAAGTCCAGATATCTTCAAGCTGCCAAGGTTGGGAAACACTGGCCTATGGGATCGCCTCGCTTGGCGTGAAGCAAGAAATGATCCCCAGGGGATGGAGTGGCTCGGTGACTTAAAATAGTTTTAAAATGGCGGGGGGGGGCCAGACACTTAGGCTGTATGGGGCCCCAAAATTCCTGATGGTGGCCCTGGGTCAAAGCAATGGAAACTGCAGTATAATGTTTCCAAATGTAAAATAATGCACTCGGGGAAAAGGAATCCTCAATCTGAGTATTGTATTGGCAGTTCTGTGCTAGCAAAAAGTTCAGAAGAGAAGAATTTAGGGGTAGTGATTTCTGACAATCTCAAAATGGGTGAACAGTGCAGTCATGTGGTAGGGAAAGCAAGTAGAATGCTTGGCTGCATAGCTAGAGATATAATAAGCAGGAAGAGGGAGATTGTGATCCCCCTTTATAGAGCGCTGGTGAGACTGCATTTGGAATACTGTGTTCAGTTTTGGAACCTCATCTACAAAAAGATATTGACAAAACTGAAAAGGTCCAAAGATGGACTATAAAAATGGTGGAAGGTCTTAAGCATAAAAACCTATCAGGAAAGACTTGAACTGAATCTGTATAGGAAGGGGGCACAATCTGAGGTTAGTTGGGGGAAAGATCGGAAGCAACATGAGAAAATATTTTATGAAAGAGTAGTAGATGCTTGGAAATAACTTCAAGCAGACGTGGTTGGTAAATTGACAGTAACTGAATTTAAACATGCCTGGGATAAACATATATCCATCCTAAGATAAAATACAGGAAATAGTATAAGAGCAGACTAGATGGACCATGAGGTCTTTTTCTGCCGTCAGTCTTCTAGGTTTCTATGTTGCTGTGATTATCATCAAATGTATTTTGAATTGCTGGGGATTTATAATTGGAGATATCATGCTTCCCCGAAGATAAGACAGGCGCCCGTCTCATGGTGTGATGCAATTTTTAATTTGTTTTAGACATAAGCAATTGGAATATAACATTTAAAAGCTGGGAACAAAATTTGTGTTACATAGTGTTATCATTCACTCCATAAAACAAACTAAAAAACACCCGTTGGTCAGGGGAAAGGTCTAATGACCCCAGGCCTGACGAAAAAGATGAGTCTTTAAACTTTTTCGGAGGCAAGCAGGATGGGGGCAGTGCGAACCTCCTTCCTCCTATTTTTGTCGTCTGAGTCTACCACCTCTAATATTCAACTTTCTTCCTAATTAATTAATTATTATTATTATTATTATTATTATTATTATTATTATTATTTATTAGATTTGTATGCCGCCCCTCTCCGAAGACTTGGGATGGCTCACAACAGTAATACAAAAACAATATAACAGTGAGACAAATCTAATATTAAAATAAAACATATCTAAAACCCCAACAATTTAAAACCATATAACACATACATACCAAACATAAAATATAAAAGCCTGGGGGAGGATGTCTCAATTCCCCCATGCCTGGCGATAAAGGTGGGTCTTGAGTAATTTGCGAAAGACAAGGAGGTTGGGGGCTGTTCTAATCTCTGGGGGGAGTTGATTCCAGAGGGCTGGGGCCGCCAGAGAAAAGGCTCTTCCCCTGGGGCCTGCCAAACGACATTGTTTGGTCGACGGGACCCGAAGAAGGCCAACTCTGTGGGACCTTATCGGCCACTGGGATTTGTGCGGTAAAAGGCGGTTCCGGATGTATTCTGGTCCAAAGCCATGTAGGGCTTTAAAAGTCATTACCAACACTTTGAATTGTGACCAGAAACCGATCGGCAGCCAGTGCTAAAATGTAACTTCCAAAAATAGTCATTATCTCCTATGCTTCTTCATTTTAGGCCCTATGTCTCCCTCTCCTCAATAGGTATCTTTACTCATCATTTTTTTAGTTCTATCATTTCTAGATGCCCTAAATTTTTAATTTCTTCTCCCCTTTCATCTCTCCCTTCAACATTCTACATTTTTAAAATATTAACTCATTCTCTGTATTTAAATAAATAAAATTCTTGTCATTACTATTCCATCTATTGGTTAATAACATTTTAAATTGCCCATAACAAAAAGTCCAACTTTAAGAATATTGATTATAAAGATCTTATATTATTCCAAAAATATCAATAATCATCTGAATTCTTTCAATATTAAACCAGGTTCATGGGTTATACAAATCTTATATAAAACAAATGTCATAAAAGGGGTAATAATTGTCCAAATTATATATCCTTCCAACAATTGACCTACTATAGTCTAATATATTTCCCTTTTTTCTTTATTCTTTTTTTCTATTCTTTTTTAATAAAATAATTCTAAAAAAATTATGACATTCCACCGTCAATCGCTCATTCTTTTAATCTTTCAAATATTTCCCTTCCAATCCCACTGTCATGATCTTCACTTTTTCTTTCTTTTATTTTACTGCCAATAACTTCCCCAACTCATTTTCTTCCTTTTGAATGTATTATTTGTGTAGAAATTGTAGGTATATTCTCAATCCCTTCTAGTCTCTTCTCACTATTATCCCCTCATTTTTAATTGCATCTTCTGATACCAATATGCTCCTGTTGCTTTTTTCTTGTCACTCTCAATCCCAGTGTAATCATTATAAATACCAATATAACTGTCAAGCTGTCTTTTATTTTCAAGTTACTTTTCATTATATTCCAGCTTTTCTCCTGTGTTTTTTTCCACCTCTAAAGTCCAGAAGACAATTTTTAAAATCTTCATGACTGTATTTTAACATCCCAGCGAATTCTTCATAAACACACACCTCCATTTTGACAAATTCAGACTTTCCTTGTGGACTTTGGACTTGACTTTCTATAGATTTGAACACTGGTCTCTATTCAACAACATGAAATTAAAGAGAGAGAAAAAGTAGGTTGTACACTTAGCCAAGAAAAACCAAATAGGAAGTAGAGAATAGATACAACGTGGCTCAATAGCAGTAACTGTGAAGTTACTTGAAGTTCTATCATAGTGAACAATCCCCTAAAAAGAGCAAACAGTATTAGTATCAATTTATGATGCTTTAGAAATATCACATTTAGGATTACTGCAACTTGTTTTGATTACCACAATATTTTTAAAAAGTGTAGTAGAGTCTCTATAAAGAGAACAGAGAAGAGAAGAAGGGATGATTAGGGGGCTGGAGGTTAAAAGATATAAAGAAGAGTTGCAGGAATTGGGTTTGTCTAGTCCAGTGAAAGGAAGGGCTAGGTATGACATGAGAGCCATCTTCCAACACTTGAGGGGTCAAGAAGAAGGAGGTAAACTTATTTTGCAATGCACCAGAAAGCAAGACAAGAAGCAGCAGATGGAAAATAACCCAGGAGAGAACCAGCCTACAACTACGGAGAATTTTCCTGACACTGAGAACAATTAACCAATTGTCTGAAATTGTATTGAGTCTCCTGCTTGCCCAGGGGTCGGAATAGAAGATCCGCAAGGTCCCTCCCAACTCTCTCACAACCCCCAGTGATGGAGCACCCACAACGCCTGGAGGGAAGCCATTCCCAGAGAATCAACCTTAACTTGAAACTTTTTCAATCTTCCCACCACAGAAAATTGCAGCCACCAGTTTCACAGCGTGCAGCACCACTGGGATTAAATTTGGGCAGGGGAAGAACCTGCAGCACCAGCAGTTGACGCGCTTCAGCCCGGTTGCTTCTCTGCTTCCAGGCCTTGGAGGGAACCAAACAGCCCGACCTGCTCCCGGACTCTCCCCCCATCTGCCCTCAACTCACCTCCCAGCTGATGCTTCGATCCTCGCAAGAGCACAAAAGCCGCTCTACACCCCACCTCCCTCCCGAGTCTTCTGGAAGAGGAAGTCCTGTTTATCTCCTCTGATCTTTTCTAGCAATTCTGTACTCGATGGTTTTAACTCGTCTATCAGGCATGCTTCATGCACATATGTAGCCTATCTGACTGCCATCTCCTGATAGCAGCGGAAAAACACTTTTGTCCCGTCTCTAAGGCGTTTGCAAGATGTTTTCACTGTATAAATGGTCTCAAATCTTTTTCACTTTTAATTTAATTTAATTCAATTAATTAATTTATTTGTTGGATTTGTATCCCGCCCCTCTCCGTGGACTTGGGGCAGCTAACAACAGTGATAAAAACAGCATGTAACAATCCAATACTAAAACAACTAAAAACCCTTTTTTATAAACGCAAACATACGTACAAACATACCATGCAAAATTGTAGAGGCCTAGGGGGAAAGAATATCTCAGTTCCCCCATTCCTGATGGCAGAGATGGGTTTTAAGGAGCTTACGAAAGGCTAGGAGGGTGGGGGCAATTCTAATCTTTGGGGGGAGTTGGTTCCAGAGGGTCGGGGCCGCCACAGAGAAGGCTCTTCCCCTGGGTCCCGTCAAATGACATTGTTTAGTTGACGGGACCTGGAGAAGGCCAACTTCTTTGCAAGTGAGCCTAGTGAAATAGTCAAATTCGATGCTTTTGGAGCAGTTTACATTGAGTTTCAATCTATTGTGTGCTTGTGTGTTGTTGCGTTTGAAGCTGAGGTATTAATTGACAGGTAGAACAGTGTGGCATATGATTTTATGAACTATATTAAGATCTGATCGAAGGCGACGAACCTCTAAAATTTTTGAGCCCAAAATTTCAAGTTTGTTGGAATAAGGTATTCAGTTCTGAGAAGAGGAGTAGAGTATTCTTCTTGCGAAATATTTCTGGACACTCTCAATTGTAAATGTTCATGAAGGTTTAAAGAATGACCCAATCGTCTTTGTTCAGGGTGACTCTCAGTGGAAATCAAAACTCTCTATATCCCAAAACTTCAAGTCTGATTTCCCACAGCTCCTAAGTATTTATCACATGATACCACCATTAGACCAACCACTCTAAGGGAGACATCTTCATTCCTATGGTCTGCATCCAAGAGCCACCAGCATACCTGAAGGAATAAATGTTACATCTGCTAAATGCTAAAATCCATATTCCTCTGTAAATTGACCTGTAAAGAAGTCTCCAGAGACTTCAGTATGAACAGTATGCAGCAGGGTTTACAAACTGGAGCCTACAAAAGAGGGAGTGATAGCCTATATGTAGTAGAAGATATATTTCCAAAAGGATTTGTAAAAATCAAAAACAAAAAGAGAATAGCCCATCAAACTGTGTAGCGGACAACCAGACAAACAACAACAACAACAAGACCTTGGAGATCTTCTAGTCCAATCTCTCTGCTTAGGCAGGAAACCCTACACTACTTCAGACAAATGGTTATCCAACATCTGTTTAAAAATGTCCAGTGCTGGAACGTTCACAGCTTCAGGAAGCAATATGTTCCACTGATTAATTGTTCTGTCAGGAAATTTCTTAGTTCTAAGTTACTTCTCTCCTTGTTTAGTTTGTACCCATCGCTTCTTGTTCCACCCTCAGGTGCTTTGGAGAATAGATTGACTCCCTTTTCTTTGTGGCATCCCCTGAGATATTGGAACACTGCTATCATGTCTCCCCTGTTCCTTCTTTTCATTAAACTAGACATACCCAGTTCCTGCAACCGTTCTTCATATGTTTTAGTCTCCAGTCCCCTAATCATTTTTGTTGCTCTTCTCTGAACTTTTTCTAGTCTCAACATCCTTTTTGCATCATGATGACCAAAACTAAATGCCGTATTCCAAGTGTGGACTTACCAAGGCATTATAAAGTGGTATTAACACTTCACGTGATCTTGATTCTATCCCTCTGTTAATGCAGGCTAGAACAGTGTTGGCTTTTTTGGCAGCTGCTGCACACAGCTGGCTCATATTTAAATGGTTGGCCACTAGGGCTCCAAGATCCCTCACAGTTACTATTGTTGAGCAATGTATGACATATACTGTACTTGTGAAAAAAAATTCTTGCCTAAATGTGGAACCTTACTTTTTTCACCATTGTATTTCATTTTATTTGATAGCACCCAATGTTCAAATTTGTCAAGATCCTTCTGTATTTTGTACCTATCTTATGGATTCCTGCCAGTTTGGTGTCATCTGCAAATTTGTCCCCTCGTCCAAGTCATTGATGAAGATGTTGAAGAGTACTGGGGCTAAAACAGACCCTTGGGGTATTCCAGTGCATACATCCCTCCATGCAGGTAAAAGTTTAAATTTTTTTAGAAATGCCAAAAAACCAGGAAGAAGGTTAGCCTATAACTTGAAAAAGAAGAATTTGATAAGTAAATTAGAAGATGAGAAAGGATGTATACATTTTCAAAACAAGATTAAAAAATAATTGAAGAATTTAATTAAAAATTATATGATAAAGAAAACTTTCAGAGTAAAAGATAATTTGGGAACAGCTAAATTAACAAAAGTGCATGAGAATATTTAAAATATGTTTAATGAAAAAATAACAACGATGGAGTTGATGGAGGTGGTAAAAACACACAAAAAATAACAAGACCCCTGAACCAGATAGATTACCAGCAGAGATTTAAAAACTCTTACAAGACATATTAAACCTGTCCATGTTATGCGAGTGAGGCCATTTTCCACTTTCCTTTTCTCTCCACCTATAAATTTAATCCTGAGAAATGTGAGAGTAAACTAAATCAGGCCAAAATTCCAACAATCAATTTCTCACCTACACTTTCAAAGAGAGATCACAAATGAAATTCAAGACTTCTAAAATGTTGCCTCATGTCAATTTCCTTGTGTTCAATAAGGGATGATTTATGCTTGAAGTATTTCTGCCGGCGTGTCCCAACCACAGCAGAAGTAATGTCCACAGATTGGACATTTCAAGGATTTCTCCATGGTGTGAGTCTGCTGGTGTCTCACAAGGCTGGAATTATAACTAAAACCTTTCCCACAAAAAGGACATTTAAATGGTTTCTCTCTTGTGTGAATCCTCTGGGGTACCACCAGGTTGCAATTCTGACTAAAAGCTTTCCCACAGATAGGAAATTCAATATTTTTCTCCCCCCCCCCACAAACTTTAAATTTATACATATACCACATCAACATGTTACAAACATGTACATTTTTCCAATATATGATAGATATCCTAAATTTGCACTGTTACTTTTATCTCCCATCTGTTTTATTATTATTATTTATTGGATTTGTATGCCGGCCCTCTCCTTCTATATTTCATGTTACTATCCTCCCTCTATCTCATTCGCTTCCCTCCAACTTTTCTCCCTCTCTCCCTCTTACCTTCTTCCCTACTACCTCACTCTCCTTCCTGTGTGTCTTCTGGTGTCTCACCCGGCTGGAATTAACACTAAAACGTTTCCCACAGTGAGGACATTCAAAGGGTTTCTCTCCTGTGTGAACCATTTGGTGTCTCACCAGACTGTAATTATCACCAAAACGTTTTCCACAGTCAAGACACTCAAAGGGTTTGTCTCCTGTGTGAGTCCTCTGGTGTCTCATCAGAATGGAATCATCAGTAAACCTTTTCCCACAGTCAGGACATTCAAAGGGTTTCTCTCCTGTGTGGGCCCTCTGGTGTCTCACCAGACTGGAATTACTACTAAACCTTTTCCCACAGTCAGGACATTCAAATGGTTTCTCTCCTGTGTGGGTCCTCTGGTGTCTCATCAGACTGGAATCATCACTAAAACTTTTCCCACAGTCAGGACATTCAAACGGTTTCTCTCCTGTGTGAGTCCTCTTGTGTGTCACCAGGTGGGAACTCTGACTAAAACTTTTCCCACAGTCAGGACATTCAAAGGGTTTCTCTCCTGTGTGAGTCCTCTGGTGTCTCACCAGGTGGGAACTCGAATGAAAACTTTTCCCACAGTCAGGACATTCAAAGGGTTTCTCCCCTGTGTGAGTCCTCTGGTGTTTCACCAGACTGGAATTATCACTAAAACCTTTCCCACAGTCGAGACATTCAAAGGGTTTCTCTCTTGTGTGAGTCCTCTGGTGTCTCACTAGATTGGAATTATCACTAAAACTTTTCCCACAGTCAGAACATTCAAAGGGTTTCGCTCCTGTGTGAGTCCTCTGGTGTGTCACCAGGTAGGAACGCTGATTAAAATTTTTCCAACAGTAAGGGCATTCAAAGGGTTTCTCTCCTGTGTGAGTCCTCTGGTGTGTCACCAGGTTGGAACTCCGACTAAAACTTTTCCCACAGTCAGGACATTCAAAGGGTTTCTCTCCTGTGTGAGTCTTCCAGTGTGTCACAAGGTGGGAACTCGAACGAAAACTTTTCCCACAGTCAGGACATTCAAAGGGTTTCTCTCCTGTGTGAGTCCTGTGGTGTTGCACCAGGCTGGAACTATCACTAAAACTTTTCCCACAGTCAGGACATTCAAAGGGTTTCTCTCCTGTGTGAGTCCTCTGGTGTGTCATGACTGAAATTGTGACTGAATTTTTTTACACAGTCTACACATTCAAATTTTCTCTCTTTTAGGCGAGTCTTGGGTTTGACTGGAATTCTCTGTTTGAAACTTTCCTCACAAAAAGGATATTCAAATTGTGTTATTCCTGTGTGTGCATCCTTTAGTGTGTCATGACCTGAGAATTTCTAATGAAATGTTCACACAATCTGCACAGTCATATGTTTCCTTACTCATGTGTGTCTTCTGGTGTACCACCATGTTGCCATGCTCACTAAAGATGTAACACATTGGGGTTCTTTTGTGGCTTCTTTCTTGTGTAGTTGGTTCCAAGAATCACAAGGGAACTGTTCTGACCAATTTTTGCTACACTGAGATAGTGTGCATGGCTCTTCTCCTGTCTAGCTCCTCAATGTATATACAGCTGTGATTTGCAACCTCTTCTTTTTCCACAAAAAAGCTGCAATTTTTCCAAAGCTGAGTTTATCAAAAATATGGACAATGCCTTGTTTAGTTGTACTTTCATTCAAGCCATTTTCTTCCTCACAGGGAGAGGCCTGCATTACTGTCTGCTCTACATGGCTTTATTATTGACCTTTTCCTCTCAGTTGACTTCCAGATATCTCCCTTTTTTGCTGATGGAGGAAAAAACATGTAACATATCCTTGAGTTCTGCATAATCTGCTTATTCGAGCTGCAAATCTTTCTTGATTTTCTCTCTCTTGTCTAACAGCTTCTGCAAGAGGAGGAGAATTGTATGGTTTTCCAAAAGAAATGGAAAATATTTTGATTTTTCGCTTGATTTTCTTCCCTTTTCAATGTTGCTTTTTATTTCAATTGTCCCGAGTGGTCTTATCGCCATCCCCTTTGTCTGTAAGATTCAAAGAAAAATTGAACTTTAATTGTTTATAAAATAATTAGAGATGATGGTAAAAAAGAATAAAAGTATATATTATAGTGAAAAGTCAAACATGCCCCAATACTAATCACTTAAATTATTTATGATCCATAGAAGACTACCGAGATCCATGTTCAAATATCCATTTAAATTCAGTTGTTTAATTGGGTCAATCAACATTCTTAGCAATGCAAAGGACTAGCAATTGCTTCCAGGTGTGGGGATTCAGCTCCACTGATCTTAGAGGCCAAGTATTAGGAGAACTTGGACAATTAAAGATAAATAAGGCAATGGGTCCAGATGGCATCCACCCCAGAGTTCCTAAAGAACTCAGATCTGTGACTGCAACCCCCCTGACTGATTTGTTTAACCAATCCCTTTTAACAGGAGACGTTCCTGATGATTGAAGAATGGCCAATGTTGTGCCTATCCACAAGAAGGGTAAATCATGTCAGACTAATCTCATTGGTTCCTTTGTGTCACAAAGGTGTTGGATGAAGGTGGCGCTGTGGATATTGCCTACCTGGACTTCAGCAAAGCCTTTGATACGGTTCCACATAAATAGATACATTAGTGAAGAGTGAACCTAATCTCTGATAGTTCAGTAGATTTGCAGCTGGCTGAAGCTGCAAATGTTTATGAGTGACATAGGGGAAGGTTTGGTAGGGAAGTTTTGCCCATTTGCCGATGACTCTACAGTGTGCAATAGGGTTGATATTCCTGTAATATGGCAAATGATTTAGCTTTACTAAATAAGTGGTCAAAGCAATGGAAACTGCAGTTTAATGTTTCCAAATTAAAATAATGCACTTGGGGAAAAGGAATCCTCAATCTGAGTATTGTATTGGCAGTTCTGTGCTAGAAAAAAGTTCAGAAGAGAAGGATTTAGGGGTAGTGATTTCTGACAGTCTCAAAATGGTTGAACAGTGCGGTCATGTGGTAGGGAAAGCAATTAGAATGCTTGGCTGCATAACTAGAGATATAACAAGCAGGAAGAGGGAGATTGTGATCCCACTTTATGTTGTACCTACTCTTGATCACTTGCAAGATGATGAAGATATTAAGGATTCAGATTCAGATAGTGTTTATGAAGTAATGCGGAGCCCGGGGTTACAGGTAGTAGAACAGGTGGGAGGCTAGCCACAGGATGGGGCTATGAGTTCAGGATCTAGTGAGGGAGAATCAGACGCGCGCTGGGTTAATCCTAAATTGAGAAGGATTCAGAAACGTACAGAGCAAAGGTCTGGAAGAAGATATTAAGGAGAGGAATGGGTTAAATATTGTAGTGAGTTATTTGGCACGTCAGGGGGCTAGTGAAGAAGAAAGGTGGAGTTTCAACGTTGCGGAAAAGAAATATGGAGGTGTTTTTCACCACGCTAAAATAAGTCAAGTATTTTGTATTGTATTTAGTCAGTGCTGCTGTCTTTTTTAAAGCTATGTAGATAGGAAATAAATCTTGTCTCAGTGAAGCAGGAAAAAGAATGAGAGAAATGCCGCTAAGAGAGACATAACGGGCCGAGTGATGTCTGGAATGTTTGAAAATACAGGAGAGCAGAGAAATAAACGGAGTTGCTTTATTCATGAAATGATGCATTTAATGAGAGTTATTTGTCATTACTAAACTTCTACCAGAAACCAGAACACTTTATAGAGTGCTGGTGAGATCGCATTTGGAATACTGTGTTCAGTTTTGGAACCTCATCTGCAAAAAGATACTGACAAAACTGAACAGGTCCAAAGACGGGCTATAAAAATGGTGGAGGGTCTTAAGCATAAAACCTATCAGGAAAGACTTAATGAATTCAATCTGTATAGAGACGGGGCACAATCTGAAATTAGTTGGGGGAAAGATCAGAAGCAACATGAGAAAATATTTTATGAAAAAGTAGTAGATGCTTGGAAATAACTTCAAGCAGATGTGGTTGGTAAATCCACAGCAACTGAATTTAAACATGCCTGGGATAAACATCCATCCATCCTGTTCTGTCTGGGTGCCCCCAGACTTCAACACCAACTGGAAAAAACAGCCAGACACGCTGGTAAAAGCAAAGGCACTTTATAGTTTGAAAAATAAACACAGAGAAAAACCTGTTCTTCCCAACAGGCAGGCTATGAGGCTTCACAGCAGAGTCCTGACGGCCAGACAATACAGCAGACTTCTTGCTGGCACACACACCACTGTAGAGAATAAGACCCACGCCTTTCCCCCCAAGGTTTCAGGCTTCAAGGCCACAAGCCAGAATCAGAGACGCCAAAGATCACAGCCAGGTCCCAGGACTCCCAAAGATAATACTCCACAATACAGGAAGGGTGGGTCTGCCTTTTCAGCCTTTCTGGGGAGAACCACACCCAAACCCAGCTGTTGCCTATTTAGGGCTGGAAATACCTGGCTAATTGTCCCCTTCGTTGTGCTGCTCTTCTCGGCCTGAGATCGATTATGGCTTGTGCATTTTCATCTAAGGACTCCAGGCTGCTTGCTGGGGAGAGCTCCACCCCGGGGGACTCTGGCTGTTCTCCCTCTCCCTCGGCCTGATATTCCTCCTCCCCATCTGCCTGGGCCTCCTCCTCCTCCTCCTCTTGTTCCTCATCCTCCCCCTCTGAGCATGGAGCCGGCAGAGGTTCAGCCGTTCCCTGAGGAGCCTCAGACGGAATCACAACACATCCTAAGATAAAATACAGGAAATAATATAAGAGCAGACTAGATGGACCAGGAGGTCTTTTTCTGCCATCAATCTTCTAGGTTTCTATGTTGCTGTGATTATCATCAAATGTATTTTGAACTGCTGGGGATATATAATTGGAGATATCGTGCTTCCCCGAAGATAAGACAGGCGCCCGTCTCGTGGTGTGATGCAATTTGGGGGTTCCAGGGCAGGCGGGGTGGACAGAGGGCTCAAGGGTGGAGCTGGGTGTGAGACGGTCGTTTTACCTGCACTGGACTTTAGCAGCTCTGTGTGTCTCTCAGCTGGTCCCTTTACAGGGAAAAAACCTTATATGATACATAAACTCTTCTCAATGTGAGAGGTTGTTAATGGCTTCCCCTCGCAACCAGTTTTTCTGTATTTTCAAGCTTTTTTCCTCTAAAGAGACCAGCCGACAGCCACACAGAGCTGGCAAACTCCAGTACCAGTATGATGCCCGTCTCGCGATGGGACACAATTTAGAGGTGGCAGGTTCGGCAGGGCAGAGCAGAACAGGGTGGGGGCAGGTCACCCATCCTACATGGGACATGGAGTTCTGTCGCATTCCTGATGTTGTATCCACTGACCCCCGTCCGGCGGTAGGAGAAAGAAACTCTTGAGCGCTGCCTGAGGAAGAGCTGACAGCCAAACTCCCAGCAGAGCTCAGTGGCAGAAGCAGCCGGCTATGCACTTCCTGGTTCACCTCTCTGGCGCGTGTCCCCCCCTCTCTCTGTAGTGAGGAGGGGGGAAGAGGGCACGAGAAAAAAGCACCAGCAGGAACCTTTTGACTAAATGCAATAAATCTTTTCCCTTTCGCTCCAAGAGTCTCATGAACACTCATTTCTGGCCGGATTTTGAAGGGAGAAAGATCTCCTGTGTGTGGGAAGCATGTTTGGAAAAGACAAGGAAGTGCAGCTCAGCACAGCTAAAAGTTTGGCTGTCAGCTCGGAGTATTTCCCCTCCCACTTTGCTCAGGAGCCAGAGGCGGAGGAGGATCTGTGTCCTTCAGGGGATCCCAATGCACCCCCCTCGCCTGCACCCCCCCCCCCCTGGTCTGAAGGGAGGCAGGTGGAGGGTGAAGAGTCCGAAGCCAGGGAGTGAACAGGAGGCCACCCTCACTTGCTGGACTGGCTCACATGGTGATTGTGCCCATACTGCATAAATCCCAGTGACTCTGAGTGGTTTCCAACATTAAAAACTGCAACACAAAACGATGCCTCAGCAATGCTAGCAAGAACACACACTCAGGTCAACTACTTGATCGGTTCCATCTCTATTCAAGGTCTCCAGACAAGCTGACAAAATCATGTCTTAAGGGCCTTTTGGAAAAGCAACAAGGGGAGGGGGATTTGTATTCCTAGGGCGATGAGGTTACATAAAGAAGGGTCCATCACTGAGAAGGCCCCTTTTTGGGGGAGGCATAGAAACATAATAGATTGATGGCAGAAAAAGACCTCATGGTCCATCTAGTCTGCCCTTATAATATTTTCTGTATTTTATCTTATGATGGATTCTAACGAATGGGAAATATCCATACCAGGATATACACTGTATAGGAAGGATAGAATAGAGAGAAGGGGAGGTGGAGTAGCCATTTATATTAAAGAAAGTCTAAAAACAACAATAATTCAAAATACGTGTCAAGATCTAGAGACTCTCTGGATTTGCATGCAAAATAAAGAAGGTTCTGTCATTAGAATTGGGGTGATCTATAGGCCTCCAGGGCAATCCGAGGAATATGACAACAAGATGGTGGATGAAATTACCCAAATGGCAGTAAAGGGAGATATTGTGGCAACGGGGGATTTCAACATGCCTGATGTTGACTGGAACCAACTCCCCCCGGAGATTAGAACTGCCCCTACTCTTCCTGCCTTCCGTAAACTTCTTATAACCCACCTTTGCCGTCAGGCATGGGGGAATTGAAACATCTCCCCCTGGGCACGTTTAATTTATATATGGTATGCTTGTGTGTGTGTCTGTTAGTATATGGGTTTTTTTAAATCTTTCAAATTTTAAATTGTTTGATTACTTATGATTTGTTTCTACATGTTGTGAGCCGCCCCGAGTCTTCGGAGAGGGGCGGCATACAAATCCAAGTAATAAATAAATAAAATAAATATCCCCAGTGCCCTTACATGCAAAAGTAAGAATATAGTAGAGGCCTTTACAGGAGCAGCTCTGGCACAGCTGGTTAAGACACCAACTAGAGGGGAGAATATTCTAGATTTAGTTTTTACGAATGGGAATTGGGTTTCAGATGTCAAGGTGGGAGAAAATTTAGGTTGCAGTGACCATCTATGTTTGTGGTTTGATGTAAAAACTCATTGTGAGCAATCCTATAATGCAACCAAAGTATTGGATTTCAGAAAAACAAATTTTAATGCAATGGGGGAATATTTAGATAATGAATTAAAGGGGAGGGATAAAATGGCAGGAGCGAGCACCCAGTGGACTGTATTAAAAAAGGCCATCTTAAAAGCCACTGGACTGTATGTAAGACAAATAACTAAAGGTAAAAGGAAGAAGAAACCGCTATGGTTTAGCAATGATGTAAGGGCTATAGTCAATGAAAAAAAGGCTGCCTATAGGAGGTATAAAGAGTCTGGAAGTATAGCTGATAGGGAGGTGTATAAAATGAGACAGAAGGAGGCGAAACAGATAATATATGCTGCTAAAGCCTCAAAAGAGGAAGAAATTGCCAAATCTGTAAAGAAGGGGGATAAAACCTTCTTCAGATATATTAGTGATAAGAAGAAGAAAAACTGCGGCATCAGGAAGCTTAGTACAGGGAATAATACATGCATTAATGGGAATAAGGAGATCACTGACCATTTCAATAGCTACTTCTGTTCAGTTTTCTCAAAAGACACCTTACAAAATAATACTAAAGAGGGATATAGCATTGCTTCCAGCTGTACGGATTCAGCTCCCGTGATCTTAGAAGCCGATGTCTTAGAAGAACTTGAACGATTAAAGATAAATAAGGCAATGGGTCCAGATGGCATCCACCCCAGAGTTCTTAAAGAACTCAGATCTGTCATTGCTACTCCCCTGATTTGTTTAACCAATCCTTGTTAACAGGAGATGTTCCTGAGGATTGGAGAATGGCCAGTGTTGTGCCTATCCACAAGAAGGGCAGTAGAGAAGAAGCTGGTAACTACAGGCCAGTTAGCTTGACATCAGTTGTAGTTAAAATGATGGAGACTCTACTCAAAAAGAGGATAAATCAGCACCTAAAAAACAATAACTTATCGGACCCAAATCAGCATGGCTTTACTGAAGGCAAATCATGTCAGACTAATCTCATTGATTTCTTTGACTATGTCACAAAGGTGTTGGATGAAGGTGGTGCCGTGGATATTGCCTACCTGGACTTCAGCAAAGCCTTTGATACGGTTCCACATAAAGAGCTGATAGATAAATTAGTGAAGATTGGACTTAATCCCTGGATAGTTCAATGGATTTGCAGCTGGCTGAAGCGTAGACATCAGAGAGTTATTGTTAATGGCGAGTATTCTGAGCAGAGACAGGTTACAAGCGGTGTGCCACAAGAGTCTGTTCTGGGTCCTATTCTTTTTAATATGTTTGTGAGTGACATAGGGGAGGGTTTGGTAGGGAAGGTTTGCCTATTTGCCGATGACTCTAAAGTGTGCAATAGGGTTGATATTCCTGGGGGCGTCTGTAATATGGTAAATGATTTAGCTTTACTAGATAAATGGTCAAAGCAATGGAAACTGCAGTTTAATGTTTCCAAATGTAAAATAATGCACTTGGGGAAAAGGAATCCTCAATCTGAGTATTGTATTGTCAGTTCTGTGTTAGCAAATACTTCAAAAGAAAAGGATTTAGGGGTAGTGATTTCTGACAGTCTCAAAATGGGTGAACAGTGCAGTCAGGCGGTAGGGAAAGCAAGTAGGATGCTTGGCTGCATAGCTAGAGGTATAACAAGCAGGAAGAGGGAGATTATGATCCCGCTATATAGAATGCTGGTGAGACCACGTTTGGAATACTGTGTTCAGTTCTGCAGACCTCACCTACAAAAAGATATTGACAAAATTGAACGGGTCCAAAGACGGGCTACAAGAATGGTGGAAGGTCTTAAGTATAAAACGTATCAGGAAAGACTTCATGAACTCAATCTGTATAGTCTGGGGGACAGAAGGAAAAGGGGGGACATGATCGAAACATTTAAATATATTAAAGGGTTAAATAAGGTCCAGGAGGGAAGTGTTTTTAATAGGAAAGTAAACACAAGAACAAGGGGACACAATCTGAAGTTAGTTGGGGGTAAGATCAAAAGCAACATGAGAAAATATTATTTTACTGAAAGAGTAGTAGATCCTTGGAACAAACTTCCAGCAGACGTGGTAGATAAATCCACAGTAACTGAATTTAAACATGCCTGGGATAAACATAGATCCATCCTAAGATAAAATACAGAAAATAGTATAAGGGCAGACTAGATGGACCATGAGGTCTTTTTCTGCCGTCAGACTTCTATGTTTCTATGTTTCTATGTTTATCCGAGGCATGTTTCAATTCACTTCCTGTGGCTTTACCAACCACATCTGCTGGAAGTTTGTTCCAAGCATCTACTACTCTTTCAGTAATATATTTTCTCACGTTGCTTCTGATCTTTCCCCCAACTAACCTCAGATTGTGCCCCCTCATTTTTGTGTTCACTTTTCTATTAAATACACTTCCCTCTTGAACCTTATTTACCGCTAACCTGGACTGATTTATTAAAAAACAAAAGTTAGATGAAGCTGACACTAATGAGCCTGATGTTTTTTAGATTGAAATAAATTGGGGGCTCACCTTGAAGGAACATAAACAGCACCAGTACACAGTACAGGGTCCACCAGAAATCTGATGACACCAAAGGGTTCCCCTGAAGAAAAAAGGTTGATAAACACGGCAGTGAGTGAACAGGGGGCATTTCAATTTGACGTAGGCAGAGCCCAGATGAGCGCAGGGCTTGAGAAGCAGACGTCCCTGTCGCCGTCCCTTTCGGCTCTGCCTCTTGCTCCCCCTCCCTCCCTCCCTCCCTCCCTTGCTGGGCTACCTTCAGCAGTCTTTTGAAACATGCTCCTATCTGCGATGAAGGAATCAATGCTTCCCTCCTGTTCTTCACAGGCAGGAGCGTGTTTCAAACTTACATAGTCAGAGTCCAGAGGACCTTAACTAGTCCTGCGGTGTGTGAGTGTGTGTGTGCAGCTGTCCCTCGCTTGCCCTCGCTCTCCCAGCCAAAAGTCCCCGCTGCAGAAAGAGCGGCTCCAGGCATGTCTCCCCTCTTTCCCCGGAAAGTATTGGGGGGGCTTATTATGCATGTCTTGAAAAGTCCTGTTGGGCTTATTTTCTGGATATGTCTTATTTTCGAGGAAGGAAACACGGTATATGCATTGATAGAAATAGTGGGGGGAAATAGTGTTCCCCGCTCCTTAAACTTAAGAAACTCACCAGGTCCTGCCCAGCCATTGACCCTCAGAGTGGAAAAAAACCTCCTATGGTAGAAAGGGGTGGGTGGATGCAGGGGAGAAATAGTGTTAAAAGCAGGAAGTGGCCTAAATCCAATTATCAGGGATAATTCTCTGTAAGGGTTAAATTGACCGAGATGTCTATTCCTAGAATGTCTTCTAGGAAGAAGAATTGTAAAATGGGTTTAGGTCATTTCCTGCTTTTAACACTATTTCTCCCCCCCGCAGCCACACACTCCTTTCTACCATAGGAGTTTTATTTCTTTTATTTTTATTGATTTTGTCCAATACACAATGAGGGTTTTAGTGGGTATACACATAGTAAAATACATGATAAACGTTATAGAGAATGTACTCATAGTAAAATATAACTAAGAAAGAATAGAAAAGAAGATATAGGAACAGAAGAATGGTATAGGAGATATAGGAGAGTAATGAATTCCACACTTTGACAACTCGGTTACTGAAGTCATATTTTTTACAGTCAAGTTTGGAGCGGTTAATATTAAGTTTAAATCTGTTGTGTGCTCTTGTGTAGTTGTGGTTGAAGCTGAAGTAGTCGCCGACAGGCAGGACGTTGCAGCATTTGATCTTGTGGGCAATACTTAGATCTTGTTTAAGGCGTCTTAGTTCTAGGCTTTCTAGGCCCACGGTTGAAAGTCTAGTCTCGTAGTGTATTCTGTTTCGAGTGGAGGAGTGAAGGGCTCTTTTGGTGAAGTATCTTTGGATATTTTCAAGGGTGTTAGTGTCTGAGATGCGATATGGGTTCCAAACAGATGAGCTATGTTCGAGGATGGGTCTGGCGAAAGCTTGAACAGTTCTTCTGAACGGTTTTTGGTAATCTGTGTAAATTTGCCATGCATATAGTGTTCTTAGTCTTACTGTATAAATGAGAAGATGCAAAATCGTCTATTTCTATAGTAAAAATGCATAATTTTCGTTGCCGTGGTCAAAAAAGCGACATTTATGTTGAATGTAAGCTATTCTTAATTTGTTTTAGCCATAAGCAATTGGAATATAACATTTAAAAGCTGGGAACAAAATTTCTGTTACATAGTGTTATCATTCACTCCATAAAACAAACTAAAAAACACTCGTTGATCAGGGGGAAAGGTCTAATCACCAAAGACCTGGTGAAAAAGATGAGTCTTTAAACTTTTTCGGAGGGCAAGCAGGGTGGGGGCAGTGCGAACCTCCTTCCTCCTATTTTTTGTTGTCTGAGTCTACCACCTCTAATATTCAACTTTCTTCCTAATTAATCGCTAAAACGTAACTTCCAAAAATAGTCATTATCTCTTATGCCTCTTGATTTTAGACCCTCTCAATTGGTATCTTTACTCATAATTTTTTAGTTCTATCATTTCTAGATGCCCTAAATTTTTAATTTCTTCTCCCCTTTCATCTCTCCCTTCCAACATTCTAACTTTTTAAAATTTTAACTCATTCTCTATATTTAAATAAATACAATTCTTGCCATTACTATTCCATCCATTAGTTAATAACATTTTAAATTCCCCATAACAAAAAATCCAACTGATAAATTATATAAGCTTATATAAACAACTTTAAGAATATTGATTATAAAGATCTTATATTATTCCAAATATATCAATAATCATCTGAATTCCTTCAATATTAAAGCAGGTTCATGAGTTATACAAATCTTATATAAAATAAATGTTATAGAAAGGGGTAATAATTGTCCAAATTATATATCCTTCCAACAATTGATCTACCATAGTCCAATATATTTCCCTTTTTTTCTTTATTTTTTTTCTATTATTTTTTAATAAAATAATTCTAAAAAAATTATGACATTGTCAATCGCTCATTCTTTTAATCTTTCAAATATTTCCCTTCCAATCCCACTGTCATGATCTTTTCTTTTTCTTTCTTTTCTTTTTCTACCAATAACTTTCCCAAGTTATGCCACCCCGAGTCTTCGGAGGGGGGCGGCATACAAATCTAATACATTATTATTATTATTATTATTATTATTATTAAGTCATTTTCTTTGTTTTGAACGCATTATTTGTGTAGGAACTACACTGTAGGTATATTCTCAATCCCCTCTAGTCTCTTCTCACTATTACCCCCTCATTTTTAATTGCATTTTCTGATACCAATATGCTCCTTTTGATTTTTTCTTGTCACTCTCAATCCCAGTGTAACCATTATAAATACCAATATAATTGTCAAGCTGTCTTTTATTATCAAGTTACTTTTCATTATATTCCAGCTTTTTTCCTGTGTTTTTTTCCACCTCTAAAGTCCAGAAGACAATTTTTAAAATCTTCATGAATGTATTTTAACATCCCAGCGAATTCTTCATAAACACACACCTCCATTTTGTCAAATTCACACTTTCCTTGTGGACTTCACTTTCAATAGGTTTGAACACTGGGCTCTATCCAGCAACATGAAATTAAAGAGAGAGAAAAGTAGGTTGTACACTTAGCAAAGAAAAACCAAATAGGAAGTAGAGAATAGACACAACGTGGCTCAATAGCAGTAACTGTGAAGTTACTTGAAGTTCTATCAAAGTGAACAATCCCCTAAAAAGAGCAAACAGTATTAGTATCAATTTATGATGTTTAGAAAGATCACATTTAGGATTACTGCAACGTGTTTTGATTACCACAATATTTAAAAAAGTGTAGCAGAGTCTCTATAAAAAGAACAGAGAAGAGAAGTAGGGATGATCAGGGGGCTGGAGGCTAAAAGATATAAAGAAGAGTTGCAGGAATTGGATATGTTTAGTCCAGTGAAAGGAAGGACTAGGTATGACATGACAGCCATCTTCCAACACTTGAGGGGTCAAGAAGAAGGAGGTCAACTTATTTTGCAATGCACCAGAAAGCAAGACAAGAAGCAGTGGATGGAAACTAACCCAGGAGAGAAGCAACCTACAACTAAGGAGAATTTTCCTGACACTGAGGACAATTAACCGATTGCCTGAAATGGTATTGGGTCTCCTGCTTGTGCAGGGGTCGGAATAGAAGACCCGCAAGGATTAAATTTGGGCAGGGGAGGAACCTGCAGCACCAGCAGCTGACACGCTTCAGCCCTGTTACTTCTCTGCTTCAAGGCCGTGGAGGGAACCAAACAGCCCGACTTGCTCCCGGACTCTCCCCAAAGCGGCCCTCAACTCACCTTCCAGCTGCTGATTCGATCCTCGGAAGAGCAGAAAAGCCGCTCTGCATCACACCTCTCTCCCCTGAGTCTTCCGGAAGAGGAAGTTCTCTATTTCTTTCTGACCTTTTCTAGCAATTCCGTACTCGATGGCTTTAACTCCTCTATCAGGCAGTGACAGGCAAAGATATTGCGTATGTGACTGCCATCTCCTGATAGCGGGAGAAAAACACTCTTGTCCCGTCTCTAAGGTTTTTGCAAGATGTTTTCACTGTATAAATGCTGTCAAATCTTTTTCACTTTGCAAGTGAGCCTAGTGAAATAGTCAAATGTGATGCTACTTGCCTTATCAAGATTAGACATGTGCTGAGCCCTACATTTATTTGATTTTAATGACTTTTCATTTATAACAAACCAACGTACAAAACGCAAAATGTACATATCTAAAAGACCAACATACAAAGGGGGGGGGGGATGGGAAAATATTTTCCCCTAAATTTATTTTTTTGAAGAAATATTTTTATTTATCAAAACATGATACATGATAACAGATATAAACATAAACAAAAGCAAAATAGGTATAAATAAATTTGGACAATAGGATAGGAACGGTTGGCACAGTGGTGCACTTATTCACCCCCCTTACAGACCACTTAGGAAATGGGTGAGGTTGATTGTAGTCTGAGGTTAAAGTTGTGGCGGTTTTGGGAAGATTCCCCAGAGTCAGGTAGTGCGTTCCAGGCATTGATCATTCTGCTGCTGAAGTTACATTTTCTGCAGTCAGGTTTGGAGCCATTTACATTGAGTTTCAATCTATTGTGCGGTTGTGTGTTGTTGCGTCAGAAGCTGAGGTATTAATTGACAGGTAGAAGAGTGTGGCCAATGATTTTATGGACCACATTAAGATCAGATCGAAGGCGACGCACCTCTAAATTTTTTGGGCCCAAAATTTCAAGTCTGGTGGAATAAGGTTTTTTTTTAAAAAAATATATTTTTTATAGATTTTTTAAATAATTTTACAGAAAACAAAAACATAAAAGTGTACCATCACCAAACAAAAAAATAAAAATTCCCTTCACCAGGGAAGATTCAATTTTGTGTCCTCCATTTGCTTCATCTCTGGAATAAGGTATTGAGTTCTGAGAAGAGTATTCTTCTTGCGAAATATTTCTGGACTCTCAACTGTAAATGTTCATGAAGGTTTAAAGAATGACACAATCGTCTTTGTTCAGGGTGACTCTCAGTGGAAATCAAAACTCTCTATATCCCAAAACTTCAAGACTGATTTCCCACAGCTCCTAAGTATTTATTACATGGTAGCACCATTAGGCCAAACAATCTAAGGGAGACATCTTCATTCCTATGGTCTGCATCCAAGAGCAACCAGCATACCTGAAGGAAGAAATGTTACATCTGCTAAATGCTAAAATCCTTCTTCCTCTGTAAATTGACCTGTAAAGAAGTCTCCAGAGACTTCAGTATGAACAGCATGCAGCAGGGTTTAGAAAATGGGGCCTACAAAAGAGGGAGTGATAGCCTATATGTAGTAGAAGAAATATTTCCAAAAGGATTTTTAAAAAACAAAAAAAATATCCCATCAAACTATATAGCGGACAACCAGGCAAACAACAACAACAACAAGACCTTGGAGATCTTCTAGTCCAATCTCTCTGCTTAGGCAGGAAACCCTACACTACTTCAGACAAATGTTTATCCAACATCTTCTTAAAAATGTCCAGTGTTGAAACGTTCACATCTTCAGGAAGCATCATGGTGACCAAAACTAAATGCCGTATTCCAAGTGTGGACTTACCAAGGCATTATAAAGTGGTATTAACACTTCATGTGATCTTGATTCTATCCCTCAGTTAATGCAGGCTAGAATTGTGTTGGCTTTTTTTGGCAGCTGCTGTACACTGCTGGCTCATATGAAAAAATAACAATGATGGAATTGGTGGAGGTGGTAAAAACACAAAAAAAATAGCAAGACCCCTGAATCAGATTTATTACCAGCAGAGATTTAAAAATTCTTACAAGACATATTAAACCTGTCAATGTTATGCAAGTGAGGCCATTTTCCACTTTCCTTTCTCTCCACCTATAAATTTAATCCTGAGAAATGTGAGAATAAACTAAATCAGGCCAAAATTCCAACAATCAATTTCTCACCTACACTTTCAAAGAGAGATCGCAAATGAAATTCAAGACTTCTCTAAACTCTTGAAATGTTGCCTCGTGTGAATTTCCTTGTGTGCAATAAGGGATGATTTATGCTTGAAGTAATGTCCTCAGATTGTTCATTTCAAAGATTTTTCCATGGTGTGAGTCTGCTGGTATCTCACAAGGCTGGAATTATAACTAAAACCTTTCCCACAAAGAGGACATCCCAATGGTTTCTCTCCTGTGTGAATCCTCTGGGGTACCACCAGGTTGCTATTGTGACTGAAAGCTTTCCCACAGATAGGAAATTCAACTTTTCTTTTTTTCCCCACAAACTTTAAATTTATACATATACCACATCAACATGTTACAAACTTGTACATTTTTACAATATATGATAAACAAATATCAAATATTTTATCTCCCATCTGTTTTCCTTCTATATTTCATGTTACTAGCCTCCCTCTATCTCATTCGCTTCCCTCCAACTTTTTTCCAATATATGATATCCTAAATTTACAATGTCACTTAATTTTTTTAAAAAAAATATTTTTATTAATTTTCAAAGACAAACATTACAAACAGAACAAATAACATAAAAAGGAGCTACCATCGCTAAACTCAAGGTAGAAGTCTTTGTTGTACAGAAAAAAAAGAACTTATTGTTTGAATCAATCCAGAGAATATTTTAAAATGTCTATTACAACTCTCTATGTAAAAATACATCTAGTGAAATATTGAAAAATATAAGATTTAATTATAAGTTAAATCAAAATGAATAAAGTATCTATTACAACTCGCTATGTGAAAACACATCTAGTCATATATTAAAGAATATAAAGACACTCTTTCAGTGCCTCTGCAAACACTCCTCCTAGCTTTGTTAATGGAAACTCTTTCCATCTCCAAGCCGCTCCTCCCTTTTCTTTCTTCAAAAAAGAAAAAAAAAGAAACCCCTTCATCCCAGCAGCAGCGGTTTGTGTTCGTAAGGTGAAAATAGTTCGGAAGAAGAGGCAAAAAAATCTTAAACACCGGGTTCATATCTCGAAAAGTATGTTGCCATGCTCACTAAAGATGTAACACATTGGGGTTCTTTTGTGCCTTCCCTCTTGTATAATTAGTTCCAAGAATCACAAGGGAAATGTTCTGTCTAGCTCCTCAATGTAGAAACAGCTGTGATTTGCAATCTTTTGTTTTTCCACAAAAAACTACAATTTTCCCACAGCTGAGTTCATCAAAAATATGGACAATGCCTTGTTTAGTGGTTTTTTCATTTAAGCCATTTTCTTCCTCACAGGGAGAGGCCTGCATTACTGTCTGCTCTACGTGGCTTTACTGTTGACCTTTTCATCTCAACTGACTTCCAGATATCTCCCTTTTTTGCTGATGGAGGAAAAACCATGTAACGTATCCTTGAGTTCTGCATAATCTGCTTATTCGAGCTTGAACCTCTCTTGATTTTCTCATTCTTGTCTAACAGCTGCTGGAGGAGGAGAATTGAATAGTTTTCTGAAAGAAGTGGAAAATATTTTGATTTTTCCCTTGATCTCCTTCCCTTTTCAATGTTGCTTTTTATTTCAATTGTCCCGAGTGGTCTTATTGCCCTCCTCTTTGTCTGTAAGATTCAAAGAAAAATAGAACTTTAATTGTTTATTAAATAATTAGAGATGATGGTTAAAAAAGAATAAAACTATATATTATAGTGAAAAGTCAAACATGCCCCAATACTAATCACTTAAATTATTTAGGATCCAGAGAAGACTACCGAGATCCATGTTCAAATATCCATTCAAATTCAGTTGTTTAATTGGGTCAATCAAGCATTCTTAATCATGCAAATGACTAGCAATTGCTTACAGTTTTTGGTGATCTGTGTAAATTTGCAATGCATATAGTGTTCTTACTCTGACTGTATAAATGAGAAGATGCAAAATCATCTGTTTATATAGTAAAAATGAATAATTTTCATCATTTTGAATGTATTATTTGTGTAGGAACTACACTCTTCTAGGTATACAGTAGTCCCTCGCTATATCGCGCTTCACCTACTGCGGCTTCACTTCATCGCGGGTTTTCAAGAAATATTAATGAGAAAAATCATTCGCGTATCTTCGCTGGTTCGCGGGTTTCTGAGGAAGTTGATTGGCAGATTTAAACAGCCCGCGGAACTCGATCGGCAGGTTTTTTAAAAAAAATATATCTAAAATTGTAAATACTGTATTTAAATACTGTATCTAAAATAAATACTGTGTGGGAAGGGTTTATAAACACTTAAAACAATGAAAACTTATCAAACAATTACAATATAAATACTTAAATAAGTACTATCAGTTGATAAATTCCCCATCGCGGATTTCACCTATCGCGGCCGGGTCTGGAACGTAACACCAGCGATAGGTAAGGTCTTACTGTACAGTAGAACCTCGACATACGAGCTGCTCTATATACGAGCATTTCGAGATGCGAGCTAGGAGGGGAGAGATATTTTTGTTCTACTTACGAGCCCAAATTCGGGATACGAGCGCTCACCGCCTGTCCCTGTCAGCGGCCCAGCCACCTTCACCTGCCCGGACAACCGCCAGAGGGGCTCCTCCGGAGGGGCGCACGGGGAAGGGCTTGAGCCGCCGCCTTCTCCTTTCCCCGTGGGAGCGGAGCGCCGCACCTCTTGTCTGCCCGGCCTGAGAGGCACGAAACCGGTGCTCATGCTGGGCGGCCCGCCTGGAACGCCAGCAATGCCGCCGGGCCGATTGCCGAGCGGGGGCGGGGTGCGGAAGGAGGCGAAGGCGAGGAGAGCGCTGCTAACTGCAAGAATCTTGTAGAAGTTTGCCCGGGGGCGCTGCCCACATCTCAGAAGGGAAGAGGCGTAGGGAAAAAGCGGGGCGAAAAGTCCTGAAAACACCGCCAAAGCCGGCATCCCAAACCGTACGCAAGGGAACTCTCAGGAAGAAGGATGAGTCAGAGGCAGGTCTTGCCGGGCCGATTGCCGAGTGGGGGCGGGGTGCGGAAGGAGGCGAAGGCGCCACCGCACCGGCCCCCTCAGGCCGCTCCGTCCGGAATGGGGCTCCTCTGGAGCCCCCGTGCGTCCCTCCGGAGGAGCCCCATCCCGGACAGAGCGGCCTGAGGGGGCCGGTGCGGCGGCGCCTTCGCCTCCTTCCGCGCCCCGCCCCCACTCGGCAATCGCCCCGGCAAGACCTGCCTCTGACTCATCCTTCTTCCTGAGAGTTCCCTCGCGTACGGTTTGGGATGCCGGCTTTGGCGGTGTTTTCAGGACTTTTCGCCCCGCTTTTTCCCTACGCCTCTTCCCTTCTGAGATGTGGGCAGCGCCCCCGGGCAAACTTCTACAAGATTCTTGCAGTTAGCAGCGCTCTCTTCGCCTTCGCCTCCTTCCGCGCCCCGCCCCCCGCCCCCGCTCAGCAATCGGCACAGCGGCATTGCTGGCGTTCCAGGCGGGCCGCCCAGCATGAGCACCGGTTTCGTGCCTCTCAGGCCGGGCAGACGAGGTACGGCGCTCCCATGGGGAAAGGAGAAGGCGGCGGCTCAAGCCCTTCCCCGTGCACCCAGAAACCCTTTGAATGTCCTGACTGTGGGAAACGTTTTAGTCATAGTTCCCACCTGGTGACACACCAGAGGACTCACTCAGGAGAAAAACCCTTTGAATGTCCTGACTGTGGGAAAGGTTTTAGTCAGAGTTTCCACCTGCGGAGGAGCCCCTCTGGCGGTTGTCCGGGCAGGTGAAGGTGGCTGGGCCGCTGACAGGGACAGGCGGTGAGCGCTCAGAGGGGGCACAGCCCGGAGCGAGACTTGGCCTCCGCTGCGGCTGCTGCCCGTCTGCTTCTCTCTCCCTCCTTCCCTCTCTCTCCTGACATGCATGGCAAAGGTGCGGGGAGGATCGGGAGGCTCAAGCCTCCTTCGGTGGTGGTGGCCGGTTTCTTATTTTTGGGCTTGCACGCATTAATCGCTTTTCCATTGATTCCTATGGTTAACAATGTTTCGTCATACCAGCTTTTTGACTTACGAGCCTCCTTCCCGCACCAATTAAATTCGTAAGTCGAGGTACTACTGTATTCTCAATCCCTTTTAGTCTCTTCTCACTATTATCCCCTCATTTTTAATTGCATCTTCTGATACCAATATGCTCCTGTTGCTTTTTTCTTGTCACTCTCAATCCCAGTGTAATCATTATAAATACCAATATAATTGTCAATCTGTCTTTTATTTTCAAGTTACTTTTCATTATATTCAAGCTTTTTTCCTGTGTTTTTTTCCACCTCTAAAGTCCAGAAGACAATTTTTAAAATCTTCATGACTGTATTTTAACATCCCAGTGAATTCTTCATAAACACACACCTCCATTTTGTCAAATTCAGACTTTCCTTGTGGACTTTGGACTTGACTTCCAATAGATTTGAACACTGGTCTCTATCCAACAACATGAAATTAAAGAGAGAGAAAAGTAGGTTGTACACTTAGCCAAGAAAAACCAAATAGGAAGTAGAGGATACAACGTGGCTCAACAGCAGTAACTGCGAAGTTACTTGAAGTTCTATCATAGTGAACAAACCCCTAAAAAGAGCAAACAGTATTAGTATCAATTTATGATGTTTAGAAAGATCACATTTAGGATTACTGCAACGTGTTTTGATTACCACAATATTTTAAAAAGTGTAGTAGAGTCTCTATAAAAAGAACAGAGAAGAGAAGTAGGGATGATCAGGGGGCTGGAGGCTAAAATATATAAAGAAGAGTTGCAGGAATTGGGTTTGTCTAGTCCAGTGAAAGGAAGGACTAGGTATGACATGACAGCCATCTTCCAACACTTGAGGGGTCAAGAAGAAGGAGGTCAACTTATTTTGCAATGCACCAGAAAGCAAGACAAGAAGCAGTGGATGGAAACTAACCCAGGAGAGAAGCAACCTACAACTAAGGAGAATTTTCCTGACACTGAGGACAATTAACCGATTGCCTGAAATGGTATTGGGTCTCCTGCTTGTGCAGGGGTCGGAATAGAAGACCCGCAAGGATTAAATTTGGGCAGGGGAGGAACCTGCAGCACCAGCAGCTGACACGCTTCAGCCCTGTTACTTCTCTGCTTCAAGGCCGTGGAGGGAACCAAACAGCCCGACTTGCTCCCGGACTCTCCCCAAAGCGGCCCTCAACTCACCTTCCAGCTGCTGATTCGATCCTCGGAAGAGCAGAAAAGCTGCTCTGCATCACACCTCTCTCCCCTGAGTCTTCCGGAAGAGGAAGTTCTCTATTTCTTTCTGACCTTTTCTAGCAATTCCGTACTCGATGGCTTTAACTCCTCTATCAGGCAGTGACAGGCAAAGATATTGCGTATGTGACTGCCATCTCCTGATAGCGGGAGAAAAACACTCTTGTCCCGTCTCTAAGGTTTTTGCAAGATGTTTTCACTGTATAAATGCTGTCAAATCTTTTTCACTTTGCAAGTGAGCCTAGTGAAATAGTCAAATGTGATGCTACTTGCCTTATCAAGATTAGACATGTGCTGAGCCCTACATTTATTTGATTTTAATGACTTTTCATTTATAACAAACCAACGTACAAAACGCAAAATGTACATATCTAAAAGACCAACAAAGAAAGGGGGGCGGGTGGGAAAATATTTCCCCCTAAATTTTTTTTTTTTAATTTACAAATGTACAAAACATAAAAAGAATAATCAAAACAAATAACAGTTAAATCTTAGTATAGTATAATATATAACAGTTTATAAACATTCTTTCTCAATTGTAAATGTTCATGAAGGTTTAAAGAATGACACAATCGTCTTTGTTCAGGGTGACTCTCAGTGGAAATCAAAACTCTCTATATCCCAAAACTTCAAGACTGATTTCCCACAGCTCCTAAGTATTTATTACATGGTAGCACCATTACACCAAACACTCTAAGGGAGACATCTTCATTCCTATGGTCTGCATCCAAGAGCAACCAGCATACCTGAAGGAAGAAATGTTATATCTGCTATATGCCAAAATCCATGTTCCTCTGTAAATTGACCTGTAAAGTCTCCAGAGACTTCAGTATGAACAGTATGCAGCAGGGTTTACAAACTGGAGCCTACAAAAGAGGGAGTGATAGCCTATATGTAGTAGAAGAAATATTTCCAAAAGGATTTTTAAAAAACAAAAACAAAAAGAGAATATCCCATCAAACTATATAGCGGACAACCAGGCAAACAACAACAACAAGACCTAGGAAATCTCCTAGTCCAATCTCTCTGCTTAGGCAGGAAACCCTACACTACTTCAGACAAATGTTTATCCAACATCTGCTTAAAAATGTCCAGTGTTGGAACGTTCACTTCAGGAAGCAATATGTTCCTCTGATTAATTGTTCTGTCAGGAAATTTCTTAGTTCTAAGTTACTTCTCTCCTTGTTTAGTTTGTACCCATTGCTTCTTGTTCTACCCTCAGGTGCTTTGGAGAATAGATTGACTCCCTTTTCTTTGTGGCATCCCCTGAGATAGTGGAACACTGCTATCATGTCTCCCGTTCCTTCTTTTCATTAAACTAGACATACCCAGTTCCTGCAACCGTTCTTCATGTGTTTTAGTCTCCAGTCCCCTAATCATTTTTTTGTCCACTAGGGCTCCAAGATCCCTCACAGTTACTATTGTTGAGCAATGTACCACATATACTGTATTTGTGAAAAAAAAATTCTTGCCTAAATGTAGAACCTTTCTTTTTTCACCATTGTATTTCATTTTATTTGATAGCACCCAATGTTCAAATTTGTCAAGATCCTTCTGTATTTTGTACCTATCTTCTGGATTCCTGCCAGTTTGGTGTCATCTGCAAATTCCCCCCCTTGTCCAAGTCATTGATGAAGATGTTGAAGAGTACTGGGCCTAAAACAGAGCCTTGGGGTATTCCAGTGCATACATCCCTCCATGTAGATGCAGGTAAAACTTTGATTTTTTTTTAAATGCCAAAAAAACAGGAAGATGGTTAGCCTATAACTTAAAAAGAGTTTGATAAGTAAATTAGAAGATGAGTAAGGATGTATACATTTTCAAAACAAGATTAAAAAATAATTGAAGAATTTAATGAAAAATTATATGATAAAGAAAACTTTCAGAGTAAAAGATAATTTGGGAACAGCTAAATTAACAAAAGTGCATGAGAATATTTAAAATATGTTTAATGAAAAAATAACAATGATGGAGTTGATGGAGGGGGTAAAAACACACAAAAAATAACAAGACCCCTGAACCAGATAGATTACCAGCAGAGATTTAAAAACTCTTGCAAGACATATTAAACCTGTCAATGTTATGCGAGGCCATTTTCCACTTTCCTTTTCTCTCCACCTATAAATTTAATCCTGAGAAATGTGAGAGTAAACTAAATCAGGCCAAAATTCCAACAATCAATTTCTCACCTACACTTTCAAAGGGAGATTACAAATGAAATTCAAGACTTCTAAAATGTTGCTTCATGTCAATTTCCTTGTGTGCAATAAGGGATGATTTATGCTTGAAGTATTTCTGCCGGCGTGTCCCAACCACAACAGAAGTAACGTCCACAGATTGGACATTTCAAGGATTTCTCCATGGTGCGAGTCTGCTGGTGTCTCACAAGGGTGGAATTATAACTAAAACCTTTCCCACAAAAAGGACATTTAAATGGTTTCTCTCCTGTGTGAATCCTCTGGGGTACCACCAGGTTGCAATTCTGACTGACAGCTTTCCCACAGATAGGAAATTCAATATTTTTCTTTTTCCCCCTCACAAACTTTAAATTTATACATATGCCACATCAACATGTTACAAACATGTACATTTTTCCAATATATGATAAAGAAATATCCTAAATTTGCACTGTTACTTTTATCTCCCATCTGCTTTCCTTCTATATTTCATGTTACTATCCTCCCTCTATCTCATTCGCTTCCCTCCAACTTTTCTCCCTCTCTCCCTCTTACCTTCTTCCCTACTACCTCACTCTCCTTCCTGTGTGAGTCTTCTGGTGTCTCACCAGGCTGGAATTAACACTAAAACGTTTCCCACAGTGAGGACATTCAAAGGGTTTCTCTCCTGTGTGAACCATCTGGTGTCTCATCAGACTGGAATCATCACTAAAACGTTTCCCACAGTCAGGACATTCAAAGGGTTTCTCTCCTGTGTGAGTCCTCTGGTGTTTCACTAGGTTGGAATTACGACTAAAACCTTTCCCACAGTCAGGACATTCAAAGGGTTTGTCTCCTGTGTGAGTCCTCTGGTGTTGCACCAGACTGGAATTAAAACTAAAACCTTTCCCACAGTCAAGACACTGAAAGGGTTTCTGTCCTGTGTGAGTCCTCTGGTGACTCACCCGGCTGGAATTAACACTAAAACTTTTCCCACAGTCAGGACATTCAAAGGGTTTCTCTCCTGTGTGAGTCCTCTGGTGTTGTACCAGATTGGAATTACTACTAAAACTTTTCCCACAGTCAGGACATTCAAAGGGTTTCTCTCCTGTGTGAGTCCTCTGGTGATTCACCAGATTGGAATTATCACTAAAACCTTTCCCACAGTCAGGACATTCAAAGGGTTTCTCTCCTGTGTGAGTCCTCTGGTGTGTCACCAGGTGGGAACTGTGACTAAAACTTTTCCCACATTCAGGACATTCAAAGGGTTTCTCTCCTGTGTGAGTCCTCTGGTGTTGTACCAGATTGGAATTACTACTAAAACTTTTCCCACAGTCAGGACATTCAAAGGGTTTCTCTCCTGTGTGAGTCCTCTGGTGTTGCACCAGGTGGGAACTCGAACAAAAACCTTTCCCACAGTCAGGACATTCAAAGGGTTTCTCTCCTGTGTGAGTCCTCTGGTGTCTCACCAGGTGGGAACTCGAACAAAAACCTTTCCCACAGTCAGGACATTCAAAGGGTTTCTCTCCTGTTTCAGTCCTCTGGTGTTTCATGACTGAAATTGTGACTGAATTTTTTTACACAGTCTGCACATTCAAATGTTTTCTCTTTTAGGTGAGTCTTGGATTTTACTGTCTGCTCTACATGGCTTTATTATTGACCTTTTCATCTCAACTGACTTCCAGATATCTCCCTTTTTTGCTGATGGAGGAAAAACCATGTAACGTATCCTTGAGTTCTGCATAATCTGCTTATTCGAGCTGCAAATCTTTCTTGATTTTCTCTCTCTTGTCTAACAGCTTCTGGAAGAGGAGGAGAATTGTATGGTTTTCCAAAAGAAATGAAAAATATTTTGATTTTTCGCTTGATTTTCTTCCCTTTTCAATGTTGCTTTTTATTTCAATTGTCCCGAGTGGTCTTATTGCCATCCTCTTTGTCTGTAAGATTCAAAGAAAAATAGAACTTTAATTGTTTATAAAATAATTAGAGATGATTGTAAAAAAGAATAAAAGTATATATTATAGTGAAAAATCAAACATGCCCCAATACTAATCACTTAAATTATTTATGATTCATAGAAGACTACCGAGATCCATGTTCAAATATCCAGTCAAATTCAGTTGTTGGGTCAATCAACCATTCTTAGCAATGCAAAGGACTAGCAATTGCTTCCAGCTGTGAGGATTCAGCTCCACTGATCTTAGAGGCCTAGGTCTTAGAAGAACTTGGACAATTAAAGATAAATAAGGCAATGGGTCCAGATAGCATCCACCCCAGAGTTCCTAAAGAACTTAGACCTGTGACTGCAACCCCCCTGACTGATTTGTTTAACCAATCCCTTTTAACAGGAGACGTTCCTGATGATTGAAGAATGGCCAATGTTGTGCCTATCCACAAGCGGGTTAGTGGAGAAGAAGCTGACAACTATAGACCAGGTATCTTGACAACAGTTGTAGTTAAAATGATGGAGACTTTGCTCAAAAAGAAGATAAATTAATACCTAAAAAACAATAACTTGTTGGACCCAAACCAGCATGGCTTTACTGAGGGCAAATCATGTCAGACTAATCTCATTGGTTTCTTTGACTGTGTCACAAAGGTGTTGGATGAAGGTGGCGCTGTGGATATTGCCTACCTGGACTTCAGCAAAGCCTTTGATATGGTTCCACATAAATAGATACATTAGTGAAGAGTGAACTTAATCTCTGATAGTTCAGTGGATTTGCAGCTGGCTGAAGCTGCAACTGTTTGTGAGTGACATAGGGGAAGGTTTGGTAGGGAGGTTTTGCCCATTTGCCGATGACTCTACAGTGTGCAATAGCGTTGATATTCCTGTAATATGGCAAATGATTTAGCTTTAGTAAATAAGTGGTCAAAGCAATGGAAACTGCAGTTTAATGTTTCCAAATGTAAAATAATGCACTTGGGGAAAAGGAATCCTCAATCTGAGCATTGTATTGGCAGTTCTGTGCTAGCAAAAAGTTCAGAAGAGAAGGATTTAGGGGTAGTGATTTCTGACAGTCTCAAAATGGGTGAGCAGTGTGGTCATGTGATAGGGAAAGCAAGTAGAATGCTTGGCTGCATAACTAGAGATATAACAAGCAGGAAGAGGGAGATTGTGATCCCACTTTATGTTGTACCTACTCTTGATCAGTTGGAAGATGATGAAGATATTGAGGACTCAGATTCAGATAGTGTTTATGAAGTAGTGCGGGGCCCGGGGTTACAGGTAGTAGAACAGGTGGGAGGCCAGCCACAGGATGGGGCTATGAGTTCAGGATCTAGCGAGGGAGAATCAGACGCGCGCTGGGTTAATCCTAAATTGAGAAGGATTCAGTAACATAGAGAGCAAAGGTCTGGAAGAAGATATTAAGGAGAGGAATGGGTTAAATAATTCAGTGAGTTATTTGGCACGTCAGGGGGCTAGTGGAGAAGAAGGGTGGAGTTTCAACGTTGCTGAAAAGAAATATGGAGGTGTTTTTCGCCACGCTCAAGTAAGCCAAGTATTTTGTATTGTATTTAGTCAGTGTTGCTGTCTTTTTTAAAGCTATGTAGTTAGGAAATAAATCTTGTCTCAGTGAAGCAGAAAAAAGAATGAGAGAAATGCCGCTAAGAGAGACATAACGGACCGAGTGATGTCTGGAATGTTTGAAAATACAGGAGAGCAGAGAAATAAACGGAGTTGCTTTATTCATGAAATGATGCATTTAATGAGAGTTATTTGTAATTACTAAACTTCTACCAGAAACCAGAACACTTTATAGAGCGCTGGTGAGACCGCATTTGGAATACAGTGATCTCTCGATTAGCGCGGGGGTTACGTTCCAAGACCTCCCGCGCTAACCGATTTCCGCGTTATACTGGATGCGGAAGTAAAAACCACCATCTGCGCATGTGCGCCATTTTTTTTCATGGCCGCACATGCGCAGATGGTGGAGTTTGCGTGTGGGCGGCGGGGAAGACCAAGGGAAGGTTCCTTCAGCCGCCCAACAGCTGATCTGCTCCGCAGCGCGGAAGCAGCGAGGATCCGAAGATGGGGTTTCCCCGTTGCCGCGCTGCGGAGCGGATCAGGTGTTGGGCGGCTGAAGGAACCTTCCCTTGGTCTTCCCGCCGCCCAGGCAAAGGGGAAACCCCTGGGCGGCGCTGGGGCCATGCGGAGCCACTCATCTAGGGGGGCGTGGACCGGCAAGGTGCCCTCCGCTCTCTCTCTTTCTCTCCCTGTTACCGGTGTGGTATAAGAGAGAGAAAGAAAGAGAAAGGAGGGCGACTTGCCAGTCCACGCCCCCCTGGATGAGCGGCCCCACATGGCCCCAGCGCCGGACTCCGTTGCCGAACGCCGAAACCGGAAGGGGCGAGGTGGGGGGGGGGGGAGAACGGGAGGCTCAGCATTCCGTCAGTCGCAGCGCTGGCTGTCAACTTTTCTTTTTAGCACTGGGGAGGCAAGTCAGCTCCTGCCCAGTTTTAAAAAGAAAAGTTGACAGCCAGCGCTGCGGCTGACGGAATGCTGAGCTTCCCGTTCTCTCTCCGCCCCCTCGCCCCTTCGCCCCCCTGTGTTCCTAGGAGAAGTGCTGGTGAGGAGCAGAAGGTCTGTCTTGCCTCAATCCCCAGCACTTCTCCTAGGAACACAGGGAGGCGAAGGGGCGAGGGGGGGGGAGAGAAAACGGGAGGCTCAGGAAGGGAGCTCGGGAAGGAGCCCACGGTCAGTCGGCTGCGGGCGGGAGGAAGGCGATTGTTCCGCTGCCGCCAGCATGGCCTGGCTGGCAGCGGAAGATGTAACGGAGCCCACGGGGGATTCGCCTTCCTCCCACCCACAGCCGAGACTGATCGTGGGCTCCTTCGCAACCTCGGAGAGCTTCCAGGGCATGAAAGCTCACGAAAACCAGGAAGCTCTCCGAGGTTGCGAAGGAGCCCACGATCAGTCGGCTGCGGGCGGGAGGAAAGCGAATGCCACGGGGCTGGGCTCGGCTCCCCCCTCGGCTCCCCCCCTTACCAGCCCCGCCGCGGAAGGCTCCATTCTGTTCCCTGCCGGCCCGATTGAGCGGCCGGCGCCCCCTCCTCGGTGTCCCCGGCACCCAGCGTCCCCACGCCGCCTCCACCTCCCGGTAATGCGCCCGACCTCTGCCTCTCTCTTTCTCTCTCATATACCACGCCGGCAACAGGGAGAGAAAGAGAGAGAGAACTAGCGTGGACTTATTTTTTATTTTTTAATATTTTATTTTAATATTTTATTTTTTTAATTAATATTTTTTGAAAAACCGCGTTGCAGCGTTTCGCGCTAATCGAGACCGTGCTAATCGAGGGATCACTGTACTGTGTTCAGTTCTGGAGACCTCACCTACAAAAAGATACTGACAAAACTGAACAGGTCCAAAGACGGGCTACAAGAATGGTGGAGGGTCTTAAGCATAAAACCTATCAGGAAAGACTTAATGAACTCAATCTGTATAGAGAGGGGGCACCATCTGAAATTAGTTGGGGGAATGATCAGAAGCAACATGAGAAAATATTTTATGAAAAAGTAGTAGATGCTTGGAAATAACTTCAAGCAGACGTGGTTGGTAAATCCACAGCAACTGAATTTAAACATGCCTGGGATAAACATCCATCCATCCTGTTCTGTCTGGGTGCCCCCAGACTTCAACACCAACTGGAAAAAACAGCCAGACACGCTGGTAAAAACAAAGGCACTTTATAGTTTAACGAATAAACACAGAGAAAAACCTGTTCTTCCCAACAGGCAGGCTATGAGACTTCACAGCAGAGTCCTGATGGCCAGACAATACAGCAGACTTCTTGCTGGCACACCCACCACTGTAGAGAATAAGACCCACACCTTTTCCACCCAAGGTTTCAGTATTCAAAGTCACAAACCAGAATTCCAAGACGCCAAAGATCACAGCCAGGTCCCAGGACTCCCCAAAGATAATACTCCACAAGCCAGGAAGGGTGGGTCTGCCTTTTCAGCCTTTCCGGAGAGCACCACACCCAAACCCAGCTGTTGCCTCTTTAGTGCTGAAAGTACCTGGCTAATTGTCCCCTTCGTTGTGTTGCTCTTCTCTGCCGGAGATCGATGATGGCTTGTGCATTTTCATCTAAGGAATCCAGGCTGCTTGCTGGGGAGAGTTCCCCCTCGGGGGACTCTGGCTGTCCTCCCTCTCCCTCAGCCTGAGATTCCTCCTCCCCGTCTGCCTGAACCTCCTGTTCCTCATCCTCCCCCTTTGAGCAGGAAACCAGCAGAGGATCAGCCGTTCCCTGAGGGGCCTCAGACGGAATCACAACACCATCCCCCCGCGGAAGGCCCCTCCCCATCTGCCAGCGGAGAGGACGTGGTTTCTGAGGGAACTGGGCGTGAAAATCCCGAATAAGGTCGGGAGCGTCCAACAACGCCGCTTCCACCCAGGAGCAATCATCAGGGTCCCCCTCCACCCATTGCACCTTGTACTGGAAGCAACCGTCCACCCAACGGGAATCCAAAATGTTATGTACCATAGCTTTAGGGAGGTGGTCACGAACACACGGGGCAGGAAACACGGGAACGTTGGGACGGAGCGGACAATCGGGAGGGACAGGGACTAACAGCGAACGGTGAAACACAGGGTGAACCCGCAAGTTGGCCGGCAGGGTGAGCCGGTAGGCCACCGGATTGATCACCCGTTCAACGGGAAAAGGACCCAGGAACCGGGGATCTAATTTGCGTCTGGGTAATTCGGAAGCTACGTATTTCGTGGACAGCCACACCTGATCCCCCAGCACCAAGGGGGGCACATCCCGTCTGGAGCGGTCAGCCACCCTCTTATAGTCCTCTTTGGCTTTATTCAGGTACCTCTTCACCATCTCGTGGACCGCCTGCAGCTCCAAGAGAAAGTCCTCAGCAGCAGGCACCGGGGAATCTAGGAGGGTCAAGGGAAAAAGCGAGGATAGAAGCCATAATTGGCGAAAAAGGGCGTGAGCCGGGTCGATGAGTGGCGGGAGTTGTTGAAAGCAAACTCCGCTACAGGGAGGAACCTGGACTAATCAGTCTGGCGATCCGCCACTACACACCTCAGGTATTGCTCCAGTATCCCTATGACCTTTTCTGTGCCTCCATCGGTCTGGAGGTGCTGCGTCGATGCGAGGCACACGGACACATTCAGGGCCGACATCAATTCCCGCCAGAACCGGGCTGTGAATTGTGTTCCCCTGTCAGAGACCACCCGATCCGGAAGTCCATGTAACCGAAACACGTGGCTGATAAACATTTGGGCCGTGAGTTGGGCAGTGGGCACCCTAGTGCAAGGTACAAAATGAACCATTTTGGTGAGCATGTCCATCACCACCATGACTACTGTGAAGCGAACTGAGGAAGGCAAATGGGTTACAAAGTCAATGGACACGGCACCCCAGGGTCTCTCAGGCATGGGCAAAGGTTGCAGTAATCCTGGTGGGGCTCCAGTCACCCCCTTGGCCGTACGACACTGGACACAGATGACCACATAGGAACGCACATCATCTTGAATGCGTGGCCACCAAAACGTCCGAGTGACCAGTTCTAATGTTTTGAACAGGCCAAAATGCCCCGCCACTGGACAGTCATGACATTGGGCCATAATCAGGCCTCTCACTGGGCCAGCGGGAACATACAGCTGCCCTCAGTACTGGAGCAGACCGTCCTGGAACGTCCAGGGGGAATTGGGTGTTAACTCTCGCACCCTCTGCGCTACAAACCCATCCTCCCGCTGCGCCTCCCGTAAGCGGCGACGCAAGTCCACTGGGTCCTGGGTCGCAGCCAAAGCAGCAGGGGGTAGAACCGTCTGCAGAGGAGCCGGCTCCTTCGGGTGCGTGTACTCCGGCTTGCGCAACAAGGCGTCCGCTCGAGGGTACTGGGCGCTGGGCTTGTACCTGATGCGGAAATCGAACCGCGCGAAAAAGAAGGACCAGTGGATCTGTCTCTGGTTTAATTTCCGCGCCGTCTGCAGGTACTCGAGGTTCCGGTGATCAGTCCGTACTTCAATCTGGTGACGGGCCCCCTCCAGATAATGCCGCCAATGCTCAAAGGCGGCCTTCACCGCTAAGAGTTCCTTCTCTCAAATAGTATAATTCCTTTCTGAGGGAGACAATTTGCGGGAAAAGTAAGCACACGGGAACAGGATGTCACCGGGACGATGGGCTTGAAGGAGCACTGCGCCAACCGCTACATCCGAGGCATCTGTCTCCAACACAAACGGCCCAGCGGGATCAGGATGGCGCAGAAGCGGTTCTGCCATGAACGCCGCTTTCAGGGCCTCAAAAGCCCGCTGTTCCGCCTCCCCCCAACCAAACGGGACTTGTTTTTGTAACAACCGAGTCAAGGGCGTGGTTAACTTGGCATATCCCGTAATAAAAGCCCGATAATAGTTTGCAAACCCCAAAAGACGTTGTACGTCTTTCACCCGTCGTGGAGGTTGCCAAGACTGAAGTGCAGCCACTTTGCCCGGGTCCATGGAAATGCCACCTGGAGACAAAATGTGCCCAAGGAATTCGACGGTAGTCTGGAAGAATTGGCACTTCTCCAGCTTGGCATACAAATGCTGCTCCTGCAATCGGAGCAGGACCCGGCGCAAATGGTCCAAATGCAAGGCATGGTTCGGGGAATACACTAAAATGTCATCAAGGTAAATCACCACGAACTGGTCCAACATGTCCCGGAACAAGTCATTCATTAGATGTTGAAACACGGCCGGGGCGTTGGTGAGGCCAAAGGGCATCACGGTGTATTCAAAGTGGCCATAACGCGTGCCGAACGCTGTCTTCCACTCATCCCCGGCCCACATCCGGACCAAATTGTACGCACTGCGCAAATCAATTTTGGTGAACACCTTTGCCGTCCGCAACCGGTCCATGAGTTCAGGGATCAAGGGCAAGGGGTACCTATTACGCACCGTGATGGCGTTAAGGCGCCGATAGTCATAACAGAGGCGAAGATCGCCCGTTTTCTTCTTCACGAACAAAACAGGGGCAGACAAAGGGGACTTGGATGGCCGAATAAATCCCTTGGCCAAATTCTTTTCAACAAACTCCTTGAGGACCACAAGCTCCGGCCCTGACATGGAGTACAAACAACCAGCCGGAAGCTTGGTGTCAGGGATCAAGTCTATGGCACAGTCGTACGTCCGATGCGGTGGTAGTCGATCCGCCTCCTTCTCGTTAAAAACATCGGCGAACTCCTCGAGGCAACGGGGTAACTGGATCGCGGGAACCACTGGGCCATGGGCTGCGCACACGTCGGTGATGGTCCACGCACTGCAAACTGGAGAATGTGACCAGGTTCTGGGACCTAATGGACACAACTACAGGAAGTGGCTTCACAGGATTAATTTGCACCTACTGGCTCATAACATAGAAGGGATTGCTCACAATCCCCCAGTAAGGCGCTGGACTGAAGAAGAAAGAGAGGCTGACATTCTAATTCCAACATGGAAACAGACGCTGCTTACATTCCGTAAGCTTACTAACCATCCTCTGCTACCATGTTGGAATTAGACGGACCGTTACCTTAGGCAAGGTGCTCAGACCGCTGGGACTGAGCCAGGAGCTTCCGGAGGTGATGGTTACTAAAGTACAGACAGAGCATGTTCGAATGAACAATAACTTTTATTAGAAAAGTATAAAACTAAAGATTGTCTGAAGAGACATAAAATGGCACCTCTACATAGTTAAAGAAGATGGTGCGTAATGGAGATTCTCTAAAACTAGAGACCGCCTTCTTCTCCAAGAAGGAGCATGTGAGCAAAACAGGTTACATCACAAAGGAGGAGCTACATTAATAAAGAGTTAACTATCTAACTACTGGATGTTTCTCAATGTCTTTGGAGGCTGTCAACCACAGCGTGACACCCCTTCTTTGTCAGTCATCAGAGACATAAGGGACATCAGGACATCAAGGTATCAGTTCACTTAAGGCACATTTTGTTGGTGAGGTATTCATGTTGATCAGCTGGCAACGGCTTATTCAGCAAGTCAGCGATCTGCTCAGTAGTAGGTACATACTGAAGTTTGATGAATCCTTCTTTCACCTTCTCTCTGGTATTTTGATACCGGATGTCAATGTGCCGTGAATGAGCTCCAACAAATTCAGCTTCAGCAATATATGTGACTGAAATATTATCCTCCATAATAACAATTGGTTTCTTAGGACTTTCCCAAATACTATTAATGAGAGGAAAAAGAGAAGTTAACGCATTACAGCAATCAGAAACACATGCATATTCGGACTCAGTTGAAGAACAAGAAACAAACTTCTGCTGTCTAACTTTCCAAAAGAAAGGACAACCATTTAAAAACAGTATATAACCAGAAGTACTTTTTCGTGTTTCTGTGTCACTTGCCCAGTCAGCATCTGCATAACAGATCACTTCAGGGTACTCAACATGATTCGGCTCGAGGTACAACTTCTTGTCCTTTGTGAGCTTCATGTATCTCAACAGTCTTTTTATACAAGACCAATGGAACTTGGTTGCGTTGCCAACGTATCTGGACAGCAGATTCACACAGAGTGAAATGTCAGGTCTTGTCCAACTGCTGATGTACAATAGCGATCCAATCACTGACCGGTACAGCGTTTTATTCTCAAATTCAGGAGACTCTTCTCGGGTTAACCTGTAAAAATCAGTCTGCATAGGAGAATGACAAGTGTATGCATCAGACATATTACAATTCTGCAAAAGCTGGTCAACCTTACTTTCTTGCGAAAGAGAGAACCCCTTCTCAGTTTTCTCAAACTGAACACCTAGATAATCATTTATATGCCCTAGGCTTTTTAAGGTGAAATGTTTCTCAAGACCCTTTGCAAAAGTTTTACTCATGCTTTCATTTGGACCTATGTAAACAATATCATCAACATAAACAAGAACAATTTCATAAGTCTTACCTTGCCCTTTTGTAAACACGCATTCATCAGGGACGGACTTAATAAACCCCATTGAATTTAGCCTTTTGGTTAAGAGCTTGTACCACATAAGGGCACTTTGTTTGAGGCCGTATAAAGACTTGCTCAGAGACCAGACTTCACCTTCTCGGTCCTGGAACCCGGGAGCACCCTTGACGTAGATCTCTTCATTTAGATCAGCGTTCAAATAGGCAGTCTCTACATCGAACTGAAAAACCTCTAAGTCCAAAGCAATAGCAGTGATTAGGGCAATCTTGACACTCTCATTTTTGACTGTGGGTGAATATGTGTCAGTGTAGTCATCTGGATAAATTTGAGAGAATCCTTGAGCTACAAGTCTAGCTTTGTACAGCTTCCCTTCATTAGGTTTTTGTTTGACTTTATACACCCAGCGTGTGCCAATGACTTTCTTCTTGTTAGGATTCTCCACCTGTTGGAACACCTTAACTTTCTTTAAACAGTCCAGTTCTCGTTCCATAGCCTCATACCATTTTTCTTGTTCAGATTGTGGCAAAAGTTTGATCTGGTGAAAATGATCAGGTGGAAGTGTAAGATTATTACACATAAAAAGAAAAGGAGATTCAGATAGTTGCTGTGCAAATCTCTTTGGAGGAGTTCCTTTAGTGGTTCTCTTTGAACGTCTGGGAACCTCGGTCCATCCTTCATCATCATCTCCGCCTTCAAGTTCATCGCCAGGGGTTTCCTCTGCGACTGTCGAAGGCTGTTCATCGTCTGGAACATCAGGAATATCTGGCACAGCTCCCTGGGCATCAGGTATCGCCACGCCTTCCTTAGGAAAATAAACTGAAGTATCATTACTATGTATACTGGACCAATTTGTGTCTTCCTCAAATTTGGCTGAATTAGAAACATACACTCTGTGGTGAGAGTCAGCAAATTTGTGGTACTTGGAGACTTCATCAAAGCCGATGAATCTCATTCTTTCTGACACGGGACCTCCTTTCCTTCTTTGTTCAAGTGGAATGTTAACAGTGGTATAACAACCAAAAATGTAAATGTTATGGACTTCAGGCTTCTTGGCATGAAGCAAGTAATAAGGAGTGTCTTGTATGACGCTACTCCATGTTCTGTTAACAATGTAATTAGCATACCTTACTGCTTCACCCCAGTATGAAAAGTCCAAGTTAGCATCCTCAAGGAGATAACGAAACATCGTCTGCAGAATCCCATTACGGCGTTCACAAATACCGTTGTGTTGGGGAGTCGCAGGTGCTGAGGTCTGCTGGCGGATTCCATTCCTGGCCATCCATCCTTGGAACTCTTGGGACATAAATTCGCCTCCACGATCACTTTGAATTTGCTTGATCCAGACATCGTGTTGGGTGAGTATCTCTGCAGCAAAGTCTTTAAAGACCTCAAACGCCTCTGATTTTTGTTTTAAAAGAAAAACATAGCCAAATCGTGAGTAACTGTCAACTACAGTTAAGAAATACTTACGTTTACCAACAGTAGGCCGAAATGGACCGACAACGTCGGTGTGTACCAATTCAAAAATGCGTGAACACAATCGGACAGCAATCTTAGGTATCGGTGAATTTTGGACTTGGCTGAGTTACAAATTTTGCAATCTAAGTAAACTTGGCAAGTCCCATCAATTTTGAAACCATCAACATATTCAGACATCTTTGCTAAGACGGGGTAAGAAGCATGCCCCAAGCGACGATGCCATCTGTGAACACACCTGGAATGAAAAGATTTGTTTGTTAATATACGTTTAACATTTGTAACAGTATTAGGAACCTCAGGGATTTCATTGGCTTTAGAAGCCTTTGAACTAATAGTTGCACCAGGTTTTCTCTCTGGACCTGTGCTTTCGCCCATTGGAATGCTTATGCTTACATCACCTTTCATTGTAGGTTTAGGTTTTAAATAAAAAACACCTTTAATGGGAATGGCAGTAGCAAGAAGTTTGCCATCCTTGATGATGTTAGTGTCTGTAAGTTCAAAGTTTATTACAACTTTTAATTCTTCTCTCAGGCAATATTCACTAAGAATGTTGTTCTTGGCAGTTGGAACGTAGAAAACATTTGAGATAAGGGAGTCCAGTTCTTTGACGTAGACTTTTCCTTTTCCTTCCACCTTGGAGTGTAGATCCCCAAATCCAATCAGTTCCTTGACATCTGTCTGGTGTAGCTCAGTGAAGGATTCCTTCCGGTACGCGATGTGCACCGCTGCTCCGCTGTCTAGGGTCCATAACTTACGTATGTCGTAGAGTGGACTCTTCTCAGGAACAGTGCTGAGGAAGATGCTAACATAAGTAGGTTTCTCATCTTTGGAGTCTTTAGGAGTTGGCTTTGCAGCTCCAGAACTCTTTCCTCGGGATCCTTTCTTCTGTGCGCCCTTTGGTTGAGTTGGATAGGGTGGAGGGTCATGTGTGCCAGAGTGGACACTTTGCAAATCAGCTGACTTATGAGTGTCATCCTTCTTAGGTTGTTTCTGGCGTGGGTACTTTGGAGTACTAGTTTTCTGTTGACCGCTCTTTGCCAAGTTAGGTTTGAATGCTGCTGACATAGGTCTCAGGCCAGTGTGCAGCAATTCTGCTTCTTCAGTTAGCATGTTACAGAGTCTCTGAGTGGTCTTTTGGGCCATTGGGAGTACAGTGGTCCCTCGATCATCGCGAGGGTTCCGTTCCAGGACCCCAAGCGATGATCGATTTTTCGCGAAGTAGCGGTGCGGAAGTAAAAACACCATCTGCGCATGCGCAGATGGTGTTTTTACTTCCACCGCCGCCCGCCCTTCGCCCGCCCCGTTGCTCGCGCCTGGGGTTTCCCCGTGCGCGTGCCGCCCGCCCGCCCACGCCATTGCTGGGGCCGCTTCCCAGCTGGGAAGCGGAGCAGGGGTTTCCCCAAGCGCGCGCGCACCGCCCGCCCACCCGCCCACGCTGTTGCTGGGGCCGCTTCCCAGCTGGGAAGCGGAGCTGGGATGTCCCCAAGCGCGCGCACGTTGCTGGGGCCGCTTCCCAGCTGGGAAGCGGAGCTGGGGTGTCCCCGCGCGTGCCGCCCGCCCGCCCACGCCGTTGCTCGCGCCGCCGCTGGGGTCTTACCGGGGCAAGAGGGGGAAGACCCAGGGAAGCCGCCCACCAGCTTATCTGCCCGGCGGGAAACTCCACCATCTACGCATGCGTGGCCATAGAAAAAAGGCACGCATGCGCAGATGGTGGAGTTTACTTCCGGGTTGAAAACTCGCGAAATAGCCCTTTCGCGATGCTCGAGGACGCGAAACTCGAGGGATCACTGTATACTGAACTTGTAAATGACTTCCCTCCATTCCGGACCAAGGGAAGTTATGATAGCCGCATTGACTTGATTGTCGTCATAGCGATATCCTCTCTCCTCTAAATCTCTGTGCATAGTTATCATCTTGGATAAGTGTGGAGCAAGTTCACCCCCAGTTGGAAGTTTAGTGTTTGTAAACTTGGATATCAGGATGTAGTTGCCTTCATCTGATACTGGCCTAAACATGCCGTCTAGTGACTGTAATATCTCAGCAGAAGTGATGTCATGAGTGTACCTCATTGATAATTGTGAGTCTATGCTCATAAGAATGAGTAGCTTGGCTTTTATGTCAGCTTCTCTTTCTTCTTCAGTCCAGCGCCTTACTGGGGGATTGTGAGCAATCCCTTCTATGTTATGAGCCAGTAGGTGCAAATTAATCCTGTGAAGCCACTTCCTGTAGTTGTGTCCATTAGGCATCAGCACGAACTCACCTTTCAATGCAGAAGAAGTGATGGTTTGCCTTGTAGATGCAGTCATCTGAACTGCTTGCAGCGGCTGGAGTTGAGCTCCAACCCCTGCTGACAAACCTGGAAGCTGAGCCATCTGGGGAAGTTGTGCTGGCATCTGTGGAGTAAGGACTGGTGGCCTCTGTGGTGAAACAGAAGTGCCTGGAATTTGAGGAACTGAGTCTTTTTGCATTTGTGCGGCTAAGTAGGCTTGGGAAAAGCTCTGTTGAGTTTCAGGAAGTGCCTTATCTTTTTTGGCATTCCATCCACTAGTGGCCGCTGCTGCGTAACTTGCTGCAGTGGGGGAATTTGCCCCCCTAATTGCAAAAGGCAAATGTTCCATTTTTTTTCCTGTGGGCAGTTCTGCCCTCCCTTCTCCCTCTGGAAGGGCCTCTATGTTAGATAAGGCGGCAGGGAAGAAATGTGTGACCACTGAAGCGTGACCCTTCTGCGCATGTCTGTCTTCAGGAGGATAGGAGGAGTACATTCCTACACTATCTGCTTTCTGAGACTGGGCATACGTGGCATCTTCCAAGGACACTGACTCCATCTTTTCTGTAATTAATTTAAGTTGGAGTTTCTTCAAAGATCTTAACTCAGTTCTGGCTTCATTTGCTTTTTCTAAATAACTGAAATAAATTTCTTGCTGCGCATTATTTTTCATAGTAGGTAAATTATCAAAGTGAAGGCAGAATGACTCTAACTGGTGAATTTCTCTCTCATGTTTCTCCATTATTTCCTCAATTTGTTTTAAATTAGAGGTGGTCCCCTTTATTCTAGCAGAAGTGAGAGAGACCAAATCATCAAGATGCTTTGTTTTGGCTGTCGCCTTTACAGGCAAATCTGATGACAGGAGAGTTTGGGATTGAAAAAGTGTTAAAGTTTCTTCCTCTGCATCTTCATCACTAGGCTGATTTGAAATACTGCCTGAGGGGCACCCTTGGGCAGATTTACTTTCTTCCTCCCGAATCTCAACCGGGTCAATTAGATAAGAGTGACTTACGGTTTGGTGATTGTCGTCAGCCTCAGAGGGTTCCGTCTCAGGTTGCAAAGACATGATCGGTTTCCTTTTACTATCTGTAGCACGGATAGTCTCTTTTAGTTCAGCAAGCTGCTGGCTTGAGGGGGAGTCGATATAGGATTGCGTGAGAGGATTTCTCTTCTTCTTGGCTGGCATCTGGAGGAGAGCTAGTAAGCTTACAGAATGTAAGCAGCGTCTGTTTCTTTAATAATAACCGTCTCTCTGCTTACCATGTTGGAATTAGAAGGACCGTTACCTTAGGCAAGGTGCTCAGACCGCTGGGACTGAGCCAGGAGCTTCCGGAGGTGATGGTTACTAAAGTACAGACAGAGCATGTTCGAATGAACAATAACTTTTATTAGAAAAGTATAAAAATAAAGATTGTCTGAAGAGACATAAAATGGCACATCTACATAGTTAAAGAAGATGGTGCGTAATGGAGATTCTCTAAAACTAGAGACCGCCTTCTTCTCCAAGAAGAAGCATGTGAGCAAAACAGGTTACATCACAAAGGAGGAGCTACATTAATAAACAGAGTTAACTATCTAACTACTGGATGTTTCTCAATGTCTTTGGAGGCTGTCAACCACAGCGTGACACACACCACATGCGGGTCATGTGCGCGCAGCCATGACAACCCCAACACGAGGGGAAAATGAAGCCCCTTGGTAACATAAAACTGTAGGGCCTCCTCATGAGTTCCGATGCACATCCGCACCGGCAGGGTCTGGAAACGGATGGGACCAGCCAGCAAGACCCGCCCATCGATGGTCTCCACAGTTAATGGCAGGGTGACAGGACAAAGGGGCAAGGAATGGCGTTGGGCAAAGGCTTCGTCCAAGAAATTCGTCGTCGCCCCCGAATCCACGAGGGCCAACGCTGGATAAGTCCGAATCCGTTGCGCAATATGCAGAGTCACTGCAAGCGTCAGGTGTTGAAACGGTCCGGAGTCGGTAGCCGTGGAGTCAGGAGAAAGTGGGATCCCCGCCCGACCTAGTGTTGCCACCAAGCCGGGTCTCCCTCGTTTCCCGACCGTTCCGGCGACTGAGGACGTTCAGACGAAGGCCCCGCCATCAGAGAGTTCATGACAGGGACAGGGACACAAGGGGTTGTCTCCGGGAACTGCACGGGGGACGCCATTGGAAGCACGGGAGAGCTGGAGGGTACTGGAACAGCAGCAGCCACCGTGCTCCGCCTCTTGTGGGGACAAACTACAGCAAAATGTCCCGGGCCCCCGCAATAGAAGCACAACCCAGCTGCCCGCCGACGCCCTTGTTCCTCCGGGGTCTGTCGAGGTCGTGCGTAACTCACGTCCATCGGCTCCCCGGCGGCAACACGATCCATCAGGCGTGGAGGCAGCGCTGGTGAAAAACGTCGGGGCGCAGGGACCGGAGCCGGGGTGCCTACGGTCGACAACCCCCGCCGCGGAACAGGTGTCGGCGGGACGGCTGACGCACGGGGGTTGGACCGTCCCGCTCGACGGACTTCCCTGGCCAACAGCCTGGCCTCTATTGCCAAGCAATGCCGCTCCAAAACGTCCAACGTGCCGGGCATCACCTCATGCACCAGTTCATCTAACATAGTGTCTGATAGTCCGTCCTGAAAGGCCTCGATCAGGGCAGCCTCATTCCACTGGACTTGCCCGGCCAGAGACCGAAAGTCAGCCATGTAGTCCGCCAGGGGGCACGAACCCTGGCGCAGTTGCTTCAGCGCCCGTGTGGCCGTCTGCTCCTGCACCGGGTCCGCAAATTGGTGACGCAGCAGGTCACAGAAAGCAACATAGTTCTGGAGTAGCGGGTCATCCCGAGCCAGGTAAGGTGCCACCCACGATGCTGCAGGGCCAGCCAACAAGCTACACAGAAACGCCACCTTGTGGTCCTCCCCCGGGAAGTGCATCATCTGGGCGTTTATAAACAGCTGCACCTGGCTCTGGAACGCAGAAAAGAGCCGCCGGTCCCCCCAGAACTTTTCCGGCATTGCCACAAAACATTTCCTCCTGGGCAAAGGTGCTGGAGGAGGTACCACAGGGGGCGCCTAGGGTGGGGCCGGCTGGGACAAAACCTCCACTTGGCGTTGTAACCCCAGGACTGTCTGGGTCAACTGAGCAATGTCCCCTCGCAACTCTGCAAAGACAGCCTGCATGTCAGCTGCAGAAACGTCCATGGTGGCAGGCAAAAACAGGAAGCCAAAAAGCAAAAAATGTCCAACAAGGAACCAGCAGCAGAGAGCAAGAAAAATAAACAACCAAACCACCCCTCCAAAATGAGAACCAGGTGTCTGGTGGTTGGTGGAGTATTATTCTGTTCTGTCTGGGTGCCCCCAGACTTCAACACCAACAGGAAAAAACAGCCAGACACGCTGGTAAAAACAAAGGTACTTTATAGTTTAACAAATAAACACAGAGAAAAACCTGTTCTTCCCAACAGGCAGGCTATGAGACTTCACAGCAGAGTCCTGATGGCCAGACAATACAGCAGACTTCTTGCTGGCACACCCACCACTGTAGAGAATAAGACCCACACCTTTCCCCCCCAAGGTTTCAGTATTCAAAGTCACAAACCAGAATTCCAAGACGCCAAAGATCACAGCCAGGTCCCAGGACTCCCCAAAGATAATACTCCACAAGCCAGGAAGGGTGGGTCTGCCTTTTCAGCCTTTCCGGAGAGCACCACACCCAAACCCAGCTGTTGCCTCTTTAGTGCTGAAAGTACCTGGCTAATTGTCCCCTTCGTTGTGTTGCTCTTCTCTGCCGGAGATCGATGATGGCTTGTGCATTTTCATCTAAGGAATCCAGGCTGCTTGCTGGGGAGAGTTCCCCCTCGGGGGACTCTGGCTGTCCTCCCTCTCCCTCAGCCTGAGATTCCTCCTCCCCGTCTGCCTGAACCTCCTGTTCCTCATCCTCCCCCTCTGAGCAGAAAGCCGGCAGAGGATCAGCCGTTCCCTGAGGGGCCTCAGACGGAATCACAACACATCCTAAGATAAAATACAGGAAATAGTATAAGAGCAGACTAGATGGACCATGAGGTCTTTTTCTGCCGTCAATCTTCTAGGTTTCTATGTTGCTGTGATTATCATCAAATCTATTTTGAACTGCTGGGGATATATAATTGGAGATATCATGCTTCCCCGAAGATAAGACAGGCGCCCGTCTCGTGATGGGATGCAATTTGGGGGTTCCAGGGCGGGCGGGGTGGAGCAGGGTGTGGGCAGGTCACCCATCTTTCAGCTGTGGCGAGGGGGGCGTTTGCCCAGGTTCGCCTGGTGCACCAGTTGCGGCCCTATCTGGACCGGGACTCATTGCTCACAGTCACTCATGCCCTCATCACCTCGAGGTTCGACTACTGTAATGCTCTCTACATGGGGCTACCTTTGAAAAGTGTTCGGAAACTTCAGATCGTGCAGAATGCAGCTGCGAGAGCGGTCATGGGCTTATCTAGGTATGCCCATGTTTCACCATCACTCCGCAGCCTGCATTGGCTGCCGATCAATTTCCGGCCACAATTCAAAGTGTTGGTTATGACCTTTAAAGCCCTTCATGGCACTGGACCAGAATATCTCCGAGACCGCCTTCTGCCGCACGAATCCCAGCGACCGATTAGGTCCCACAGAGTGGGCCTTCTCCGGGTCCCGTCAACTAAACAATGTCGGTTGGCGGGCCCCAGGGGAAGAGCCTTCTCTGTGGCGGCCCCCAACCCTCTGGAACCCACTCCCCCCAGAGATTAGAACTGCCCCTACTCTCCCTGCCTTCCGTAAACTCCTTAAAACCCACCTTTGTCATCAGGCATGGGGGAACTGAAACACCTCCCCCGGGCATGTACAATTTATTTATGGTATGTCTGAGTGTGTGTTTGTTAGCAAAATGGGGTTCTTTTAAATATTTTAAATTATATTTAGATTTGTTATAAATTGTTGTGTTATGCTGTGAGCCGCCCCGAGTCTGCGGAGAGGGGCGGCATACAAATCTAAATAATAAATAAATAAATAAATAAATAATAATGGGACATGGAGTTCCGTCGCATTCCTGATGTTGTATCCACTGACCCCCATCCGGAGGTAGGAGAAAGAAACACTTGAGCGCTGCCTGAGCAAGAGCTGACAGCCGAACTCCCAGCAGAGCTCAGTGGCAGAAGCAGCCGGCTATGCACTTCCTGGTTCACCTCTCTGGCGCGTGTCCCCCTCTCTCTCTGTAGTGAGGAGGGGGGAAGAGGGCACGAGAAAAAAGCACCAGCAGGAACCTTTTGACTAAATGCAATAAATCTTTCCCCTTTCGCTCTAAGAGTCTCGTGAACACTAATTTCTGGCCGGATTTTGAAGGGAGAAAGATCTCCTGTGTGTGGGAAGCATGTTTGGAAAAGACAAGGAAGTGCAGCTCAGCACAGCTAGAAGTGTGGCTGTCAACTCGGTGTATTTCCCCTCCCGCTTTGCTCAGGAGCCAGAGGCGGAGGAGGATCCGTGTCCTTCAGGGGATCCCAATGCACCACCCTCGCCTGCACCCCCCCCCCCGTCTGAAGGGAGGCAGGTGGAGGGTGAAGAGTCCCAAGCCAGTGAGTGAACAGGAGGCCACCCTCACTTGCTGGACTGGCTCAGATGGTGATTGTGCCCATACTGCTAGCTACAACACACTCAGGTCAACTACTTGATCGGTTCCATCTCTATTCAAGGTCTCCAGACAAGCAACAAGGTGAGGGGGAATTGTATTCCTAGGGCGATGATGTTCCATAAAGAAGGGGCCACCACTGAGAACGCCCTTTTTGGGGGATGCATAGAAACATAGAAGATTGATGGCAAAAAAACACCTCATGGTCCATTTACTCTGCCCTTATACTATTTTCTGTATCTTACGATGGATCTATGTTTATCCGAGGCATGTTTCAATTCAGTTCCTGTGGATTTACCAACCACATCTGCTGGAAGTTTGTTCCAAGCATCTACTACCCTTTCAGTAAAATAATATTTTCTCACATTGCTTCTGATCTTTCCCCCTTATTTTTGTGTTCACTTTCATATTAAATACACTTCTCTTTTGAACCTTATTTACCGCTAACCTGGACAGATTTATTAAAAAACAAAAGTTAGATGAAGCTGACACTACTGAGCCTGATGTTCTTTAGATTGAAATAAATTGGGGGCTCACCTTGGAGGGACATAAACAGTACACGGTACAGGTTCCGCCAGAAATCTGATGACACCAAAGGGTTCCCCTTAAGAAAAAATGTTGATAAACACGGCAGTGAGTGAACAGGAGGCATTTCAAATTGACGGAGGCAGAGCCCAGATGAGCGCAGGGCTTGAGAAGCAGACGTCCCTGTCGTCATCCCTTTTGGCTCAGCCTCTTGCCGCCCCCTCCCTCCCTCCCCCCTCCCTTGCTGGACCGGCTCAGCTGCTCTGGGCTGCCTTCAGCAGTCTTTTGAAACATGCTCCTATCTGCGATGAAGGAATCGATGCTTCCCTCCTGTTCTTCACAGGCAGGAGCATGTTTCAAACTTTCATAGTCAGAGTCCAGAGGAGCTTAACTCGTCCTGCGGTGTGTGTGTGTGCAGCTGTCTCTCGCTTGCCCTCGCTCTCCCAGCCAAAAGTTCCTGCTGGAGAAAGACCGGCTCCGGATTGCGCATGTGCCGAATTGGTTTCTAGGCATTTCACCTCTGGCTCCGAATTAATATATAATGTAAAGGGTTTTCTCTCCCTTAAAAATACTATAAATCCTTCTTAGGAAAAAAAAATAGGAGGTACAGGAGTCTACGGGCATCAAAGAGAATTTGAAGATTTACGATTTCAAGCAAAAACGGAGGTGCTTTCGCTGTAACAAGGAAGTGATAAGTGAGTACAATAAATCTTAAAATGGCGGAGGGAGGGAAAAAAGAAGACGCTTCCAGCTTAGCGAACATTGAAAAAAAACTGGATAAATTGCTGGATTTGAACAGAGATTTATTAAAGTAGAAACTACAATGGAGCAGCTGGCGTCAGAAGTAAAGCAAATTAAAAAGGAGGAGGAATCCTCTGCTGGAAAGATACAGAAAGTTGAAAAACAAGTGAAGGATCACGATGGAATAATTAAAAAAATGAATGATAGAATTGCTAATCTGGAGGACCGTCAGAGAAGAAGGAATTTGCGTCTGCGTGGCTTCAGAATGGATTCTGCCCCTGCCTCTGATTCAAAGTTAACAGAAGCAGTCTGTGCTTGGTTAAATAAACAGACAAGCGTACATGTCAGCCTGGAAGATATATTGCGAGTTCAGTGGACGGCCCCGAGAAGAGACGGGAGGCAGAGAGACATAATTGTCGCTTTCCTCAGTGAAAAAAAAACAGAGATGATTTATAAATCTTTGAAGACTTCTGCGAGCCTTAAACAAGACAGAAATGAGATAAAGGTTCTGAGGGATCTTTCCTGGGAAACTCTAAGAGCGAGAGCTGTTTTGAAACCAATTGCAAGCCGGTTATATCAAAGTGGAACCAGATTTAGCTGGGGCTACCCAGTGGCCATCTTGGTGTTCCAGGAAAATAAAATGTACAGAGCACGTTCATTGGAGGAGGGAAAGGCTTTATTGGATCAACTGGGGATTAAGTTTGATGAAACTGGAGCACTAGCACATGAAGGAGAAAAGGCTTTTGACGGTCGGAGCACCCCAGACGAGGAGGAAAGACGAAGGGAAGAGCAGCTGAAGGAGTTAACCGGGCAAGTGGAGGCCATCAGAAAGGAGCAGAGAAAAACACGGGCTCTGCGTGAGAAGAGAGCCAGAAAGTGATGGTGTTTGGTCTCCTTGTCTTGTTGTGGAAAAAAAGAAAGAAAGAAAAAGAATTATTACTATTACTATTATTACTATTATTATTATTATAATAATTATTATTATTTTTCTTGGAGATGCCTTGGGATTCCTGTATATCTGTCATTTAGTGGGGGAAGTCTAAGGGGGAGAAAAAGGTGGTTTAAGAATTTAAAATTAAATAAGGAATTATTTAAAGGAGAAAGGAGGGGGAGAGAAGATTTATCTTTATTACAATTAAAAAGGGTTGAAAGAGGAGCTAGTTGAGTGAGAACGCAATCCAGATAATGTGCCTCATGAATGGGCAAGTTTTTTTCTTGTCTTCTCCCCACTTGGTGGGGGGAGCACGGGGGAGGCACGTTGGGGGGTGTAATAGGGGTTAAGAAAGGGGGGGGAAATAAACCAAGGGCAAAACAAGAGGGGAAAAGGGTGATTTTGGTATATTATGATGGAGTGTAAGATAATGGTTTTAAATGTGAATGGTTTGGGATCGGATTTGAAACGTTTTAGGATATTAAGGGGAGGAAGGGATAAATTGATTAATGATAGAAATTGGAATAGGGTGTTTGAATCTAGAGGAACACAAAATAGCCGAGGCACAGCGATTCTGATTCATCAGAGGGTTAATTTTGAAGAGGTTGAAATTCAGAAAGACAGAGAAGGAAGGTGGATATTTGTTAAAGGGAAAATAAATCAAAAGAAACTGACATTAGCAGCAATTTATGCCCCAAATGTGAAAACAAAACAATTTATAATAAATACTAAGAGGAAGTTAGACAACTTTATGGAGGGCTCAACTTTTTTGGCAGGAGATTTTAATATGCAATTAACAAATGGGACTGCAAATAGCAGGATGTTACATTTAAACAGACTTAATATGGTGGATCTTCATGCAGATATTTTAAACAGAGCTACATATTATTCAGCAAGATATCATACATTTAGCTGCATAGACTACATATTAATGAATAGGGGAGGCAATATACAAGTTAAAAAAGTAGACATTAAAAGTATATGGATATCAGATCATGCCCCACTATTGGCAGAATTGGAAATAGGTCAGGAATGTAATCAAAGAATTTGGAGATATAATGCAGTTGTAACTGCTAGGGAACAAGATAAAGAGAAATTGCAAACAGAGTTATCTGAATATTTTAGAATTAATGATGTGGGTGGTATTAAACAATCAATTGTGTGGGATGCATGTAAGGCCTTCATGAGGGGACAATGTATATGTATGGAAGCAGATATTAGGAAGAGGTGGGGTAGAGAGAGGGAAAGGAAGATAAGGGAAATAGATTGGATACAAGAGCAGTTAAGATTAACTAAAAGTAGAGATTGGAATATTTTATTGAAATTGAAAAAGAAACAATTGATGGTGTATGATGAGATCAAATGGAACAAGATGAGAATGATGATGCGACAAAAAATACAGAGCTGGGGGACAAGATCAATGCAGCAAATGGCGAGATATCTGAAGAAGAGGAAAGAAAAATCTTGTATTTTACCATTGAGGGACACTAGTGGAGTGGTTAGATATGGTAATGACCAGTTAGAGGAGATAATGAGGAAATGTTATGAAGATTTGTATAAAGAGGAGCAAGTGAAGATAGGAGTCCTCAAGGTTGGGAAAATAGTAAGTGAAGAAGATAAACAAATTTTGAATGCAGAAATTACACAAGATGAAATTGCTAGAGTAATTAAAGGGTTAAAACAAGCCAAAGCACCGGGCCCAGATGGGTTTACAGGGGAATTCTATAAAACTTATGTGAATGTGTTGTTGCCGCATTTGGGGAAATTGTTCAATAATATATTGTTAAATCGTGATATCCCGCAGACATGGAAGCTTTCAGAAATTGTTACCATTCCGAAGATGGGTCGAGATTTAAGAGAGCCTGGGTCTTACCGTCCGATCAGTTTGGCAAATCAGGATTAGAAAATATTTATGAAAATACTGGCAAATAGATTAGAAAATATTTTACCAAAAATAATTGAAGAGGATCAATATGGATTCGTGAAGGGAAGGAAAATAAGTGAACCAATTAGAAATGTAATGAATGTGATGCACCATGCTACCGCTACTAAAAGGAAATTGGGAATTTTGAAATTAGATGTTTATAAAGCGTTTGATAAAGTTAACCATAGCTATTTATATAAATTATGTAATGAACTAAATATGGGGGGGAAATTTTGTGAAACTATAAAAGAGATTTATAAAGGAAATGAAGCATATATAAGAGTGAATGGACAAAGAACGCAGAGTATTAAAATATTAAACGGCACCAAGCAGGGATGCCCTTTATCTCCAAAATTATTTGTAATAGCAATAGAGATCTTAGCTAATAAGATAAGACAAGATAACACTTGGGCAGGATATAGAATAGGGGTATTAGAAATGAAAATAAATTTATTTGCAGACGATGCAATTATATTGACCCAGACCCCAATGGAGATGATTAAAGGTATAATAAATATTTTACAAGAGTTTAAGCAGGAATCGGGACTGTCGGTTAATATGAAAAAATCAGAGATTATGTGCTTAAATATAGATCCGAGAGAACAGATAGAAATCAGGAAAGAATCGGGGTTGAAATTAGGACTCAAAAAAATAAAATATTTGGGAATTTGGTTATTGAAAAACCCAGTGAAAATTGAAGAGATTAATTATAGATTAATATGGAGGAAAATGTTGAAACAGATGAGGAGTTGGAAAGATAAAAAGCTAAGGAGACTCTCTAAAATAAGAGCTTTAAAAATGATGATAGCTCCCAAGATGATGTACCTATTTCAGGTGCTGTCGGGGGGGCTATCGGTATGTAAGGTTAAAGAGTGGGACAAAAAACTAAATTATTGGATTGAAGAAGACAAGAGACCAAGAATAAGAAAAAAGTGGTTAATTGCGAATGAAAAAGAGGGGGGATGGGGAGTTCCATGTTTGCAGCTTTATAGGGAAGCTTTTCAAATGGAAAGATTAATGGAGTTGCAATTAGGTGAAAATAAATGGGTGAAATTGGAAAAACAGATAAACGGGATGAAGAATAGAGAATTAATTTTTAGAAAGTGGAATAGGAGTGACATAGGTAAATTAATAGGCCCAATGAAAGGGACTATGGAAATTTGGAAAAAATGGCAGGGGAAAATAGGATTATATAAATCTAAACTGTCATCGCTTTATGTAATAAATAGAGAAAATGAAACTAACTTAAATAGGGTTATAGGAGAGTTGAAGGGAAGAGGGATAACTAAGATAGAACAGTTATATGAGAAGGATGGCAGGCCAAGTAGAAATCGTATAGAATGGTGGTTAGGTAAGGAAAGGTGGCTACAAATAAATGCAATATGTAAATATCTTAATGAAAGAGAGAATAAAGAAGTACTATGGAGGGAGGAGACAGGGTTAGAGAAAATAATAAGAGAAAAAAGTGAGGGGATAAAGGCGCAAGCAACTAATATATACAAATTGCTAGTGCAGTCAGAAGGGGATACGATTGATGGATTGACTAAATGGTGGCAAAATGGGATATCAGTAGAGGTACAAGAAATGGAAAATATAGTAGAAGATATAAGGAAAATTAAAAATACAAGAATCAGGGAAATGAGAAGGAAAATATTACACAAGTGGTATTTTACTCCCGTTCAATTCGCACATTTTCAGCAGAATGTCAGGGGGAATTGTTGGCATGGATGTCAAGACAAAGGAGTGTTTATGCATATGTTTTGGGAATGCCCGATAGTGCAGGAATTTTGGCAAAAAGTGAAAGAGGATATCAATAGAATGCTAAATATACAATGGACAATCACTAAGGAAATGGCAGTACTAGTAAAAAGTAATGTGATGGGAGAATTTAGAGAAATAAAAAAAGCAGCAATAGAAAGCGCTCAGGCAGTAATAGTTCTGGGTTGGAAGGATGCGACAAAATGGACAATGCAAAATTGGTATAGGTACATGGTGGACCATATTCAATTTGAAATTATGGAAAAAAGGATAAATTTGGATAATGAAACTGAGTTGGGACAGCTGATGGGACGGTGGGACAAGGTAAGACGATATATGACGAGTAGAATCCGAGACCAAGCTACAAGAAATAAATTGGAATCACTCTATAATATGTAAATAGATATATTGCTCTTGGGTTAAGTGGACTATACAAGAAACACCCCCAAATTTGGTGGTGGGGAATGTGTGTGTGTCGGGGTGGTGGGCACAATTCACTACGCACTGTTTTATGTTGTGTGATGTAAAAATTGTTAAAAATCAATTTAAAAATTTTTTTTTAAAAAAAAGAAAAAGACCGGCTCCAGGCATGTCTCCCCTCTTTCCCCGGAAAGTATTGGGGGGGCTTATTATGCATGACTTGAAAAGTCCTGTTGGGCTTATTTTCTGGACATGTCTTATTTTCAGGGCCATTGACCCTCAGGGTGGAAAAAACTCCTAAGGTAGAAAGGGGTGGGTGGATGCGGGGGAGAAATAGTGTTAAAAGCAGGAAGTGGCCTAAACCCAATTACCAGGGATAATTCTCTCTAAGGGTTAAATTGACTGAGATGTCTATTCCTAGAATGGCTTCTAGGAAGAAGAGTTGTAAAATGGGTTTAGGTCACTTCCTGCTTTTAACACTATTTCTTCCCCGTATCCACCCACCCCTTTCTACAATAGGAGTTTTATTTGTTTTATTTTTATTGATTGATTTTGTCCAAATCACAATGAGGGTTTTAAGGGTATACAAATAGTAAAATACATGATGAAGGTTATAGAGGACATGCTCATAGTAAATTATATCTAATAAGGAATAGAAGAGAAGATATAGGACTAGAACATATCAGTGAAAGAATAGAAGAAGAGATATAGGAATAGAAGAAAGGTATAGGAGATATAGGAGAGCAAGAGGACAGCGGACGGAAGACACTCTAGTGCACTTGCACTCGCCCGTTACTGACCTCTTAGGAATCTGGATAGATCACTCGTGGATAATCTAAGGGTAAAGTGTTGGGAGTTTGGGGATGACAGTATGGAATCTGGTAATGAGTTCCACGCTTCGACAACTCGGTTAGTGAAGTCATATTTTTTACAATCAAGTTTGGAGCGGTTAATATTAAGTTTAAATCTGTTTTGTGCTCTTGTGTTGTTGTGGTTGAAGCTGAAGTAGTCGCCGACAGGCAAGACGTTGCAGCATATGATCTTGTGGGCAATACTTAGATCTTGTTTAAGGCGTCTTAGTTCTAGGCTTTCTAGGCCCAGGATTGAAAGTCTAGTTTCGTAGAGGATTCTGTTTCGAGTGGAGGAGTGAAGGGCTCTTCTGGTGAAGTATCTTTGACATTTTCAAGGGTGTTAATGTCTGTGATGCGGTATGGGTTACAAACGGATGAGCTATATTCGAGGATGGGTCTGGCGAATGTTTTGTAAGCTCTCGTAAGTAGAGTGAAATTGCCAGAGCAGAAGCTACGTAGGATTAGTTTTTTCCACTCTGAGGGTCAATGGCTGGGCAGCACCTGGTGAGTTTCTTAAGTTTAAGGAGCGGGGAAGAGAGAGACTCAAGAATGCGGAATAGAACAGAAAATCCTTTCCGAGGGAAAGAGACAGGATTGAGGCTTAAATGGATGGATGGCTCTACTAGTTTGAGGAACAAAGAAGCAGGGGGGCTTCAATAAGGCAGCTGCTGATTGCACAGAGAGTACACACACACATTTACACAACACTCTCTCACACACAAACTCTCTCTCACACAGACACACACACACCTTTGAAAGCCACCAGCTGGAAACCCCCCTGCCCGTCTGTGATAAATCCACACCTCCCCTCCCTATTTCTGCTTCAATGGTCTGATAAAGAACTATGCTGCAATGGGCTGCAGGATGTCACTCAAAATCCATATCCTTAATGCTCATCTTGATAAGTTCAAAGAGAACATGGGAGCTTATTCAGAGGGGCAAGGCGAGCGCTTTCACCAGGACATTATGAACTTTAAACGCCGTTACCAAGGACAATATAACGAAAACATGATGGGCGACTATATTTCGGGATTGATTTGTGAAACTGATTTGCAGTATAGTCGTAAATCTTGGAAAACCGCACTTCTAAACAGTTTTCGGTAATCTGTGTAATGCGTATAGATAGTGTTCTTAGTCTGACTGTACAAATGAGAAGATGCAAAATCGTCTGTTTCTATAGTAAAAATGCATAATTTTCGTTGCCGTGGTCACAAAAGCGAAGTTTATGATGAATGTAAGCAATTTTAATTTGTTTTAGACATAAGCAATTGGAATATAACATTTAAAAGCTGGGAACAAAATTTGTGTTACATAGTGTTATCATTCACTCCATAAAACAAACACTTGTTGGTCAGGGGGAAAGGTCTAATGACCACAGGCCTGGCGAAAAAGATGAGTATTTAAACTTTTTCGGAAGGCAAGCAGGGTGGGGGCAGTGCGAACCTCCTTCCTCCTATTTTTGTCGTCTGAGTCTACCACCTCTAATATTCAACTTTCTTCCTAATTAATCGCTAAAACGTAACTTCCAGAAATAGTCATTATCTCTTATGCCTCTTCATTTTAGGCCCTATGTCTCCCTCTCCTCAATTGGTACCTTGACTCATCATTTTTTTAGTTCTAGATCCCCTAAATTTTTAATTTCTTCTTCCCTTTCATCTCTCCCTTCCAACATTCTAACTTTTTAAATTTTTAACTCATTCTCTATATTTAAATAAATACAATTCTTGTCATCACTATTCCATCTATTGGTTAATAACATTTTAAATTGCCCATAACAAAAAATCCAACTTTAAGAATATTGATTATAAAGATCTTATATTATTCCAAAAATATCAATAATCATCTGAATTCTTTCAATATTAAAGAAGGTTCGTGAGTTATACAAATCTTATATAAAACAAATGTTATAAAAAGGGGTAATAATTGTCCAAATTATATATCCTTCCAACAATTGATATACTATAGTCTAATATATTTTCCTTTTTTCTTTATTCTTTTTTTCTATTATTTTTTAATAAAATAATAAAATGATTCTAAAAAAATTATGACATTCCAATGTCAATCACTCATTCTTTTAATCTTTCAAACATTTCCCTTCCAATTCTACTGTCATGATCTTTTCTTTTTCTTTCTTTTATTTTTTTACCAATAACTTCCCCAACTCATTTTTTTACATTTGAAATGTATTATTTGTGTAGGAATTACACTGTAGGTATATTCTCAATCCAAGTGGTATTAGGGTGGAAGGACAGTAATAAATGGACAATCCAGAATTGGTACTGGTACATGGTGAACCACATTCACTTCGAAATTACGGAATCAAGATTAATCAACTATGATGAAAATAAATTGGAGAAGCTGATGGCACGATGGAATAAGGTGAAAGATTATATCCTACGTAGAATATATGACGACAATGTGAAAAATAAACTCCAGTCACTCTTTGTATGTAAAGAAATGTAAACCGGAGCTAAGGAAGAAATTGAAATTTACTGTAAATAACTGAACCCCCTAAATGGTGGAGGGGTTATTGGTGTTGGGCACTTTTTCTTTATGATTTTTTGTTTGTTTGTTGTGATAAAATTTAATAAAAAAAAATATTTTTAAAAAAAAGGTATATTCTCAATCCCTTTTTGTCTCTTCTCACTATTATCCCCTCATTTTAAATTGCATCTTCTGATACCAATATGCTCCTGTTCCTTTTTTCTTGTCACTCTCAATCCCAGTGTAATAATTATGAATCCCAATATAATTGTCAAGCTGTCTTTTGTTTTCAAGTTACTTTTCATTATATTCCAGCTTTTTTCCCTCTTTTTTTTCCACATCTAAAGTCCAAAAGACAATTTTTAAAATCTTCATGATTGTATTTTAACATTGCAGCGAATTCTTCATAAACACAAACCTGCATTTTGTCAAATTCATACTTTCCTTGTGGACTTTGGACTTGACTTTCTATAGATTTGAACACTGGTCTCTATCCAACAAAATGAAATTAACCCTGCTGTTCTGTTCGATAAAACTCCCTAATAGTATGTTCCCGGGTCTATTTGACCCGGACTGCAAAGTGATCATTTTAGGTACTTATATTTGGTCTTTTTGAAAGCTTTTTTCACCTGGAAACATGTTTGAACATTTCTGCACACAATGGAATGAAAATTGAACTGAAAAAATTAATCCTTATTGGTTTATTTTGCACATAAATGTGCCTCCCCCACCGTTTTTGTGAAAGTTTTTTCAATTTATGGATAGTTTTGCTTGCAAAATCCATTCTATTTTACTAAAGTTGGTGTGGGATTGGTAGCTTGAACATTTCTGCACACAATGATATGAAAATTGAACTGAGAAAATTAATCCTTATTGGTTTATTTTGCACATAAATGTGCCTCCCCCCCATTTCTGTGACATAGTCTTCACTTTATGGATAGTTTTGCTAGCAGAATACATTCAATTTTGCTAAAGTTGGTGTGGGATTTGTAGCTTGAACATTTCTGAACATAATGATATGAAAATTGAAGTGGAAAAATTGATGCATATTGGTTTATTTTGCATATAAAGTTATTTCAATTTATATAAAAATTATGCTGTTAATTTCAAACTTACATACTTTTTTTTAGTAAAATGGATTTCTTTCATAAAATTAGTTATCTGGCTACAATGTGGTTGATTTTCAAAAGGATATTCCAAATATTTCTAGACAAATATGTATAAACAGTGACAATAATGGCACACAGCAAGGCCGGGGTGTGTGTGTCCCTTTTGTGGCAAAAATAAACCAATAAGAACCATTTTTTTCAGTTCATTTATATTTTTCTTATATTCAGAAATGTTCAATTTAGTATATCAAACCTTTTGGGGGGAAATTCCTTAGGGATTTGTAGCCTTAAAAAATAGAAATTGACACGAAATTCAGAAAGGATGGGGGGAGGGGTTTTTGATCAAAATAAAAATATAAGTCTCAATTTTTCCAGTTCAATTTTCATATCATTATGTTCATAAATGTTCAAACTAGTTTTCCAGTTGAAAACGTTTTCAAAAAGATCAAATTCAAGTACCTAAAAAAAATATTTTTGGTCCGGTCATATACGAACAGAAACAGATTCGAAGTTATGATTTTTTTTTGCCCAGAAAACAATTAGCCACCACCCCAAAAATATTTTTTGATGATCAGCATTGTTAAATTGAGTAAATAGATGCCTAAGATTTTAAAGAATATTTCGGATTTGGAGCATAAAAAAATAAAAAGTGAAAATGGTTGCAAGCAGCCGAGGGGGGGGGGGCTTATTTCTGATGTTAAAAAACCAGTAAGAATCATTTTTTCCAGTTCCTTTATATTTTTCTTATATTCAGAAATGTTCAAGCTACCATTCCCACACCAACTCCAATAAAATAGACTGCATTTTGCAAGCAAAACTATCCATAAATTGAAAAAAACTTTCACAAAAACGGGGGGGAGGCACATTTATGTGTAAAATAAACCAATAAGGATTAATTTTTTCAGTTCAATTTTCATTCCATTGTGTGCAGAAATATTCAAACATGTTTCCAGGTGAAAAAAGCTTTCAAAAAGACCAAATATAAGTACCTAAAATGATCAATTTGCATTCCGGGTCAAATAGACCCGGAACATAACATTAGGGAGTTTTTTTTTTCAGCAAGAAAGAAACCCCCTACCCCCACCCCCAAAAAAATTCTCATAGAGAGAACCCCTGAAATGACGAGAGGTCATGAAATTTCAAGTTTCAGATATGCAGGGAAAATTTTTTACAGGGACTCAAACATGGCTTTCGGGTCACATACAACCCGAACAGAACAGCAGAGAAAAAAGTAGGTTGTACACTTAGCCAAGAAAAACCAAGGAAGTAGAGAATAGATACAACATGGCTCAATAGCAGTAACTGTGAAGTTACTTGAAGTTCTATCAAAGTGAACAATCCCCTAAAAAGAGCAAACAGTATTACTATCAATTTATTGATGCTTTAGAAAGATCACATTTATGATTACTGCAAATTGTTTTGATTACCACAATATTTTTAAAAAGTGTAGGAGTCTCTATAAAGAGAACAGAGAAGAGAAGAATGGATGATTAGGGGGCTGGAGGCTAAAAGATATAAAGAAGAGTTGCAGAAATTGGGTTTGTCTAGTCCAGTGAAAGGAAGGACTAGGTATGACATGACAGCCATCTTCCAACACTTGAGGGGTCAAGAAGAAGGGGGTCAACTTATTTTGCAATGCACCAGAAGGCAAGACAAGAAGCATCGGATGGAAACCAACCCAGGAGAGAACCAGCCTACAAGTACGGAGAATTTTCCTGACACTGAGAACAATTAACCGATTGCCTGAAATGGTATTGGGTCTCCTGCTTTGCACAGGGGTTGGAATAGAAGACCCCCAAGGTCCCTCCCAACTCTCTCACAACCCCCAGTGATGGAGCACCCACAACCTCTGGAGGGAAGCCATTCCCAGAGAATCATCCTTAACTTGAGACTTTTTCAATCTTCCCACCAGCAGAAAATTGCAGCCACCAGTTTCACAGCGTGCAGCACCAGTGGGATTAAATTTGGCCAAGGAAGGAACCTGCAGCAGCAGCAACTGACGCGCTTCAGCCCTGTTACTTCTCTGCTTCAAGGCCGTCGAGGGAACAAAACAGCCCGACTTGCTCCCGGACTCTCCCCCCACCTGCCCTCAACTCACCTTCCAGCTGCTGCTTCCGTCCTCGGAAGAGCACAAGAGCCGCTCTGCATCCCTCCTCCCTCCCCCGAGTCTTCCGGAAGAGGAAGTTCTCTATTTCTCTCTGATCTTTTCTAGCAATTCCGTACTCGATGGTTTTAACTCCTCTATCAGGCATGTTTGAGGCAAAGATACTGTATTGCGTATATGACTGCCATCTCCTGATAGCGGGAGAAAAACACTCTTGTCCCGTCTCTAAGGCGTTTGCAAGATGTTTTCACTGTATAAATGGTGTCAACTCTTTTTCACTTTGCAAGTGAGCCTAGTGAAATAGTCAAATGTGATGCTACTTGCCTTATCAAGATTAGATATGTGCTGAGCCCTACATTTATTTGATTTTAATGACTTTTCATTTATAACAAACCAATGTACAAAACGCAAAATGTACATATCTAAAAGACCAACAAAGAAAGGGGGGGGGGATGGAAAAATATATTCCCCTAAATTTATTTTTCTAAGGATATATGTTTATTTATCAAAACGTGTACATGATAACAGGTATAAACATAAAAGCAAAATAGGTATAGGTAAATTTGGACAATAGGATAGGAACGGTTGGCACAGTGGTGCACTTATTCACCCCCCTTACAGACCACTTGGGAAATGGGTGAGGTTGATTGTAGTCTGAGGTTAAAGTTGTGGGGGTTTTGGGAACAAACCGCAGAGTCAGGTAGTGCCTTCCAGGCACTGATCATTCTGCTGCTGAAGTTGTATTTTCTGCAGTCAGGTTTGGAGCCATTTACATTGAGTTTCAATCTATTGTGCGGTTGTGGGTTGTTGCGTCAGAAGCTGAGGTATTAATTGACAGGTAGAAGAGTGTGGCTGATGATTTTATGGACCACATTAAGATCAGATCGGAGGCGACGCACCACTAAATTTTTTGGGCGCAAAATTTCAAGTCTGGTGGAATAAGGTTTTTTTTTTTAATTATAGAAACATAGAAACATAGAAGTCTGACGGCAGAAAAAGACCTCATGGTCCATCTAGTCTGCCCTTATACTATTTTCTGTATTTTATCTTAGGATGGATATATGTTTATCCCAGGCATGTTTAAATTCAGTTACTGTGGATTTATCTACCACGTCTGCTGGAAGTTTGTTCCAAGGATCTACTACTCTTTCAGTAAAATAATATTTTCTCATGTTGCTTTTGATCTTTCCCCCAACTAACTTCAGATTGTGTCCCCTTTTTCTTGTGTTCACTTTCCTATTAAAAACACTTCCCTCCTGGACCTTATTTAACCCTTTAATATATTTAAATGTTTCGATCATGTCCCCCCTTTTCCTTCTGTCCTCCAGACTATACAGATTGAGTTCACTAAGTCTTTCCTGATACGTTTTATGCTTAAGACCTTCCACCATTCTTGTAGCCCGTCTTTGGACCCGTTCAATTTTGTCAATATCTTTTTGTAGGTGAGGTCTCCAGAACTGAACACAGTATTCCAAATGTGGTCTCACCAGCATTCTATATAGTGGGATCATAATCTCCCTCTTCCTGCTTGTTATACCTCTAGCTATGCAGCCAAGCATCCTACTTGCTTTCCCTACCGCCTGACTGCACTGTTCACCCATTTTGAGACTGTCAGAAATCACTACCCCTAAATCCTTTTCTTTTGAAGTATTTGCCAACACTGAACTGCCAATACAATACTCAGATTGAGGATTCCTTTTCCCCAAGTGCATTATTTTACATTTGGAAACATTAAACTGCAGTTTCCATTGCTTAGACCATTTATCTAGTAAAGCTAAATCATTTACCATATTACAGACGCCTCCAGAAATATCAACCCTATTGCACACTTTAGAGCAGGGGTCGGGAACCTATGGCTCGCGAGCCAGATATGGCTCTTTTGATGGCCGTATCTGGCTCGCAGACAGGGCTCCTAGCACTGAGCTCCCGCTCGCAGCTGTCCCCTGGCTCCTGCTCGATGCCACGGTTTTTGGCGCTGTCCTGCTGGGCCCCAAAGACGGAAGGCAGGAAGAAGGAGAGCTCCATTCTTCTCGCCTTTTTCCCGCCTTCCGTCTTTGGGGCACAGCAGGACAGCGCCGAAAACCGCGGCATCGAGCAGAAGCCGGGGGACAGCTGCGAGCGGGAGCCCCAGGAGGGAAGTACCGGCAGCGCCCCGCCCAGCTGAAGCTGCACTGGCGTCGGCGGCAAATGTCCTTTGTGGCCCAGTGGGAGGGGGGGGGGATGCAGCGGCCGCAGGCAGTCGCAGGGAGATGGCGGCGGCGAGAGGGAGCTCCAGCTGGGCTGGGGGTTCGGGGGGGCCATGAACGCCGCCCGGAGCCAATGGCTTCTTTTGGGCTTACTTGAATTCCTGCTGCTGGTAAGCGCGCGCGGGTGGCCGGGTGGGAAGGGCGAGGCGCGAGGGGGAGGCAAGTGGAGAAGCGGAGAGAGAGAGAAGTGGACCAAAAGAAAGAAAAGGGAAAGAGAGGGAGGGAAAGAGAAATGGAGAGGAAGGAAGGAGGGAGGGAGGGGAGGGAGGGAGAGAAGGAAGGAAGAGAAAGGAGGGTAGAAAGAGAGGGAGAGAGAGAGGAGAGAGAAAGGAAGAGGAGAGATAGAAAGGAAGAGAGAGAAAGAAAGAGGGATAGAAAGAGAGAGAGAGTGAGAGATGCTCAGTGAGCCTTTCTTTGAAGTTGCCTTTCTTTCTTTCTTTCTTTCTCTCTTTCTCTCTTGCTCTTTCATTCTTTTTTCTTTCTCTTGCTTTCTTTCTTTCTCTTTCTTTCTCTCCTTCCTTCCCTCCTTCCATTTCTTTCATTCCCCCTCTCTATTTTTATTTCTCTTTCATTCTTTCTTTCTCTTGCTTTCTTTCTTTCTTGCTCTTTTTCTTTCTCTCTTTTACCTTCCCTTCCTCTATTTCTTCTTTTCTTTCTCCTTCCTACCTTCTTCCCTCCCTCCCTTCCTTCAGTCCTTCCTCTCTTACTCTCCCCTTTCATAAGTTTCCTTGCTTCCTTCCTCTGTTCCTGTCCCTTCCCCCTTTCTTTCTTTCTTTCTTTCTTTCTTTCCTTCCTTCCCTCCCTCCATTTCTTGCTTTCCTTCTCCTTCCTCCCTTGTTTCCTCCCTCATTCCCTTCTTTCACTCCTTCTTCTCTTACTCTCCCCTTTCACACCTTTCCTTGCTTTCTTTGCACCCTTCCTCTGTTCCTGTCCCTTCCCTCTTTCCTTCCTTCCTTCCCACCCTCCGTCCATTCATTCACCCATTCCTCTCTTGATCGCCCCTTTTACCATTCCTTCCTTCCTTCCGATGTGGGCCTGGGCCAGCAGAGTAGTTTGCTTTTGCACCCCGTCTCGAGCTCCCTTGGTGCCAACCCGGCCCTCCCCACTTCAGAGAGAAGGGGGAGAAAGAGAGAGAGAGAAAGAGAAAGAGAGAGATAAAAAGAGAAAGATAGAGGGAGGGAGAGAAAGAGATAGAAAGAGACAAAGAGAGGGGGAGAGAAAGAGAGAGAGAAAGAAAGAGAGAAAGGGAGATACGTACGGCTCTCGCGGAATTATATTTCAAAATATGTGGCGTTTACGGCTCTCTTAGCCAAAAAGGTTCCTGACCCCTGCTTTAGAGTCATCGGCAAATAGGCAAACCTTCCCTACCAAACCTTCCCCTATGTCACTCACAAATATATTAAAAAGAATAGGACCCAGAACAGATCCTTGTGGCACACCGCTTGTTAACTCTGCTCAGAATACTCGCCGTTAACAATAACTCTCTGATGTCTATGCTTCAGCCAGCTGCAAATCCACTGAACTATCCAGGGATTAAGTCCAATCTTCACTAATTTATCTATCAGCTCTTTATGTGGAACCGTATCAAAGGCTTTGCTGAAGTCCAGGTAGGCAATATCCACGGCACCACCTTCATCCAACACCTTTGTGACATAGTCAAAGAAATCAATGAGATTAGTCTGACATGATTTGCCTTCAGTAAAGCCATGCTGATTTGGGTCTAATAAGTTATTGTTTTTTAGGTGCTGATTTATCCTCTTTTTGAGTAGAGTCTCCATCATTTTAACTACAACTGATGTCAAGCTAACTGGCCTGTAGTTACCAGCTTCTTCTCTACTGCCCTTCTTGTGAATAGGCACAACACTGGCCATTCTCCAATCCTCAGGAACTTCTCCTGTTAACAAGGATTGGTTAAACAAATCAGTCAGGGGGGTAGCAATGACAGATCTGAGTTCTTTAAGAACTCTGGGGTGGATGCCATCTGGACCCATTGCCTTATTTATCTTTAATCGTTCAAGTTCTTCTAAGACATCGTCTTCTAAGATCACTGGAGCTGAATCCGTACAGCTGGAAGCAATGCTATATCCCTCTATAGTATTACTTCCAGCTGTACGGATTCAGCTCCAGTGATTATAATTTTTATAGATTTTTTAAATAATTTTACAGAAAACAAAAACATAAAACATAAAAGTGTACCATCACCAAACAAAAAAATAAAAATTCCCTTCACCAGGGAAGATTCAATTTTGTTTCCTCCATTTGCTTCATCTCTGGAATAAGGTATTGAGTTCTGAGAAGAGGAGTATTCTTCTTGCGAAATATTTCTGGACTCTCTCAACTGTAAATGTTCATGAAGGTTTAAAGAATGACACAATCGTCTTTGTTCAGGGTGACTCTCAGTGGAAATCAAAACTCTCTATATCCCAAAACTTCAAGTCTGATTTCCCACAGCTCCTAAGTATTTATTACATGGTAGCACCATTAGACCAACCACTCTAAGGGAGACATCTTCATTCCTATGGTCTGCATCCAAGAGCCACCAGCATACCTGAAGGAAGAAATGTTACATCTGCTAAATGCTAAAATCCTTCTTCCTCTGTAAATTGACCTGTAAAGTCTCCAGAGACTTCAGTATGAACAGTATGCAGCAGGGTTTAGAAAATGGGGCCTACAAAAGAGGGAGTGATAGCCTATATGTAGTAGAAGAAATATTTCCAAAAGGATTTTTAAAAAACAAAAACAAAAAGAGAATATCCCATCAAACTATATAGCGGACAACCAGGCAAACAACAACAACAACAACAACAACACAGTTGGAAGGGACCTTGGAGATCTTCTAGTCCAATCTCTCTGCTTAGGCAGGAAACCCTACACTACTTCAGACAAATGTTTATCCAACATCTGCTTAAAAATGTCAAGTGTTGGAACGTTCACAACTTCAGGAAGCATCATGGTGACCAAAACTAAATGCCGTATTCCAAGTGTGGACTTACCAAGGCATTATAAAGTGGTATTAACACTTCATGTGATCTTGATTCTATCCCTCAGTTAATGCAGGCTAGAACTGTGTTGGCTTTTTTTGGCAGCTGCTGTATACTGCTGGTTCATATGAAAAAATAACAATGATGGAATTGGTGGAGGTGGTAAAAACACAAAAAAATAGCAAGACCCCTGAATCAGATTTATTACCAGCAGAGATTTAAAAATTCTTACAAGACATATTAAACCTGTCAATGTTATGCAAGTGAGGCCATTTTCCACTTTCCTTTTCTCTCCACCTATAAATTTAATCCTGAGAAATGTGAGAATAAACTAAATCAGGCCAAAATTCCAACAATCAATTTCTCACCTACACTTTCAAAGACAGATCGCAAATGAAATTCAAGACTTCTCTAAACTCTTGAAATGTTGCCTCCTGTGAATTTCCTTGTGTGCAATAAGGGATGATTTATGCTTGAAGTAATGTCCTCAGATTGGACATTTCAAAGATTTCTCCATGGTGTGAGTCTGCTGGTATCTCATATTGCTGGAATTATAACTTAAACCTTTCCCACAAAGAGGACATCCCAATGGTTTCTCTCCTGTGTGAATCCTCTGGGGCAGTGTTTCCCAACCTTTTTGGAGCCGCGGCACATTTTTCATATTTTCAAAATCCTGGGGAACATTTGGGGGGGGGGGGGCGCTAAAAAAAGTTTGGATAAAAAAAATCTCTCTTCCTCCCTTTCGCTCTATTTCTCTCTCCCTCCCTCTTTCTCTCTCTTCCTTCCTTTCTCTCTCCATCCCTTTCTTTCTCTCTTCCTTCCTTTTTCTCTTTCTGTCTCCTTCCTCTCTCATCTCTTTCCTTCCTCTCCCTCCCTTTCTCTCTTTCCTTTCTCTCCCTTTCTGTCTATCCTTTCTATCTCTCACCCCTTCTCCCTCTTTCATTCCCTTTCTCTCCCTCCCTTTCTCTCTCATTCCTTTCTCTCCCTCTTTCCTTTCTATCTCTCTTTCCTTTTCTCCCTCCTTCATATCTTTCTCTCCCCCCTTCCTCCCTCTTTCCTTTCTCCCCCTCCCTTTCTCTTCCTTTTTCTCTATCCTTTCTACTTCTTACTCTTTCTTTCTCTCCCTTCATTCAATTTTCTCTCCCTCCCTTTCTCTCTCTTTCCTTTCTCTCCCTCCCTTGTTCTCCCCTGGGGCTGCCTGTGCCTGCCCTGCACCACCCAACACGGACGGACAGCCCCCGGTCGTCGGTTCGTCGCCCCCCCCCACACGGAGGGAGATCAGCCACTGGAGGGAAATCGGGCTAGCGGGGGCGGCGAATCCACTTCCCCACTCGGGTGGAGGGAAATCGGGCTGGCGGGGGTGGCGAATCCACCTCCCCACTCGGGTGGAGGGAGATCGGGCTGGCGAGGGTGGTGGATCCGCGTCCCCAGCCGCGCGGAGGGAAATTGGGCAGGCGGGCGGGTGGCCGCGGCTCCCTGCGCGCCCCTGGAAAAGGGTGCGCGGGGGGCATTTTGGGGTGCGTTGGTGTGCGCAGCCTACAGGGAACGGTGCCCGGGGCCACTGCAGCCGGCAGCCTGTTTCCGCTGCCAGTGCCCTCCCGCCGGGCCCCAAAGGACACTTGCCGCCGACGCCATTGAAGGCGGGAAAAAGGCACGAAGAATGAAGCTCTCCTTCTTCCTGCCTTCCTTCTTTGGGGCGCAGCAGGAGCGCCAGAAACCGCGGCATCGGGCAGGAGCCGGGAGGTCGGAGGCACCGGCAGCTCCCCGCCCAGCTGGAGCTGTCGCGGCACACCTGGCTGTGTCTCGCGGCACACTAGTGTGCCGCGGCACACCGGTTGGAAAACGCTGCTCTGGGGTACCACCATATTGCTATTGTGACTGAAAGCTTTCCCACAGATAGGAAATTCAACATTTTTCTTTTTTCCCCCACAAACTTTAAATTTATACATATACCACATCAACATGTTACAAACTTATATATTTTTCCAATATATGATAAACAAATATCCTAAATTTACAATGTCACTTAATTTTTTTAAAAAAATATTTTTATTAATTTTCAAAGACAAACATTACAAACATAACATATGACATAAAAAGGTAGAAGTCTTTGTTGTACAGAAAAAAAAGAACTTATTGTTGTTTGAATCAATCCAGAGAATATTTTAAAATGTCTATTACAACTCTCTATGTAAAAATACATCTAGTGAAATATTGAAAAATATAAGATTTAATTATAAGTTAAATCTAAATGAATAAAGTATCTATTACAACTCGCTATGTGAAAACACATCTAGTCATATATTAAAGAATATAAAGACACCCTTTCAGTGCCTCTGCAAACACTCTGTTCTCCTAGATTTGTTAATGCAAACTCTTTCCATCTCCAAGCCGCCCCTCCCTTTTCTTTCTTCAAAAAAGAAAAAAAAAGAAACCCCTTCATCCCAGCAGCAGCGGTTTGTGTTCGTAAGGTGAAAATAGTTCGGAAGAAGAGGCAAAAAAATCTTAAACACCGGGTTCATATCTCGAAAAGTTCGTTAGAAGAGGCGTTCGTAAGACGAGGTACCAATGAATACTGAAACGTGCCTAGTCCTTTCTCTTCATCAAACCCTTTGTCTTCGTGGAATATTAATCCTCCATCTTATGTAATATTTCCTGCAGCTGCTGGAAATGCAGTCACTGTGTAGATTCCACACAAGAAGTAATGAAACCAATAATTTTAAATTTAAATAACTCTCTTTGATTGCTAAAATAGAGTTCAATTCAATACCGTTCTTATCCCCTCGGTTCCGATGTATTTAATAAAACCTTCCAGGTTCAATCTGACGCTCTATTTAAAGTCTCTGATTATGTGAGTGGAAGCTGTTCCGGCTTATTAAAGTCCACTCACACTGGCAAATTACTTTAACTTTCTTCTTCGCCTTAAATAAATTTGTAAATTTCTGTATCAATTTTATTTGTAGGAGTATTAATCACTTTACCTTCTTCTTTCTCTGTTGATCCAAGCACTCTGTTAGACTTCTCTGGTTTTTTCCTTGTTCTTCCTCTCTTCTGGAGGTGCCGCTATGGCCAGGCGACGGCCATTGCCAGGGCCCGGATCTTTCCTCCTGGCACTGCGGGGAAATCCTACACCTTGGGGGTAGCAGCGAATACTCCCATGATGTTCAGAGACCCCCTGTTCCGGTTCTGATTGGATCGCTAGATATGGGACCGCCAGGGCGAAAACGGAGGTCTGGGGACGGAGCTCCATCGCCAGCCTCCCGACACAGCTCAGTGGCCACCGGAAGTCCTGCGATGTTACTTTTATCTCCCATCTATTTTCCTTCTATATTTCATGTTACTAGCCTCCCTCTATCTCATTCGCTTCCCTCCACCTTTTATCACTCTCTCCCTCTTACCTTCTTCCCTCCTACCTCGTTCTTCTTCCTGCGTGAGTCTTTTGGTGTTTCACCAGGTGGGAACTCTGACTAAAACTTTTCCCACAGTCAGGACATTCCAAGGGTTTCTCTCCTGACTGAGTCTTCTGATGTGTCACCAGGTGGGAACTATGCCTAAAAATTTTCCCAGTCAGGACATTCAAAGGGTTTCTCTCCTGAGTGAGTCCTCTTGTGTGTCACCAGGCTGGAATTATCACTAAATCTTTTCCCACAGTCAGGGCATTCAAAGGGTTTCTCTCCTGAGTGAGTCCTCTGGTGTCTCAACAGGTGGGAACTGTGACTAAAACTTTTCCCACAGTCAGGACATTCAAACGGTTTCTCTCCTGTGTGAGTCCTCTGGTGTATAAGCAGGAGGGAACTCTGACTAAAACTTTTCCCACAGTCAGGACATTCAAAGGGTTTCTCTCCTGTGTGAATCCTCTGGTGTGTCACCAGGTGGAAACTCTGACTAAAACCTTTCCCACAGTCAGGACATTCAAAGGGTTTCTCTCCTGAGTGAGTCCTCTGGTGTGTCACCAGGTGGGAACTATGACTAAAACTTTTCCCACAGTCAGGACATTCAAAGGGTTTCTCTCCTGAGTGAGTCCTCTGGTGTGTCACCAGGTGGGAACTCTGACTAAAACTTTTCCCACAGTCATTACATTCAAAGGGTTTCTCTCCTGAGTGAGTCCTCTGGTGTGTCACCAGGCTGGAATTATCACTAAATCTGTTCCCACAGTCAGGGCATTCAAAGGGTTTCTCTCCTGAGTGAGTCCTCTGGTGTGTCACCAGGTGGGAACTGTGACTAAAACTTTTCCCACAGTCAGGACATTCAAAGGGTTTCTCTCCTGTGTGAGTCCTCTGGTGTGTCACCAGGAGGGAACTCTGACTAAAACTTTTCCCACAGTCAGGACATTCAAAGGGTTTCTCTCCTGTGTGAGTCCTCTGGTGTCTCATCAGGTTGGGACGCTGACTAAAACTTTTCCCACATTCAGGGCATTCAAAGGGTTTCTCTCCTGAGTGAGTCCTCTGGTGTGTCACTAGGTGGGAACTATGACTAAAACTTTTCCCACAGTCAGGACATTCAAAGCGTTTCTCCCCTGAGCAAGTCCTCCGGTGTTTCATAACTGAAATTGTGACTGATTTTATTTACACAGTCTGCACAAAGGATAATCAAATTGTGTTATTCCTGTGTCTGCATCCTTTAGTGTGTCATGACCTGAGAATTTCTAATGAAATGTTCACACAATCTGCACAGTCATATGTTTCCTCACTCATGTGTGTCCTCTGCTGTACCACCATGTTGCCATGCTCACTAAAGATGTAACACATTGGGGTTCTTTTGTGGCTTCTCTCTTGTGTAGTTGGTTCCAAGAATCACAAGGGAACTATTCTGACAAAATTTTGCTACACTGAGATAGTGTGCATGGACAATGCCTTGTTTAGTGGTACTTTCATTCAAGCCATTTTCTTCCTCACAGGGAGAGGCCTGCATTACTGTCTGCTCTACATGGCTTTATTATTGACCTTTTCCTCTCAGTTGACTTCCAGATATCTCCCTTTTTTGCTGATGGAGGAAAAACCATGTAACGTATCCTTGAGTTCTGCATAATCTGCTTATTTGAGCTTGAAATGTTTCTTGATTTTCTCTCTCTTGTCTAACAGCTTCTGGAAGAGGAGGACAATTGTATGGCTTTCCAAAAGAAAAGGAAAATATTTTGATTTTTCGCTTGATTTTCTTCTCTTTTCAATGTTGCTTTTTATTTCAATTGTCCCGAGTGGTCTTATTGCCATCCTCTTTGTCTGTAAGATTCAAAGAAAAATACAACTTTAATTGTTTTTAAAATAATTAGAGCTGATGGTTAAAAAAGAATAAACGTATATATTATAGTGAAAAATCAAACATGCCCCAATACTAATCACTTAAATTATTTATGATTCATAGAAGACTACCGAGATCCATGCTCAAATATCCATTCAAATTCAGTTGTTTAATTGGGTCAATCAAGCATTCTTAGCAATGCAAAGGACTAGCAATTGATACAGTTTTGGGGAATCTGTGTAAATTTGCAATGCATATAGTGTTCTTACTCTGACTGTATAAATGAGAAGATGCAAAATCGTCTCATTCTATAGTAAAAATGAATAATTTTCTTCATTTTGAATGCATTACCGTATTTTCCGGCGTATAAGACGACTTTTTAACCCCTGAAAATCTTTTCCAAAGTGGGGGGTCGTCTTATAGGCCGGATACTGCGCCCATTCCACAGCCGCGGGCGGGAGGAGGCCGGGAGCGGGATTGAGGGGGGGGGAGCGGACCCGCGCTCACTTTCGGCTCCGGGGACTGCGGGTGGCTATGGCGCCGAAAGGAAAAAGCGCTGCGGTTGCTGCTGTCGCTGCCGCCTGAGGCGGCGGCACTCGAATCTGGCGTGGTGGAAAATCTGGAGGCAGGCAAAGATTTTCCACCACGCCAGATTCGAGTGCCGCCGCCTCAGGCGGCAGCGACAGCAGCAACAGCAGCGCGTTGATGAAGCCGGCGAGGGAGCTCCGGAATCGGTTGGCGCTCGCCCGACGCCTTGTTTTTTTATTTCCCCCTTTGGTTTCTCTTCACAGGCGGGAGTTCGGGAGGCAAGGGAGCGCTCGAGGAGACAGCGTCTTGCGGCATCGCTCAGCAACTTCTTTTTCCTTTCGGCGCCATAGCCATCCGCAGTCCCCGGAGCCGAAAGTGAGCGCGGGTCTGCTCCGCCCGCCCGGTTTGCAAGCGGCGGAGATCCCGGGCTGCTTGGCCGAGCGGGGCTTCCATTCAGGACGGGGGCAGGAGGGAGGGAGGAAAGGGAAACGCAGCCCTTTGCCTCAACCCGCCGGCTCCGGGGACTGCGGGTGGCTATGGCGCCGAAAGGAAAAAGAAGTTGCTGAGCGTCCCTTCGTCGTAAACCCGACGGGAGGCGATGCCGCAAGACGCTGTCTCCTCGAGCGCTCCCTTGCCTCCCGAACTCCCGCCTGTGAAGAGAAACCAAAGGGGGAAATAAAAAAACAAGGCGTCGGGCGAGCGCCAACCGATTCCGGAGCTCCCTCGCCGGCTTCATCGAAGCATTGCTGTTGCTGCTGTCGCTGCCGCCTGAGGCGGCGGCACTCGAATCTGGCAGATAGCTGGCGAGGCGCCGGCTAGAGGGCTGGACGCCGCCGCTCCCGCCGCCGGCTTTGCTGGGGTGGAGCGCCACTCCCGGCGGCAGGAACTGCGGGGGGTAGCCGGCGTAACGAGCCCTTGCCGCAGCTATCCGGTGCTTCTTTCTTCTCCGCCTTGCCTCCGCTACTCCCGCTGCCGCCTTTGCCTCTTGCCCGGCGGGGAGAGCAAAGGCGGCGGCGGGAGTAGCGGAGGCGAGGCGGAGAAGAAAGAAGCGGCGGATAGCTGCGGCAAGGGCTCGTTAGCCGGAGCGTACGCCGGCTACCCCCCGCAGTTCCTGCCGCCGGGAAGTAGCCCCTTCCCATCCTCCTGCCAGCTTGCTCAGAAGGAAACCTGAGAAGGAGGATGGGAAGCAGCCCCTTTACTGTCAGCCCGGGACCGGACTGTGAGAGGGGTGGGCGTTCCCACAGCACTCGGAGCGGCTAGCGGCCGGATCGCCAGCGCCGCTGTAGCCACCGTTGTGGGAGGAGCCTCAGAAAGAAAATAAGAGAGAACAAGAGAGAGAGAGAGAACAAGAGAGAGGGAGAGAGGTGATTCTTGAAGCATATGGTAAAAAGCACCCAAATAATAAGAAACACCCCCCCCCAGCCCACACCTGTGTTTGAAAAGAATAAAAGAGAAAAAAACCCCAGCCCACACACGTAAGGGGGGGAGAGAGACAGGGATGGAAAAAGAGAAGTGAGAGGGAGAAGGAATGAGGGAAAAAGGGAGGAAGAGAGAGAAATGAGAAACATGAGAGAGAAAAGGGGGAAAGACAGGAGAAGAACCCAGAAATGAGACAGTGGTATAAATTTGAGGAGGGATGATTGATGATTGACTGTATTTATAAGGGGATGTTACATGGGATTGTATATATGAGGGGGTTATTTATGTGTGTGTGTGTGTGTGTGTGTGTGTGTGTGTGTGTGTATGTATGTATGTATGTATTTATTTATTTATTAGATTTGTGTAATTTTGGTTGGTGGTGTGCCCCAGGATTTTGTAAATGTAAAAAATGTGCCACGGCTCAAAAAAGGTTGAAAATCACTGCTCTAGCAGGTGGTAAATCAGCACTCCTTTTAACTGACAAGGGACCCATTTCCCAGACTTTGATCATTTCCCCAGGTATTTTGTACCTACTTGACCAACATTATTAGTGGTTGCAAAATTGACTGTTAAACTGGATGCATTTATTTCTGCCTGTTTGTATTTGTTCTTATGTTTAACCATTGAAAATGTACTTTTCCTCCAAAAAGAATCATCTTTCCATATTTCTTAGGCAACATTTTAAAATAACTTTAAAAGCTGAGGTCATATTATTCACCCTGCTCTGTATCATAGCACACTGCACAGTACTGAAAATTGGCAGGGTCACTAATTAAACCCGACAAGTTAAAATCTGTTTAAGTGACATTGCAAGAGGATAAAGACAGAAAGTGCGGAAAGAGGAAAAAATGTATGGGCTGTTTGGATTGCCATATCATGATATCATATACAGATTCTCATTCCATAATAGATTCTCACATAGGTGTCAGCATGCTGCATGTTAGACTGAAATATACCTTCAGAATAGATGGTAGGAGAAAGAAAAATAGCCAGGTTCACCTTTTTGTGTTGACAAATTATGATGAGTTATAATAATAAACTTAATTGTGGTGAGGAGAAATATGAGAGGCAGACAAGACAGATAGACAGAGACATATGGAGAGATAGACAGAAGAGTGCTCTCACTTGGCTCTCTCTCTCTAAATAATTCATTCATAATTTTAACAATAAGATCTTCATCATTAGTAATTAAAATATTGTGTTATCATGTTCAGAAATGATTTTTTTCTCAATGCAAGTACATCATAGACCTAGACTCAGTTTTTGACAGTCAGAAGAGGGGTAGTCTTATACGGCGAGTATATCTCAAATTCTATATTTGAACTGGAAAAGTTAGGGGGTCGTCTTATACGCCCAGTCGTCTTATACGCCGGAAAATGCGGTATTTGTGTAGGAACTACACTCTAGGTATATTCTCAATCCCGTCTAGTCTCTTCTCACTATTACCCCCTCATTTTTAATTGCATCTTCTGATACCAATATGCTCCTGTTGCTTTTTTCTTGTCACTCTCAATCCCAGTGTAATCATTATAAATACCAATATAACTGTCAACCTGTCTTTTATTTTCCAGTTACTTTTCATTATATTCCAGCTTTTTTCCTGTTTTTTTCCCCCACCTCTAAAGTCCAGAAGACAATTTTTAAAATCTCCATGACTGTATTTTAACATCCCAGCGAATTCTTCATAAACACACACCTCCATTTTGTCAAATTCAGACTTTCCTTGTGGACTTTGGACTTGACTTTCTATAGATTTGAACACTGGGCTCTATCCAACAACATGAAATTAAAGAGAGAGAAAAAGTAGGTTCTACACTTAGCCAAGAAAAACCACATAGGAAGTAGAGAATAGATACAACGTGGCTCAATAGCAGTAACTGTGAAGTTACTTGAAGTTCTATCATAGTGAACAATCCCCTAAAAAGAGCAAACAGTATTAGTATCAATTTATGATGCTTTAGAAAGATCACAATTAGGATTACTGCAACGTGTTTTGAATACCACAATATTTTAAAAAGTGTAGTAGAGTCTCTATAAAAACAACAGAGAAGAGAAGTAGGGATGATTAGGGGGCTGGAGGCTAAAAGATATAAAGAAGAGTTGCAGGAATTGGGTTTGTCTAGTCCAGTGAAAGGAAGGACTAGGTATGACACGAGAGCCATCTTCCAACACTTGAGGGGTGAAGAAAAAGAGGGTCAACTTATTTTGCAATGCACCAGAAGGCAAGATAAGAAGCAGTAGATGGAAACTAACCCAGGAGAGAAGCAGCCTACAAGTAAGGAGAATTTTCCTGACCCTGAGAACAATTAACCGATTGCCTGAAATGGTATTGGGTCTCCTGCTTTGCGCAGGGGTCGGAATAGAAGACCCCCAAGGTCCCTCCCAACTCTCTCACAACCCCCAGTGATGGAGCACCCACAACCTCTGGAGGGAAGCCATTCCAAGAGAATCAACCTTAACTTATTTATTTATTAATTTATTATTTAGATTTGTATGCCGCCCCTCTCCGCAGACTCGGGGCGGCTCACAACAAAGTGAAACAATCTACAACAAATCTAAATTACAGTTTAAAAATATTTTTAAAAACCCATTTTCTAAACAATCATACATACAGACATACCATTCATGAATTGTATATGCCCGGGGGAGATGTCTTAGTTCCCCCATGCCTGATGACAAAGGTAGGTCTTAAGGAGCTTACGAAAGGCAAGGAGAGTAGGGGCAGTTCTAATCTCCGGGGGGAGTTGGTTCCAGAGGGTCGGGAGACTTTTTCAATCTTCCCACCAGCAGAAAATTGCAGCCACCAGTTTCACAGCGTGCAGCACCAGTGGGATTAAATTTGGGCAGGGGAGGAACCTGCAGCACCAGCAGCTGACGCGCTTCAGCCCGGTTGCTTCTCTGCTTCCAGGCCGTGGAGGGAACCAAACAGCCCGACTTACTCCCGGACTCTCCCCCCAAAGCTGCCCTCAACTCACCTCCCAGCTGCTGATTCGATCCTCGGAAGAGCAGAAAAGCCGCTCTTCACCCCACCTCCCTCCCATGAGTCTTCCGGAAAAGGAAGTCCTCTGATCTTTTCTAGCAATTCTGTACTCGATGGTTTTAACTCCTCTATCAGGCATGCTTTATGCACATACGTTGCCTATCTGACTGCCATGTCCTGATAGCGGTAGAAAAACACTCTTGTCCCATCTCTAAGGCGTTTGCAAGATGTATTAATGGTCTCAAATCTTTTTCACTTTTAATTTTATTTTTTTTATTTATTTATTGGATTTGTATGCCGCCCCTCTCCCTGGACTGGGGGGGGGGTTAACAACAGTGATAAAAACAGCATGTAACAATCCAATACTAAAACAACTAAAAAACCCTTTTTAATAAAACCAAACATACATACAAACATACCATGCAAAATTGTAGAGGCCTAGGGGGAAAGAATATCTCAGTTCCCCCATTCCTGATGGCAGAGATGGGTTTTAAGGAGCTCACGAAAGGCTAGGAGGGTGGGGGCAATTCTAATCTCTGGGGGGAGTTGGTTCCAGAGGGTCGGGGCCGCCACAGAGAAGGCTCTTCCCCTGGGTCCCGTCAAATGACATTGTTTAGTCGACGGGACCTGGAGAAGGCCAACTTCTTTGCAAGTGAGCCTAGTGAAATGATCAAATGTGATGCTTTTGGAGCAGTTTACATTGAGTTTCAATCTATTGTGTGCTTGTGTGTTGTTGCGTTTGAAGCTGAGGTATTAATTGACAGGTAGAACAGTGTGGCAGATGATTTCATGAACTACATTAAGATCTGATCGAAGGCGACGTACCTCTAAATTTTTTGAGCCCAAAATTTCAAGTCTCGTGGAATAAGGTATTCAGTTCTGAGAAGAGGAGTAGAGTACAGTATTCTTCTTGCGAAATATTTCTGGACTCTCTCAATTGTAAATGTTCATGAAGGTTTAAAGAATGACACAATCGTCTTTGTTCAGGGTGACTCTCAGTGGAAATCAAAACTCTCTATATCCCAAAACTTCAAGACTGGTTTCCCACAGCTCCTAAGTATTTATTACATGGTAGCACCATTAGACCAACCACTCTAAGGGAGACATCTTCATTCCTATGGTCTGCATCCAAGAGCCACCAGCATACCTGAAGGAAGAAATGTTACATCTGCTAAATGCTAAAATCCACATTCCTCTGCAAATTGACCTGTACAGAAGTCTCCAGAGACTTCAGTATGAACGGTATGCAGCAGGGTTTAGAAAATGGGGTCTACATAATAGGGATTATAGCCTATATGTAGTAGAAGAAATATTTCCAAAAGGATTTTTAAAAACCAAAACCAAAAAGAGAACAGCCCGTCAAACTATATAGCGGACAACCAGGCAAACAACAACAACAACAACAAGACCTTGGAGATCTTCTAGTCCAATCTCTCTGCTTAGGCAGGAAACGCTACATTACTTCAGACAACTGTTTATCCAACATCTGCTTAAAAATGTCCAGTGTTGGAACGTTCACAACTTCAGGAAGCAATATGTTCTACTGATTAATTGTTCTAACTGTCAGGAAAATTCTTAGTTCTAAGTTACTTCTCTCCTTCTTTAGTTTGTACCCATTGCTTCTTGTTCTACCCTCAGGTGCTTTGGAGAATAGCTTGACTCCCTTTTCTTTGTGGAATCCCCTGAGATATCGGAACACTGCTATCATGTCTCCCCTGTTCCTTCTTTTCATTAAACTAGACATACCCAGCTCCTGCAACCATTCTTCATATGTTTTAGTCTCCAGTCCCCTAATCATTTTTTTTGCTCTTCTCTGAACTTTTTCTAGAGTCTCAACATCCTTTTTCCATCATGGTGACCAAAACTAAATGCCGTATTCCAAGTGTGGACTTACCAAGGCATTATAAAGTGGTATTAACACTTCACGTGATCTTGATTCTATCCCTCTGTTAATGTAGGCTAGAACAGTTTTGGCTATTTTGGCAGCTGCTGCACACAGCTGGCTCATATTTAAATAGTTGTCCACTAGGGCTCCAAGATCCCTCACAGTTACTACTGTTGAGCAATGTACCACCTGTGAATATTTTTTTCTTGCCTAAATGTAGAACCTTACTTTTTTCACCATTGTATTGCATTTTATTTGATAGCACCCAATGTTCAGGTTTGTCAATATACTTCTGTATTTTGTACCTATCTTCTAGATTCCTACCAGTTTGGTGTCATCTGCAAATTTGTCCCCTCGTGCAAGTCATTGATGAAGATATTGAAGAGTACTGGGCCTAAAACAGAGCCTTGGGGTATACCAGTGCATACATCCCTCCATGTAGATGTAGGTAAAAGTTTAACTTTTTTAAAAATGCCAAAAAACCAGGAAGAAGGTTAGCCTATAACTTGAAAAAGAAGAATTTGATAAGTACATTAGAAGATGAGAAAGGATTTATACATTTTGAAAACAAGATTAAAAAATAATTGAAGAATTTAATTAAAAATTATATGATAAAGAAAACTTTCAGAGTGAAAGATAATTTGGGAAGAGCTAAATTAACAAAAGTGCATGAGAATATTTAAAATATGTTTAATGAAAAAATAACAATGATGGAGTTGATGGAGGTGGTAAAAACACAGAAAAAAATAGCAAGACCCCTGAACCAGATAGATTACCAGCAGAGATTTAAAAACTCTTACAAGACATATTAAACCTGTCCATGTTATGCGAGTGAGGCCATTTTCCACTTTCCTTTTCTCTCCACCTATAAATTTAACCTGAGAAATGTGAGAGTAAACTAAATCAGGCCAAAATTCCAACAATCAATTTCTCACCTACACTTTCAAAGAGAGATTACAAATGAAATTCAAGACTTCTAAAATGTTGCCTCACGTCAATTTCCTTGTGTGCAATAAGGGATGATTTATGCTTGAAGTATTTCTGCCGGCGTGTCCCAACCACAACAGAAGTAATGTCCACAGATTGGACATTTCAAAGATTTCTCCATGGTGTGAGTCTGCTGGTGTGTCACAAGGCTGGAATTATAACTAAAACCTTTCCCACAAAAAGGACATTTAAATGGTTTCTCTCTTGTGTGAATCATCTGGGGTACCACCAGGTTGCAATTCTGACTGAAAGCTTTCCCACAGATAGGAAATTCAATATTTTTCTCCCCCCCCCCCACAAACTTTAAATTTATACATATACCACATCAACATGTTACAAACATGTACATTTTTCCAATATATGATAAACAGATATCCTAAATTTGCACTGTTACTTTTATCTCCCATCTGTTTTATTATTATTATTTATTGGATTTGTATGCCGGCCCTCTCCTTCTATATTTCATGTTACTATCCTCCCTCTATCTCATTCGCTTCCCTCCAACTTTTCTCCCTCTCTCCCTCTTACCTTCTTCCCTACTACCTCACTCTCCTTCCTGTGTGTCTTCTGGTGTCTCACCAGGCTGGAATTAACACTAAAACGTTTCCCACAGTGAGGACATTCAAAGGGTTTCTCTCCTGTGTGAACCATCTGGTGTCTCACCAGACTGTAATTATCACCAAAACGTTTCCCACAGTCAAGACACTCAAAGGGTTTGTCTCCTGTGTGAGTCCTCTGGTGTCTCATCAGAATGGAATCATCAGTAAACCTTTTCCCACAGTCAGGACATTCAAAGGGTTTGTCTCCTGTGTGGGCCCTCTGGTGTCTCATGAGACTGGAATCATCACTAAAACTTTTCCCACAGTCAGGACATTCAAAGGGTTTCTCCCCTGTGTGAGTCCTCTGGTGTCTCATCAGACTGGAATCATCACTAAAACCTTTCCCACAGTCGAGACATTCAAAGGGTTTCTCTGTTGTGTGAGTCCTCTGGTGTCTCACTAGATTGGAATTATCACTAAAACCTTTCCCACAGTCAGGACATTCAAAGGGTTTCGCTCCTGTGTGAGTCCTCTGGTGTGTCACCAGGTAGGAACGCTGATTAAAAGTTTTCCAACAGTAAGGGCATTCAAAGGGTTTCTCTCCTGTATGAGTCCTCTGGTGTGTCACCAGGTTGGAACTCCGACTAAAACTTTTCCCACAGTCAGGACATTCAAAGGGTTTCTCTCCTGTGTGAGTCCTCCAGTGTGTCACAAGTTGGGAACTCGAACGAAAACTTTTCCCACAGTCAGGACATTCAAAGGGTTTCTCTCCTGTGTGAGTCCTGTGGTGTTGCACCAGGCTGGAACTATCACTAAAACTTTTCCCACAGTCAGGACATTCAAAGGGTTTCTCTCCTGTGTGAGTCCTCTGGTGTGTCACAAGGTGGGAATTCGAACGAAAACTTTTCCCACAGTCAGGACATTCAAAGGGTTTCTCTCCTGTGTGAGTCCTCTGGTGTTTCATGACTGAAATTGTAACTGAATTTTTTTACACAGTCTGCACATTCAAATGTTTTCTCTTTTTTGCGATTCTTGGGTTTGATTGGAATTCTCTCTTTGAAACTTTCCTCACAGAACGGATATTCAAATTGTGTTATTCCTGTGTGTGCATCCTTTAGTATGTCATGACCTCAGAATTTGTAATGAAATGTTCACACAATCTGCACAGTCATATGTTTCCTTACTCATGTGTGTCTTCTGGTGTACCACCATGTTGCCATGCTCACTAAAGATGTAACACATTGGGGTTCTTTTGTGGCTTCCCTCTTGTGTAGTTGGTTCCAAGAATCACAAGGGAAATGTTCTGACCAATTTTTGCTACACTGAGATAGTGTGCATGGCTCTTCTCCTGTCTAGCTCCTCAATGTATAAACAGCTGTGATTTGCAACCTCTTCTTTTTCCACAAAAAAGATGCACTTTTTCCAAAGCTGAGTTTATCAAAAATATGGACAATGCCTTGTGTAGTGGTACTTTCATTCAAGCCATTTTCTTCCTCACAGGGAGAGGCCTGCATTACTGTCTGCTCTACATGGCTTTATTATTGACCTTTTCCTCTCAACTGACTTCCAGATATCTCCCTTTTTTGCTGATGGAGGAAAAAACATGTAACATATCCTTGAGTTCTGCATAATCTGCTTATTCGAGCTTGAAATGTTTTTTGATGTTCTCTCTCTTGTCTAACAGCTTCTGGAAGAGGAGGAGAATTGTATGGTTTTCCAAAAGAAATGGAAAATATTTTGATTTTTCGCTTGATTTTCTTCCCTTTTCAATGTTGCTTTTTATTTCAATTGTCCCGAATGGTCTTATTGCCATCCCCTTTGTCTGTAAGATTCAAAGATAAATAGAACTTTAATTGTTTATAAAATAATTAGAGATGATGGTAAAAAAGAATAAAAGTATATATTATAGTGAAAAGTCAAACATGCTCCAATACTAATCACTTAAATTATTTATGATCCATAGAAGACTACCGAGATCCATGCTCAAATATCCATTCAAATTCAGTTGTTTAATTGGGTCAATCAAGCATTCTTAGCAATGCAAAGGACTAGCAATTGCTTCCAGGTGTGGGGATTCAGCTCCACTGATCTTAGAGGCCTAGGTCTTAGAAGAACTTGGACAATTAAAGATAAATAAGGCAATTGGTCCAGATGGCAAGTACCCTAGAGTTCCTAAAGAACTCAGACCTGTGACTGCGACCCCCCTGACTGATTTGTTTAACCAATCCCTTTTAACAGGAGATGTTCCTGATGATTGAAGAATGGCCAATGTTGTGCCTATCCACAAGAAGGGTAGTGGAGAAGAAGCTGACAACTATAGACCAGGTATCTTGACATCAGTTGTAGTTTAAATGATGGAGACTCTACTCAAAAAGAAGATTAAATTAATACTTAAGAAACAATAACTTATTGGACCCAAACTAGCATGGCTTTACTGAGGGCAAATCATGTCAGACTAATCTCATTGGTTTCTATGACTATGTCACAAAGGTGTTGGATGAAGGTGGCCCGTGGATATTGCCTACCTGGACTTCAGCAAAGCCTTTGATACTGTTCCACATAAATAGATACATTAGTGAAGAGTGAACCTAATCTCTGATAGTTCAGTGGATTTGCAGCTAGCTGAAGATGCAAATGTTTGTGAGTGACATAGGGGAAGGTTTGGTAGGGAAGTTTTGCCCATTTGCCGATGATTCTACAGCAGTGGTCCCCAACCTTTTTTCCACCAGGTGACCAGTTTCAGAAAGACAATTTTTCTATGGCCCGGTGGGGGCGGAAAGGGGGTTTAGCTTATCGTTCCATTGTCTTTCTCCCCCCCCCTTTTTAATTTTGCGGGGGAGTTGAGGTGACAGAGGGAGGAAGGGTAGGAGGGGGCGGTTTCCTGTCTCTTTCCCCTCCTGTTCACTCGGGACCGCCGTTTGCCTTTCAGCAGTTCCAGAGGACAACCCCCCCCCCGTTCCGGCTGGGATTGCAGCAAGGAATCCCAGAGCAGGGGGAGGTGCCTCCACGGACACGGTCACCTTCCTTTGCGATCGCTGCCTGCTTGGAGCGCCCACCACTGCCAGGTCTGGTAATTTTCTTGCAGCAAGGAATCCTTCCAAAAGAAAATTACCGGAGCTGGTGGTGGGGGTTTCATGGTCACACACACACCCTGGCTTCGCTCCCACCCAGGACCCCGAGAATAGGGTGGGGGAGCCTAGCAAAAAAAGAGCTGCACAATGCCAAAGCCTTTTCGTTTGAGCTGCAGGCAGAGCGAGGGCTTTGCAAGGGCTTCGCAAGGAGGAAATAGACCACTTTTGACGAGAGAAGAAAGACAGGAAAGGAAGAAAGCAAGCAAGCAAAGGTTTTCTCAGCCCGAGGCAAATGGCGGTCCCAAGTGAACGTGAGGGGAAAGAGACAGGAAACAGCTTGGCACTCGCCGGCTCCACAGCAGCTGCTGACTCCGCGGACCGGTGCAACATGCCTTGCGGCCCGGTACTGGTCCGCGGACCGGCGATTGGGGACCCCTGCTCTACAGTGTGCAATAGGGTTGATATTCCTGGAGGCATCTGTAATATGGCAAATGATTTAGCTTTAGTAAATAAGTGGCCAAAGCAATGGAAACTGCAGTTTAATGTTTCCAAATGTAAAATAGTGCACTTGGGGAAAAGGAATCCTCAATCTGAGTATTGTATTAGTAGTTCTGTTCTAGCAAAAAGTTCAGAACAGAAGGATTTAGGGGTAGTGATTTCTGAAAATCTCAAAATGGGTGAATAGTGCGGTGATGTGGTAGGGAAAGCAAGTAGAATGCTAGGCTGCATAGCTAACGATATAACAAGCAGGAAGAGGGAGATTGTGATCCTCCTTTATGGAGCGCTGGTGAGACCGCATTTGGAATACTGTGTTCAGTTTTGGAACCTCATCTACAAAAAGATATTGACAAAACTGAACAGGTCCAAAGACGGGCTAAAAAAATGGTGGAGGGTCTTAAGCATAAAACCTATCAGGAAAGACTTAATGAACTCAATCTGTATAGAAAGGGGGCACAATCTGAGGTTAGTTGGGGGAAAGATCAGAAGCAACATGAGAAAATATTTTATGAGAGTATTAGATACTTGGAAATAACTTCAAGCAGACATGGTTGGTAAATCTACAGTAACTGAATTTAAATATGCCTGGGATAAACATATATCCATCCTAAGATAAAATATAGGAAATAGTATAAGAGCAGACTAGATGGACCATGAGGTCTTTTTCTGCCGTCAGTCTTCTAGGTTTCTATTAACATCTGGCAAGGGAACAAAGAATTCTACAAGTGAACCATGGGTTAAAGCCACAAAACTTTGGATATTGTGCTTCCCCGAAGATAAGACAGGCGCCTGTCTTGTAGTGTGATACAATTTTTAATTTGTTTTAGACATAAGCAATTGGAATATAACATTTAAAAGCTGGGAACAAAATTTGTGTTACATAGTGTTATCATTCACTCCATAAAACAAACACTTGTTGGTCAGGGGGAAAGGTCTAATGACCACAGGCCTGGCGAAAAAGATGAGTATTTAAACTTTTTCGGAAGGCAAGCAGGGTGGGGGCAGTGCGAACCTCCTTCCTCCTATTTTTGTCGTCTGAGTCTACCACCTCTAATATTCAACTTTCTTCCTAATTAATCGCTAAAACGTAACTTCCAGAAATAGTCATTATCTCTTATGCCTCTTCATTTTAGGCCCTATGTCTCCCTCTCCTCAATTGGTACCTTGACTCATCATTTTTTTAGTTCTAGATCCCCTAAATTTTTAATTTCTTCTTCCCTTTCATCTCTCCCTTCCAACATTCTAACTTTTTAAATTTTTAACTCATTCTCTATATTTAAATAAATACAATTCTTGTCATCACTATTCCATCTATTGGTTAATAACATTTTAAATTGCCCATAACAAAAAATCCAACTTTAAGAATATTGATTATAAAGATCTTATATTATTCCAAAAATATCAATAATCATCTGAATTCTTTCAATATTAAAGCAGGTCCATGAGTTATACAAATCTTATATAAAACAAATGTTATAAAAAGGGGTAATAATTGTCCAAATTATATATCCTTCCAACAACTGATATATTATAGTCTAATATATTTCCCTTTTTTCTTTATTCTTTTTTTCTATTATTTTTTAATAAAATAATAAAATAATTCTTAAAAAATTATGACATTCCGTCAATCGCTCATTCTTTTAATCTTTCAAATATTTCCCTTCCAATTCTACAGTCATGATCTTTTCTTTTTTTCTTTTCTTTTTCTACCAATAACTTCCCCAACTCATTTTTTTCATTTTGAATGTATTATTTGTGTAGGAACTACACTGTAGGTATACAGTGATCCCCCGTTTATTGCGTCCCCAACCATTGCGAACAGGGTACTTCGCTATTTTTCAACCCGGAAGTCAAAATACCATCTACGCATGCGTGCCCGTGGGCACGCATGCGTAGATGGCAACCGGGAGATCAGCTGCTGGGCGGCTTCCCTGAGTCTTCCCCCTCTTGCTGGCGTCAGCGAGGAGTTTCCCCACCGCCCACGCAAACTCCTCGCTGCCGCCCGCCCTTCGCCCGCCCACGCCGTTCATTCTCGGCGCTTTCGAGCTGAGTCCGGGAGCGAATTCGCTCCCGGACTCAGCTCGAAAGCGCCGAGAACGAACGGCAAGGAACGGCTTGTCCACGCCGTTCATTCTCGCCGCTTTCGAGCTGAATCCGGGAGCGAATTCGCTCCCGGATTCAGCTCGAAAGCGGCGAGAATGAACGGCGTGGAAAAGCCGTTCCTTGCCGTTCCTTCTCGCCGCTTTCGAGCTGAATCCGGGAGCGAATTCGCTCCCGGATTCAGCTCGAAAGCGGCGAGAATGAACGGCGTGGAAAAGCCGTTCCTTGCCGTTCATTCTCGCCGCTTTCGAGCTGAATCCGGGAGCGAATTCGCTCCCGGATTCAGCTCGAAAGCAGCGAGAATGAACGGCGTGGAAAAGCCGTTCCTTGCCGTTCGTTCTCGGCGCTTTCGAGCTGAGTCCGGGAGCGAATTCGCTCCCGGATTCAGCTCGAAAGCGGCGAGAGCCAGCGCCCCCCGGACCCCCAACCTGGGTTTGGGGGGCTGCTAGGAAGCCCTCCATGCCGGCGGCAAACAGCCGCGCCGCCTCCAATCTTCGGCTCCTCGCTAGCGCTGTGGGAATAAAAACACCATCTGCACATGCGCAGATGGTGTTTTTACTTCCACAGCGCTACTTCGCGAAAACCCGCTTGTTGCGGGGGGTCCTGGAACGGAACCCTCGCAACGAGCGGGGGATCACTGTATTCTCAATCCCTTTTTGTCTCTTCTCACTATTACCCCTCATTTTTAATTGCATATTCTGATAACAATATGTTCCTGTTGCTTTTTTCTTGTCACTCTCAGTCCCAGTGTAATAATTATAAATCCTAATATTTTGCAATGAACCAGAAGGCAAGACAAGAAGCATCGGATGGAAACCAACCCAGGAGATAACCAGCCTACAAGTACGGAGAATTTTCCCGACACTGAGAACAATTAACCGATTGCCAGAAATGATATTGAGTCTCCTGCTTGTGCAGGGGTCGGAATAGAAGACGCCCAAGGTCCCTCCCAACTCTCTCACAACCCCCAGTGATGGAGCACCCACAACCTCTGGAGGGAAGCCATTCCCAGAGAATCAACCTTAACTTGAGACTCTTTCAATCTTCCCACCAGCAGAAAATTGCAGCCACCAGTTTCACAGCGTACAGCACCAGTGGGATTAAATTTAGGCAGGGGAGGAACCTGCAGCACCAGCAGCTGATGCGCTTCAGCCCGGTTGCTTCTCTGCTTCCAGGCCGTGGAGGGAACCAAACAGCCCGATTTGCTCCCGGACTCTTCCCCCACCTGCCCTCAACTCACCTTCCAGCTGATGCTTCGATCCTCGGAAGAGCACAAAAGCAGCTCTGCATCCCACCTCCCTCCCCTGAGTCTTCCGGAAGAGGAAGTTCTCTATTTCTCTCTGATGTTTTCTAGCAATTCCGTACTCGATGGTTTTAACTCCTCTATCAGGCATGTTTCAGGCAAAGATATTGCGTATATGACTGCCATCTCCTGATAGCGGGAGAAAAACACTCTTGTCCCGTCTCTAAGGCGTTTGCAAGATGTTTTCACTGTATAAATGCAAGTGAGCCTAGTGAAATAGTCAAATGTGATGCTACTTGCCTTATCAAGATTAGATATGTGCTGAGCCCTACATTAATTTGATTTTAATGACTTTTCATTTATAACAAACCAACGTACAAAACGCAAAATGTACACATCTAAAAGACCAACATACAAGTGGGGGGGATGGGAAAATATTTTCCCCTAAATTTATTTTTCCAAGGAAATATTTTTATTTATCAAAACATGTACATGATAACAGGTATAAACATAAAGAAAATCAAAATAGGTATAGGTAAATTTGGACAATAGGATAGGAACGGTTGGCACAGTGGTGCACTTATTCACCCCCCTTACAGACCACTTGGGAAATGGGTGAGGTTGATTGTAGTCTGAGGTTAAAGTTGTGGGGGTTTCGGGAACAAACCGCAGAGTCAGGTAGTGCGTTCCCGGCATTGAGCATTGATCATTCTGCTGCTGAAGTTGTATTTTCTGCAGTCAGGTTTGGAGCCATTTACATTGAGTTTCAATCTATTGTGCGGTTGTGTGTTGTTGCGTCAGAAGCTGAGGTATTAATTGACAGGTAGAAGAGTGTGGCCGATGATTTTATGGACCACATTAAGATCAGATCGAAGGCGACGCACCACTAAATTTTTTGGGTGCAAAATTTCAAGTCTGGTGGAATAAGGTATTTTTTCTTAATTATAATTTTTATTGGGTTTTTTTAATAATTTTACAGAAAACAAAAACATAAAACATAAAAGTGTACCATCACCAAACAAAAAAATAAAAATTCCCTTCACCAGGGAAGATTCAATTTTGTGTCCTCCATTTGCTTCATCTCTGGAATAAGGTATTGAGTTCTGAGAAGAGGAGTATTCTTCTTGCGAAATATTTCTGGACTCTCTCAACTGTAAATGTTCATGAAGGTTTATAGAATGACACAATCGTCTTTGTTCAGGGTGACTCTCAGTGGAAATCAAAACTCTCTATATCCCAAAACTTCAAGACTGATTTCCCACAGCTCCTAAGTATTTATTACATGGTAGCACCATTAGACCAAACACTCTAAGGGAGACATCTTCATTCCTATGGTCTGCATCCAAGAGCCACCAGCATACCTGAAGGAAGAAATGTTACATCTGCTAAATGCTAAAATCCTTCTTCCTCTGTAAATTGACCTGTAAAGTCTCCAGAGACTTCAGTATGAACAGTATGCAGCAGGGTTTAGAAAATGGGGCCTACAAAAGAGGGAGTGATAGCCTATATGTAGTAGAAGAAATATTTCCAAAAGGATTTTTAAAAAACAAAAACAAAATGAGAATATCCCATCAAACTATATAGCGGACAACCAGGCAAACAACAACAACAACAACAACAACAACAACAACAACAACAACAACACAGTTGGAAGGGACAATAACAATGATGGAATTGATGGAGGTGGTAAAAACACACAAAAAATAGCAAGAGCCCTGAATCAGATAGATTACCCGCAGAGATATAAAAACTCTTACAAGACATATTAAACCTGTCAATGTTATGCAAGTGAGGCCATTTTCCACTTTCCTTTTCTCTCCACCTATAAATTTAATCCTGAGAAATGTGAGAATAAACTAAATCAGGCCAAAATTCCAATAATCAATTTCTCACCTACACTTTCAAAGAGAGATCGCAAATGAAATTCAAGACATCTCTAAACTCTTGAAATGTTGCCTCCTGTGAATTTCCTTGTGTGCAATAAGGGATGATTTATGCTTGAAGTAATGTCCTCAGATTGGACATTTCAAAGATTTTTCCATGGTGTGAGTCTGCTAGTATCTCACAAGGCTTGAATTATAACTAAAACCTTTCCCACAAAGAGGACATCCCAATGGTTTCTCTCCTGTGTGAATCCTCTGGGGTACCACCAGGTTGCTATTGTGACTGAAAGCTTTCCCACAGATAGGAAATTCAACATTTTTCTTTTTTTCCCCACAAACTTTGAATTTATACATATACCACATCAACATGTTACAAACTTATATATTTTTCCAATATATGATAAACAAATATCCTAAATTTACAATGTCACTTAATTTTTAAAAAAAAATATTTTTATTAATTTTCAAAGACAAACATTACAAACATAACATATGACATAAAAAGGTAGAAGTCTTTGTTGTACAGAAAAAAAGAACTTATTGTTGTTTGAATCAATCCAGAGAATATTTTAAAATGTCTATTACAACTCTCTATGTAAAAATACATCTAGTGAAATATTGAAAAATATAAGATTTAATTATAAGTTAAATCAAAACGAATAAAGTATCTATTACAACTCGCTATGTGAAAACACATCTAGTCATATATTAAAGAATATAAAGAAACCCTTTCAGTGCCTCTGCAAACACTCCGTTCTCCTAGCTTTGTTAATGCAAACTCTTTCCATCTCCAAGCCGCCCCTCCCTTTTCTTTCTTCAAAAAAGAAAAAAAAAGAAACCCCTTCATCCCAGCAGCAGCGGTTTGTGTTCGTAAGGTGAAAATAGTTCGGAAGAAGAGGCAAAAAAATCTTAAACACCGGGTTCATATCTCGAAAAGTTCGTTAGAAGAGGCGTTCGTAAGACGAGGTACCAATGAATACTGAAACGTGCCTAGTCCTTTCTCTTCATCAAACCCTTTGTCTTCGTGGAATATTAATCCTCCATCTTATGTAATATTTCCTGCAGCTGCTGGAAATGCAGTCACTGTGTAGATTCCACACAAGAAGTAATGAAACCAATAATTTTAAATTTAAATAACTCTCTTTGATTGCTAAAATAGAGTTCAATTCAATACCGTTCTTATCCCCTCGGTTCCGATGTATTTAATAAAACCTTCCAGGTTCAATCTGACGCTCTATTTAAAGTCTCTATGATTATGTGAGCGGAAGCTGTTCCGGCTTATTAAAGTCCACTCACACTGGCAAATTACTTTAACTTTCTTCTTGGCCTTAAATAAATTTGTAAATTTCTGTATCAATTTTATTTGTAGGAGTATTAATCACTTTACCTTCTTTTTTCTCTGTTGATCCAAGCACTCTGTTAGACTTCTCTGGTTTTTTTCCTTGTTCTTCCTCTCTTCTGGAGGGGCCGCTATGGCCAGGCGATGGCCATTGCCAGGGCCCGGATCTTTCCTCCTGGCACTGCGGGGCAATCCTACACCTTGGGGGTAGCAGCGAATACTCCCATGATGTTCAGAGACCCCCTATTCCGGTTCTGATTGGATCGCTAGATATGGGACCGCCAGGGCGAAAACGGAGGTCTGGGGACGGAGCTCCATCGCCAGCCTCCCGACACAGCTCAGTGGCCACCGGAAGTCCTGCGATGTTACTTTTATCTCCCATCTATTTTCCTTCTATATTTCATGTTACTAGCCTCCCTCTATCTCATTCGCTTCCCTCCACCTTTTATCACTCTCTCCCTCTTACCTTCTTCCCGCCGACCTCGCTGTTCTTCCTGCGTGAGTCTTTTGGTGTTTCACCAGGTGGGAACTCTGACTAAAACTTTTCAAACAGTCAGGACATTCAAAGGGTTTCTCTCCTGAGTGAGTCCTCTGGTGTGTCACCAGGCTGGAATTATCACTAAATCTTTTCCCACAGTCAGGACATTCAAAGGGTTTCTCTCCTGTGTGAGTCCTCTGGTGTACCACCAGGAGGGAACTATGACTAAAACTTTTCCCACAGTCAGGACATTCAAAGGGTTTCTCTCCTGTGTGAATCCTCTGGTGTCTCACCAGGTGGAAACTCTGACTAAAACCTTTCCCACAGTCAGGACATTCAAAGGGTTTCTCTCCTGAGTGAGTCCTCTGGTGTGTCACCAGGTGGGAACTATGACTAAAACTTTTCCCACAGTCAGGACATTCAAAGGGTTTCTCTCCTGAGTGAGTCCTCTGGTGTGTCACCAGGCTGGAATTATCACTAAATCTTTTCCCACAGTCAGGGCATTCAAAGGGTTTCTCTCCTGAGTGAGTCCTCTGGTGTGTCACCAGGTGGGAACTGTGACTAAAACTTTTCCCACAGTCAGGGCATTCAAAGGGTTTCTCTCGTGAGTGAGTCCTCTGGTGTGTCACTAGGTGGGAACTATGACTAAAACTTTTCCCACAGTCAGGACATTCAAAGGGTTTCTCCCCTGAGCAAGTCCTCTGGTGTTTCATAACTGAAAGTGTGACTGATTTTTTTTACACAGTCTGCACAAAGGATAATCAAATTGTGTTATTCCTGTGTCTGCATCCTTTAGTGTGTCATGACCTGAGAATTTCTAATGAAATGTTCACACAATCTGCACAGTCATATGTTTCCTCACTCATGTGTGTCCTCTGGTGTACCACCATGTTGCCATGCTCACTAAAGACTTAACACATCATGGGTTCTTTTGTGGCTTCTCTCTTGTGTAGTTGGTTCTAAGAATCACACGGGAACTATTCTGACAAATTTTTGCTACACTGAGATAGTGTGCATGCCTATTCTCCTGTCTAGCTCCTCAATGTATAAAGAGCTGTGATTTGCAATCTCTTGTTTTTCCACAAAAAAGCTGCAATTTTTCCAAAGCTGAGTTTATCAAAAATATGGACAATGCCTTGTTTAGTGGTACTTTCATTCAAGCCATTTTCTTCCTCACAGGGAGAGGCCTGCATTACTGTCTGCTCTACATGGCTTTATTATTGACCTTTTCCTCTCAACTGACTTCCAGATATCTCCCTTTTTTGCTGATGGAGGAAAAAACATGTAACATATCCTTGAGTTCTGCATAATCTGCTTATTTGAGCTTGAAATGTGAAAACTGAGGTCTAGGGACGGAGCTCCGTCGGCAGCCTCCCGACACGGCTCGGCGGCCACCGGAAGTCCTGCAATGTTACTTTTATCTCCCATCTGTTTTCCTTCTATATTTCATGTTACTAGCCTCCCTCTATCTCTTTCGCTTCCCTCCACCTTTTCTCCCACTCTCCCTCTTACCTTCTTCCCTCCTACCTCGCTCTCCTTCATGTGTGAGTCTTCTGGTGTTTCACCAGGTGGGACCTCTGACTAAACCTTTTCCCACAGTCAGGACATTCAAAGGGTTTCTCTCCTGAGCGAGTCCTCTGGTGTGTCACCAGGTGGGAACTCCGACTAAAACTTTTCCCACAGTCAGGACATTCAAAGGGTTTCTCTCCTGTGTGAGTCCTCTGGTGTTGCACCAGGCTGGAATTATCATTAAAACCTTTCCCACACTCAGGACATTCAAAGGGTTTCTCTCCTTTGTGAGTCCTCTGGTGTCTCACCAGGCTGGAATTTTGACTAAAACCTTTCCCACACTCGGGACATTCAAGGGGTTTCTCTCCCGTGTGAGTCCTCTGGTGTTGCACCAGGTGGGAACTCTGACTAAAACTTTTCCCACAGTCAGGGCATTCAAAGGGTTTCTCTCCTGAGTGAGTCCTCTGGTGTGTCACCAGGTGGGAACTATGACTAAAACTTTTCCCACAGTCAGGACATTCAAACAGTTTGTCTCTTGTGTGAGTCCTCTGGTGATGCACCAGGCTGGAATTATCACTAAATCTTTTCCCACAGTCAGGGCATTCAAAGGGTTTCTCTCCTGAGTGAGTCCTCTGGTGTTTCATAACTGAAATTGTGACTGAATTTTTTTTGCACAGTCTGCACATTCAAAGGTTATTCAAATTGTGTTATTCCTGTGTGTGCATCCCTTAGTGCAGGGGTAGGGAACGTTGGCTCTTCTGTGACTTGTGGACTTCAACTCCCAGAATTCCTGAGCTAGCATGATTGGCTCAGGAATTCTGGGAGTTGAAGTCCACAAGTCACAGAAGAGCCAACGTTCCCTACCCCTGCCTTAGTGTGTCATGACCTGAGAATTTCTAATGAAATGTTCACACAATCTGCACAGTCATATGTTTTCTTACTCATGTGTGTCTTCTGGTGTACCACCATGTTGCCATGCTCACTAAAGATGTAACACATTGGGGTTATTTTGTGGCTTCTCCCTTGCGTAGCTGGTTCCAAGAATCACAAGGGAAATGTTCTGACCAATTTTTGCTACACTGAGATAGTGTGCATGGCTCTTCTCCTGTCTAGCTCCTCAATGTATAAACAGCTGTGATTTGCAACCTCTTCTTTTTCCACAAAAAAGATGCAATTTTTCCAAAACTGAGTTCATCAAAAATATGGACAATGCCTTGTTTAGTGGTACTTTCATTCAAGCCATGTTCTTCCTCACAGGGAGAGGCCTGCATTACTGTCTGCTCTACATGGCTTTATTATTGACCTTTTCCTCTCAACTGACTTCCAGATATTTCCCTTTTTTGCTGATTGACTTTTCATGTAACCTATCTTTGAGTTCTGCATAATCTGCTTATTCGAGCTTGAAACCTCTCTTGATTTTCTCTCTCTTGTCTAACAGCTGCTGGAGGAGGAGAATTGTATGGTTTTCCAAAAGAAATGGGAAATATTTTGATTTTTTCCTTCATTTTCTTCTCTTTTCAATGTTGCTTTTTATTTCAATTGACCGAGTGGGTCTTATTGCCATCCCCTTTGTCTATAAGATTCAAAGAAAAATAGAACTTTAATTGTTTATAAAATAATTAGAGATGATTATAAAAACGAATAAAAGTATATATTATAGTGAAAAGTCAAACATGCCCCAATACTAATCAGTTAAATTATTTATGATTCAGAGAAGACTACTGAGATCCATGTTCAAATATCCATTCAAGTTCAGTTGTTTAATTGGGTCAATCAAGCATTCTTAGCAATGCAAAGGCCTAGCAATTGCTTCCAGCTGTGAGGATTCAGCTCCACTGATCTTAGAGGCCTAGGTCTTAGAAGAACTTGGACAATTAAAGATAAATAAGGCAATGGGTCCAGATGGCAACCACCCCAGAGTTCCTAAACAACTCAGACCTGTGACTGCTACCCCCCCCTGACTGATTTGTTTAACCAATCCCTTTTAACGGGAGACGTTCCTGATGAATGAAGAATGGCCAATGTTGTGTCTATCCACAAGAAGGGTAGTGGAGAAGAAGCTGACAACTACAGACCAGTTATCTTGACATCAGTTGTAGTTAAAACGATGGAGACTTTACTCAAAAAGAGGATAAATTAATACCTAAAAAACAATAACTTATTGGACCCTAACCAGCATGGCTTTACTGAGGGCAAATCATGTCAGACTAATCTCATTGATTTCTTTGACTATGTCACAAAGGTGTTGGATGAAGGTGGCCCATGGATATTGCCTACCTGGACTTCAGCAAAGCCTTTGATACGGTTCCACATAAATAGATACATTAGTGAAGAGTGAACTTAATCTCTGATAGTTCAGTGCATTTGCAGCTGGCTGAAGCTGCAAATGTTTGTGAGTGACATAGGGGAAGGTTTGGTAGGGAAGTTTTGCCCATTTGCCGATGACTCTACAGTGTGCAATAGGGTTGATATTCCTGTAATATGGCAAATGATTTAGCTTTAGTAAATAAGTGGTCAAAGCAATGGAAACTGCAGTTTAATGTTTCCAAATGTAAAATAATGCACTTGGGGGAAAGGAATCCTCAATCTGAGTATTGTATTGGCAATTCTGTGCTAGCAAAAAGTTCAGAAGAGAAAGATTTAGGGGTAGTGATTTCTGACAGTCTCAAAATGGTTGAACAGTGCGGTCATGTGGTAGGGAAAACAAGTAGAATGGTTGGCTGCATAACTAGAGATATAACAAGCAGGAAGAGGGAGATTGTGATCCCACTTTATGTTGTACCTACTCTTGATCAGTTGGAAGATGATGAAGATATTGAGGATTCAGATTCAGATAGTGTTTATGAAGTAGTGCGGGGCCCGGGGTTACAGGTAGTAGAACAGGTGGGAGGCTAGCCACAGGATGGGGCTATGAGTTCAGGATCTAGCGAGGGAGAATCAGACGCACGCTGGGTTAATCCTAAATTCAGAAGGATTCAGAAACGTAGAGAACAAAGGTCTGGAGGAAGATATTAAGGAGAGGAATGGGTTAAATATTGTAGTGAGTTATTTGGCACGTCAGGGGGCTAGTGGAGAAGAAGGGTGGAGTTTCAACGTTGCTGAAAATAAATATGGAGGTGTTTTTCGCCATGCTAAAGTAAGCCAAGTATTTTGTATTGTATTTAGTCAGTGCTGCTGTCTTTTTTAAAGCTATGTAGTTAGGAAATAAATCTTGTCTCAGTGAAGCAGGAAAAAGAATGTGAGAAATGCAGCTAAGAGAGACATAACGGACCGAGTGATGTTTGGAATGTTTGAAAATACAGGAGAGCAGAGAAATAAACGGAGTTGCTTTATTCATGAAATGATGCATTTAATGAGAGTTATTTGTAATTACTAAACTTCTACCAGAAACCAGAACACTTTATAGAGCGCTGGTGAGACCGCATTTGGAATACTGTGTTCAGTTTTGGAACCTCATCTACAAAAAGATACTGACAAAACTGAACAGGTCCAAAGACGGGCTGCAAAAATGGTGGAGGGTCTTAAGCATAAAACCTATCAGGAAAGACTTAATGAACTCAATCTGTATAGAGAGGGGGCACAATCTGAAATTAGTTGGGGGAAAGATCAGAAGCAACATGAGAAAATATTTTATGAAAAAGTAGTAGATGCTTGGAAATAACTTCAAGCAGACATGGTTGGTAAATCCACAGCAACTGAATTTAAACATGCCTGGGATAAACATCCATCCATCCTGTTCTGTCTGGGTGCCCCCAGACTTCAACACCAACTGGACAAAACAGCCAGACACGCTGGTAAAAGCAAAGGCACTTTATAGTTTGAAAAATAAACACAGAGAAAAACCTGTTCTTCCCAACAGACAGGCTATGAGGCTTCACAGCAGAGTCCTGACAGCGAGACAATACAGCAGACTTCTTGCTGGCACACACACCACTGTAGAGAATAAGACCCACGCCTTTCCCCCCAAGGTTTCAGCCTTCAAGGCCACAAGCCAGAATCCGAGACGCCAAAGATCACAGCCAGGTCCCAGGACTCCCAAAGATAATACAGTGGTCCCCCGATTATTGCGAGGGTTCCGTTCCAGGACCCCTCGCAATGATCGGTTTTTCGCGAAGTAGCGCTGCGGAAGTAAAAACACCATCTGTGCATGCGCAGATGGTGTTTTTACTATCGCCGCAGCAGCGAGGAGCCGAAGATTGGGGTTTCCCCGCCGCCCACGCAAACTCCTCGCTGCTGCCGCGCCCGCCGCTTGTCCGCCGCCTGCCTGCCCGCGTGCCCCCAGCTCGCCCGCCCTTCGCCCGCCCACGCCGTTCGCTCGCGCCGCTTCCCAGCTGGGAAGCAGCGCTGGGGGTCTTACCGGCCGCCCACTCCTCGCTGCTGCCGCGCCCGCCGCTTGTCCACCGCCTGCCTGCCCACGCGCCGGCCCTTCGCCCGCCCACGCCGTTCGCTCGCGCCGCTTCCCAACTGAGTCCCGAAGTCAAAGGCGAACTTCCGCGTTTGGCTTCGGGACTCAGTTGGGAAGCCGCGCGGCTGTTTTAAAACGTCGCCGCCGGCATGTCCCGAAGCCAAACGAACCCGGGTGGCCGGGCGAGCAGCGAGCGAACGGCGGGTGGCCGGGCGAAGGGCGGGCGAGCGGCGAAGGGCGGGCGAGCAGCGAGCGAACGGCGGGTGGCCGGGCGAATGGCGGGCGAGCGGCGAAGGGCGGGCGAGCAGCGAGCGAAGGGCGGGTGGCCGGGCCAAGGGCGGGCAAGCGGCGAACGGCAGGCGAGCAGCGAGCGAACGGCGGGTGGCCGGGCGAAGGGCGGGGAAGCGGCGAACGGCGGGCGAGCAGCGAGCGAACGGTGGGTGGCCGGGAGAAGGGCGGGCAAGCGGCGAACGGCGGGCGAGCAGCGAGCGAACGGCGGGTGGCCGGGCGAAGGGCGAATGGCGGGCGAGCCGGGCGAACGGCGGTGCGAACGGCGGGCGAGCGGGTGCTGGGGGGGCTTCTCGCCCTCCCGCCAGCAAGAGGGGGAAGACCCAGGGAAGCCGCCCAGCAGCTGATCTGCCCAGCGCCATCTACGCATGCGTGGCCATAGAAAAAAGGGCGCGCATGCGCAGATGGTGTTTGTACTTCCGGGTTGAAAAATCGCCATATAGCCGTTTCGCAATGATCGGGATCGCAATACCCGGGGGATCACTGTACTCCACAATACAGGAAGGGTGGGTCTGCCTTTTCAGCCTTTCTGGGGAGAAGCACACCCAAACCCATCTGTTGCCTATTTAGGGCTGGAAATACCTGGCTAATTGTCCCCTTCGTTGTGCTGCTCTTCTCTGCCTGAGATCGATTATGGCTTGTGCATTTTCATCTAAGGACTCCAGGCTGCTTGCTGGGGAGAGCTCCACCCCGGGGGACTCTGGCTGTTCTCCCTCTCCCTCGGCCTGATATTCCTCCTCCCCGTCTGCCTGAGCCTCCTCCTCCTGTTCCTCATCCTCCCACTTTGAGCATGGAGCCGGCAGAGGTTCAGCCGTTCCCTGAGGAGCCTCAGACGGAATCACAACACATCCTAAGATAAAATACAGGAAATAATATAAGAGCAGACTAGATGGAGCAGGAGGTCTTTTTCTGCCATCAATCTTCTAGGTTTCTATGTTGCTGTAATTATCATCAAATGTATTTTGAATTGCTGGGGATATATAATTGGAGATATTGTGCATTCCCGAATATAAGACAGGCGCCCGTCTCGTGGTGTGATGCAATTTGGGGGTTCCAGGGCAGGCGGGGTGGACAGAGGGCTCAAGGGTGGAGCTGGGTGTGAGACGGGTGTTTTACCTGTACAGTGGAACCCCGACATAAGAGCTGCTCTACTTAAGAGCAACTCGAGATAAGAGCTGGGAGGGGAGAGATATTTTTGTTCTACTTACAAGCCCAAATTCGAGATACAAGCGCCAAGGAGCTGTCTCCTGAAGCCAAACGCTAACTTCCGTGTTCGGCTTCAGGAGACAGCTGCGAAGCGGCGCGCGTGTTTTAAAAGGTTGCAGCCGGCCTGGGGGGCTTGGGGGGGTGCTTGCAGCTTTCTTTCTTGCTCTTTTTCTTTCTCTCTTTTACCTTCCCTTCTATTTCTTCTTTTCTTTCTCCTTCCCACCTTCTTCCCTCCCTCCCTTCACTCATTCCTCTCTTACTCTCCCCTTTCATAAGTTTCCTTGCTTCCTTCCTCTGTTCCTGTCCCTTCCCCCTTTCTTTCTTTCTTTCTTTCTTTCTTTCTTTCTTTCTTTCTTTCTTGCTCTTTTTCTTTCTCTCTTTTACCTTCCATTCCTCTATTTCTTCTTTTCTTTCTCCTTCCCACCTTCTTCCCTCCCTCCCTTCACTCATTCCTCTCTTACTCTCCCCTTTCATAAGTTTCCTTGCTTCCTTCCTCTGTTCCTGTCCCTTCCCCCTTTCTTTCTTTCTTTCTTTCTTTCTTTCTTTCTTGCTCTTTTTCTTTCTCTCTTTTACCTTCCCTTCCTCTATTTCTTCTTTTCTTTCTCCTTCCCACCTTCTTCCCTCCCTTCACTCATTCCTCTCTTACTCTCCCCTTTCATAAGTTTCCTTGCTTCCTTCCTCTGTTCCTGTCCCTTCCCTCTTTCCTTCCTTCCCACCCTCCGTCCATTCATTCACCCATTCCTCTCTTGATCGCTTAAAGCCGGTCCCTGGTGCAAAAAGGGTTGGGGACCTCTGTCCTACAGGATTGGGTGACAGAGAAGTTGAACATATGTAAATTTAAAAGTTTAAGAAAGTTTACAAGTTAAGTGAAAGAAACTTCATTATTCATTTATATGTACATGTACATTTCTTCATTAAAAACATGTCTTTCTGCATAATTTAGACTAACTTTGTGAGTTTTTTGAGGGCTGGAACCAATTAAAATTATTTACATTAATTCCTATGGGGAAAAGTCGTTCGAGATAAGAGCTGCTCGACTTAAGAGCCCAGGTCCGGAACGAATTAAACTCGTATCTCGAGGTACCACTGTACTGGACTTTAGCAGCTCTGTGTGTCTCTCAGCTGGTCCCTTTACAGGGAAAAAACCTTATATGATACATAAACTCTTCTCAATGTGAGAAGTTGTTAATGGCTTCCCCTCGCAACCAGTTTTTCTGTATTTTCAAGCTTTTTTCCTCTAAAGAGACCAGCCGACAGCCACACAGAGCTGGCAAACTCCAGTACCAGTATGATGCCCGTCTCGCGATGGGACACAATTTAGAGGTGGCAGGTTCGGCAGGTCAGAGCAGAACAGGGTGGGGGCAGGTCACCCATCCTACATGGGACATGGAGTTCCGTCGCATGCCTGATGTTGTATCCACTGACCCCCGTCCGGCGGTAGGAGAAAGAAACTCTTGAGCGCTGCCTGAGGAAGAGCTGACAGACAAACTCCCAGCAGAGCTCAGTGGCAGAAGCAGCCGGCTATGCACTTCCTGGTTCACCTCTCTGGCGCGTGTCCCCCCCTCTCTTGACTAAATGCAATAAATCTTTCCCCTTTCACTCCAAGAGTCTCATGAACACTCATTTCTGGCCGGATTTTGAAGGGAGAAAGATCTCCTGTGTGTGGGAAGCAGGTTTGGAAAAGACAAGGAAGTGCAGCTCAGCGCAGCTAGAAGTTTGGCTGTCAGCTCGGTGTATTTCCCCTCCCGCTTTGCTTGTGTCTTGGGAGGATTTCTTGAAAACGTTACAAGATCATTATGCCCCTGCCCCTTCGAGGTGTGCTCGTCGCTACACTTTTTATCAGCGAAATCAAGCCGAAGGGGAGTCTATTAATGACTTTCTGGCTGCTCTCCGTAGAGCGGCATTATATTGTGAGTTTGGGGACCTTAATGACTACCTTTTGGATAGACTAGTTTTCGGAGTCAGAGACGGTCACCTCAAGCGGCGCCTCCTGGCAATCCGGGATTTAACCTTTCAAGCTGCGGTGGCGGAGGCTCGTGCTTTCGAGTTATCTACACAATCTTTGGCTTCTATGGACAGCTCAGTTAATGTCACGCAAAAGGCAGCCACTGTTTCGGAAAAACCCAAGCTGGCCCTGGAGGAGGTGGGCGATTTAGGGGGCGAAGAAGATGAAGAGGTCTGCAGATTGGCTACTAATCGGGCTAGGGAAGCACCGACGGGACGTCCTCGTCCTCCTTTGTCGCCATGCCGTGGCTGTGGGGGGGGTCATTATCGTTCTAATTGCCCGTCCCGAGATGTGGCATGTTGGCGATGTGGTGCCAAAGGTCACATCGCCAGAGTTTGCCATTCTCGTAGATCCCCGGCTGCCCCGTTCCGGGAGCAGCGTGAGTTTTCTGGCTTCAATTCTCGTGGACAAAGAAGATTTCCCCCCGCTAGAAGAGATGACTGCAATGCGGTGTACAGCTGCCCTCGTCCGGTTTCTTCTTATGTCAGGAGGACCGCCGGCTCGGCTGAGAAAATTTCTGTGGTGGTTCAATTGGGGGGTTCTCGTTGTAACATGCAGGTAGACACCGGTTCTGCTCATTCCTTAATTTCTTGGGCCACCCTCAAGCGTTGTTTCCCTGCATGGAGGAAGAGTCGCCTGCTGCCCTGCGCTTTGAGCCTGAGGGATTACCAAGGAGCTGCAATCCCTATCATCGGAGAAGGCCGTTTTGCAGTCCGCTTTAAGACTTTCGCCGGTAGACTGCCTCTCGTCGTGGTGGATGGACCCTTTGCTAGCCTGCTCGGACTGGACTGGTTCTCTTCTCTGGGACTCTCTTTGGAGGGGGTTAATGCAATTGTGGGGGAGTCGGGATTTGAACAGCTGGCACGGGAGTTCCCTGCCGTTTTTGACAGTAATTTGGGTCGTTATACTGGCACCCCCATCTCGTTCAATTTAGATCCTAAAGTCCCAGCAGTTCGCTTAAAGGCCCGCCGTGTCCCTATTCCCCTCCGTCCTAAGGTAGATGCAGAGTTGGACAGATTAATTGCCCAGGGGGTTTTAGAGCCGGTAGATCAGGCTGCGTGGGAGACCCCTGTGGTGATTGCTTTCAAGGGGGATGGGGGAATCAGATTGTGTGGGGATTATAAGTGCTCTGTGAATCGTGCATTGGCCCACCATTCATACCCCTTGCCAGTGGTGCAACAGCTGCTACACACTCTGGGGGAGGGTCGGGTGTTTGCCAAGCTCGACCTATCCCAAGCTTACCAGCAGCTCCCGGTGGACTCTTTGACAGCCGAGGCCCAGGCGATCATCACCCATAGGGGGGTATTTAAATGCCACAGGCTGCAGTTCGGGGTTTCCATCGCCCCAGGCATTTTCCAAGGTTTGATGGAGCGCCTGTTATATGGACTGGAAGGAACTGTGCCGTATTTCGACGATGTTCTGGTGTCGGGGAGTTCCACAGACGAATTAATGGCACGAGTAAGGAAGGTTTTGGCTAAATTCAGGGAGGCTGGGCTTAAACTGAAGGCTAAGAAATGTGTGTTTGGTGTGCCCCAGGTCGAGTTTCTAGGTTTCACGGTGGATGGACAGGGAATACACCCGACCCCTGAAAAGATTCGTGCCATCAGGGATGCCCCCAGGCCACAATCCAAGGGGGAGCTCCAGGCGTTCCTGGGTTTACTAAATTTTTATGCGGTCTTCATCCCGCAGAAGGCATCGGTGGCTGAGCCTTTACACAGACTTCTCGACAAGCAGTCCCCTTGGCATTGGGGAAAGAGGGAGGAAGCCGCGTTCTTGGGGGTTAAGGAGTTACTCACTTCTAATAACATCCTGGCTCAATACTCACCTGGGTTGCCCCTGGTACTCACCTGCGACGCTTCTCAATATGGGGTGGGCGCAGTCTTAAGCCACAGACTGCCAAATGGTACAGAGGCTCCCCTGGCTTTCTTCTCCCGCACGCTGGTTAAAGCGGAACGTAATTACGGCCACATCGACAAGGAGGCGCTGGCTCTGATTGCTGGAGTCCGAAGGTTCCACGAGTACCTGTATGGCCGTCACTTCGAACTGGTGACAGACCACCAGCCATTATTGGGATTATTGTCTGGGTCCCGTCAAAGCCCTGTAGTAATATCCCCCAGGATGTCACGATGGATCGTTTTCCTTGCAAACTATAATTACACTTTATTATACAAACCTGGGCGCCATATATCTCATGCAGATGCCCTTAGCAGATGCCCCCTGGCCGAAGTTTTAGTGGATCCCGCACCTGCATGTTCAGTCTTTGCGTTGTCAGAAGGAGGTCTTATTTTATCTGCAGCCGAGGTAGCTTGGGAAACCGGGCGGGATTTCATCTTGTCCCAAGTAAGGCAATGGGTGTTAAGGGGGTGGCCTGTCTCAGCCCCTGCCAAGGAGTATGTGCCTTTCTTCAGGTGTCGAAACGAGTTCTCCGTGGAAAGAGGAATTCTGCTGAGAGGTTGCAGGGTGGTAATTCCGAGTAGGCAGCGCAGCCAGGTATTAGCTCTCTTGCATGATGGCCATCCAGGCATTGTGCGCATGAAAAGCCTGGCGAGGGATTACGTGTGGTGGCCGGGGCTGGATAAGGGGGTAGAGCAAAGAGTGGCAGAGTGTAGGACATGCCAAGAGCACCGGCCTTTCCCTCCCCGGGGGGAGCCATTGGCATGGGAGCCGCCTGCGGGCCCCTGGGCCCGGATACATATTGATTTGGCCAGCCCCTTCATGGGGCAATCCTTCCTGGTAATTGTGGACGCACACTCTAAGTGGGTGGAGGTGGTGCACCTAAAATCCACACAGTCACAAACGGTTATAGAGGCATTGATGACAGTATTTGCCACACAGGGTTTCCCAGACCTCCTGGTTTCGGACAACGGCCCGCAATTCACATCGGTACTGTTCGAGTCGTTCTTGGCATCGGTGGGCATCCGCCATGCGCTGACCTCGCCTTGGCATCCGGCCAGTAATGGCCAGGCGGAACGGGCCGTTAGGTCAGTCAAGGAGTCTTTGAAGAAGATGACTGGGGGTTCATGGCAGAAAAGGTTGGCGGATTTGTTATTAGCACAGCACACTACTCCCTGTGTGGCCACTGGCAAGACCCCTGCAGAACTATTAATGGGTCGCAAACTTCGAATAGTTTTAGATAGGCTTCATCCGTGGTATTCACAGTCGGTGCCTTGGCCAGAAACCCCGGTCAGGAAGGTGAAAGTGGGAGACAGGGTGTTTGCGCGCTCATATTCAGGAGAGCAGAATTGGGCAGAAGGAAAAGTAAGCAGGGAGCTGGGTCCCAGGTCATTTGAGGTCATGTTAAGGGATGGCCGAGTGTGGAGGAGACATTTGGACCAGATTCGGTTAGACAAGGGAATGAATACTGACGAGGAAAGGGGTCAAGGCCACCCCGGGAATGTTATGGAGGAAACCCTAAACCGGGGCGGAAACAATGTGGGAACTGACAGCTCGGAAGAAGCCTCGCCGTTTGTAAGCGAGGGAAGCAGAGAGGCGAGTCCGGAGTCCAGGGAGGAACAAGAAATAGAGCCACGGAGATCGGGACGTCTGTGTAAGAGACCGGAATATTTGAAAGATTACGTATGTGCTAACGAAAGGGATAGGAGTGTTATATCTGCTCAGTTACAGCCGCAGATTAGAGCCGGGCGATAGGCATCCCTATCCAGGGTGCTGATTGGCCGCCAGCCCGTAGTTACAACGTAAGCGGGAAGTTTCTCTCTGCGGGGATTGGGTGCTGCCTCAGGCAGCTTGTTATATATAAGCCTGTGTGTATGTTATTGCTTAAGTCTGTACCTGCCAGGCCTGGCATGAGTTCTGTAATAAACTTCTGAGTTAACTGTGGCCTCTATTACACTTTGTGAAGCTCCAGGACTGGAAATAACCCTATACTACATCTGTGACAGAAGACCTTTGGAGCGATCACGTTAATTTCGAACATATTCAGTAAACTACTTACCAACCTAACCAGCCTAATCAATAACCAACAACTTGCAGCATCACTGAAATCCTACCTGAACTCTACGACTTAGATTTGGAGGACGCAGAAGGGTTTGATATTCTATTTAAATGTATAATAAGTAATTTCCTAGCTCCAAAGTCTTGCTATATTCCTATTTACATTTGATAACTCACACAAGGTTTTTCTACCGTACAATATCTGATTTTTTATCTTATAATTTCATAATTTATATTAAAATACTCAGTATAATTAATCTAAATTTAATGAATTTACCTTAATGAATTTATTGACCTTACTATTTACTATAACAGGATATCAACTGCTATCAATTGTATCAACTAACTAATCAATTGTATATATTAACTGATATTCATTTCCCACTTGTATAGAATATTTTGCTAGGAATCTACTAACTTATCTATTGTCTTATAGGCTATTTGACTACATTACCAACTTTTAAAGTAATTTTTTCTCTTGAATATTAACTATTAATTATAAGGTTACTATAGTTTAACAATAGAAATATTAGATAAGATTTACTTACTGTATTAATTTGATTTAGTTTATATGTATTATTCTGTTTTTATTAATTTTCTATTGGTCTTTAGTAAGTGACAACTCTCTTTAGAAGTTAACTACAAATAAGACAAGGCAATACCCTCTTTGTAATCTATATATACTCTAAATAATCTATATATACTCAATTAATACAATATATATAATTAATTAACATAAAATCTGCTAGAACCTGTTCCTTTTCTTTTTCTTTTTTTTTTCTCCCTTTCACTAGAGGGAAGAATTACCTTTAAACTTTATATTTACACAAAATAACTGAAACTAATTTACCCCACTACTTTCTTACTTCCCATTTCTCTTTCTATTCCCTTTAGCTATTTACTATCTCCCCTTGCTATTTGTTCTAAGGTTTTTCAATAGATATAACTTGAATTGCTTTTCCGTCTTTATAACATCTAGAAGTCCAACAATATACTCTACTTATATTAAATTCTGGATCGGACCATTAGACAATTGTATAAGTGGGCTAGCTAGTGGTCCATCGCAAAAATGACAAGCCTTTATAATCTGTCTAGACTGGGATCTGGGAAGAAATCAATTAATCATTCTACCTCAGCCATACCGAGTCCTTCTACCCAGAGATCTCTGGAAGATATGTTACCCAGAGAAAGGTCTAATTCCTATAAAGACCTCCAAACTACGCTGCTTCAAATGCAGTTGTTAATGCTCAAGAATCATCAAGACATAAAAAAAGAAATAGGCGAGGTGAGGAACGATACATCCGAGTTAAAAGAAAGGATGCAAAACATGGATAAAAGGCATGAGGCCTTCCAACAGCAGATGATTAAACATGAACAAAGAATTCAGGACTTAGAAGATAGAATTGATCAGGATCATAAACAAATGGAAGACCTGACAGAAAAATTAGTTCATGCCAATAAAGAATTAGAAAGTACAGTAATTCAATTAGAGAGCGAAAAAGCTAATCAATACCTTAGATTCCAAAATCTTAGGGAGGAGAAAAGTGAAGACCTACCAGACATTATGGCCGATATTCTTTCAAAGGCTCTGGGTATTGAAAAGGACACAATGCTAAATGAAATTGATGAAGTCTATCGAATAAATACTAATTACGCCAGACGCCATAACCTCCCCAAGGAAGTTCACATCAAGTTTGTTAAAAAATCAGTTAGGGATGAAATTCTTCATAGAGCACGGGAAGACCCCATAGATTACAAGGGGAGACAATTGGTAATTCTAAAACAAGTCCCAAAACATGTTAGAGATTTACGTAGGCCATACACCTTTCTGTCAGCCAAATTGACCAGGCACAACATAAATTTTAGATGGCTTGTCCCAGAGGGTATGCTCGTGACCTGGCAAGACAAAAAGCTGAAAATTGATTCGGTCGAAAAAGCAGAAGAATTCTTTGATAAAAACTTTCCCACTGAACGGACATCCGAGATACAAGATAGTAAAGGAACAAGGAATCCCCCATCAACCAGTGCACAACCTATAGACCAGATCCCAATCAGTTCGGAAGGAACACAGGCTACTGACAACCTAACTTTAGGTAATAATGGCTATGCAGGATACCCAAAAGAAACAAGAAGCACAAGGGCAACAAGACCCAAGTATAGATAATTTAAATTTGGCACAAGAAAAACCAAACAAGGGAATTGAGTTATATTCAATTAATATAAATGGATTGAATGCACCAAAAAAAAGAAATCAAATTTTAAACAAAATTGCTAAATTAAATTTTGACATCATTGCAATGCAAGAAGTCCATATCAAAAATAAATTTGAACATTTACTCAAAAGAAACAAACTTGGGAATCTGTTTACGTCTCTAGCTGCAGAAAAAAAGAGGGGTGTAATATGTTACATCAACTCTAACATCCAAGCTAAATTGAAATACAAAGATAGGGAGGGTAGAGTCCTAATCTTAGAATTAACTATAGAACGGGATACAATAACATTAATTAATATCTACGCTCCGAATGAAGGCCAAGAAAGATTTTATAAAAGATTGCTAAATACCATTAAAGAACATTCTACAGACAATATCTGTTTATTAGGAGATTTTAATGGTATAATTAATAATGAATTGGATTATAAGAATGATAAAACGAACAAACAAAAGAAAAGAATACTACCGAAAGCTTTTTTCGAATTAACTAAAGAACTAAAATTGAAAGATAGCTGGAGAGACAGAAACCCCAACCTTAAAAAATTTACCTTCTATTCTGACAGGCACCAATCTTGGTCAAGATTGGATATGGTCTGGGCAACAACAGAAATCAATACTAAAATTCATTCGATAGAGATAGATCCTAATTACATCTCAGACCACAGTGCGCTCAAAGTAACTTGGAAAGGAACTAAACAGTGTTGTAGATGGTCTCTTCAAAAATCTATACTAAACCAGGAAGATTTTAAGCAAAAATTCAAAACTGAAATGAACTTTTTCTTTCAAGAAAATCTTAAAGACCACACTAGTCTCCAAAATGTTTGGGACACAGCCAAAGCCGTTATCAGAGGGATAGCCATTTCATATATGGCCAAAGAATTTAAACTAAAAAAACAGAAATCGGCTAAATTAGAAGAAGACTATAGGGCCTTAGAAGAAGAATTACAGAAATTCCCCCCAAAAAAAGAAATTAAACAAAACATGCTACAAATAAAGCATCAACTAAATTTAATAGACCAACAAAATTTGGCACAACAAATAAAAAGAACTAACCAATATAATTTCGAAAATGCCAATAAACCTAGCAAATGGTTAGCCAATAAACTCAGAAAACAAAAAGAAAAGAAACTTATAAACTGTCTTAAAAACAAAAACGGGGAATTATGTCATGATCTGGAAAGGAAAAAAAAGATTGCTGGCGATTTCTATAGTAAACTTTATGAGTATACCGATATTACACAAAACATTACTCATGATCTAAAAACTCAAGGAATTTTAGAGCAGGCCAAGCTACCCAAAGTACCACAAGAAATGGTTGATACAATTAATAAACCGATCACCGCTACAGAACTAAAAGAAGCAATAAAAAGCCAAAAAAACAATAAAGCCCCGGGGCCGGATGGGCTCCCCATAGAACTTTATAAAGATCTTCCCAAAGAAATGGAAAAGGCCATGTTAGAAACGTTAAATGAGGCTCTAGACAGAGGTAAAATCCCAACTTCATGGACAGAAGCAAATTTAGCGTTAATTCCAAAAAAAGATACAGATCATACAGATATAACTAATTACCGCCCGATTTCTCTCTTAAATGCCGATTATAAAAATTTTACCTCCATCTTAGCAAGTAGAATCAAAGGATTCCTAAATTATTTTATACATTCGGATCAAAATGGCTTTCTTCCCGGGAGACAGCTAAAGAACAATATTAGAATTGTGTTAGACACGCTGGAGTATTATGAAGCCCATAATGAAAAACAAGTGGCGTTAATATTTCTTGATGCCCAGAAGGCTTTCGACAACGTGTCTTGGAAATTCATGATTAAACAACTCGAGTATATGGAATTTGGCCCCAAATGTATAAATGCAATAAAAGCTATTTACTCTGTCCAATCAGCTTATATTATCCTTAATGGAGATACATCGACAAAAATCTCTCTTTATAAAGGTACAAGACAAGGGTGTCCACTGTCCCCTTTATTGTTTATCTTAACCCTTGAAGTATTAACTAGAATTATTAGAGATAAGGAAGATATAAGGGGATTAAAATGTAAGAAAGAAACCTATAAGCTTCAAGCCTTCGCGGACGACTTGGTATTTATCTTAGAAGACCCTTTAGATTCAGGTCCCAAATTACTAGAAGTTCTGGAAGATTACGGTACAGTGGCAGGCCTCAAAATAAATAAAACTAAAACGCAAATTCTAACCAAAAATATGCGACAATCACAGAAAGATATCTTAACAGCTAAACTGGATATTCAAATAGTTACAAAAATTAAATACCTCGGCATTAATTTGACAAATAGAGTGTCCAGCTTAAAATCAAACAATTATGATATTTTAATAGACAAAATACAAGCTGACTTGTTAAAATGGAGAAATTTACAACTTTCCTTACTTGGGAGGATTGCAGCCATAAAGTTAAATACTCTGCCCAAAATTTTGTTTCTATTTCAAACAATCCCTATACAATTAAAACAGGAATTTTTCAATAATTTGACTAAAATAACTAACAATTTCATCTGGCAAAATAAATGTCCCCGAATTCGATGAAAATATTTACAAGGAAAGAAAGAAGGAGGACTGGCTCTCCCAATTTGGAAGGATTACTATATTGCTGCATCTCTATCATGGACGAGAGACTGGATGAGCCTAACAAATACTAGACTTCTTAACTTAGAAGGCCACGACCTCCACTTAGGGTGGCACTACTATCTCTGGGATGGAAAGCTGACAACCCATAAATACTTCTCCAATCACATGATTAGGAAATCGCTTATTTACACTTGGAAAAAAATTAAACCTAAACTTTATAAAGGAATTCCCATCTGGTACGCCCCTTTAGAAGCCTATGTTCATCCTAATTTACACAAAAGAAACAATATAATAAGATATAAAGATATTCTAAATCCAAACGGGGCAATTAGAACAAGGCTAGAACTAGAAAATCTTGGTCAAAAAGTGGAATGGTGGGAATACCTTCAGATTCAAACTAAATTTAACAAAGATAAAAATAAAACCGGGATAAGCAAAAATGCCCTGCTAGATAAGCTATGTACAGGCCCCCAAGATCAGCTAATCAAAATTTTTTACTGTTACTTAAACTACAATGAACTGGACAACTTTAGCACAAAAATTAATGTCAAAAAATGGAATCTGGACCTTAAAAATGAGATTAAAGAGGAGGAATGGCAAATACTCTGGAGTAGGAACTATAAATTGACTATTGCCACATCCTATAAAGAAAATTTAGTTAAAATGTTTTACCGATGGCATATTACCCCAATTAAGCTAACCAAATTAAATAATAAACTCTCACCAAATTGTTGGAAATGTCAACAAGAATTGGGCACCTATTTCCACCTATGGTGGCAATGTACAAAAGCTAAATTATATTGGAACAAAATTGGAATTTGGATCGATGAAATACTAAATCTATCACTAGACAAGACTCCTGAATGTTTTTTATTGGGTATAATCAGACAAAATCTACCGAAACCCCAAGTACACTTAATTATTCACTTAACAACGGCAGCAAGACTAACTTATGCGCAGTGGTGGAAAAATGATGAGCTACCCCCAAATGAAGTAATAATTAAAAAAATAATATACTGCGCAGAAATGTCGAAACTGACTATACTAGTTAGAAACGAATCATTGGCTACGTTCAATAATTGTTGGGACCCTTTTTATAATTGGCTAGGAAGCAAAAGCGAGAACAACAGGCTACAAGATTGAAATGTCAGATATAACCTTGAACTCTTACAAATCTGGTATAAAGCAACTTTTTATCTAATATAATAACATGAGACTTTATATATATTTGGATATGAATTTTATTATTATTTGTTAATTTCTCTGCAATGCGTTTATTTCAACTCTGGCATTTAACATTCTAGATAAACTATTCGAATCATGGTAATGAGCAAATATAACTGGATCTAGTTTTCGTTTTTAATACAACTCCCCTGTATATTCGCCGATACTTTTATCCTTACTACCTGTTTGGTTTTTGTTTGTTTGCTTTGTTTTTTCGTATTTTATGTTTTATGTTTTCATATGTTGTATTAAACGATGTACATGTTTCAATTTTAATAATAAAATTTATAAAATTAAAAAAAAAAAATCATCATCAACTCAGAGTTTTCCAAACCTGCACAGAAGCCGAGAGGGAAATTATATTATTATTTCTGTGCCGCCCAGTCCCGAAGGGACTGCCGCTCAGACACTATAATTTTCGGCCCACCCCCCCAAAAAATTATAGGAAACACTGATTACTACTAAAACTTTTCCCACAGTCAGGACATTCAAAGTGTTTCTCTCCTGTGTGAGTCCTCTGGTGTCTCACCAGGCTGGAATTAACACTAAAACTTTCCCCACAGTCAGGACATTCAAAGGGTTTCTCTCCTGTGTGAGTCCTCTGGTGTCTCACCAGATTGGAATTAACACTAAAACTTTCCCCACAGTCAGGACATTCAAAGGGTTTCTCTCCTGTGTGAGTCCTCTGGTGTCTCACCAGGTGGGAACTCGAACGAAAACCTTTCCCACAGTCAGGACATTCAAAGGGTTTCTCTCCTGTGTGAGTCCTCTGGTGTCTCACCAGGCTGGAATTAACACTAAAACTTTCCCCACAGTCAGGACATTCAAAGGGTTTCTCTCCTGTGTGAGTCCTCTGGTGTCTCACCAGGTGGAAACTCGAACGAAAACTTTTCCCACAGTCAGGACATTCAAAGGGTTTCTCTCCTGTGTGAGTCCTCTGGTGTCTCACCAGGCTGGAATTAACACTAAAACTTTCCCCGCAGTCAGGACATTCAAAGGGTTTCTCTCCTGTGTGAGTCCTCTGGTGTCTCACCAGATTGGAATTAACACTAAAACTTTCCCCACAGTCAGGACATTCAAAGGGTTTCTCTCCTGTGTGAGTCCTCTGGTGTCTCACCAGATTGGAATTAACACTAAAACTTTCCCCACAGTCAGGACATTCAAAGGGTTTCTCTCCTGTGTGAGTCCTCTGGTGTCTCACCAGGTGGGAACTCGAACGAAAACCTTTCCCACAGTGAGGACATTCAAAGGGTTTCTCTCCTGTGTGAGTCCTCTGGTGTCTCACCAGGTGGGAACTCGAACGAAAACCTTTCCCACAATCAGGACATTCAAAGGGTTTCTCTCCTGTGTGAGTCCTCTGGTGTCTCACCAGATTGGAATTAACACTAAAACGTTTCCCCACAGTCAGGACATTCAAAGGGTTTCTCTCCTGTGTGAGTCCTCTGGTGTCTCACCAGGTGGGAACTCGAACGAAAACCTTTCCCACAGTGAGGACATTCAAAGGGTTTCTCTCCTGTGTGAGTCCTCTGGTGTCTCACCAGGCTGGAATTAACACTAAAACTTTTCCCACAATCAGGACATTCAAAGGGTTTCTCTCCTGTGTGAGTCCTCTGGTGTCTCACCAGATTGGAATTAACACTAAAACTTTCCCCACAGTCAGGACATTCAAAGGGTTTCTCTCCTGTGTGAGTCCTCTGGTGTCTCACCAGGTGGGAACTCGAACGAAAACCTTTCCCACAATCATGACATTCAAAGGGTTTCTCTCCTGTGTGAGTCCTCTGGTGTTGCACCAGGCTGGAATTAACACTAAAACTTTTCCCACAGTCAGGACATTCAAAGGGTTTCTCTCCTGTGTGAGTCCTCTGGTGTTGCACCAGGCTGGAATTAACACTAAAACATTCCCCACAGTCAGGACATTCAAAGGGTTTCTCTCCTGTGTAAGTCCTCTGGTGTCTCACCAGGTGGGAACTCGAACGAAAACCTTTCCCACAGTCGGGACATTCAAAGGGTTTCTCTCCTGTGTGAGTCCTCTGGTGTGTCACCAGACTGGAATTAACACTAAAACTTTTCCCACAGTCAGGACATTCAAAGGGTTTCTCTCCTGTGTGAGTCCTCTGGTGTGTCACCAGACTGGAATTATCACTAAAACGTTTCCCACAGTCAGGACATTCAAAGGGTTTCTCTCCTGTGTAAGTCCTCTGGTGTCTCACCAGGTGGGAACTCGAACGAAAACCTTTCCCACAGTCAGGACATTCAAAGGGTTTCTCTCCTGTGTGAGTCCTCTGGTGTGTCACCAGACTGGAATTAACACTAAAACGTTTCCCACAGTCAGGACACTGAAAGGGTTTCTCTCCTGTGTGAGTCCTCTGGTGTTGCACCAGATTGGAATTACTACTAAAACTTTTCCCACAGTCAGGACATTCAAAGGGTTTCTCTCCTGTGTGAATCCTCTGGTGTTTCACCAGATTGGAATTATCACTAAAACCTTTCCCACAGTCAGGACACTGAAAGGGTTTCTCTCCTGTGTGAGTCCTCTGGTGTGTCACCAGACTGGAATTAACACTAAAACTTTCCCCACAGTCAGGACATTCAAAGGGTTTCTCTCCTGTGTGAATCCTCTGGTGTTGCACCAGATTGGAATTACTACTAAAACTTTTCCCACAGTCAGGACACTGAAAGGGTTTCTCTCCTGTGTGAGTCCTCTGGTGTGTCACCAGACTGGAATTATCACTAAAACCTTTCCCACAGTCAGGACATTCAAAGGGTTTCTCTCCTGTGTGAATCCTCTGGTGTTGCACCAGACTGGAATTACTACTAAAACCTTTCCCACAGTCAGGACACTGAAAGGGTTTCTCTCCTGTGTGAGTCCTCTGGTGTGTCACCAGACTGGAATTATCACTAAAACCTTTCCCACAGTCAGGACATTCAAAGGGTTTCTCTCCTGTGTGAGTCCTCTGGTGTTTCATGACTGAAATTGTGAATGCATTTTTTACACAGTCTGCACATTCAAATATTTTCTCTTTTAGGCGAGTCTTGGGTTTGACTGTCTGCTCTACATGGCTTTATTATTGACCTTTTCATCTCAACTGACTTCCAGATATCTCCCTTTTTTGCTGATGGAGGAAAAAACCATGTAACGTATCCTTGAGTTCTGCATAATCTGCTTATTTGAGCTCCAAATCTTTCTCGATTTTCTCTCTCTTGTCTAACAGCTTCTGGAAGAGGAGGAGAATTGTATGGTTTTTCCAAAAGAAATGGAAAATATTTTCATTTTTTGCTTGATCTTCTTCCCTTTTCAATGTTGGTTTTTATTTCAATTGTCCCGAATGGTCTTATAGCCATCCCCTTTGTCTGTAAGATTCAAAGAAAAATAGAACTTTAATTGTTTATAAAATAATTAGAGACGATTGTAAAAACAGAATAAAAGTATATATTATAGTGAAAAGTCAAACATGCCCCAATACTAATCACTTAAATTATTTATGATTCATAGAAGACTACCGAGATCCATGTTCAAATGTCCATTTAAATTCAGTTGTTTAATTGGGTTGATCAACATTCTTAGCAATGCAAAGGACTAGCAATTGCTTCCAGCTATGGGGATTCAGCTCCACTGATCTTAGAGGCCTAGGTCTTAGAAGAACTTGGACAATTAAAGATAAATAAGGCAATGGGTCAAGATGGCATCCACCCCAGAGTTCCTAAAGAACTCAGACCTGTGACTGCGACCCCCCTGACTGATTTGTTTAACCAATCCCTTTTAACGGGAGACATTCCTGATGATTGAAGAATGGCCAATGTTGTGCCTATCCAGAAGAAGGGTAGTGGAGAAGAAGCTGACAACTATAGACCAGGTATCTTGACATCAGTTGTAGTTAAATGATGGAGACTTTACTCCAAAAGAAGATAAATTAATAATTAAAAAAAAATAACTTATTGGACCCAAACTAGCATGGCTTTACTGAGGGCAAATCATGTCAGACTAATCTCATTGGTTTCTTTGACTATGTCACAAATGTGTTGGATGAAGGTGGCCCGTGGATATTGCCTACCTAGACTTCAGCAAAGCCTTTGATACGGTTCCACATAAATAGATACATTAGTGAAGTTTGTGAGTGACATAGGGGAAGGTTTGGTAGGGAAGTTTTGCCCATTTGCCGATAACTCTACAGTGTGCAATAGGGTTTATATTCCTGGAGGCATCTGTAATATGGCAAATGATTTAGCTTTCGTAAATAAGTGGTCAAAGCAATGGAAACTGCAGTTTAATGTTTCCAAATGTAAAATAATGCACTTGGGGGAAAGGAATCCTCAATCTGAGTATTGTATTGGCAGTTCTGTGCTAGCAAAAAGTTCAGAAGAGAAGCATTTAGGGGTAGTGATTTCTGACAGTCTCAAAATGGGTGAACAGTGTGGTCATGTGGTAGGGAAAGCAAGTAGAATGCTTGGCTGCATAGCTAGAGATATAACAAGCAGGAAGAGGGCGATTGTGATCCCACTTTATGTTGTACCTACTCTTGATCAGTTGGAAGATGATGAAGATATTGAGGATTCAGATTCAGACAGCTGGGAGGCTAGCCACAGGATGGGGCTATGAGTTCAGGATCTAGCGAGGGAGAATCAGACGCGCGCTGGGTTAATCCTAAATTCAGAAGGATTCAAAAACGTAGAGAACAAAGGTCTGGAAGAAGATATTAAGGAGAGGAATGGGTTAAATATTGTAGTGAGTTATTTGGCACGTCAGGGGGCTAGTGGAGAAGAAGGGTGGAGTTTCAACGTTGCTGAAAAGAAATATGGAGGTGTTTTTCGCCATGCTAAAGTAAGCCAAGTATTTTGTATTGTATTTAATCAGTGCTGCTGTCTTTTTTAAAGCTATGTAGTTAGGAAATAAATCTTGTCTAAGTGAAACAGGAAAAAGAATGTGAGAAATGCAGCTAAGAGAGAGATAACGGACCGAGTGATGTCTGGAATGTTTGAAAATACAGGAGAGCAGAGAAATAAACGGAGTTGCTTTATTCATGAAATGATGCATTTAAAGAGAGTTATTTGTAATTACTAAACTTCTACCAGAAACCAGAACACTTTATAGAGCGCTGGTGAGACCGCATTTGGAATACTGTGTTCAGTTTTGGAACCTCATCTACAAAAATATATTGACAAAACTGAACAGGTCGAAAGATGGACTACAAAAATGGTGGAGGGTCTTAAGCATAAAACCTATCATGAAAGACTTAATGAACTCAATCTGTATAGAGAGGGGGCACAATCTGAAATTGGTTGGGGGAAAGATCAGAAGCAACATGAGAAAATATTTCATGAAAAAGTAGTAGATGCTTGGAAATAACTTCAAGCAGACGTTGTTGGTAAATCCACAGCAACTGAATTTAAACATGCCTGGGATAAACATATATCCATCCTAAGATAAAATGCAGGAAATAGTATAAGAGCAGACTAGATGGACCATGAGGTCTTTTTCTGCCGTCACTCTTCTAACTTTCTATGTTGCTGTGATTATCATCAAATGTATTTTGAAATGCTGGGGATATATAATTGGAGATATTGTGCTTCCCGGAAGATAAGACAGGCACCCGTCTCATGGTGTGATGCAATTTGGGGGTTCCAGGGCAGGCGGGGTGGAGCAGGGTGGGGGCAGGTCACCCATCCTACATGGGACATGGAGTTCTGTTGCATTCCTGATGTTGTATCCACTGACCCGAAACTCCCAGCAGAGCTCAGTGGCAGAAGCAGCCGGCTATGCACTTCCTGGTTCACCTCTCTGGCGCGTGTCCCCCTCTCTCTCTGTAGTGAGGAAGGGGGAAGAGGGCACGAGAAAAAAGCACCAGAAGGAACCTTTTGACTAAATGTAATAAGTCTTTCCCCTTTCGCTCCAAGAGTCTCATGAACATCTGCTGGAAGTTTGTTCCAAGCATCTACTACTCTTTCAGTAATATAATATTTTCTCACATTGCTTCTGATCTTTCCCCCTTATTTTTGTGTTCAATTTCCTATTAAATACACTTCTCTTTTGAACCTTATTTACCGCTAACCTGGACAGATTTATTAAAAAACAAAACTAAGATGAAGCTGACACTACTGAGCCTGATGTTCTTTAGATTGAAATAAATTGGGGGCTCACCTTGGAGGGACATAAACAGTACCAGTACACGGTACAGGTTCCGCCAGAAATCTGAAGACACCAAAGGGTTCCCCTGAAGAAAAAAGGTTCATAAACACGGCAGTGAGTGAGCAGGAGGCATTTCAAATTGACGTAGGCAGAGCCCAGATGAGCGCAGGGCTTGAGAAGCAGACGTCCCTGTCGCCGTCCCTCCCTCCCTCCCTCCCTCCCTCCCTTGCTGGACTGGCTCAGCTGCTCTGGGCTGCCTTCAGCAGTCTTTTGAAACATGCTCCTATTGGCGATAAAGGAATCAATGCTTGCCTCCTGTTCTTCACAGGCAGGAGCGTGTTTCAAACTTACATAGTCAGAGTCCAGAGGAGCTTAACTCGTCCTGTGGTGTGTGTGTGTTTGTGCAGCTGTCTCTCGCTTGCCCTCGCTCTCCCAGCCAAAAATTCCCGCCAGAGAAAGAGCGGCTCCAGGCATGTCTCCCCTCTTTCCCCGGAAAGTATTGGGGGGGCTTATTATGCATGTCTTGAAAAGTCCTGTTGGGCTTATTTTCTGGATATGTCTTATTTTCGGGGAAACACGGTAGATGCATTGATAGAAATAGTGGGGGGAAATAGTGTCCCCTGCTCCTTAAACTTAAGAAACTCACCAGGTCCTGCCCAGCCATTGACCCTCAGAGTGGAAAAAACTCCTATGGGAGAAAGGGGTGGGTGGATGCGGGGGAGAAATAGTGTTAAAAGCAGGAAGTGATCTAAACCCAATTACCAGGGATAATTCTCTCTAAGGGTTAAATTGACAGAGATGTCTATTCCTAGAATGGCTTCTAGGAAGAAGAGTTGTAAAATGAGTTTAGGTCACTTCCTGCTTTTACCACTATTTCTCCCCTGCATCCACCCACCCCTTTCTACCATACGAGTTTTATTTGTTTTATTTTTATTGATTGATTTTCTCCAATACACAATGAGGGTTTTAGTGGGTATACACATAGTAAAATACATGATGAAGGCTACAGAGGATGTACTCATAGTAAATTATATCTAAGAAAGAACAGAAGAGAAGATATAGGAATAGAACGAATCAATGAAAGAATAGAAGAAGAGATATAGGAATAGAAGAAAGATATAGGAGATATAGGAGAGCAATAGGACAGTGGACGGAAGGCACTCTAGTGCACCTGTACTCGCCCTTACTGACCTCTTAGGAATCTGGATAGGTCAATCGTGGATAATCTAAGGGTAAAGTGTTGGGGGTTTGGGGATGACACTATGGAATCCAGTAATGAGTTCCACGCTTTGACAACTCGGTTACTGAAGTCATATTTTTTACAATCAAGTTTGGAGCGGTTAATATTAAGTTAAATCTGTTGTGTGCTCTTGTGTTGTTGTGGTTGAAGCTGAAGTAGTCGCCGACAGGCAGGACGTTGCAGCACATGATCTTGTGGGCAATACTTACATCTTGTTTAAAGCGTCTTAGTTCTAGGCTTTCTAGGCCCACGATTGAAAGTCTAGTCTTGTAGTGTATTCTGTTTCGAGTGGAGGAGTGAAGGGGTCTTTTGGTGAAGTATCTTTGGACATTTTCAAGGGTGTTAATGTCTGAGATGTGATATGGGTTCCAAACAGATGAGCTATGTTCGAGGATGGGTCTGGCGAAAGATTGAACAGTTCTTCTGAACAGTTTTTGGTAATCTGTGTAAATTTGCCATGCATATAGTGTTCTTAGTCTGACTGTATAAATGTGAAAATGCAAAATCGTCTATTTCTATAGTAGAAATGCATAATTTTCGTTGCCGTGGTCACAAAAGCGAAGTTTATGATGAATGTAAGCTATTTTTAATTTGTTTTAGCCATAAGCAATTGGAATATAATATTTAAAAGCTGGGAACAAAATTTGTGTTACATAGTGTTATCATTCACTCCATAAAACAAACTAAAAAACACTCATTGGTCAGGGGGAAAGGTCTAATGACCAAAGGCCTGACGAAAAAGATGAGTTTTAAACTTTTTTGGAGGCAATCAGGGTGGGGGCAGTGCGAACCTCCTTCCTCCTATTTTTTGTCGTCTGAGTCTACCACCTCTAATATTCAACTTTCTTCCTAATTAATCGCTAAAACGTGACTTCCAAAAATAGTCATTATCTCTTATGCCTCTTGATTTTAGGCCCTCTCAATTGGTATCTTTACTCATAATTTTTTAGTTCTATCATTTCTAGATGCCCTACATTTTTAATTTCTTCTCCCCTTTCATCTCTCCCTTCCAACATTTAACTTTTTAAAATTTTAACTCATTCTCTATATTTAAATAAATACAATTCTTGCCATTACTATTCCATCTATTGGTTAATAACATTTTAAATTGCCCATAACAAAACGTCCAACTGATAAATTAAATAAGCTTATATAAACAACTTTAAGAATATTGATTATAAAGATCTTATATTATTCCAAAAATATCAATAATCATCTGAATTCTTTCAATATTAAAACAGGTTCATGGGTTATACAAATCTTATATAAAACAAATGTTATAAAAAGGGGTAATAATTGTCCAAATTATATATCCTTCCAACAATTGACCTACTATAGTCTAATATATTAACCTTTTTTTCTTTATTCTTTTTTTCTATTATTTTTTAATAAAATAATTCTAAAAAAATTATGACATTGTCAATCGTTCATTCTTTTAATCTTTCAAATATTTCCCTTCCAATCCAACTGTCATGATCTTTCCTTTTTCTTTCTTTTATTTTACCACCAATAATTTCCCCAATTCATTTTCTTTTTTTTTGGAATGTATTATTTGTACTACACTGTAGGTATATTCTCAATCCCTTCTAGTCTCTTCTCACTATTATCCCCTCATTTTTAATTGCATCTTCTGATACCAATATGCTCCTGTTGCTTTTTTCTTGTCACTCTCAATCCCAGTGTAATCATTATAAATACCAATATAATTGTCAAGCGGTCTTTTATTATCAAGTTGCTTTTCATAATATTCCAGCTTTTTTCCTGTGTTTTTTTCCATCTCCAAAGTCCAGAAGACAATTTTTAAAATCTTCATGACTGTATTTTAACATCCCAGCGAATTCTTCATAAACACACACCTCCATTTTGTCAAATTCAGACTTTCCTTGTGGACTTTGGACTTGACTTTCTATAGATTTGAACACTGGTCTCTATCCAACAAAATGAAATTAAAGAGAGAAAAAAGTAGGTTGTACACTTAGCCAAGAAAAACCAAATAGGAAGTAGAGAATAGATACAACGTGGCTCAATAGCAGTAACTGTGAAGTTACTTGAAGTTCTATCATAGTGAACAAACCCCTAAAAAGAGCAAGCAGTATTAGTATCAATTTATGATACTTTAGAAAGATCAAATTTAGGATTACTGCAACGTGTTTTGAATACCACAATGTTAAAAAAAAGTGTAGTAGAGTCTCTATAAAGAGAACAGAGAAGAGAAATAGGGATGATTAGGGGGCTGGAGGCTAAAAGATATAAAGAAGAGTTGCAGGAATTGGGTTTGTCTAGTCCAGTGAAAGGAAGGACTAGGTATGACTTGAGAGCCATCTTCCAACACCGGAGGGGTCAAGAAGAAGGGGGTCAACTTACCGTATTTTGCAATGCAGCAGAAGGCAAGACAAGAAGCAGCGGATGGAAACCAACCCAGGAGAGAACCAGCCTACAACTACGGAGAATTTTCCTGACACTGAGGACAATTTACCGATTGCCTGAAATGGTATTGGGTCTCCTGTTTGCGCAGGGGTCGGAATAGAAGACGCCCAAGGTCCCTCCCAACTCTCTCACAACCCCCAGTGATGGAGCACCCACAACCTCTGGAGGGAAGCCATTCCCAGAGAATCAACCTTAACTTGAGACTTTTTCAATCTTCCCACCAGCAGAAAATTGCAGCCACCAGTTTCACAGCGTGCAGCACCACTGGGATTAAATTTGGGCAGGGGAGGAACCTTCAGCACCAGCAGCTGACGCGCTTCAGCCCGGTTGCTTCTCTGCTTCCAGGCCGTGGAGGGAACCAAACAGCCCGACTTGCTCCCGGACTCTCCCCCCATCTGCCCTCAACTCACCTTCCAGCTGATGCTTCGATCCTCGGAAGAGAACAAAAGCCGCTCTGCATCCCACCTCCCTCCCATGAGTCTTCCGGATGAGGAAGTTCTGTTTCTCCTCTCCTCTGATCTTTTCTAGAAATTCGATACTCTATGGTTTTAACTCCTCTATCAGGCATGTTTCAGGCACATATGTTGCCTATTTCAGTGTTTCCCAACCTTTTTTGAGCCGCGGCACATTATTCATATTTTCAAAATCCTGGGGAACACTGAAGGGGGGCGGGGCGGGGGGGTGGGCTAAAGAAAAGTTTGGACAAAAAAACCCTCTCTCTTCCTCCCTTTCGCTCTATTTCTCCCTCTTTCTCTCTTTTCCTTCCTTCCCTTCTTTCTCTCTCTCCATCCCTTTCTTTCTTCCTCTCTTTTTTTCTCTCTTTCTCTCTCCCTCCTTCCCTTCCTCTATGTCTTTCTCTCTCCCTTGCTCTCTCTCTCTCTGTCTCTCTTGCTATCTCTTTCTTGCTTTTCTCTCTCTCTCTTGCTCTCTCTCTCTCTTTCACTGTCTTGCTATATGTCTCTCTTTCTCTTTGCCTCTCTTGCTATCTCTCTTTCTTTCTCTCTCTTTCTCTCTCTCTGTCTCTCTTGCTATGTCTCTCTTTCTTTCTCTTTCTTTCTCTCTCTCTCTGCCTCTCTTGCTAAGTCTCTCTTTTTCTCTTGCTATGTCTCTCTTTCTCTCTCTGTCTCACTTTCTCTGCCTCTCTTGCTATGTCTCTCTTTCTCTGTCTCTCTGCCTCTCTTATATGTCTCTCTCTCTCTCTTTCTCTGCCTCTCTTGCTATGTCTCTCTTTCTCTCTCTCTTTCTCTCTCTCTTTCTCTGCCTCTCTTTCTTGCTCTGTCTCTCTTTCTCTGCCTCTCTTGCTATGTCTCTCTTTCTTTCTCTCTCTCTCAGCTGACTGCAAGCGGGAGCCCTGACGGCGGCAGCTGGACGTGCTGCTGGACACCGTATATGCCAGGCCCGCAGCGCCAGCAGCACGTCCAACCGCCACCGTCAGGGCTCCCGCTTGCAGTCAGCTGAGAGAGAGAGAGAGAGCTCCCTCTCGCCGCCGACATCTCCCCGCGACTGCCTGAGGCCGCTGCAGCCACCCCCCGCTCCCAACGCCAGTGCCCTCCCGCCGGGCCACAAAGGACACTTGCCGTGGATGCCAGAGAAGCTCCAGCTGGGCGGGGCACTGCCGGTATTTCCGTCCTGGGGCTCCCGCTCGCAGCTGTCCCCCGGCTCCTGCTCGATGCCGCGGTTTTCGGCGCTCTCCTGCTGGGCTCCAAAGAAGGAAGGCGGGAAAAAGGCTCCTTTTTCCCGCCTTCCTTCTTTGGAGCCCAGCAGGAGAGCGCCGAAAACCGCGGCATCGAGCAGGAGCCGGGGGACAGCTGCGAGCGGGAGCCCCAGGACGGAAGTACCGGCAGCGCCCCGCCCAGCCGGAGCTTGGCGGCACACCTGGCCATGTCTCGCGGCACACCGGTGTGCCGCGGCACACCGGTTGGGAAACGCTGGCCTATTTGACTGCCATCTCCTGGTAGCAGCAGAAAAACACTCTTGTCCCGTCTCTAAGATGTTTGCAAGATGTTTTAACTGTATAAATGCTGTCAAATCTTTTTCACTGCAAATGAGCCTAGTGAAATAGTCAAATGTGTTGCTTTTGGAGCCATTTACATTGAGTTTCAATCTATTGTGTGCTTGTGTGTTGTTACATGTGAAACTGAGGTATTAATTTACAAACTTGACTGTAAAAAATATGACTCCAGTAACTGTAAAATATATGACTTCAGTAACCGAGTTGTTGAAGCGTGGAACTCATTACCGGACTCCATAGTGTCATCCCCAAACTCCCAAAACTTTACCCTTAGATTATCCACGATTGACCTATCCAGATTCCTAAGAGGTCAGTAAAGGACGAGTACAAGTGCACTAGACTGCCTTCTGTCCGCTGTCCTATTGCTCTCCTATATCTCCTATACCTTTCTTCTATTCCTATATCTTTTCTTCTATTCTTTCATTGATACGTTCTATTACTATATCTTCTTTTTTATTCTTTCATAGATATATTTTACCTAAGTATAAAGTATCTCCTCTATAACCTTCACAATATATTTTACTATGTATTTTAATATGTATTTTAAAACTCTCATTGTGTATTGGACAAAATTAAATAAATGAATGAATGAATGAATGAATGAATGAATAAGGTAGAACAATGTGGCCGATGATTTTATGAATTACATTAAGGAAATATTCCAGGCTAACAAAAACAACAACAGAGTTGGAAGGGACCTTGGAGATCTTCCAGTCCAATCTCTCTGCTTAGGCAGGAAACCCTACACTACAGTACTTCAGACAAATGGTTACACAACATCTGCTTAAAAACTTCCAGTGTTGGAACGTTCACAACTTCAGGAAGCAATATGTTCCACTGATTGATTGTTCTGTCAGGAAATTTCTCAGTTCTAAGTTACTTCTCTCCTTGTTTAGTTTGTACCCATTGCTTCTTGTTCTACCCCCAGGTGCTTTGGAGAATAGATTGACTCCCTTTTCTTTGTGGCACCCTCTGAGATATCGGAACACTGCTATGATGTCTCCCCTGTTCCTTCTTTCATTATACTAGACATACCCAGTTCCTGCAACCGTTCTTCATATGTTTTAGTCTCCAGTCCCCTAATCATTTCTGTTGCTCTTCTCTGAACTTTTTCTAGAGTCTCAACATCGTTTTTGCATCATGGTGACCAAAACTAAATGCCATATTCCAAGTGTGGACTTTCCAAGGCATTATAAAGTGGTATTAACACTTCATGTGATCTTGATTCTGTCCGTCTGTTAATGCAGGCTAGAACCGTGTTGGCTTTTTTGGCAGCTGCTGTACACTGCTGGCTCATATTTAAATAGTTGTCCACTAGGGCTCCAAGATCCCTCACAGTTACTACTGTTGAGCAATGTACGACATATACTGCACTTGTGAATATTTTTTCCTTGCCTAAATGTAGAACCTTACTTTTTTCACCATTGTATTTCATTTTATTTGACAGCACCCAATGTTCAGGTTTGTCAAGATCCTTCTGTATTTTGTACCTATCTTCTGGATTCCTGCCAGTTTGGTGTCATCTGCAAATTTGTCCCCTCGTGCGAGTCATTGATGAAGATGTTGAAGAGTACTGGGCCTACAACAGAGCCTTGTGGTATTCCAATGCATACATCCCTCCATGTAGATGCAGGTAAAAGTTTAACTTTTTTAAAAATGCTAAAAAACCAGGAAGATGGTTAGCCTATAACTTGAAAAAGAAGAGTTTGATAATTAGAAGATGAGAAAGGATGTATACATTTTCAAAACAAGATTAAAAAATAATTGAAGAATTTAATGAAAAATTATATGATAAAGAAAACTTTCAGAGTAAAAGATAATTTGGGAACAACTAAATTAACAAAACTGCATGAGAATATTTAAAATATGTTTAATGAAAAAATAACAATGATGGAGTTGATGGAGGTGGTAAAAACACACAAAAAATAGCAAGACCCCTGAACCAGATAGATTACCAGCAGATTTAAAAACTCTTGCAAGACATATTAAACCTGTCAATGTTATGCGAGTGGGGCCATTTTCAACTTTCCTTTTCTCTCCACCTATAAATTTAACCCTGAGAAATGTGAGAGTAAACTAAATCAGGCCAAAATTCCAACAATCAATTTCTCACCTACACTTTCAAAGAGAGATTACAAATGAAATTCAAGACTTATCTAAACTCTTGAAATGTTGCCTCCTGTGAATTTCCTTGTGTGTAATAAGGGATGATTTATGCTGGAAGTAATGTCCTCAGATTGGACATTTCAAAGATTTCTCCATGGTGTGAGTCTGCTGGTGTCTCACAAGACTGCAATTATGACTAAAACCTTTCCCACAAAAAGGACATTCAAAGGGTTTCTCTCCTGTGTGAGTCCTCTGGTGTGTCACCAGGTGGGAATTCAAACTAAAACTTTTCCCACAGTCATGACATTCAAAGGGTTTCTCTCTTGTGTGAATCCTCTGGGGTACCACCAGGTTGCAATTCTGACTGAAAGCTTTCCCACAGATAGGAAATTCATTATTTTTCATTCCCCCCCCAAAAAAATAAATAAATTTAGACATACACTACATCAAAATGTTACACACTTGTACATTTTTACAATATATGATAAAACAAATATCCTAAATTTGCACTGTTACTTTTATCTCCCATCTGTTTTCCTTCTATATTTCATGTTACTATCCTCCCTCTATCTCATTCGCTTCCCTCCACCTTTTCTCCCTCTCTCCCTCTTACGTTCTTTCCTCCTATCTCGCTCTCCCTCCTGTGCGAGTCTTCTGGTGTCTCACCAGGCTGGAATTAACACTAAAACGTTTCCCACAGTGAGGACATTCAAAGGGTTTCTCTCCCGTGTGAGTCCTCTGGTGTCTCATCAGACAGGAATCATCACTAAAACTTTTCCCACAGTCAGGACATTCAAAGGGTTTCTCTCCTGTGTGTCCTCTGGTGTCTCACCATACTGGAATTACTACTAAAACTTTTCCCACACTCAGGACATTCAAAGGGTTTCTCTCCTGTGTGGGTTTTCTGGTGTGCCACCAGGTGGGAAATCTGACTAAAACTTTTCCCACAGTCAGGACATTCAAAGGGTTTCTCTCCTGTGTGAGTCCTCTGGTGTTTCACCAGACTGGAATTATAACTAAAACCTTTCCCACAGTCGGGACATTCAAAGGGTTTCTCTCCTGTGTGAGTCCTCTGGTGTTTCACCAGGCTGGAATTATCACTAAAACTTTTCCCACAGTCGGGACATTCAAAGGGTTTCTCTCCTGTGTGAGTCCTCTGGTGTGTCACCAGGTGGGAACTCTGACTAAAACTTTTCCCACAGTCAGGATATTCAAAGGGTTTCTCTCCTGTGTGAGTCCTGTGGTGTTTCACCAGACAGGAATTATAACTAAAACCTTTCCCACAGTCGGGACATTCAAAGGGTTTCTCTCCTGTGTGAGTCCTGTGGTGTTTCACCAGACTGGAATTACAGTGAACCCTCGATCATCGCGAGGGTTCCGTTCCAGGACCCCACGCGATGATCGATCTTTAGCGAAGTAGCGGTGCGGAAGTAAAAACACCATCTGCGCGTGCGCAGATGGTGTTTTTGCTTCCACTGCCGCCCGCCCTTCGCCCGCCCACCCCGTTGCTCGCGCCTGGGGTGCGCGCGCGCTTGGGGACATCCCAGCTCCGCGCGCGTGGTGGGGACTCCCTAGCTCCGCTTCCCAGCTGGGGAGCGGAGCTGGGATGTCCCCAAGCGCGCGCGCTTTCCCCAGCAACGCGCGCGCGGTGGGGACTCCCTAGCTCCGCTTCCCAGCTGGGATGTCCCCAAGCGCGTGCCACCCGCCCGCCCACGCCGTTGCTCACGCCGCCGCTGGGGTCTTACGGGGGCAAGAGGGGGAAGACCTAGGGAAGCCTCTGCCCGCCGGGGAAACTCCACCATCTACGCATGCGTGGAAGGGCACACATGCGCAGATGGTGGAGTTTACTTCCGGGTTGAAAACTCGCGAAATAGCCCTTTCGCGATACTTGAGGATGCGAAACTCGAGGGTTCACTGTATAACTAAAACCTTTCCCACAGTCAGGACATTCAAAGGGTTTCTCTCCTTTGTGAGTCCTCTGGTGTTTCATGACTGAAATTGTGAGTGAATTATTTTACACAGTCTGCACATTCAAATGATTTCTCTTTTAGGCGAGTCTTGGGTTTGACTGGAATTCTCTTTGAAACTTTCCTCACAAAAAGGAATAAATCCGAAATGCTGGAGATGTAAAAAAAATGGGGACCTATTACCACATTTGGTGGACTTGCCCAAAAATTTTAAAAATTTTGGAGTAAAATGCAGAACTGGATAGAAGAGATATTACAAATGAAAATAAACAAAAAACCCGAAGCCTTTCTTCTTGGAATCATAGACCAAAAAATAGATAAAAACAAACATTATTTACTCATGCATATATTGACAGCAATTAGAATAGCAATAGACCAACAATGGAAACAACCCGAACCCCCAGACGACGATTTGATAATAAAAAAGATTTTAGACTGTGCTGAATCAGATGCACTAACAATTAAATTAAAAAACAAAGAATACTCCGAACATGATAAAACTTGGAAATACCTTTATAACTGGTTCAAGAGAAGGAATAAAACTCAAAAGAAAACACAAGACTAACAATACTTTATATCCTTTTTATTACATAGGAAAAATTATAAAAGATATATATACCAAGTCTTTTATAAAGAAAGATTTGTATAATTTTAAAGAAATTAAAAACATGAATGAAAGAAGGCGGATAAAAAAAAATGATTTAAAGAATAGTGATAACCTACAAGAGAAAATGGTAAATACTGAGGTTATAACACGCTTCACCAGAAAATAATTTAAAATAAAAAATCAACCATAACTTACCTCCTAAAGGGAACATAAGTACAAATGCTATATAATATGCTAAGCGAATAGATATCGCTATCAATGTACTTAAATAAGTAACTACTTTTTTAAGAATTCTTTTTGTTTTTGTGTTGTTTGTTTGTTTGTCTGTCATGTGTTGATTGGTTTTGTATCAATATATGATGTAAAACATTCATTTTGTGTAAATGTGTATATATGTAATAAAATACTTTTTCTAAAAAAAAAAAAGAACAGAAAAGAAAGGAAAAAAAGGTTAAGAAGTATCACTGTAAAATTTAGAACACAAAATACAAATATTATATACTTATAGTCTTCTTATAAATCAAGTAATCCTTATTGATACAAAATGTTGTAAATCCAGTAGTATCAAGGGAAGAATTTCTGTATTATTATATTTTGTGCAGTCCCGATTTTCCAATTCGAAGCAAAGTCAAATTTGAGGTTTTTTCTTTTTTTAAAAAATGCAGTCGGTTTATATTTCACAGTCCAAGACAAATGCAGGCAAAGTCTCCGCTATTAATCCAAGAGAAAATGGCAAATAATCCAAAGGCAGTAATCCACGAATCAACAGTCCAAAAAGAAAGGTCTTCTTAGCTTTAATGTATCAATTCATTTTATTTTTCATTTATTTTCAATTTGTTGGTTTATTTCATTTTATCGTTAGAAGAGAAGAAAGAAAAAAAAAATAAGTTGAAGTAAGAATGTTCTTTATCCCTCTACTATCAAAGTTAGAGCCCGGGATTTAGAACTTGCTGTAGATTTAAAGGTTCCAGATTTTATTCATTTTTATTAACTTTGCAGATTAAGTCTTTCATAAAGTCATATCCAATTTAGGTTGTATAATTAATAATAATAATAATAATAATAATAATAATAATAATAATAATAATAATAATAATTTATTAGATTTGTATGCCGCCCCTCTCCGAAGACTCGCTTCCCTCCAAATTTTCTCCCTCTCTCCCTCTTCCCTTCTTCCCTCCTACCTCGCTCTCCTTCCTGTGTGAGTCTTCTGGTGTGTCAACAGGTTGGAACTCCGACTAACATGAAACAAAAAGTATTTATCTTGATTTCTTCTAGTCTTTTTGTACTCTTTTCCGATCTGAGGAATTTCAAAAGTCTTTACATTCTTTTAACTTTTTTCCGCTTCCCGCTAGGTTTGGGGGGATCGCAATGGCCGTATCCTCTTAACAAAGAGGATCAGTTCTCCCTTGTCCAGAGCTGCAGGGCAGACCGCTGTCTCCGGAGCTTCGGTGGCGGCTCCTCAGACAGAGGGAAGCCCCCTGTTCTAGGATCGGGCCATCCGGACCCGATTCCGATCGCAATCAGCGACCTCTGGAGGGGTGAAAGGAGTCTCGGGGCAGAGCCCTGCCCGGGAGACTCTGCTGCAGTCCCGAGCCAGACCGGAAGTCCAGCCTGCCTCCCTCTCATTCGCTTCCCTCCAACTTTTCTCCCTCTCTCCCTCTTCCCTTCTTCCCTCCTACCTCGCTCTCCTTCCTGTGTGAGTCTTCTGGTGTTGCACCAGGCTGGAATTAACACTAAAACCTTTCCCACAGTCGGGACATTCAAAGGGTTTCTCTCCTGTGTGAGTCCTCTGGTGTTGTACCAGGCTGGAATTAACACTAAAACCTTTCCCACAGTCGGGACATTCAAAGGGTTTCTCTCCTGTGTGAGTCCTCTGATGTGTCACCAGGTTGGAACTCCGACTAAAACTTTTCACACAGTCAGGACATTCAAAGGGTTTCTCTCGTGTGTGAGTCCTCTGGTGTTGCATCAGGCTGGAATTCTGACTAAAACCTTTCCCACAGTCAGGACATTCAAAGGGTTTCTCTCCTGTGTGAGTCCTCTGGTGTGTCACAAGGTGGGAACTCCGACTAAAACTTTTCCCACAGTCAGGACATTCAAAGGGTTTCTCTCCTGTGTGAGTCCTCTGGTGTTTCACAAGGCTGGAATTAACACTAAAACCTTTCCCACAGTCAGGGCATTCAAAGGGTTTCTCTCCTGTGTGAGTCCTCTGGTGTTGCACCAGGCTGGAATTATCACTAAAACCTTTCCCACAGTCGGGACATTCAAAGGGTTTCTCTCCTGTGTGAGTCCTCTGGTGTGTCACAAGGTGGGAACTCGAACGAAAACTTTTCCCACAGTCAGGACATTCAAAGGGTTTTTCTCCTGTGTGAGTCCTCTGGTGTATCACCAGGCTGGAATTAACACTAAAACCTTTCCCACAGTCGGGACATTCAAAGGGTTTCTCTCCTGTGTGAGTCCTCCGGTGTGTCACCAGGTTGGAACTCCGACTAAAACTTTTCACACAGTCAGGACATTCAAAGGGTTTCTCTCCTTTGTGAGTCCTCTGGTGTTTCATGACTGAAATTGTGAGTGAATTTTTTTACACAGTCTGCACATTCAAATGATTTCTCTTTTAGGCGAGTCTTGGGTTTGACTGGAATTCTCTTTGAAACTTTCCTCACAGAAAGGATATTCAAATTGTGTTATTCCTGTGTCTGCATCCTTTAGTGTGTCATGACCTGAGAATTTCTAATGAAATGTTCACACAATCTGCACAGTCATATGTTTCCTTACTCATGTGTGTCTTCTGGTGTACCACCATGTTGCCATGCTCACTAAAGATGTAACACATTGGGGTTCTTTTGTGGCTTTTCTCTTGTGTAGTTAGTTCCAAGAATCACAAGGGAAATGTTCTGTCTAGCTCCTCAATGTAGAAACAGCTGTGATTTGCAACCTCTTGTTTTTCCACAAAAAAGCTGCAATTTTTCCAAAGCTGAGTTCATCAAAAATATGCCTTGTTTAGTGGTGCTTTCATTCAAGCCATTTTCTTCCTCACAGGGAGAGGCCTGAATTACTGTCTGCTCTACGTGGCTTTACTGTTGACCTTTTCATCTCAACTGACTTCCAGATATCTCCCTTTTTTGCTGATGGAGGAAAAAACATGTAACGTATCCTTGAGTTCTGCATAATCTGCTTATTCGAGCTTGAAATGTTTTTTGATGTTCTCTCTCTTGTCTAACAGCTTCTGGAAGAGGAGGAGAATTGTATGGCTTTCCAAAAGAAATGGAAAATATTTTGATTTTTCCCTTGATTTTCTTCCCTTTTCAATGTTGCTTTTTATTTCAATTGTCCCGAGTGGTCTTATTGCCATCCCCTTTGTCTGTAAGATTCAAAGATAAATAGAACTTTAATTGTTTATAAAATAATTAGAGATGATGGTAAAAAAGAATAAAAGTATATATTATAGTGAAAAGTCAAACATGCCCCAATACTAATCACTTAAATTATTTATGATCCATAGAAGACTACCGAGATCCATGCTCAAATATCCATTCAAATTCAGTTGTTTAATTGGGTCAATCAACATTCTTAGCAATGCAAAGGACTAGCAATTGCTTCCAGGTGTGGGGATTCAGCTCCACTAATCTTAGAGGCCTAGGTCTTAGAAGAACTTGGACAATTAAAGATAAATAAGGCAATTGGTCCAGATGGCAACCACCCCAGAGTTCCTAAAGAACTCAGACCTGTGACTGCAACCCCCCCTGACTGATTTGTTTAACCAATCCCTTTTAACAGGAGATGTTCCTGATGATTGAAGAATGGCCAATGTTGTGCCTATCCACAAGAAGGGTAGTGGAGAAGAAGCTGACAACTATAGACCAGGTATCTTGACATCAGTTGTAGTTTAAATGATGGAGACTCTACTCAAAAAGAAGATAAATTAATACTTAAGAAACAATAACTTATTGGACCCAAACTAGCATGGCTTTACTGAGGGCAAATCATGTCAGACTAATCTCATTGGTTTCTTTGACTATGTCACAAAGGTGTTGGATGAAGGTGGCCCGTGGATATTGCCTACCTGGACTTCAGCAAAGCCTTTGATACTGTTCCACATAAATAGATACATTAGTGAAGAGTGAACCTAATCTCTGATAGTTCAGTGGATTTGCAGCTAGCTGAAGATGCAAATGTTTGTGAGTGACATAGGGGAAGGTTTGGTAGGGAAGTTTTGCCCATTTGCCGATGATTCTACAGCAGTGGTCCCCAACCTTTTTTCCACCAGGTGACCAGTTTCAGAAAGACAATTTTTCTATGGCCCGGTGGGGGCGGAAAGGCGGTTTAGCTTATCGTTCCATTGTCACTCTACCCTCCCTTTTTAATTTTGCGGGGGAGTTGAGGTGACAGAGGGAGGAAGGGTAGGAGGGGGCGGTTTCCTGTCTCTTTCCCCTCCTGTTCACTCGGGACCGCCGTTTGCCTTTCAGCAGTTCCAGAAGACAACCCCCCCCCCCCGTTCCGGCTGGGATTGCAGCAAGGAATCCCAGAGCAGGGGGAGGTGCCTCCACGGACACAGTCACCTTCCTTTGCGATCGCTGCCTGCTTGGAGCGCCCACCAGTGCCAGGTCTGGTAATTTTCTTGCAGCAAGGAATCCTTCCAAAAGAAAATTACCAGAGCTGGTGGTGGGGGTTTCATGGTCACAAACACACCCCTGGCTTCGCTCCCACCCAGGACCCCGGGAATAGGGTGGGGGAGCCTAGCAAAAAAAGAGCTGCACAATGCCAAAGCCTTTTCGTTTGAGCTGCAGGCAGAGCGAGGGCTTTGCAAGGGCTTCGCAAGGAGGAAATAGACCACTTTTGACGAGAGAAGAAAGACAGGAAAGGAAGAAAGCAAGCAAGCAAAGGTTTTCTCAGCCCGAGGCAAATGGCGGTCCCAAGTGAACGTGAGGGGAAATAGACAGGAAACAGCTTGGCACTCGCCGGCTCCACAGCAGCTGCTGACTCCGCGGCCCGGTGCAACATGCCTTGCGGCCCGGTACTGGTCCGTGGACCGGCGGTTGGGGACCCCTGCTCTACAGTGTGCAATAGGGTTGATATTCCTGGAGGCATCTGTAATATGGCAAATGATTTAGCTTTAGTAAATAAGTGGCCAAAGCAATGGAAACTGCAGTTTAATGTTTCCAAATGTAAAATAGTGCACTTGGGGAAAAGGAATCCTCAATCTGAGTATTGTATTAGTAGTTCTGTTCTAGCAAAAAGTTCAGAACAGAAGGATTTAGGGGTAGTGATTTCTGAAAATCTCAAAATGGGTGAACAGTGCGGTGATGTGGTAGGGAAAGCAAGTAGAATGCTAGGCTGCATAGCTAACGATATAACAAGCAGGAAGAGGGAGATTGTGATCCTCCTTTATGGAGCGCTGGTGAGACCGCATTTGGAATACTGTGTTCAGTTTTGGAACCTCATCTACAAAAAGATATTGACAAAACTGAACAGGTCCAAAGACGGGCTAAAAAAATGGTGGAGGGTCTTAAGCATAAAACCTATCAGGAAAGACTTAATGAACTCAATCTGTATAGAGAGGGGGCACAATCTGAGGTTAGTTGGGGGAAAGATCAGAAGCAACATGAGAAAATATTTTATGAGAGTAGTAGATACTTGGAAATAACTTCAAGCAGACATGGTTGGTAAATCTACAGTAACTGAATTTAAATATGCCTGGGATAAACATATATCCATCCTAAGATAAAATACAGGAAATAGTATAAGAGCAGACTAGATGGACCATGAGGTCTTTTTCTGCCGTCAGTCTTCTAGGTTTCTAGGTTTCTATTAACATCTGGCAAGGGAACAAAGAATTCTACAAGTGAACCATGGGTTAAAGCCACAAAACTTTGGATATTGTGCTTCCCCGAAGATAAGACAGGCGCCTGTCTTGTAGTGTGATACAATTTTTAATTTGTTTTAGACATAAGCAATTGGAATATAACATTTAAAAGCTGGGAACAAAATTTGTGTTACATAGTGTTATCATTCACTCCATAAAACAAACTAAAAAACACTTGTTGGACAGGGGGAAAGGTCTAATGACCACAGGCCTGGCGAAAAAGATGAGTATTTAAACTTTTTCGGAAGGCAAGCAGGGTGGGGGCAGTGCGAACCTCCTTCCTCCTATTTTTGTCGTCTGAGTCTACCACCTCTAATATTCAACTTTCTTCCTAATTAATCGCTAAAACGTAACTTCCAAAAATAGTCATTATCTCTTATGCCACTTGATTTTAGGCCCTATTTCTCCCTCTCCTCAATTGGTATCTTGACTCATCATTTTTTTAGTTCTAGATCCCCTAAATTTTTAATTTCTTCTTCCCTTTCATCTCTCCCTTCCAACATTCTAAGTTTTTAAATTTTTAACTCATTCTCTATATTTAAATAAATACAATTCTTGTCATCACTATTCCATCTATTGGTTAATAACATTTTAAATTGCCCATAACAAAAAATCCAACTTTAAGAATATTGATTATAAAGATCTTATATTATTCCAAAAATATCAATAATCATCTGAATTCTTTCAATATTAAAGCAGGTCCATGAGTTATACAAATCTTATATAAAACAAATGTTATAAAAAGGGGTAATGATTGTCCAAATTATATATCCTTCCAACAACTGATATATTACAGTCTAATATATTTCCCTTTTTTCTTTATTCTTTTTTTCTATTATTTTTAATAAAATAATAAAATAATTCTTAAAAAATTATGACATTCCGTCAATCGCTCATTCTTTTAATCTTTCAAATATTTCCCTTCCAATTCTACAGTCATGATCTTTTCTTTTTTTCTTTTCTTTTTCTACCAATAACTTCCCCAACTCATTTTTTTCATTTTGAATATATTATTTGTTTAGGAACTACACTGTAGGTATATTCTCAATCCCTTTTTGTCTCTTCTCACTATTACCCCTCATTTTTAATTGCATATTCTGATAACAATATGTTCCTGTTGCTTTTTTCTTGTCACTCTCAGTCCCAGTGTAATAATTATAAATCCTAATATTTTGCAATGAACCAGAAGGCAAGACAAGAAGCATCGGATGGAAACCAACCCAGGAGAGAACCAGCCTACAAGTACGGAGAATTTTCCCGACACTGAGAACAATTAACCGATTGCCAGAAATGGTATTGAGTCTCCTGCTTGTGCAGGGGTCGGAATAGAAGACGCCCAAGGTCCCTCCCAACTCTCTCACAACCCCCAGTGATGGAGCACCCACAACCTCTGGAGGGAAGCCATTCCCAGAGAATCAACCTTAACTTGAGACTTTTTCAATCTTCCCACCAGCAGAAAATTGCAGCCACCAGTTTCACAGAGTGCAGCACCAGTGGGATTAAATTTGGGCAGGGGAGGAACCTGCAGCACCAGCAGCTGACGCGCTTCAGCCCGGTTGCTTCTCTGCTTCCAGGCCGTGGAGGGAACCAAACAGCCCGATTTGCTCCCGGACTCTTCCCCCACCTGCCCTCAATTCACCTTCCAGCTGATGCTTCGATCCTCGGAAGAGCACAAAAGACCTTCTGCACTCCACCCCCCTCCCGTGAGTCTACCGGAAGAGGAAGTTCTCTATTTCTCTCTGATCTTTTCTAGCAATTCCGTACTCGATGGTTTTAACTCCTCTATCAGGCAGGTTTCAGGCAAAGATATTGCGTATGTGATAGCGGGAGAAAAACACTCTTATCCCGTCTGTAAGGCGTTTGCAAGATGTTTTCACTGTATAAATGCTGTCAAATCTTTTTCACTTTGCAAGTGAGCCTAGTAAAATAGTCAAATGTGATGCTACTTGCCTTATCAAGATTAGATATGTGCTGAGCCCTACATTTATTTGATTTTAATGACTTTTCATTTATAACAAACCAACGTACAAAACGCAAAATGTACATATCTAAAAGACCAACATACAAGTGGGGGGGATGGGAAAATATTTTCCCCTAAATTTATTTTTCCAAGGAAATATTTTTATTTATCAAACCGTGTACATGATAACAGGTATAAACATAAACAAAAGCAAAATAGGTATAGGTAAATTTGGACAATAGGATAGGAACGGTTGGCACACTGGTGCACTTATTCACCCCCCTTACAGACCACTTAGGAAATGGGTGAGGTTGATTGTAGTCTGAGGTTAAAGTTTTGGGGGTTTCGGGAACAAACCGCAGAGTCAGGTAGTGCCTTCCAGGCATTGATCATTCTGCTGCTGAAGTTGTATTTTCTGCAGTCAGGTTTGGAGCCATTTACATTGAGTTTCAATCTATTGTGCGGTTGTGTGTTGTTGCGTCAGAAGCTGAGGTATTAATTGACAGGTAGAAGAGTGTGGCCGATGATTTTATGGACCACATTAAGATCAGATCGAAGGCGATGCACCACTAAATTTTTTGGGCGCAAAATTTCAAGTCTGGTGGAATAAGGTATTTTTTTTTAAATTATAATTTTTATTGATTTTTTAATAATTTTACAAAAAACAAAAACATAAAACATAAAAGTGTACCATCACCAAACAAAAAAATAAAAATTCCCTTCACCAGGGAAGATTCAATTTTGTGTCCTCCATTTGCTTCATCTCTGGAATAAGGTATTGAGTTCTGAGAAGAGTAGAGTATTCTTGCGAAATATTTCTGGACTCTCTCAACTGTAAATGTTCATGAAGGTTTAAAGAATGACACAATCGTCTTTGTTCAGGGTGACTCTCAGTGGAAATCAAAACTCTCTATATCCCAAAACTTCAAGACTGATTTCCCACAGCTCCTAAGTATTTATTACATGGTAGTACCATTAGACCAAACACTATAAGGGAGATATCTTCATTCCTATGGTCTGCATCCAAGAGCCACCAGCATACCTGAAGGAAGAAATGTTACATCTGCTAAATGCTAAAATCCTTCTTCCTCTGTAAATTGACCTGTAAAGTCTCCAGAGACTTCAGTATGAACAGTATGCAGCAGGGTTTAGAAAATGGGGCCTACAAAAGAGGGAGTGATAGCCTATATGTAGTAGAAGAAATATTTCCAAAAGGATTTTTAAAAAACAAAAACAAAAAGAGAATATCCCATCAAACTATATAGCGGACAACCAGGCAAACAACAACAACAACAACAACACAGTTGGAAGGGACCTTGGAGATCTTCTAGTCCAATCTCTCTGCTTAGGCAGGAAACCCTACACTACTTCAGACAAATGTTTATCCAACATCTGCTTAAAAATGTCCAGTGTTGGAACGTTCACAACTTCAGGAAGCAATATGTTCTACTGATTAATTGTTCTAACGGTCAGGAAAATTCTTAGTTCTAAGTTACTTCTCTCCTTGTTTAGTTTGTACCCATTGCTTCCTGTTCTACCCTCAGGTGCTTTGGAGAATAGATTGACTCCCTTTTCTTTGTGGCATCCCCTGAGATATTGGAACACTGCTATTATGTCTCCCCTGTTCCTTCTTTTCATTAAACTAGACATACCCAGTTCCTGCAACCATTCTTCATATGTTTTAGTCTCCAGTCCCCTAATCATTTTTTTTGCTCTTCTCTGAACTTTTTCTAGAGTCTCAACATCCTTTTTCCATCATGGTGACCAAAACTAAATGCCGTATTCCAAGTGTGGACTTACCAAGGCATTATAAAGTGGTATTAACACTTCATGTGATCTTGATTCTATCCCTCTGTTAATGCAGGCTAGAACTGTGTTGGCTTTTTTTGGCAGCTGCTGTATACTGCTGGCTCATATGAAAAAATAACAATGATGGAATTGGTGGAGGTGGTAAAAACACAAAAAAATAGCAAGACCCCTGAATCAGATTTATTACCAGCAGAGAGTTAAAAATTCTTACAAGACATATTAAACCTGTCAATGTTATGCAAGTGAGGCCATTTTCCACTTTCCTTTTCTCCACCTATAAATTTAATCCTGAGAAATGTGAGAATAAACTAAATCAGGCCAAAATTCCAACAATCAATTTCTCACCTACACTTTCAAAGAGAGATCGCAAATGAAATTCAAGACTTCTCTAAACTCTTGAAATGTTGCCTCCAGTGAATTTCCTTGTGTGCAATAAGGGATGATTTATGCTTGAAGTAATGTCCTCAGATTGGACATTTCAAAGATTTCTCCATGGTGTGAATCTGCTGGTATCTCACAAGGCTGGAATTATAACTAAAACCTTTCCCACAAAGAGGACATCCCAATGGTTTCTCTCCTGTGTGAATCCTCTGGGGTACCACCAGGTTGCTATTGTGACTGAAAGCTTTCCCACAGATAGGAAATTCAACATTTTTCTTTCCCCCCCCACAAACTTTAAATTTATACATATACCACATCAACATGTTACAAACTTATATATTTTTCCAATATATGATAAACAAATATCCTAAATTTACAATGTCACTTAATTTTTTTAAAAAAATATTTTTATTAATTTTCAAAGACAAACATTACAAACATAACATATGACATAAAAAGGTAGAAGTCTTTGTTGTACAGAAAAAAAGAACTTATTGTTGTTTGAATCAATCCAGAGAATATTTTAAAATGTCTATTACAACTCTCTATGTAAAAATACATCTAGTGAAATATTGAAAAATATAAGATTTAATTATAAGTTAAATCAAAATGAATAAAGTATCTATTATAACTCGCTATGTGAAAACACATCTAGTCATATATTAAAGAATATAAAGACACCCTTTCAGTGCCTCTGCAAACACTCCGTTCTCCTAGCTTTGTTAATGCAAACTCTTTCCATCTCCAAGCCGCCCCTCCCTTTTCTTTCTTCAAAAAAGAAAAAAAAAGAAACCCCTTCATCCCAGCAGCAGCGGTTTGTGTTCGTAAGGTGAAAATAGTTCGGAAGAAGAGGCAAAAAAATCTTAAACACCGGGTTCATATCTCGAAAAGTTCGTTAGAAGAGGCGTTCGTAAGACGAGGTACCACTGAATACTGAAACGTGCCTAGTCCTTTCTCTTCATCAAACCCTTTGTCTTCGTGGAATATTAATCCTCCATCTTATGTAATATTTCCTGCAGCTGCTGCAAATGCAGTCACTGTGTAGATTCCACACAAGAAGTAATGAAACCAATAATTTTAAATTTAAATAACTCTCTTTGATTGCTAAAATAGAGTTCAATTCAATACCGTTCTTATCCCCTCGGTTCCGATGTATTTAATAAAACCTTCCAGGTTCAATCTGACGCTCTATTTAAAGTCTCTATGATTATGTGAGCGGAAGCTGTTCCGGCTTATTAAAGTCCACTCACACTGGGAAATTACTTTAACTTTCTTCTTCGCCTTAAATAAATTTGTAAATTTCTGTATCAATTTTATTTGTAGGAGTATTAATCACTTTACCTTCTTCTTTCTCTGTTGATCCAAGCACTCTGTTAGACTTCTCTGGTTTTTTTCCTTGTTCTTCCTCTCTTCTGGAGGTGCCGCTATGGCCAGGCGACGGCCATTGCCAGGGCCCGGATCTTTCCTCCTGGCACTGCGGGGCAATCCTACACCTTGGGGGTAGCAGCGAATACTCCCATGATGTTCAGAGACCCCCTGTTCCGGTTCTGATTGGATCGCTAGATATGGGACCGCCAGGGCGAAAACGGAGGTCTGGGGACGGAGCTCCATCGCCAGCCTCCCGACACAGCTCAGTGGCCACCGGAAGTCCTGCGATGTTACTTTTATCTCCCATCTATTTTCCTTCTATATTTCATGTTACTAGCCTCCCTCTATCTCATTCGCTTCCCTCCACCTTTTATCACTCTCTCCCTCTTACCTTCTTCCCTCCTACCTCGCTCTTCTTCCTGCGTGAGTCTTTTGGTGTTTCACCAGGTGGGAACTCTGACTAAAACTTTTCCCACAGTCAGGACATTCCAAGGGTTTCTCTCCTGACTGAGTCTTCTGATGTGTCACCAGGTGGGAACTATGCCTAAAAATTTTCCCAGTCAGGACATTCAAAGGGTTTCTCTCCTGAGTGAGTCCTCTGGTGTGTCACCAGGCTGGAATTATCACTAAATCTTTTCCCACAGTCAGGGCATTCAAAGGGTTTCTCTCCTGAGTGAGTCCTCTGGTGTCTCAACAGGTGGGAACTGTGACTAAAACTTTTCCCACAGTCAGGACATTCAAAGGGTTTCTCTCCTGTGTGAGTCCTCTGGTGTATCACCAGGAGGGAACTCTGACTAAAACTTTTCCCACAGTCAGGACATTCAAAGGGTTTCTCTCCTGTGTGAGTCCTCTGGTGTCTCATCAGGTTGGGACGCTGACTAAAACTTTTCCCACATTCAGGGCATTCAAAGGGTTTCTCTCCTGAGTGAGTCCTCTGGTGTGTCACTAGGTGGGAACTATGACTAAAACTTTTCCCACAGTCAGGACATTCAAAGGGTTTCTCCCCTGAGCAAGACCTCCGGTGTTTCATAACTGAAATTGTGACTGAATTTTTTTACACAGTCTGCACAAAGGATAATCCAATTGTGTTATTCCTGTGTCTGCATCCTTTAGTGTGTCATGACCTGAGAATTTCTAATGAAATGTTCACACAATCTGCACAGTCATATGTTTCCTCACTCATGTGTGTCCTCTGGTGTACCACCATGTTGCCATGCTCACTAAAGATGTAACACATCGGGCTTCTTTTGTGGCTTCTCTCTTGTGTAGTTGGTTCCAAGAATCACAAGAGAACTATTCTGACAAATTTTTGCTACACTGAGATAGTGTGCATGGCTCTTCTCCTGTCTAGCTCCTCAATGTATAAAGAGCTGTGATTTGCAATCTCTTGTTTTTCCACAAAAAAGCTGCAATTTTTCCAAAGCTGAGTTTATCAAAAATATGGACAATGCCTTGTTTAGTGGTACTTTCATTCAAGCCATTTTCTTCCTCACAGGGAGAGGCCTGCATTACTGTCTGCTCTACATGGCTTTATTATTGACCTTTTCCTCTCAGTTGACTTCCAGATATCTCCCTTTTTTGCTGATGGAGGAAAAACCATGTAACGTATCCTTGAGTTCTGCATAATCTGCTTATTTGAGCTTGAAATGTTTCTTGATTTTCTCTCTCTTGTCTAACAGCTTCTGGAAGAGGAGGAGAATTGTATGGTTTTCCAAAAGAAAAGGAAAATATTTTGATTTTTCGCTTGATTTTCTTCTCTTTTCAATGTTGCTTTTTATTTCAATTGTCCCAGGTGGTCTTATTGCCATCCTCTTTGTCTGTAAGATTCAAAGATAAATACAACTTTAATTGTTTTTAAAATAATTAGAGCTGATGGTTAAAAAAGAATAAACGTATATATTATAGTGAAAAATCAAACATGCCCCAATACTAATCACTTAAATTATTTATGATTCATAGAAGACTACCGAGATCCATGCTCAAATATCCATTCAAATTCAGTTGTTTAATTGGGTCAATCAAGCATTCTTAGCAATGCAAAGGACTAGCAATTGATACAGTTTTTGGGAATCTGTGTAAATTTGCAATGCATATAGTGTTCTTACTCTGACTGTATAAATGAGAAGATGCAAAATCGTCTCATTCTATAGTAAAAATGAATAATTTTCTTCATTTTGAATGCATTATTTGTGTAGGAACTACACTCTAGGTATATTCTCAATCTGTTCTAGTCTCTTCTCACTATTATCCCCTCATTTTTAATTGCATCTTCTGATACCAATATGCTCCTGTTGCTTTTTTCTTGTCATTCTCAATCCCAGTGTAATCATTATAAATACCAATATAACTGTCAACCTGTCTTTTATTTTCCAGTTACTTTTCATTATATTCCAGCTTTTTTCCTGTTTTTTCCCCCCACCTCTAAAGTCCAAAAGACAATTTTTAAAATCTTCATGAATGTATTTTAACATCCCAGCGAATTCTTCATAAACACACACCTCCATTTTGTCAAATTCAGACTTTCCTTGTGGACTTTGGACTTGACTTTCTATAGATTTGAACACTGGGCTCTATCCAACAACATGAAATTAAAGAGAGAAAAAAGTAGGTTGTACACTTAGCCAAGAAAAACCAAATAGGAAGTAGAGAATAGATACAACGTGGCTCAATAGCAGTAACTGTGAAGTTACTTGAAGTTCTATCATAGTGAACAATCCCCTAAAAAAAGCAAGCAGTATTAGTATCAATTTATGATGCTTTAGAAAGATCACATTTAGGATTACTGCAACCTGTTTTGAATACCACAATATTTAAAAAAGTGTAGTAGAGTCTCTATAAAGAGAACAGAGAAGAGAAATAGGGATGATTAGGGGGCTGGAGGCTAAAAGATATAAAGAAGAGTTGCAGGAATTGGGTATGTCTAGTCCAGTGAAAGGAAGGACTAGGTATGACATGAGAGCCATCTTTCAACACCTGAGGGGTGAAGAAAAAAAGGGTCAACTTATTTTGCAATGCACCAGAAGGCAAGATAAGAAGCAGTAGATGGAAACTAACCCAGGAGAGAAGCAGCCTACAAGTAAGGAGAATTTTCCTGACCCTGAGAACAATTAACCGATTGCCTGAAATGGTATTGGGTCTCCTGTTTCCTCAGGGGTCGGAATAGAAGACCCCCAAGGTCCCTCCCAACTCTCTCACAACCCCCAGTGATGGAGCACCCACAACCTCTGGAGGGAAGCCATTCCAAGAGAATCAACCTTAACTTATTTATTTATTAATTTATTATTTAGATTTGTATGCCGCCCCTCTCCGCAGACTCGGGGTGGCTCACAACAAAGTGAAACAATCTACAACAAATCTAAATTACAGTTTAAAAATATTTTAAAAACCCCATTTTCTAAACAAACATACAGACAGACATACCATTCATGAATTGTATATGCCCGGGGGAGATGTCTTAGTTCCCCCATCCCTGACGACAAAGGTAGGTCTTAAGGAGCTTACAAAAGGCAAGGAGAGTAGGGGCAGTTCTAATCTCCGGGGGGAGTTGGTTCCAGAGGGTCGGGAGACTTTTTCAATCTTCCCACCAGCAGAAAATTGCAGCCACCAGTTTCACAGCGTACAGCACCAGTGGGATTAAATTTGGGCAGGGGAGGAACCTGCAGCACCAGCAGCTGACGCGCTTCAGCCCGGTTGCTTCTCTGCTTCCAGGCCGTGGAGGAAACCAAACAGCCCGACTTACTCCCGGACTCTCCCCCCAAAGCTGCCCTCAACTCACCTCCCAGCTGCTGATTCGATCCTCGGAAGAGCAGAAAAGCCGCTCTTCACCCCACCTCCCTCCCATGAGTCTTCCGGAAAAGGAAGTCCTCTGATCTTTTCTAGCAATTCTGTACTCGATGGTTTTAACTCCTCTATCAGGCATGCTTTATGCACATACGTTGCCTATCTGACTGCCATGTCCTGATAGCGGTAGAAAAACACTCTTGTCCCATCTCTAAGGCGTTTGCAAGATGTATTAATGGTCTCAAATCTTTTTCACTTTTAATTTTATTTTTTTTATTTATTTATTGGATTTGTATGCCGCCCCTCTCCCTGGACTGGGGGGGGGGGGGTTAACAACAGTGATAAAAACAGCATGTAACAATCCAATACTAAAACAACTAAACAACCTTTTTAATAAAACCAAACATACATACAAACAAACATACCATGCAAAATTGTAGAGGCCTAGGGGGAAAGAATATCTCAGTTCCCCCATTCCTGATGGCAGAGATGGGTTTTAAGGAGGTCACGAAAGGCTAGGAGGGTGGGGGCAATTCTAATCTCTGGGGGGAGTTGGTTCCAGAGGGTCGGGGCCGCCACAGAGAAGGCTCTTCCCCTGGGTCCCGTCAAATGACATTGTTTAGTCGACGGGACCTGGAGAAGGCCAACTTCTTTGCAAGTGAGCCTAGTGAAATAGTCAAATGTGATGCTTTTGGAGCAGTTTACATTGAGTTTCAATCTATTGTGTGCTTGTGTGTTGTTGCGTTTGAAGCTGAGGTATTAATTGACAGGTAGAACAGTGTGGCAGATGATTTCATGAACTACATTAAGATCTGATCGAAGGCGACGTACCTCTAAATTTTTTGAGCCCAAAATTTCAAGTCTAGTGGAATAAGGTATTCAGTTCTGAGAAGAGGAGTAGAGTATTCTTCTTGCGAAATATTTCTGGACTCTCTCAATTGTAAATGTTCATGAAGGTTTAAAGAATGACACAATCGTCTTTGTTCAGGGTGACTCTCAGTGGAAATCAAAACTCTCTATATCCCAAAACTTCAAGACTGGTTTCCCACAGCTCCTAAGTATTTATTACATGGTAGCACCATTAGACCAACCACTCTAAGGGAGACATCTTCATTCCTATGGTCTGCATCCAAGAGCCACCAGCATACCTGAAGGAAGAAATGTTACATCTGCTAAATGCTAAAATCCACATTCCTCTGCAAATTGACCTGTACAGAAGTCTCCAGAGACTTCAGTATGAACGGTATGCAGCAGGGTTTAGAAAATGGGGTCTACATAATAGGGATTATAGCCTATATGTAGTAGAAGAAATATTTCCAAAAGGATTTTTAAAAACCAAAACCAAAAAGAGAACAGCCCGTCAAACTATATAGCGGACAACCAGGCAAACAACAACAACAACAACAAGACCTTGGAGATCTTCTAGTCCAATCTCTCTGCTTAGGCAGGAAACGCTACATTACTTCAGACAACTGTTTATCCAACATCTGCTTAAAAATGTCCAGTGTTGGAACGTTCACAACTTCAGGAACCAATATGTTCTACTGATTAATTGTTCTAACTGTCAGGAAAATTCTTAGTTCTAAGTTACTTCTCTCCTTGTTTAGTTTGTACCCATCGCTTCTTGTTCCACCCTCAGGTGCTTTGGAGAATAGCTTGACTCCCTTTTCTTTGTGGAATCCCCTGAGATATCGGAACACTGCTATCATGTCTCCCCTGTTCCTTCTTTTCATTAAACTAGACATACCCAGTTCCTGCAACCATTCTTCATATGTTTTAGTCTCCAGTCCCCTAATCATTTTTTTTGCTCTTCTCTGAACTTTTTCTAGAGTCTCAACATCCTTTTTCCATCATGGTGACCAAAACTAAATGCCGTATTCCAAGTGTGGACTTACCAAGGCATTATAAAGTGGTATTAACACTTCACGTGATCTTGATTCTATCCCTCTGTTAATGTAGGCTAGAACAGTTTTGGCTTTTTTGGCAGCTGCTGCACACAGCTGGCTCATATTTAAATGGTTGTCCACTAGGGCTCCAAGATCCCTCACAGTTACTACTGTTGAGCAATGTACCACCTGTGAATATTTTTTTCTTGCCTAAATGTAGAACCTTACTTTTTTCACCATTGTATTGCATTTTATTTGATAGCACCCAATGTTCAGGTTTGTCAATATACTTCTGTATTTTGTACCTATCTTCTAGATTCCTACCAGTTTGGTGTCATCTGCAAATTTGTCCCCTCGTGCAAGTCATTGATGAAGATGTTGAAGAGTACTGGGCCTAAAACAGAGCCTTGGGGTATACCAGTGCATACATCCCTCCATGTAGATGCAGGTAAAAGTTTAACTTCTTTAAAAATGCTAAAAAACCAGGAACATGGTTAGCCTATAACTTGAAAAAGAAGAATTTGATAAGTAAATTAGAAGATGAGAAAGGATTTATACATTTTCAAAACAAGATTAAAAAATAATTGAAGAATTTAATGAAAAATTATATGATAAAGAAAACTTTCAGAGTGAAAGATAATTTGGGAAGAGCTAAATTAACAAAAGTGCATGAGAATATTTAAAATATGTTTAATGAAAAAATAACAATGATGGAGTTGATGGAGGTGGTAAAAACACAGAAAAAAATAACAAGACCCCTGAACCAGATAGATTACCAGCAGAGATTTAAAAACTCTTACAAGACATATTAAACCTGTCAATGTTATGCGAGTGAGGCCATTTTCCACTTTCCTATTCTCTCCACCTATAAATTTAATCCTGAGAAATGTGACTGTAAACTAAATCAGGCCAAAATTCCAACAATCAATTTCTCACCTACACTTTCAAAGAGAGATTACAAATGAAATTCAAGACTTCTAAAATGTTGCCTCATGTCAATTTCCTTGTGTGCAATAAGGGATGATTTATGCTTGAAGTATTTCTGCCGGCGTGTCCCAACCACAACAGAAGTAATGTCCACAGATTGGACATTTCAAAGATTTCTCCATGGTGTGAGTCTGCTGGTGTCTCACAAGGCTGGAATTATAACTAAAACCTTTCCCACAAAAAGGACATTCAAATGGTTTCTCTCTTGTGTGAATCCTCTGGGGTACCACCAGGTTGCAATTCTGACTGAAAGCTTTCCCACAGATAGGAAATTCAATATTTTTCCTCCCCCCCCCCCAACTTTAAATTTATACATATGCCACATGAACATGTTACAAACATGTACATTTTTCCAATATATGATAAACAGATATCCTAAATTTGCACTGTTTATTTATTTATTTATTTATTTTATTATTTGGATTTGTATGCCGGCCCTCTCCTTCTATATTTCATGTTACTATCCTCCCTCTATCTCATTCGCTTCCCTCCAACTTTTCTCCCTCTCTCCCTCTTACCTTCTTCCCTACTACCTCACTCTCCTTCCTGTGTGTCTTCTGGTGTCTCACCAGGCTGGAATTAACACTAAAACGTTTCCCACAGTGAGGACATTCAAAGGGTTTCTCTCCTGTGTGAACCATCTGGTGTCTCACCAGACTGTAATTATCACCAAAACGTTTCCCACAGTCAAGACACTCAAAGGGTTTGTCTCCTGTGTGAGTCCTCTGGTGTCTCATCAGAATGGAATCATCAGTAAACCTTTTCCCACAGTCAGGACATTCAAAGGGTTTCTCTCCTGTGTGGGTCCTCTGGTGTCTCACCAGACTGGAATTACTACTAAACCTTTTCCCACAGTCAAGACATTCAAATGGTTTCTCTCCCGTGTGGGTCCTCTGGTGTCTCATCAGACTGGAATCATCACTAAAACTTTTCCCACAGTCAGGACATTCAAACGGTTTCTCTCCTGTGTGAGTCCTCTTGTGTGTCACCAGGTGGGAACTCTGACTAAAACTTTTCCCACAGTCAGGACATTCAAAGGGTTTCTCTCCTGTGTGAGTCCTCTGGTGTCTCACCAGGTGGGAACTCGAATGAAAACTTTTCCCACAGTCAGGACATTCAAAGGGTTTCTCCCCTGTGTGAGTCCTCTGGTGTTTCACCAGACTGGAATTATCACTAAAACCTTTCCCACAGTCGAGACATTCAAAGGCTTTCTCTGTTGTGTGAGTCCTCTGGTGTCTCACTAGATTGGAATTATCACTAAAACCTTTCCCACAGTCAGGACATTCAAAGGGTTTCGCTCCTGTGTGAGTCCTCTGGTGTGTCACCAGGTAGGAACGCTGATTAAAAGTTTTCCAACAGTAAGGGCATTCAAAGGGTTTCTCTCCTGTATGAGTCCTCTGGTGTGTCACCAGGTTGGAACTCCGACTAAAACTTTTCCCACAGTCAGGACATTCAAAGGGTTTCTCTCCTGTGTGAGTCCTCCAGTGTGTCACAAGTTGGGAACTCGAACGAAAACTTTTCCCACAGTCAGGACATTCAAAGGGTTTCTCTCCTGTGTGAGTCCTGTGGTGTTGCACCAGGCTGGAACTATCACTAAAACTTTTCCCACAGTCAGGACATTCAAAGGGTTTCTCTCCTGTGTGAGTCCTCTGGTGTGTCACAAGGTGGGAATTCGAACGAAAACTTTTCCCACAGTCAGGACATTCAAAGGGTTTCTCTCCTGTGTGAGTCCTCTGGTGTTTCATGACTGAAATTGTAACTGAATTTTTTTACACAGTCTGCACATTCAAATGTTTTCTCTTTTTTGCGATTCTTGGGTTTGATTGGAATTCTCTCTTTGAAACTTTCCTCACAGAACGGATATTCAAATTGTGTTATTCCTGTGTGTGCATCCTTTAGTATGTCATGACCTCAGAATTTGTAATGAAATGTTCACACAATCTGCACAGTCATATGTTTCCTTACTCATGTGTGTCTTCTGGTGTACCACCATGTTGCCATGCTCACTAAAGATGTAACACATTGGGGTTCTTTTGTGGCTTCCCTCTTGTGTAGTTGGTTCCAAGAATCACAAGGGAAATGTTCTGACCAATTTTTGCTACACTGAGATAGTGTGCATGGCACTTCTCCTGTCTAGCTCCTCAATGTATAAACAGCTGTGATTTGCAACCTCTTCTTTTTCCACAAAAAAGCTGCAATTTTTCCAAAGCTGAGTTTATCAAAAATATGGACAATGCCTTGTGTAGTGGTACTTTCATTCAAGCCATGTTCTTCCTCACAGGGAGAGGCCTGCATTACTGTCTGCTCTACATGGCTTTATTATTGACCTTTTCCTCTCAACTGACTTCCAGATATCTCCCTTTTTTGCTGATGGAGGAAAAACCATGTAACGTATCCTTGAGTTCTGCATAATCTGCTTATTCGAGCTTGAAATGTTTTTTGATGTTCTCTCTCTTGTCTAACAGCTTCTGGAAGAGGAGGAGAATTGTATGGTTTTTCCAAAAGAAATGGAAAATATTTTGATTTTTCGCTTGATTTTCTTCCCTTTTCAATGTTGCTTTTTATTTCAATTGTCCCGAATGGTCTTATTGCCATCCCCTTTGTCTGTAAGATTCAAAGATAAATAGAACTTTAATTGTTTATAAAATAATTAGAGATGATGGTAAAAAAGAATAAAAGTATATATTATAGTGAAAAGTCAAACATGCCCCAATACTAATCACTTAAATTATTTATGATCCATAGAAGACTACCGAGATCCATGCTCAAATATCCATTCAAATTCAGTTGTTTAATTGGGTCAATCAAGCATTCTTAGCAATGCAAAGGACTAGCAATTGCTTCCAGGTGTGGGGATTCAGCTCCACTGATCTTAGAGGCCTAGGTCTTAGAAGAACTTGGACAATTAAAGATAAATAAGGCAATTGGTCCAGATGGCAAGTACCCCAGAGTTCCTAAAGAACTCAGACCTGTGACTGCGACCCCCCTGACTGATTTGTTTAACCAATCCCTTTTAACAGGAGATGTTCCTGATGATTGAAGAATGGCCAATGTTGTGCCTATCCACAAGAAGGGTAGTGGAGAAGAAGCTGACAACTATAGACCAGGTATCTTGACATCAGTTGTAGTTTAATGATGGAGACTCTACTCAAAAAGAAGATTAAATTAATACTTAAGAAACAATAACTTATTGGACCCAAACTAGCATGGCTTTACTGAGGGCAAATCATGTCAGACTAATCTCATTGGTTTCTATGACTATGTCACAAAGGTGTTGGATGAAGGTGGCCCGTGGATATTGCCTACCTGGACTTCAGCAAAGCCTTTGATACTGTTCCACATAAATAGATACATTAGTGAAGAGTGAACCTAATCTCTGATAGTTCAGTGGATTTGCAGCTAGCTGAAGATGCAAATGTTTGTGAGTGACATAGGGGAAGGTTTGGTAGGGAAGTTTTGCCCATTTGCCGATGATTCTACAGCAGTGGTCCCCAACCTTTTTTCCACCAGGTGACCAGTTTCAGAAAGACAATTTTTCTATGGCCCGGTGGGGGCGGAAAGGGGGTTTAGCTTATCGTTCCATTGTCTTTCTCCCCCCCCCCCTTTTTAATTTTGCGGGGGAGTTGAGGTGACAGAGGGAGGAAGGGTAGGAGGGGGCGGTTTCCTGTCTCTTTCCCCTCCTGTTCACTCGGGACCGCCGTTTGCCTTTCAGCAGTTCCAGAGGACAACCCCCCCCCCGTTCCGGCTGGGATTGCAGCAAGGAATCCCAGAGCAGGGGGAGGTGCCTCCACGGACACGGTCACCTTCCTTTGCGATCGCTGCCTGCTTGGAGCGCCCACCACTGCCAGGTCTGGTAATTTTCTTGCAGCAAGGAATCCTTCCAAAAGAAAATTACCGGAGCTGGTGGTGGGGGTTTCATGGTCACACACACACCCTGGCTTCGCTCCCACCCAGGACCCCGAGAATAGGGTGGGGGAGCCTAGCAAAAAAAGAGCTGCACAATGCCAAAGCCTTTTCGTTTGAGCTGCAGGCAGAGCGAGGGCTTTGCAAGGGCTTCGCAAGGAGGAAATAGACCACTTTTGACGAGAGAAGAAAGACAGGAAAGGAAGAAAGCAAGCAAGCAAAGGTTTTCTCAGCCCGAGGCAAATGGCGGTCCCAAGTGAACGTGAGGGGAAAGAGACAGGAAACAGCTTGGCACTCGCCGGCTCCACAGCAGCTGCTGACTCCGCGGACCGGTGCAACATGCCTTGCGGCCCGGTACTGGTCCGTGGACCGGCGATTGGGGACCCCTGCTCTACAGTGTGCAATAGGGTTGATATTCCTGGAGGCATCTGTAATATGGCAAATGATTTAGCTTTAGTAAATAAGTGGCCAAAGCAATGGAAACTGCAGTTTAATGTTTCCAAATGTAAAATAGTGCACTTGGGGAAAAGGAATCCTCAATCTGAGTATTGTATTAGTAGTTCTGTTCTAGCAAAAAGTTCAGAACAGAAGGATTTAGGGGTAGTGATTTCTGAAAATCTCAAAATGGGTGAATAGTGCGGTGATGTGGTAGGGAAAGCAAGTAGAATGCTAGGCTGCATAGCTAACGATATAACAAGCAGGAAGAGGGAGATTGTGATCCTCCTTTATGGAGCGCTGGTGAGACCGCATTTGGAATACTGTGTTCAGTTTTGGAACCTCATCTACAAAAAGATATTGACAAAACTGAACAGGTCCAAAGACGGGCTAAAAAAATGGTGGAGGGTCTTAAGCATAAAACCTATCAGGAAAGACTTAATGAACTCAATCTGTATAGAGAGGGGGCACAATCTGAGGTTAGTTGGGGGAAAGATCAGAAGCAACATGAGAAAATATTTTATGAGAGTATTAGATACTTGGAAATAACTTCAAGCAGACATGGTTGGTAAATCTACAGTAACTGAATTTAAATATGCCTGGGATAAACATATATCCATCCTAAGATAAAATATAGGAAATAGTATAAGAGCAGACTAGATGGACCATGAGGTCTTTTTCTGCCGTCAGTCTTCTAGGTTTCTATTAACATCTGGCAAGGGAACAAAGAATTCTACAAGTGAACCATGGGTTAAAGCCACAAAACTTTGGATATTGTGCTTCCCCGAAGATAAGACAGGCGCCTGTCTTGTAGTGTGATACAATTTTTAATTTGTTTTAGACATAAGCAATTGGAATATAACATTTAAAAGCTGGGAACAAAATTTGTGTTACATAGTGTTATCATTCACTCCATAAAACAAACACTTGTTGGTCAGGGGGAAAGGTCTAATGACCACAGGCCTGGCGAAAAAGATGAGTATTTAAACTTTTTCGGAAGGCAAGCAGGGTGGGGGCAGTGCGAACCTCCTTCCTCCTATTTTTGTCGTCTGAGTCTACCACCTCTAATATTCAACTTTCTTCCTAATTAATCGCTAAAACGTAACTTCCAGAAATAGTCATTATCTCTTATGCCTCTTCATTTTAGGCCCTATGTCTCCCTCTCCTCAATTGGTACCTTGACTCATCATTTTTTTAGTTCTAGATCCCCTAAATTTTTAATTTCTTCTTCCCTTTCATCTCTCCCTTCCAACATTCTAACTTTTTAAATTTTTAACTCATTCTCTATATTTAAATAAATACAATTCTTGTCATCACTATTCCATCTATTGGTTAATAACATTTTAAATTGCCCATAACAAAAAATCCAACTTTAAGAATATTGATTATAAAGATCTTATATTATTCCAAAAATATCAATAATCATCTGAATTCTTTCAATATTAAAGCAGGTCCATGAGTTATACAAATCTTATATAAAACAAATGTTATAAAAAGGGGTAATAATTGTCCAAATTATATATCCTTCCAACAACTGATATATTATAGTCTAATATATTTCCCTTTTTTCTTTATTCTTTTTTTCTATTATTTTTTAATAAAATAATAAAATAATTCTTAAAAAATTATGACATTCCGTCAATCGCTCATTCTTTTAATCTTTCAAATATTTCCCTTCCAATTCTACAGTCATGATCTTTTCTTTTTTTCTTTTCTTTTTCTACCAATAACTTCCCCAACTCATTTTTTTCATTTTGAATGTATTATTTGTGTAGGAACTACACTGTAGGTATACAGTGATCCCCCGTTTATTGCGTCCCCAACCATTGCGAACAGGGTACTTCGCTATTTTTCAACCCGGAAGTCAAAATACCATCTACGCATGCGTGCCCGTGGGCACGCATGCGTAGATGGCAACCGGGAGATCAGCTGCTGGGCGGCTTCCCTGAGTCTTCCCCCTCTTGCTGGCGTCAGCGAGGAGTTTCCCCACCGCCCATGCAAACTCCTCGCTGCCGCCCGCCCTTCGCCCGCCCACGCCGTTCATTCTCGGCGCTTTCGAGCTGAGTCCGGGAGCGAATTCGCTCCCGGACTCAGCTCGAAAGCGCCGAGAACGAACGGCAAGGAACGGCTTGTCCACGCCGTTCATTCTCGCCGCTTTCAGCTCGAAAGCGGCGAGAATGAACGGCGTGGAAAAGCCGTTCCTTGCCGTTCATTCTCGCCGCTTTCAAGCTGAATCCGGGAGCAAATTCGCTCCCGGATTCAGCTCGAAAGCGGCGAGAATGAACGGCGTGGAAAAGCCGTTCCTTGCCGTTCGTTCTCGGCGCTTTCGAGCTGAGTCCGGGAGCGAATTCGCTCCCGGATTCAGCTCGAAAGCGGCGAGAGCCAGCGCCCCCAGGACCCCCAACCTGGGTTTGGGGGGCTGCTAGGAAGCCCTCCATGCCGGCGGCAAACAGCCGCGCCGCCTCCAATCTTCGGCTCCTCGCTAGCGCTGTGGGAGTAAAAACACCATCTGCACATGCGCAGATGGTGTTTTTACTTCCACAGCGCTACTTCGTGAAAACCCGCTCGTTGCGGGGGGTCCTGGAACGGAACCCTCGCAACGAGCGGGGGATCACTGTATTCTCAATCCCTTTTTGTCTCATTTTTAATTGCATATTCTGATAACAATATGTTCCTGTTGCTTTTTTCTTGTCACTCTCAGTCCCAGTGTAATAATTATAAATCCTAATATTTTGCAATGAACCAGAAGGCAAGACAAGAAGCATCGGATGGAAACCAACCCAGGAGATAACCAGCCTACAAGTACGGAGAATTTTCCCGACACTGAGAACAATTAACCGATTGCCAGAAATGATATTGAGTCTCCTGCTTGTGCAGGGGTCGGAATAGAAGACGCCCAAGGTCCCTCCCAACTCTCTCACAACCCCCAGTGATGGAGCACCCACAACCTCTGGAGGGAAGCCATTCCCAGAGAATCAACCTTAACTTGAGACTCTTTCAATCTTCCCACCAGCAGAAAATTGCAGCCACCAGTTTCACAGCGTACAGCACCAGTGGGATTAAATTTAGGCAGGGGAGGAACCTGCAGCACCAGCAGCTGATGCGCTTCAGCCCGGTTGCTTCTCTGCTTCCAGGCCGTGGAGGGAACCAAACAGCCCGATTTGCTCCCGGACTCTTCCCCCACCTGCCCTCAACTCACCTTCCAGCTGATGCTTCGATCCTCGGAAGAGCACAAAAGCAGCTCTGCATCCCACCTCCCTCCCCTGAGTCTTCCGGAAGAGGAAGTTCTCTATTTCTCTCTGATCTTTTCTAGCAATTCCGTACTCGATGGTTTTAACTCCTCTATCAGGCATGTTTCAGGCAAAGATATTGCGTATATGACTGCCATCTCCTGATAGCGGGAGAAAAACACTCTTGTCCCGTCTCTAAGGCGTTTGCAAGATGTTTTCACTGTATAAATGGTGTCAACTCTTTTTCACTTTGCAAGTGAGCCTAGTGAAATAGTCAAATGTGATGCTACTTGCCTTATCAAGATTAGATATGTGCTGAGCCCTACATTAATTTGATTTTAATGACTTTTCATTTATAACAAACCAACGTACAAAACGCAAAATGTACACATCTAAAAGACCAACATACAAGTGGGGGGGATGGGAAAATATTTTCCCCTAAATTTATTTTTCCAAGGAAATATTTTTATTTATCAAAACATGTACATGATAACAGGTATAAACATAAAGAAAATCAAAATAGGTATAGGTAAATTTGGACAATAGGATAGGAACGGTTGGCACACTGGTGCACTTATTCACCCCCCTTACAGACCACGTGAGGTTGATTGTAGTCTGAGGTTAAAGTTTTGGGGGTTTCGGGAACAAACCGCAGAGTCAGGTAGTGCGTTCCCGGCATTGAGCATTGATCATTCTGCTGCTGAAGTTGTATTTTCTGCAGTCAGGTTTGGAGCCATTTACATTGAGTTTCAATCTATTGTGCGGTTGTGTGTTGTTGCGTCAGAAGCTGAGGTATTAATTGACAGGTAGAAGAGTGTGGCCGATGATTTTATGGACCACATTAAGATCAGATCGAAGGCGACGCACCACTAAATTTTTTGGGTGCAAAATTTCAAGTCTGGTGGAATAAGGTATTTTTTCTTAATTATAATTTTTATTGGTTTTTTTTAATAATTTTACAGAAAACAAAAACATAAAACATAAAAGTGTACCATCACCAAACAAAAAAATAAAAATTCCCTTCACCAGGGAAGATTCAATTTTGTGTCCTCCATTTGCTTCATCTCTGGAATAAGGTATTGAGTTCTGAGAAGAGGAGTATTCTTCTTGCGAAATATTTCTGGACTCTCTCAACTGTAAATGTTCATGAAGGTTTATAGAATGACACAATCGTCTTTGTTCAGGGTGACTCTCAGTGGAAATCAAAACTCTCTATATCCCAAAACTTCAAGACTGATTTCCCACAGCTCCTAAGTATTTATTACATGGTAGCACCATTAGACCAAACACTCTAAGGGAGACATCTTCATTCCTATGGTCTGCATCCAAGAGCCACCAGCATACCTGAAGGAAGAAATGTTACATCTGCTAAATGCTAAAATCCTTCTTCCTCTGTAAATTGACCTGTAAAGTCTCCAGAGACTTCAGTATGAACAGTATGCAGCAGGGTTTAGAAAATGGGGCCTACAAAAGAGGGAGTGATAGCCTATATGTAGTAGAAGAAATATTTCCAAAAGGATTTTTAAAAAACAAAAACAAAATGAGAATATCCCATCAAACTATATAGCGGACAACCAGGCAAACAACAACAACAACAACAACAACAACAACAACAACACAGTTGGAAGGGACAATAACAATGATGGAATTGATGGAGGTGGTAAAAACACACAAAAAATAGCAAGAGCCCTGAATCAGATAGATTACCCGCAGAGATATAAAAACTCTTACAAGACATATTAAACCTGTCAATGTTATGCAAGTGAGGCCATTTTCCACTTTCCTTTTCTCTCCACCTATAAATTTAATCCTGAGAAATGTGAGAATAAACTAAATCAGGCCAAAATTCCAATAATCAATTTCTCACCTACACTTTCAAAGAGAGATCGCAAATAAAATTCAAGACATCTCTAAACTCTTGAAATGTTGCCTCCTGTGAATTTCCTTGTGTGCAATAAGGGATGATTTATGCTTGAAGTAATGTCCTCAGATTGGACATTTCAAAGATTTTTCCATGGTGTGAGTCTGCTAGTATCTCACAAGGCTTGAATTATAACTAAAACCTTTCCCACAAAGAGGACATCCCAATGGTTTCTCTCCTGTGTGAATCCTCTGGGGTACCACCAGGTTGCTATTGTGACTGAAAGCTTTCCCACAGATAGGAAATTCAACATTTTTCTTTTTTTCCCCACAAACTTTGAATTTATACATATACCACATCAACATGTTACAAACTTATATATTTTTCCAATATATGATAAACAAATATCCTAAATTTACAATGTCACTTAATTTTTTAAAAAAAATATTTTTATTAATTTTCAAAGACAAACATTACAAACATAACATATGACATAAAAAGGTAGAAGTCTTTGTTGTACAGAAAAAAAGAACTTATTGTTGTTTGAATCAATCCAGAGAATATTTTAAAATGTCTATTACAACTCTCTATGTAAAAATACATCTAGTGAAATATTGAAAAATATAAGATTTAATTATAAGTTAAATCAAAACGAATAAAGTATCTATTACAACTCGCTATGTGAAAACACATCTAGTCATATATTAAAGAATATAAAGACACCCTTTCAGTGCCTCTGCAAACACTCCGTTCTCCTAGCTTTGTTAATGCAAACTCTTTCCATCTCCAAGCCGCCCCTCCCTTTTCTTTCTTCAAAAAAGAAAAAAAAAGAAACCCCTTCATCCCAGCAGCAGCGGTTTGTGTTCGTAAGGTGAAAATAGTTCGGAAGAAGAGGCAAAAAAATCTTAAACACCGGGTTCATATCTCGAAAAGTTCGTTAGAAGAGGCGTTCGTAAGACGAGGTACCAATGAATACTGAAACGTGCCTAGTCCTTTCTCTTCATCAAACCCTTTGTCTTCGTGGAATATTAATCCTCCATCTTATGTAATATTTCCTGCAGCTGCTGGAAATGCAGTCACTGTGTAGATTCCACACAAGAAGTAATGAAACCAATAATTTTAAATTTAAATAACTCTCTTTGATTGCTAAAATAGAGTTCAATTCAATACCGTTCTTATCCCCTCGGTTCCGATGTATTTAATAAAACCTTCCAGGTTCAATCTGACGCTCTATTTAAAGTCTCTATGATTATGTGAGCGGAAGCTGTTCCGGCTTATTAAAGTCCACTCACACTGGCAAATTACTTTAACTTTCTTCTTGGCCTTAAATAAATTTGTAAATTTCTGTATCAATTTTATTTGTAGGAGTATTAATCACTTTACCTTCTTTTTTCTCTGTTGATCCAAGCACTCTGTTAGACTTCTCTGGTTTTTTTCCTTGTTCTTCCTCTCTTCTGGAGGGGCCGCTATGGCCAGGCGATGGCCATTGCCAGGGCCCGGATCTTTCCTCCTGGCACTGCGGGGCAATCCTACACCTTGGGGGTAGCAGCGAATACTCCAATGATGTTCAGAGACCCCCTATTCCGGTTCTGATTGGATCGCTAGATATGGGACCGCCAGGGCGAAAACGGAGGTCTGGGGACGGAGCTCCATCGCCAGCCTCCCGACACAGCTCAGTGGCCACCGGAAGTCCTGCGATGTTACTTTTATCTCCCATCTATTTTCCTTCTATATTTCATGTTACTAGCCTCCCTCTATCTCATTCGCTTCCCTCCACCTTTTATCACTCTCTCCCTCTTACCTTCTTCCCGCCTACCTCGCTGTTCTTCCTGCGTGAGTCTTTTGGTGTTTCACCAGGTGGGAACTCTGACTAAAACTTTTCCCACAGTCAGGGCATTCAAAGGGTTTCTCTCGTGAGTGAGTCCTCTGGTGTGTCACTAGGTGGGAACTATGACTAAAACTTTTCCCACAGTCAGGACATTCAAAGGGTTTCTCCCCTGAGCAAGTCCTCTGGTGTTTCATAACTGAAGGTGTGACTGATTTTTTTTACACAGTCTGCACAAAGGATAATCAAATTGTGTTATTCCTGTGTCTGCATCCTTTAGTGTGTCATGACCTGAGAATTTCTAATGAAATGTTCACACAATCTGCACAGTCATATGTTTCCTCACTCATGTGTGTCCTCTGGTGTACCACCATGTTGCCATGCTCACTAAAGATGTAACACATTTGTGGCTTCTCTCTTGTGTAGTTGGTTCTAAGAATCACACGGGAACTATTCTGACAAATTTTTGCTACACTGAGATAGTGTGCATGGCTCTTCTCCTGTCTAGCTCCTCAATGTATAAAGAGCTGTGATTTGCAATCTCTTGTTTTTCCACAAAAAAGCTGCAATTTTTCCAAAGCTGAGTTTATCAAAAATATGGACAATGCCTTGTTTAGTTGTGCTTTCATTCAAGCCATGTTCTTCCTCACAGGGAGAGGCCTGCATTACTGTCTGCTCTACATGGCTTTATTATTGACCTTTTCCTCTCAGTTGACTTCCAGATATCTCCCTTTTTTGCTGATGGAGGAAAAAACATGTAACATATCCTTGAGTTCTGCATAATCTGCTTATTTGAGCTTGAAATGTGAAAACTGAGGTCTAGGGACGGAGCTCCGTCGGCAGCCTCCCGACACGGCTCGGCGGCCACCGGAAGTCCTGCAATGTTACTTTTATCTCCCATCTGTTTTCCTTCTATATTTCATGTTACTAGCCTCCCTCTATCTCTTTCGCTTCCCTCCACCTTTTCTCCCACTCTCCCTCTTACCTTCTTCCCTCCTACCTCGCTCTCCTTCATGTGTGAGTCTTCTGGTGTTTCACCAGGTGGGACCTCTGACTAAACCTTTTCCCACAGTCAGGACATTCAAAGGGTTTCTCTCCTGAGCGAGTCCTCTGGTGTGTCACCAGGTGGGAACTCCGACTAAAACTTTTCCCACAGTCAGGACATTCAAAGGGTTTCTCTCCTGTGTGAGTCCTCTGGTGTTGCACCAGGCTGGAATTATCATTAAAACCTTTCCCACACTCAGGACATTCAAAGGGTTTCTCTCCTTTGTGAGTCCTCTGGTGTCTCACCAGGCTGGAATTTTGACTAAAACCTTTCCCACACTCGGGACATTCAAGGGGTTTCTCTCCCGTGTGAGTCCTCTGGTGTTGCACCAGGTGGGAACTCTGACTAAAACTTTTCCCACAGTCAGGGCATTCAAAGGGTTTCTCTCCTGAGTGAGTCCTCTGGTGTGTCACCAGGTGGGAACTATGACTAAAACTTTTCCCACAGTCAGGACATTCAAACAGTTTGTCTCTTGTGTGAGTCCTCTGGTGATGCACCAGGCTGGAATTATCACTAAATCTTTTCCCACAGTCAGGGCATTCAAAGGGTTTCTCTCCTGAGTGAGTCCTCTGGTGTTTCATAACTGAAATTGTGACTGAATTTTTTTTGCACAGTCTGCACATTCAAAGGTTATTCAAATTGTGTTATTCCTGTGTGTGCATCCCTTAGTGCAGGGGTAGGGAACGGTGGCTCTTCTGTGACTTGTGGACTTCAACTCCCAGAATTCCTGAGCTAGCATGATTGGCTCAGGAATTCTGGGAGTTGAAGTCCACAAGTCACAGAAGAGCCAACGTTCCCTACCCCTGCGCTTAGTGTGTCATGACCTGAGAATTTCTAATGAAATGTTCACACAATCTGCACAGTCATATGTTTTCTTACTCGTGTGTCTTTTGGTGTACCACCATGTTGCCATGCTCACTAAAGATGTAACACATTGGGGTTATTTTGTGGCTTCTCCCTTGTGTAGCTGGTTCCAAGAATCACAAGGGAACTATTCTGACCAATTTTTGCTACACTGAGATAGTGTGCATGGCTCTTCTCCTCTCTAGCTCCTCAATGTATATACAGCTGTGATTTGCAACCTCTTCTTTTTCCACAAAAAAGATGCAATTTTTCCAAAACTGAGTTCATCAAAAATATGGACAATGCCTTGTTTAGTGGTACTTTCATTCAAGCCATGTTCTTCCTCACAGGGAGAGGCCTGCATTACTGTCTGCTCTACATGGCTTTATTATTGACCTTTTCCTCTCAGTTGACTTCCAGATATCTCCCTTTTTTGCTGATTGACTTTTCATGTAACCTATCTTTGAGTTCTGCATAATCTGCTTATTCGAGCTTGAAACCTCTCTTGATTTTCTCTCTCTTGTCTAACAGCTGCTGGAGGAGGAGAATTGTATGGTTTTCCAAAAGAAATGGGAAATATTTTGATTTTTTCCTTCATTTTCTTCTCTTTTCAATGTTGCTTTTTATTTCAATTGACCGAGTGGGTCTTATTGCCATCCCCTTTGTCTATAAGATTCAAAGAAAAATAGAACTTTAATTGTTTATAAAATAATTAGAGATGATTATAAAAACGAATAAAAGTATATATTATAGTGAAAAGTCAAACATGCCCCAATACTAATCAGTTAAATTATTTATGATTCAGAGAAGACTACTGAGATCCATGTTCAAATATCCATTCAAGTTCAGTTGTTTAATTGGGTCAATCAAGCATTCTTAGCAATGCAAAGGACTAGCAATTGCTTCCAGCTGTGAGGATTCAGCTCCACTGATCTTAGAGGCCTAGGTCTTAGAAGAACTTGGACAATTAAAGATAAATAAGGCAATGGGTCCAGATGGCAACCACCCCAGAGTTCCTAAACAACTCAGACCTGTGACTGCTACCCCCCCCCTGACTGATTTGTTTAACCAATCCCTTTTAACGGGAGACGTTCCTGATGAATGAAGAATGGCCAATGTTGTGTCTATCCACAAGAAGGGTAGTGGAGAAGAAGCTGACAACTACAGACCAGTTATCTTGACATCAGTTGTAGTTAAAACGATGGAGACTTTACTCAAAAAGAGGATAAATTAATACCTAAAAAACAATAACTTATTGGACCCTAACCAGCATGGCTTTACTGAGGGCAAATCATGTCAGACTAATCTCATTGATTTCTTTGACTATGTCACAAAGGTGTTGGATGAAGGTGGCCCATGGATATTGCCTACCTGGACTTCAGCAAAGCCTTTGATACGGTTCCACATAAATAGATACATTAGTGAAGAGTGAACTTAATCTCTGATAGTTCAGTGCATTTGCAGCTGGCTGAAGCTGCAAATGTTTGTGAGTGACATAGGGGAAGGTTTGGTAGGGAGGTTTTGCCCATTTGCCGATGACTCTACAGTGTGCAATAGGGTTGATATTCCTGTAATATGGCAAATGATTTAGCTTTAGTAAATAAGTGGTCAAAGCAATGGAAACTGCAGTTTAATGTTTCCAAATGTAAAATAATGCACTTGGGGGAAAGGAATCCTCAATCTGAGTATTGTATTGGCAATTCTGTGCTAGCAAAAAGTTCAGAAGAGAAAGATTTAGGGGTAGTGATTTCTGACAGTCTCAAAATGGTTGAACAGTGCGGTCATGTGGTAGGGAAAACAAGTAGAATGGTTGGCTGCATAACTAGAGATATAACAAGCAGGAAGAGGGAGATTGTGATCCCACTTTATGTTGTACCTACTCTTGATCAGTTGGAAGATGATGAAGATATTGAGGATTCAGATTCAGATAGTGTTTATGAAGTAGTGCGGGGCCCGGGGTTACAGGTAGTAGAACAGGTGGGAGGCTAGCCACAGGATGGGGCTATGAGTTCAGGATCTAGCGAGGGAGAATCAGACGCACTCTGGGTTAATCCTAAATTCAGAAGGATTCAGAAACATAGAGAACAAAGGTCTGGAGGAAGATATTAAGGAGAGGAATGGGTTAAATATTGTAGTGAGTTATTTGGCACGTCAGGGGGCTAGTGGAGAAGAAGGGTGGAGTTTCAACGTTGCTGAAAATAAATATGGAGGTGTTTTTCGCCATGCTAAAGTAAGCCAAGTATTTTGTATTGTATTTAGTCAGTGCTGCTGTCTTTTTTAAAGCTATGTAGTTAGGAAATAAATCTTGTCTCAGTGAAGCAGGAAAAAGAATGTGAGAAATGCAGCTAAGAGAGACATAACGGACCGAGTGATGTTTGGAATGTTTGAAAATACAGGAGAGCAGAGAAATAAACGGAGTTGCTTTATTCATGAAATGATGCATTTAATGAGAGTTATTTGTAATTACTAAACTTCTACCAGAAACCAGAACACTTTATAGAGCGCTGGTGAGACCGCATTTGGAATACTGTGTTCAGTTTTGGAACCTCATCTACAAAAAGATACTGACAAAACTGAACAGGTCCAAAGACGGGCTGCAAAAATGGTGGAGGGTCTTAAGCATAAAACCTATCAGGAAAGACTTAATGAACTCAATCTGTATAGAGAGGGGGCACAATCTGAAATTAGTTGGGGGAAAGATCAGAAGCAACATGAGAAAATATTTTATGAAAAAGTAGTAGATGCTTGGAAATAACTTCAAGCAGACATGGTTGGTAAATCCACAGCAACTGAATTTAAACATGCCTGGGATAAACATCCATCCATCCTGTTCTGTCTGGGTGCCCCCAGACTTCAACACCAACTGGACAAAACAGCCAGACACGCTGGTAAAAGCAAAGGCACTTTATAGTTTGAAAAATAAACACAGAGAAAAACCTGTTCTTCCCAACAGACAGGCTATGAGGCTTCACAGCAGAGTCCTGACAGCCAGACAATACAGCAGACTTCTTGCTGGCACACACACCACTGTAGAGAATAAGACCCACGCCTTTCCCCCCAAGGTTTCAGCCTTCAAGGCCACAAGCCAGAATCCGAGACGCCAAAGATCACAGCCAGGTCCCAGGACTCCCAAAGATAATACAGTGGTCCCCCGATTATTGCGAGGGTTCCGTTCCAGGACCCCTCGCAATGATCGGTTTTTCGCGAAGTAGCGCTGCGGAAGTAAAAACACCATCTGTGCATGCGCAGATGGTGTTTTTACTATCGCCGCAGCAGCGAGGAGCCGAAGATTGGGGTTTCCCCGCCGCCCACGCAAACTCCTCGCTGCTGCCGCGCCCGCCGCTTGTCCGCCGCCTGCCTGCCCGCGTGCCCCCAGCTCGCCCGCCCTTCGCCCGCCCACGCCGTTCGCTCGCGCCGCTTCCCAGCTGGGAAGCAGCGCTGGGGGTCTTACCGGCCGCCCACTCCTCGCTGCTGCCGCGCCCGCCGCTTGTCCACCGCCTGCCTGCCCACGCGCCGGCCCTTCGCCCGCCCACGCCGTTCGCTCGCGCCGCTTCCCAACTGAGTCCCGAAGTCAAAGGCGAACTTCCGCGTTTGGCTTCGGGACTCAGTTGGGAAGCCGCGCGGCTGTTTTAAAACGTCGCCGCCGGCATGTCCCGAAGCCAAACGAACCCGGGTGGCCGGGCGAGCAGCGAGCGAACGGCGGGTGGCCGGGCGAAGGGCGGGCGAGCGGCGAAGGGCGGGCGAGCAGCGAGCGAACGGCGGGTGGCCGGGCGAATGGCGGGCGAGCGGCGAAGGGCGGGCGAGCAGCGAGCGAAGGGCGGGTGGCCGGGCCAAGGGCGGGCAAGCGGCGAACGGCAGGCGAGCAGCGAGCGAACGGCGGGTGGCCGGGCGAAGGGCGGGGAAGCGGCGAACGGCGGGCGAGCAGCGAGCGAACGGTGGGTGGCCGGGAGAAGGGCGGGCAAGCGGCGAACGGCGGGCGAGCAGCGAGCGAACGGCGGGTGGCCGGGCGAAGGGCGAATGGCGGGCGAGCCGGGCGAACGGCGGGCGAACGGCGGGCGAGCGGGTGCTGGGGGGGCTTCTCGCCCTCCCGCCAGCAAGAGGGGGAAGACCCAGGGAAGCCGCCCAGCAGCTGATCTGCCCAGCGCCATCTACGCATGCGTGGCCATAGAAAAAAGGGCGCGCATGCGCAGATGGTGTTTGTACTTCCGGGTTGAAAAATCGCCATATAGCCGTTTCGCAATGATCGGGATCGCAATACCCGGGGGATCACTGTACTCCACAATACAGGAAGGGTGGGTCTGCCTTTTCAGCCTTTCTGGGGAGAAGCACACCCAAACCCATCTGTTGCCTATTTAGGGCTGGAAATACCTGGCTAATTGTCCCCTTCGTTGTGCTGCTCTTCTCTGCCTGAGATCGATTATGGCTTGTGCATTTTCATCTAAGGACTCCAGGCTGCTTGCTGGGGAGAGCTCCACCCCGGGGGACTCTGGCTGTTCTCCCTCTCCCTCGGCCTGATATTCCTCCTCCCCGTCTGCCTGAGCCTCCTCCTCCTGTTCCTCATCCTCCCACTTTGAGCATGGAGCCGGCAGAGGTTCAGCCGTTCCCTGAGGAGCCTCAGACGGAATCACAACACATCCTAAGATAAAATACAGGAAATAATATAAGAGCAGACTAGATGGAGCAGGAGGTCTTTTTCTGCCATCAATCTTCTAGGTTTCTATGTTGCTGTAATTATCATCAAATGTATTTTGAATTGCTGGGGATATATAATTGGAGATATTGTGCATTCCCGAATATAAGACAGGCGCCCGTCTCGTGGTGTGATGCAATTTGGGGGTTCCAGGGCAGGCGGGGTGGACAGAGGGCTCAAGGGTGGAGCTGGGTGTGAGACGGGTGTTTTACCTGTACAGTGGAACCCCGACATAAGAGCTGCTCTACTTAAGAGCAACTCGAGATAAGAGCTGGGAGGGGAGAGATATTTTTGTTCTACTTACAAGCCCAAATTCGAGATACAAGCGCCAAGGAGCTGTCTCCTGAAGCCAAACGCTAACTTCCGCGTTCGGCTTCAGGAGACAGCTGCGAAGCGGCGCGCGTGTTTTAAAAGGTTGCAGCCGGCCTGGGGGGCTTGGGGGGGTGCTTGCAGCTTTCTTTCTTGCTCTTTTTCTTTCTCTCTTTTACCTTCCCTTCTATTTCTTCTTTTCTTTCTCCTTCCCACCTTCTTCCCTCCCTCCCTTCACTCATTCCTCTCTTACTCTCCCCTTTCATAAGTTTCCTTGCTTCCTTCCTCTGTTCCTGTCCCTTCCCCCTTTCTTTCTTTCTTTCTTTCTTTCTTTCTTTCTTTCTTTCTTTCTTTCTTGCTCTTTTTCTTTCTCTCTTTTACCTTCCATTCCTCTATTTCTTCTTTTCTTTCTCCTTCCCACCTTCTTCCCTCCCTCCCTTCACTCATTCCTCTCTTACTCTCCCCTTTCATAAGTTTCCTTGCTTCCTTCCTCTGTTCCTGTCCCTTCCCCCTTTCTTTCTTTCTTTCTTTCTTTCTTTCTTTCTTGCTCTTTTTCTTTCTCTCTTTTACCTTCCCTTCCTCTATTTCTTCTTTTCTTTCTCCTTCCCACCTTCTTCCCTCCCTTCACTCATTCCTCTCTTACTCTCCCCTTTCATAAGTTTCCTTGCTTCCTTCCTCTGTTCCTGTCCCTTCCCTCTTTCCTTCCTTCCCACCCTCCGTCCATTCATTCACCCATTCCTCTCTTGATCGCTTAAAGCCGGTCCCTGGTGCAAAAAGGGTTGGGGACCTCTGTCCTACAGGATTGGGTGACAGAGAAGTTGAACATATGTAAATTTAAAAGTTTAAGAAAGTTTACAAGTTAAGTGAAAGAAACTTCATTATTCATTTATATGTACATGTACATTTCTTCATTAAAAACATGTCTTTCTGCATAATTTAGACTAACTTTGTGAGTTTTTTGAGGGCTGGAACCAATTAAAATTATTTACATTAATTCCTATGGGGAAAAGTCGTTCGAGATAAGAGCTGCTCGACTTAAGAGCCCAGGTCCGGAACGAATTAAACTCGTATCTCGAGGTACCACTGTACTGGACTTTAGCAGCTCTGTGTGTCTCTCAGCTGGTCCCTTTACAGGGAAAAAACCTTATATGATACATAAACTCTTCTCAATGTGAGAAGTTGTTAATGGCTTCCCCTCGCAACCAGTTTTTCTGTATTTTCAAGCTTTTTTCCTCTAAAGAGACCAGCCGACAGCCACACAGAGCTGGCAAACTCCAGTACCAGTATGATGCCCGTCTCGCGATGGGACACAATTTAGAGGTGGCAGGTTCGGCAGGTCAGAGCAGAACAGGGTGGGGGCAGGTCACCCATCCTACATGGGACATGGAGTTCCGTCGCATGCCTGATGTTGTATCCACTGACCCCCGTCCGGCGGTAGGAGAAAGAAACTCTTGAGCGCTGCCTGAGGAAGAGCTGACAGACAAACTCCCAGCAGAGCTCAGTGGCAGAAGCAGCCGGCTATGCACTTCCTGGTTCACCTCTCTGGCGCGTGTCCCCCCCTCTCTTGACTAAATGCAATAAATCTTTCCCCTTTCACTCCAAGAGTCTCATGAACACTCATTTCTGGCCGGATTTTGAAGGGAGAAAGATCTCCTGTGTGTGGGAAGCAGGTTTGGAAAAGACAAGGAAGTGCAGCTCAGCGCAGCTAGAAGTTTGGCTGTCAGCTCGGTGTATTTCCCCTCCCGCTTTGCTTGTGTCTTGGGAGGATTTCTTGAAAACGTTACAAGATCATTATGCCCCTGCCCCTTCGAGGTGTGCTCGTCGCTACACTTTTTATCAGCGAAATCAAGCCGAAGGGGAGTCTATTAATGACTTTCTGGCTGCTCTCCGTAGAGCGGCATTATATTGTGAGTTTGGGGACCTTAATGACTACCTTTTGGATAGACTAGTTTTCGGAGTCAGAGACGGTCACCTCAAGCGGCGCCTCCTGGCAATCCGGGATTTAACCTTTCAAGCTGCGGTGGCGGAGGCTCGTGCTTTCGAGTTATCTACACAATCTTTGGCTTCTATGGACAGCTCAGTTAATGTCACGCAAAAGGCAGCCACTGTTTCGGAAAAACCCAAGCTGGCCCTGGAGGAGGTGGGCGATTTAGGGGGCGAAGAAGATGAAGAGGTCTGCAGATTGGCTACTAATCGGGCTAGGGAAGCACCGACGGGACGTCCTCGTCCTCCTTTGTCGCCATGCCGTGGCTGTGGGGGGGGTCATTATCGTTCTAATTGCCCGTCCCGAGATGTGGCATGTTGGCGATGTGGTGCCAAAGGTCACATCGCCAGAGTTTGCCATTCTCGTAGATCCCCGGCTGCCCCGTTCCGGGAGCAGCGTGAGTTTTCTGGCTTCAATTCTCGTGGACAAAGAAGATTTCCCCCCGCTAGAAGAGATGACTGCAATGCGGTGTACAGCTGCCCTCGTCCGGTTTCTTCTTATGTCAGGAGGACCGCCGGCTCGGCTGAGAAAATTTCTGTGGTGGTTCAATTGGGGGGTTCTCGTTGTAACATGCAGGTAGACACCGGTTCTGCTCATTCCTTAATTTCTTGGGCCACCCTCAAGCGTTGTTTCCCTGCATGGAGGAAGAGTCGCCTGCTGCCCTGCGCTTTGAGCCTGAGGGATTACCAAGGAGCTGCAATCCCTATCATCGGAGAAGGCCGTTTTGCAGTCCGCTTTAAGACTTTCGCCGGTAGACTGCCTCTCGTCGTGGTGGATGGACCCTTTGCTAGCCTGCTCGGACTGGACTGGTTCTCTTCTCTGGGACTCTCTTTGGAGGGGGTTAATGCAATTGTGGGGGAGTCGGGATTTGAACAGCTGGCACGGGAGTTCCCTGCCGTTTTTGACAGTAATTTGGGTCGTTATACTGGCACCCCCATCTCGTTCAATTTAGATCCTAAAGTCCCAGCAGTTCGCTTAAAGGCCCGCCGTGTCCCTATTCCCCTCCGTCCTAAGGTAGATGCAGAGTTGGACAGATTAATTGCCCAGGGGGTTTTAGAGCCGGTAGATCAGGCTGCGTGGGAGACCCCTGTGGTGATTGCTTTCAAGGGGGATGGGGGAATCAGATTGTGTGGGGATTATAAGTGCTCTGTGAATCGTGCATTGGCCCACCATTCATACCCCTTGCCAGTGGTGCAACAGCTGCTACACACTCTGGGGGAGGGTCGGGTGTTTGCCAAGCTCGACCTATCCCAAGCTTACCAGCAGCTCCCGGTGGACTCTTTGACAGCCGAGGCCCAGGCGATCATCACCCATAGGGGGGTATTTAAATGCCACAGGCTGCAGTTCGGGGTTTCCATCGCCCCAGGCATTTTCCAAGGTTTGATGGAGCGCCTGTTATATGGACTGGAAGGAACTGTGCCGTATTTCGACGATGTTCTGGTGTCGGGGAGTTCCACAGACGAATTAATGGCACGAGTAAGGAAGGTTTTGGCTAAATTCAGGGAGGCTGGGCTTAAACTGAAGGCTAAGAAATGTGTGTTTGGTGTGCCCCAGGTCGAGTTTCTAGGTTTCACGGTGGATGGACAGGGAATACACCCGACCCCTGAAAAGATTCGTGCCATCAGGGATGCCCCCAGGCCACAATCCAAGGGGGAGCTCCAGGCGTTCCTGGGTTTACTAAATTTTTATGCGGTCTTCATCCCGCAGAAGGCATCGGTGGCTGAGCCTTTACACAGACTTCTCGACAAGCAGTCCCCTTGGCATTGGGGAAAGAGGGAGGAAGCCGCGTTCTTGGGGGTTAAGGAGTTACTCACTTCTAATAACATCCTGGCTCAATACTCACCTGGGTTGCCCCTGGTACTCACCTGCGACGCTTCTCAATATGGGGTGGGCGCAGTCTTAAGCCACAGACTGCCAAATGGTACAGAGGCTCCCCTGGCTTTCTTCTCCCGCACGCTGGTTAAAGCGGAACGTAATTACGGCCACATCGACAAGGAGGCGCTGGCTCTGATTGCTGGAGTCCGAAGGTTCCACGAGTACCTGTATGGCCGTCACTTCGAACTGGTGACAGACCACCAGCCATTATTGGGATTATTGTCTGGGTCCCGTCAAAGCCCTGTAGTAATATCCCCCAGGATGTCACGATGGATCGTTTTCCTTGCAAACTATAATTACACTTTATTATACAAACCTGGGCGCCATATATCTCATGCAGATGCCCTTAGCAGATGCCCCCTGGCCGAAGTTTTAGTGGATCCCGCACCTGCATGTTCAGTCTTTGCGTTGTCAGAAGGAGGTCTTATTTTATCTGCAGCCGAGGTAGCTTGGGAAACCGGGCGGGATTTCATCTTGTCCCAAGTAAGGCAATGGGTGTTAAGGGGGTGGCCTGTCTCAGCCCCTGCCAAGGAGTATGTGCCTTTCTTCAGGTGTCGAAACGAGTTCTCCGTGGAAAGAGGAATTCTGCTGAGAGGTTGCAGGGTGGTAATTCCGAGTAGGCAGCGCAGCCAGGTATTAGCTCTCTTGCATGATGGCCATCCAGGCATTGTGCGCATGAAAAGCCTGGCGAGGGATTACGTGTGGTGGCCGGGGCTGGATAAGGGGGTAGAGCAAAGAGTGGCAGAGTGTAGGACATGCCAAGAGCACCGGCCTTTCCCTCCCCGGGGGGAGCCATTGGCATGGGAGCCGCCTGCGGGCCCCTGGGCCCGGATACATATTGATTTGGCCAGCCCCTTCATGGGGCAATCCTTCCTGGTAATTGTGGACGCACACTCTAAGTGGGTGGAGGTGGTGCACCTAAAATCCACACAGTCACAAACGGTTATAGAGGCATTGATGACAGTATTTGCCACACAGGGTTTCCCAGACCTCCTGGTTTCGGACAACGGCCCGCAATTCACATCGGTACTGTTCGAGTCGTTCTTGGCATCGGTGGGCATCCGCCATGCGCTGACCTCGCCTTGGCATCCGGCCAGTAATGGCCAGGCGGAACGGGCCGTTAGGTCAGTCAAGGAGTCTTTGAAGAAGATGACTGGGGGTTCATGGCAGAAAAGGTTGGCGGATTTGTTATTAGCACAGCACACTACTCCCTGTGTGGCCACTGGCAAGACCCCTGCAGAACTATTAATGGGTCGCAAACTTCGAATAGTTTTAGATAGGCTTCATCCGTGGTATTCACAGTCGGTGCCTTGGCCAGAAACCCCGGTCAGGAAGGTGAAAGTGGGAGACAGGGTGTTTGCGCGCTCATATTCAGGAGAGCAGAATTGGGCAGAAGGAAAAGTAAGCAGGGAGCTGGGTCCCAGGTCATTTGAGGTCATGTTAAGGGATGGCCGAGTGTGGAGGAGACATTTGGACCAGATTCGGTTAGACAAGGGAATGAATACTGACGAGGAAAGGGGTCAAGGCCACCCCGGGAATGTTATGGAGGAAACCCTAAACCGGGGCGGAAACAATGTGGGAACTGACAGCTCGGAAGAAGCCTCGCCGTTTGTAAGCGAGGGAAGCAGAGAGGCGAGTCCGGAGTCCAGGGAGGAACAAGAAATAGAGCCACGGAGATCGGGACGTCTGTGTAAGAGACCGGAATATTTGAAAGATTACGTATGTGCTAACGAAAGGGATAGGAGTGTTATATCTGCTCAGTTACAGCCGCAGATTAGAGCCGGGCGATAGGCATCCCTATCCAGGGTGCTGATTGGCCGCCAGCCCGTAGTTACAACGTAAGCGGGAAGTTTCTCTCTGCGGGGATTGGGTGCTGCCTCAGGCAGCTTGTTATATATAAGCCTGTGTGTATGTTATTGCTTAAGTCTGTACCTGCCAGGCCTGGCATGAGTTCTGTAATAAACTTCTGAGTTAACTGTGGCCTCTATTACACTTTGTGAAGCTCCAGGACTGGAAATAACCCTATACTACATCTGTGACAGAAGACCTTTGGAGCGATCACGTTAATTTCGAACATATTCAGTAAACTACTTACCAACCTAACCAGCCTAATCAATAACCAACAACTTGCAGCATCACTGAAATCCTACCTGAACTCTACGACTTAGATTTGGAGGACGCAGAAGGGTTTGATATTCTATTTAAATGTATAATAAGTAATTTCCTAGCTCCAAAGTCTTGCTATATTCCTATTTACATTTGATAACTCACACAAGGTTTTTCTACCGTACAATATCTGATTTTTTATCTTATAATTTCATAATTTATATTAAAATACTCAGTATAATTAATCTAAATTTAATGAATTTACCTTAATGAATTTATTGACCTTACTATTTACTATAACAGGATATCAACTGCTATCAATTGTATCAACTAACTAATCAATTGTATATATTAACTGATATTCATTTCCCACTTGTATAGAATATTTTGCTAGGAATCTACTAACTTATCTATTGTCTTATAGGCTATTTGACTACATTACCAACTTTTAAAGTAATTTTTTCTCTTGAATATTAACTATTAATTATAAGGTTACTATAGTTTAACAATAGAAATATTAGATAAGATTTACTTACTGTATTAATTTGATTTAGTTTATATGTATTATTCTGTTTTTATTAATTTTCTATTGGTCTTTAGTAAGTGACAACTCTCTTTAGAAGTTAACTACAAATAAGACAAGGCAATACCCTCTTTGTAATCTATATATACTCTAAATAATCTATATATACTCAATTAATACAATATATATAATTAATTAACATAAAATCTGCTAGAACCTGTTCCTTTTCTTTTTCTTTTTTTTTTCTCCCTTTCACTAGAGGGAAGAATTACCTTTAAACTTTATATTTACACAAAATAACTGAAACTAATTTACCCCACTACTTTCTTACTTCCCATTTCTCTTTCTATTCCCTTTAGCTATTTACTATCTCCCCTTGCTATTTGTTCTAAGGTTTTTCAATAGATATAACTTGAATTGCTTTTCCGTCTTTATAACATCTAGAAGTCCAACAATATACTCTACTTATATTAAATTCTGGATCGGACCATTAGACAATTGTATAAGTGGGCTAGCTAGTGGTCCATCGCAAAAATGACAAGCCTTTATAATCTGTCTAGACTGGGATCTGGGAAGAAATCAATTAATCATTCTACCTCAGCCATACCGAGTCCTTCTACCCAGAGATCTCTGGAAGATATGTTACCCAGAGAAAGGTCTAATTCCTATAAAGACCTCCAAACTACGCTGCTTCAAATGCAGGAGTTAATGCTCAAGAATCATCAAGACATAAAAAAAGAAATAGGCGAGGTGAGGAACGATACATCCGAGTTAAAAGAAAGGATGCAAAACATGGATAAAAGGCATGAGGCCTTCCAACAGCAGATGATTAAACATGAACAAAGAATTCAGGACTTAGAAGATAGAATTGATCAGGATCATAAACAAATGGAAGACCTGACAGAAAAATTAGTTCATGCCAATAAAGAATTAGAAAGTACAGTAATTCAATTAGAGAGCGAAAAAGCTAATCAATACCTTAGATTCCAAAATCTTAGGGAGGAGAAAAGTGAAGACCTACCAGACATTATGGCCGATATTCTTTCAAAGGCTCTGGGTATTGAAAAGGACACAATGCTAAATGAAATTGATGAAGTCTATCGAATAAATACTAATTACGCCAGACGCCATAACCTCCCCAAGGAAGTTCACATCAAGTTTGTTAAAAAATCAGTTAGGGATGAAATTCTTCATAGAGCACGGGAAGACCCCATAGATTACAAGGGGAGACAATTGGTAATTCTAAAACAAGTCCCAAAACATGTTAGAGATTTACGTAGGCCATACACCTTTCTGTCAGCCAAATTGACCAGGCACAACATAAATTTTAGATGGCTTGTCCCAGAGGGTATGCTCGTGACCTGGCAAGACAAAAAGCTGAAAATTGATTCGGTCGAAAAAGCAGAAGAATTCTTTGATAAAAACTTTCCCACTGAACGGACATCCGAGATACAAGATAGTAAAGGAACAAGGAATCCCCCATCAACCAGTGCACAACCTATAGACCAGATCCCAATCAGTTCGGAAGGAACACAGGCTACTGACAACCTAACTTTAGGTAATAATGGCTATGCAGGATACCCAAAAGAAACAAGAAGCACAAGGGCAACAAGACCCAAGTATAGATAATTTAAATTTGGCACAAGAAAAACCAAACAAGGGAATTGAGTTATATTCAATTAATATAAATGGATTGAATGCACCAAAAAAAAGAAATCAAATTTTAAACAAAATTGCTAAATTAAATTTTGACATCATTGCAATGCAAGAAGTCCATATCAAAAATAAATTTGAACATTTACTCAAAAGAAACAAACTTGGGAATCTGTTTACGTCTCTAGCTGCAGAAAAAAAGAGGGGTGTAATATGTTACATCAACTCTAACATCCAAGCTAAATTGAAATACAAAGATAGGGAGGGTAGAGTCCTAATCTTAGAATTAACTATAGAACGGGATACAATAACATTAATTAATATCTACGCTCCGAATGAAGGCCAAGAAAGATTTTATAAAAGATTGCTAAATACCATTAAAGAACATTCTACAGACAATATCTGTTTATTAGGAGATTTTAATGGTATAATTAATAATGAATTGGATTATAAGAATGATAAAACGAACAAACAAAAGAAAAGAATACTACCGAAAGCTTTTTTCGAATTAACTAAAGAACTAAAATTGAAAGATAGCTGGAGAGACAGAAACCCCAACCTTAAAAAATTTACCTTCTATTCTGACAGGCACCAATCTTGGTCAAGATTGGATATGGTCTGGGCAACAACAGAAATCAATACTAAAATTCATTCGATAGAGATAGATCCTAATTACATCTCAGACCACAGTGCGCTCAAAGTAACTTGGAAAGGAACTAAACAGTGTTGTAGATGGTCTCTTCAAAAATCTATACTAAACCAGGAAGATTTTAAGCAAAAATTCAAAACTGAAATGAACTTTTTCTTTCAAGAAAATCTTAAAGACCACACTAGTCTCCAAAATGTTTGGGACACAGCCAAAGCCGTTATCAGAGGGATAGCCATTTCATATATGGCCAAAGAATTTAAACTAAAAAAACAGAAATCGGCTAAATTAGAAGAAGACTATAGGGCCTTAGAAGAAGAATTACAGAAATTCCCCCCAAAAAAAGAAATTAAACAAAACATGCTACAAATAAAGCATCAACTAAATTTAATAGACCAACAAAATTTGGCACAACAAATAAAAAGAACTAACCAATATAATTTCGAAAATGCCAATAAACCTAGCAAATGGTTAGCCAATAAACTCAGAAAACAAAAAGAAAAGAAACTTATAAACTGTCTTAAAAACAAAAACGGGGAATTATGTCATGATCTGGAAAGGAAAAAAAAGATTGCTGGCGATTTCTATAGTAAACTTTATGAGTATACCGATATTACACAAAACATTACTCATGATCTAAAAACTCAAGGAATTTTAGAGCAGGCCAAGCTACCCAAAGTACCACAAGAAATGGTTGATACAATTAATAAACCGATCACCGCTACAGAACTAAAAGAAGCAATAAAAAGCCAAAAAAACAATAAAGCCCCGGGGCCGGATGGGCTCCCCATAGAACTTTATAAAGATCTTCCCAAAGAAATGGAAAAGGCCATGTTAGAAACGTTAAATGAGGCTCTAGACAGAGGTAAAATCCCAACTTCATGGACAGAAGCAAATTTAGCGTTAATTCCAAAAAAAGATACAGATCATACAGATATAACTAATTACCGCCCGATTTCTCTCTTAAATGCCGATTATAAAAATTTTACCTCCATCTTAGCAAGTAGAATCAAAGGATTCCTAAATTATTTTATACATTCGGATCAAAATGGCTTTCTTCCCGGGAGACAGCTAAAGAACAATATTAGAATTGTGTTAGACACGCTGGAGTATTATGAAGCCCATAATGAAAAACAAGTGGCGTTAATATTTCTTGATGCCCAGAAGGCTTTCGACAACGTGTCTTGGAAATTCATGATTAAACAACTCGAGTATATGGAATTTGGCCCCAAATGTATAAATGCAATAAAAGCTATTTACTCTGTCCAATCAGCTTATATTATCCTTAATGGAGATACATCGACAAAAATCTCTCTTTATAAAGGTACAAGACAAGGGTGTCCACTGTCCCCTTTATTGTTTATCTTAACCCTTGAAGTATTAACTAGAATTATTAGAGATAAGGAAGATATAAGGGGATTAAAATGTAAGAAAGAAACCTATAAGCTTCAAGCCTTCGCGGACGACTTGGTATTTATCTTAGAAGACCCTTTAGATTCAGGTCCCAAATTACTAGAAGTTCTGGAAGATTACGGTACAGTGGCAGGCCTCAAAATAAATAAAACTAAAACGCAAATTCTAACCAAAAATATGCGACAATCACAGAAAGATATCTTAACAGCTAAACTGGATATTCAAATAGTTACAAAAATTAAATACCTCGGCATTAATTTGACAAATAGAGTGTCCAGCTTAAAATCAAACAATTATGATATTTTAATAGACAAAATACAAGCTGACTTGTTAAAATGGAGAAATTTACAACTTTCCTTACTTGGGAGGATTGCAGCCATAAAGTTAAATACTCTGCCCAAAATTTTGTTTCTATTTCAAACAATCCCTATACAATTAAAACAGGAATTTTTCAATAATTTGACTAAAATAACTAACAATTTCATCTGGCAAAATAAATGTCCCCGAATTCGATGAAAATATTTACAAGGAAAGAAAGAAGGAGGACTGGCTCTCCCAATTTGGAAGGATTACTATATTGCTGCATCTCTATCATGGACGAGAGACTGGATGAGCCTAACAAATACTAGACTTCTTAACTTAGAAGGCCACGACCTCCACTTAGGGTGGCACTACTATCTCTGGGATGGAAAGCTGACAACCCATAAATACTTCTCCAATCACATGATTAGGAAATCGCTTATTTACACTTGGAAAAAAATTAAACCTAAACTTTATAAAGGAATTCCCATCTGGTACGCCCCTTTAGAAGCCTATGTTCATCCTAATTTACACAAAAGAAACAATATAATAAGATATAAAGATATTCTAAATCCAAACGGGGCAATTAGAACAAGGCTAGAACTAGAAAATCTTGGTCAAAAAGTGGAATGGTGGGAATACCTTCAGATTCAAACTAAATTTAACAAAGATAAAAATAAAACCGGGATAAGCAAAAATGCCCTGCTAGATAAGCTATGTACAGGCCCCCAAGATCAGCTAATCAAAATTTTTTACTGTTACTTAAACTACAATGAACTGGACAACTTTAGCACAAAAATTAATGTCAAAAAATGGAATCTGGACCTTAAAAATGAGATTAAAGAGGAGGAATGGCAAATACTCTGGAGTAGGAACTATAAATTGACTATTGCCACATCCTATAAAGAAAATTTAGTTAAAATGTTTTACCGATGGCATATTACCCCAATTAAGCTAACCAAATTAAATAATAAACTCTCACCAAATTGTTGGAAATGTCAACAAGAATTGGGCACCTATTTCCACCTATGGTGGCAATGTACAAAAGCTAAATTATATTGGAACAAAATTGGAATTTGGATCGATGAAATACTAAATCTATCACTAGACAAGACTCCTGAATGTTTTTTATTGGGTATAATCAGACAAAATCTACCGAAACCCCAAGTACACTTAATTATTCACTTAACAACGGCAGCAAGACTAACTTATGCGCAGTGGTGGAAAAATGATGAGCTACCCCCAAATGAAGTAATAATTAAAAAAATAATATACTGCGCAGAAATGTCGAAACTGACTATACTAGTTAGAAACGAATCATTGGCTACGTTCAATAATTGTTGGGACCCTTTTTATAATTGGCTAGGAAGCAAAAGCGAGAACAACAGGCTACAAGATTGAAATGTCAGATATAACCTTGAACTCTTACAAATCTGGTATAAAGCAACTTTTTATCTAATATAATAACATGAGACTTTATATATATTTGGATATGAATTTTATTATTATTTGTTAATTTCTCTGCAATGCGTTTATTTCAACTCTGGCATTTAACATTCTAGATAAACTATTCGAATCATGGTAATGAGCAAATATAACTGGATCTAGTTTTCGTTTTTAATACAACTCCCATGTACATTCGCCAATACTTTTATCCTTACTACTTGTTTGGATTTTGTTTGTTTGCTTTGGTTTTTTTTTGTTTTTTTGCATTTTATGTTTTACGTTTTGTATTGTACCATATGTTGTATTAAACGATGTACATGTTTCAATTTTAATAATAAAATTTATAAAAAAATTTAAAAAAATCATCATCAACTCAGAGTTTTCCAAACCTGCACAGAAGCCGAGAGGGAAATTATATTATTATTTCTGTGCCGCCCAGTACCGAAGGGACTGCCGCTCAGACACTATAATTTTCGGCCCACCCCCCCAAAAAATTATAGGAAACAATGATTACTACTAAAACTTTTCCCACAGTCAGGACATTCAAAGGGTTTCTCTCCTGTGTGAATCCTCTGGTGTCTCACCAGGCTGGAATTAACACTAAAACTTTCCCCACAGTCAGGACATTCAAAGGGTTTCTCTCCTGTGTGAGTCCTCTGGTGTCTCACCAGGTGGGAACTCGAACGAAAACCTTTCCCACAGTCAGGACATTCAAAGGGTTTCTCTCCTGTGTGAGTCCTCTGGTGTCTCACCAGGCTGGAATTAACACTAAAACTTTCCCCACAGTCAGGACATTCAAAGGGTTTCTCTCCTGTGTGAGTCCTCTGGTGTCTCACCAGGTGGAAACTCGAACGAAAACCTTTCCCACAGTCAGGACATTCAAAGGGTTTCTCTCCTGTGTGAGTCCTCTGGTGTCTCACCAGGCTGGAATTAACACTAAAACTTTCCCCGCAGTCAGGACATTCAAAGGGTTTCTCTCCTGTGTGAGTCCTCTGGTGTCTCACCAGATTGGAATTAACACTAAAACTTTCCCCACAGTCAGGACATTCAAAGGGTTTCTCTCCTGTGTGAGTCCTCTGGTGTCTCACCAGATTGGAATTAACACTAAAACTTTCCCCACAGTCAGGACATTCAAAGGGTTTCTCTCCTGTGTGAGTCCTCTGGTGTCTCACCAGGTGGGAACTTGAACGAAAACCTTTCCCACAATCAGGACATTCAAAGGGTTTCTCTCCTGTGTGAGTCCTCTGGTGTCTCACCAGATTGGAATTAACACTAAAACTTTCCCCACAGTCAGGACATTCAAAGGGTTTCTCTCCTGTGTGAGTCCTCTGGTGTCTCACCAGGTGGGAACTCGAACGAAAACCTTTCCCACAGTGAGGACATTCAAAGGGTTTCTCTCCTGTGTGAGTCCTCTGGTGTCTCACCAGGCTGGAATTAACACTAAAACTTTTCCCACAGTCAGGACATTCAAAGGGTTTCTCTCCTGTGTGAGTCCTCTGGTGTCTCACCAGATTGGAATTAACACTAAAACTTTCCCCACAGTCAGGACATTCAAAGGGTTTCTCTCCTGTGTGAGTCCTCTGGTGTCTCACCAGGTGGGAACTCGAACGAAAACCTTTCCCACAATCAGGACATTCAAAGGGTTTCTCTCCTGTGTGAGTCCTCTGGTGTTGCACCAGGCTGGAATTAACACTAAAACTTTTCCCACAGTCAGGACATTCAAAGGGTTTCTCTCCTGTGTGAGTCCTCTGGTGTTGCACCAGGCTGGAATTAACACTAAAACATTCCCCACAGTCAGGAAATTCAAAGGGTTTCTCTCCTGTGTAAGTCCTCTGGTGTCTCACCAGGTGGGAACTCGAACGAAAACCTTTCCCACAGTCAGGACATTCAAAGGGTTTCTCTCCTGTGTGAGTCCTCTGGTGTGTCACCAGACTGGAATTAACACTAAAACTTTTCCCACAGTCAGGACATTCAAAGGGTTTCTCTCTTGTGTGAGTCCTCTGGTGTGTCACCAGACTGGAATTATCACTAAAACGTTTCCCACAGTCAGGACATTCAAAGGGTTTCTCTCCTGTGTAAGTCCTCTGGTGTCTCACCAGGTGGGAACTCGAACGAAAACCTTTCCCACAGTCAGGACATTCAAAGGGTTTCTCTCCTGTGTGAGTCCTCTGGTGTGTCACCAGACTGGAATTAACACTAAAACGTTTCCCACAGTCAGGACACTGAAAGGGTTTCTCTCCTGTGTGAGTCCTCTGGTGTTGCACCAGATTGGAATTACTACTAAAACTTTTCCCACAGTCAGGACATTCAAAGGGTTTCTCTCCTGTGTGAATCCTCTGGTGTTTCACCAGATTGGAATTACTACTAAAACCTTTCCCACAGTCAGGACACTGAAAGGGTTTCTCTCCTGTGTGAGTCCTCTGGTGTGTCACCAGACTGGAATTAACACTAAAACTTTCCCCACAGTCAGGACATTCAAAGGGTTTCTCTCCTGTGTGAATCCTCTGGTGTTGCACCAGATTGGAATTACTACTAAAACTTTTCCCACAGTCAGGACACTGAAAGGGTTTCTCTCCTGTTTGAGTCCTCTGGTGTTTCATGACTGAAATTGTGAATGAATTTTTTACACAGTCTGCACATTCAAATATTTTCTCTTTTAGGCGAGTCTTGGGTTTGACTGTCTGCTCTACATGGCTTTATTATTGACCTTTTCATCTCAACTGACTTCCAGATATCTCCCTTTTTTACTGATGGAGGAAAAAACCATGTAACGTATCCTTGAGTTCTGCATAATCTGCTTATTCGAGCTGCAAATCTTTCTTGATTTTCTCTCTCTTGTCTAACAGCTTCTGGAAGAGGAGGAGAATTGTATGGTTTTTCCAAAAGAAATGGAAAATATTTTCATTTTTTGCTTGATCTTCTTCCCTTTTCAATGTTGGTTTTTATTTCAATTGTCCCAAATGGTCTTATAGCCATCCCCTTTGTCTGTAAGATTCAAAGAAAAATAGAACTTTAATTGTTTATAAAATAATTAGAGATGATTGTAAAAAAGAATAAAAGTATATATTATAGTGAAAAGTCAAACATGCCCCAATACTAATCACTTAAATTATTTATGATTCATAGAAGACTACCGAGATCCATGTTCAAATATCCATTTAAATTCAGTTGTTTAATTGGGTTGATCAACATTCTTAGCAATGCAAAGGACTAGCAATTGCTTCCAGCTATGGGGATTCAGCTCCACTGATCTTAGAGGCCTAGGTCTTAGAAGAACTTGGACAATTAAAGATAAATAAGGCAATGGGTCAAGATGGCATCCACCCCAGAGTTCCTAAAGAACTCAGACCTGTGACTGCGACCCCCCTGACTGATTTGTTTAACCAATCCCTTTTAACGGGAGACATTCCTGATGATTGAAGAATGGCCAATGTTGTGCCTATCCAGAAGAAGGGTAGTGGAGAAGAAGCTGACAACTATAGACCAGGTATCTTGACATCAGTTGTAGTTAAATGATGGAGACTTTACTCCAAAAGAAGATAAATTAATAATTAAAAAAAAATAACTTATTGGACCCAAACTAGCATGGCTTTACTGAGGGCAAATCATGTCAGACTAATCTCATTGGTTTCTTTGACTATGTCACAAATGTGTTGGATGAAGGTGGCCCGTGGATATTGCCTACCTAGACTTCAGCAAAGCCTTTGATACGGTTCCACATAAATAGATACATTAGTGAAGTTTGTGAGTGACATAGGGGAAGGTTTGGTAGGGAAGTTTTGCCCATTTGCCGATAACTCTACAGTGTGCAATAGGGTTTATATTCCTGGAGGCATCTGTAATATGGCAAATGATTTAGCTTTTGTAAATAAGTGGTCAAAGCAATGGAAACTGCAGTTTAATGTTTCCAAATGTAAAATAATGCACTTGGGGGAAAGGAATCCTCAATCTGAGTATTGTATTGGCAGTTCTGTGCTAGCAAAAAGTTCAGAAGAGAAGCATTTAGGGGTAGTGATTTCTGACAGTCTCAAAATGGGTGAACAGTGTGGTCATGTGGTAGGGAAAGCAAGTAGAATGCTTGGCTGCATAGCTAGAGAGATAACAAGCAGGAAGAGGGCGATTGTGATCCCACTTTATGTTGTACCTACTCTTGATCAGTTGGAAGATGATGAAGATATTGAGGATTCAGATTCAGACAGCTGGGAGGCTAGCCACAGGATGGGGCTATGAGTTCAGGATCTAGCGAGGGAGAATCAGACGCGCGCTGGGTTAATCCTAAATTCAGAAGGATTCAAAAACGTAGAGAACAAAGGTCTGGAAGAAGATATTAAGGAGAGGAATGGGTTAAATATTGTAGTGAGTTATTTGGCACGTCAGGGGGCTAGTGGAGAAGAAGGGTGGAGTTTCAACGTTGCTGAAAAGAAATATGGAGGTGTTTTTCGCCATGCTAAAGTAAGCCAAGTATTTTGTATTGTATTTAATCAGTGCTGCTGTCTTTTTTAAAGCTATGTAGTTAGGAAATAAATCTTGTCTAAGTGAAACAGGAAAAAGAATGTGAGAAATGCAGCTAAGAGAGAGATAACGGACCGAGTGATGTCTGGAATGTTTGAAAATACAGGAGAGCAGAGAAATAAACGGAGTTGCTTTATTCATGAAATGATGCATTTAAAGAGAGTTATTTGTAATTACTAAACTTCTACCAGAAACCAGAACACTTTATAGAGCGCTGGTGAGACCGCATTTGGAATACTGTGTTCAGTTTTGGAACCTCATCTACAAAAATATATTGACAAAACTGAACAGATCCAAAGATGGACTACAAAAATGGTGGAGGGTCTTAAGCATAAAACCTATCATGAAAGACTTAATGAACTCAATCTGTATAGAGAGGGGGCACAATCTGAAATTGGTTGGGGGAAAGATCAGAAGCAACATGAGAAAATATTTCATGAAAAAGTAGTAGATGCTTGGAAATAACTTCAAGCAGACGTTGTTGGTAAATCCACAGCAACTGAATTTAAACATGCCTGGGATAAACATATATCCATCCTAAGATAAAATGCAGGAAATAGTATAAGAGCAGACTAGATGGACCATGAGGTCTTTTTCTGCCGTCACTCTTCTAACTTTCTATGTTGCTGTGATTATCATCAAATGTATTTTGAAATGCTGGGGATATATAATTGGAGATATTGTGCTTCCCGGAAGATAAGACAGGCACCCGTCTCGTGGTGTGATGCAATTTGGGGGTTCCAGGGCAGGCGGGGTGGAGCAGGGTGGGGGCAGGTCACCCATCCTACATGGGACATGGAGTTCTGTTGCATTCCTGATGTTGTATCCACTGACCCGAAACTCCCAGCAGAGCTCAGTGGCAGAAGCAGCCGGCTATGCACTTCCTGGTTCACCTCTCTGGCGCGTGTCCCCCTCTCTCTCTGTAGTGAGGAGGGGGGAAGAGGGCACGAGAAAAAAGCACCAGAAGGAACCTTTTGACTAAATGTAATAAGTCTTTCCCCTTTTGCTCCAAGAGTCTCATGAACATCTGCTGGAAGTTTGTTCCAAGCATCTACTACTCTTTCAGTAATATAATATTTTCTCACATTGCTTCTGATCTTTCCCCCAACTAACCTCAGATTGTGCCCCCTTATTTTTGTGTTCACTTTCCTATTAAATACACTTCCCTCTTGAACCTTATTTACCGCTAACCTGGACTGATTTATTAAAAAACAAAAGTTAGATGAAGCTGACACTACTGAGCCTGATGTTCTTTAGATTGAAATAAATTGGGGGCTCACCTTGAAGGGACATAAACAGTACCAGTACACGGTACAGGTTCCGCCAGAAATCTGAAGACACCAAAGGGTTCCCCTGAAGAAAAAAGGTTGATAAACACGGCAGTGAGTGAACAGGAGGCATTTCAAATTGACGTAGGCAGAGCCCAGATGAGCGCAGGGCTTGAGAAGCAGACGTCCCTGTCGCCGTCCCTTTCGGCTCAGTCTCTTGCTCCCCCTCCCTCCCTCCCTCCCTCTCTTGCTGGACTGGCTCAGCTGCTCTGGGCTGCCTTCAGCAGTCTTTTGAAACACGCTCCTATCTGCGATGAAGGAATCAATGCTTGCCTCCTGTTCTTCACAGGCAGGAGCGTGTTTCAAACTTACATAGTCAGAGTCCAGAGGAGCTTAACTCGTCCTGTGGTGTGTGTGTGTTTGTGCAGCTGTCTCTCGCTTGCCCTCGCTCTCCCAGCCAAAAATTCCCACCAGAGAAAGAGCGGCTCCAGGCATGTCTCCCCTCTTTCCCCGGAAAGTATTGGGGGGGCTTATTATGCATGTCTTGAAAAGTCCTGTTGGGCTTATTTTCTGGATATGTCTTATTTTCGGGGAAACACGGTAGATGCATTGATAGAAATAGTGGGGGGAAATAGTGTCCCCTGCTCCTTAAACTTAAGAAACTCACCAGGTCCTGCCCTCAGAGTGGAAAAAACTCCTATGGGAGAAAGGGGTGGGTGGATGCGGGGGAGAAATAGTGTTAAAAGCAGGAAGTGATCTAAACCCAATTACCAGGGATAATTCTCTCTAAGGGTTAAATTGACAGAGATGTCTATTCCTAGAATGGCTTCTAGGAAGAAGAGTTGTAAAATGAGTTTAGGTCACTTCCTGCTTTTACCACTATTTCTCCCCCGCATCCACCCACCCCTTTCTACCATAGGAGTTTTATTTGTTTTATTTTTATTGATTGATTTTCTCCAATACACAATGAGGGTTTTAGTGGGTATACACATAGTAAAATACATGATGAAGGCTACAGAGGATGTACTCATAGTAAATTATATCTAAGAAAGAACAGAAGAGAAGATATAGGAATAGAACGAATCAATGAAAGAATAGAAGAAGAGATATAGGAATAGAAGAAAGATATAGGAGATATAGGAGAGCAATAGGACAGTGGACGGAAGGCACTCTAGTGCACCTGTACTCGCCCTTACTGACCTCTTAGGAATCTGGATAGGTCAATTGTGGATAATCTAAGGGTAAAGTGTTGGGGGTTTGGGGATGACACTATGGAATCCAGTAATGAGTTCCACGCTTCGACAACTCGGTTACTGAAGTCATATTTTTTACAATCAAGTTTGGAGCGGTTAATATTAAGTTAAATCTGTTGTGTGCTCTTGTGTTGTTGTGGTTGAAGCTGAAGTAGTCGCCGACAGGCAGGACGTTGCAGCATATGATCTTGTGGGCAATACTTACATCTTGTTTAAAGCGTCTTAGTTCTAGGCTTTCTAGGCCCACGATTGAAAGTCTAGTCTTGTAGTGTATTCTGTTTCGAGTGGAGGAGTGAAGGGCTCTTTTGGTGAAGTATCTTTGGACATTTTCAAGGGTGTTAATGTCTGAGATGTGATATGGGTTCCAAACAGATGAGCTATGTTCGAGGATGGGTCTGGCGAAAGATTGAACAGTTCTTCTGAACAGTTTTTGGTAATCTGTGTAAATTTGCCATGCATATAGTGTTCTTAGTCTGACTGTATAAATGTGAAAATGCAAAATTGTCTATTTCTATAGTAGAAATGCATAATTTTCGTTGCCGTGGTCACAAAAGCGAAGTTTATGATGAATGTAAGCTATTTTTAATTTGTTTTAGCCATAAGCAATTGGAATATAATATTTAAAAGCTGGGAACAAAATTTGTGTTACATAGTGTTATCATTCACTCCATAAAACAAACTAAAAAACACTCATTGGTCAGGGGGAAAGGTCTAATGACCAAAGGCCTGACGAAAAAGATGAGTTTTAAACTTTTTCGGAGGCAATCAGGGTGGGGGCAGTGCGAACCTCCTTCCTCCTATTTTTTGTCGTCTGAGTCTACCACCTCTAATATTCAACTTTCTTCCTAATTAATCGCTAAAACGTGACTTCCAAAAATAGTCATTATCTCTTATGCCTTGATTTTAGGCCCTCTCAATTGGTATCTTTACTCATAATTTTTTAGTTCTATCATTTCTAGATGCCCTACATTTTTAATTTCTTCTCCCCTTTCATCTCTCCCTTCCAACATTTAACTTTTTAAAATTTTAACTCATTCTCTATATTTAAATAAATACAATTCTTGCCATTACTATTCCATCTATTGGTTAATAACATTTTAAATTGCCCATAACAAAACGTCCAACTGATAAATTAAATAAGCTTATATAAACAACTTTAAGAATATTGATTATAAAGATCTTATATTATTCCAAAAATATCAATAATCATCTGAATTCTTTCAATATTAAAACAGGTTCATGGGTTATACAAATCTTATATAAAACAAATGTTATAAAAAGGGGTAATAATTGTCCAAATTATATATCCTTCCAACAATTGACCTACTATAGTCTAATATATTTCCCTTTTTTTCTTTATTCTTTTTTTCTATTATTTTTTAATAAAATAATTCTAAAAAAATTATGACATTGTCAATCGTTCATTCTTTTAATCTTTCAAATATTTCCCTTCCAATCCAACTGTCATGATCTTTCCTTTTTCTTTCTTTTATTTTACCACCAATAATTTCCCCAATTCATTTTCTTTTTTTTGGGAATGTATTATTTGTACTACACTGTAGGTATATTCTCAATCCCTTCTAGTCTCTTCTCACTATTATCCCCTCATTTTTAATTGCATCTTCTGATACCAATATGCTCCTGTTGCTTTTTTCTTGTCACTCTCAATCCCAGTGTAATCATTATAAATACCAATATAATTGTCAAGCGGTCTTTTATTATCAAGTTGCTTTTCATAATATTCCAGCTTTTTTCCTGTGTTCTTTTCCATCTCTAAAGTCCAGAAGACAATTTTTAAAATCTTCATGACTGTATTTTAACATCCCAGCGAATTCTTCATACACACACACCTCCATTTTGTCAAATTCAGACTTTCCTTGTGGACTTTGGACTTGACTTTCAATAGATTTGAACACTGGTCTCTATCCAACAAAATGAAATTAAAGAGAGAAAAAAATAGGTTGTACACTTAGCCAAGAAAAACCAAATAGGAAGTAGAGAATAGATACAACATGGCTCAATAGCAGTAACTGTGAAGTTACTTGAAGTTCTGTCATAGTGAACAATCCCCTAAAAAGAGCAAGCAGTACTGTATTAGTATCAATTTATGCTGCTTTAGAAAGATCACATTTAGGATTACTGCAACGTGTTTTGAATACCACAATATTTTAAAAAGTGTAGTAGAGTCTCTATAAAAACGACAGAGAAGAGAAGTAGGGATGATTAGGGGGCTGGAGGCTAAAAGATATAAGGAAGAGTTGCAGGAATTGGGTTTGTCTAGTCCAGTGAAAGGAAGGACTAGGTATGACATGAGAGCCATCTTCCAACACTTGAGGGTTCAAGAAGAAGGGGATCAACTTATTTTGCAATGCACCAGAAGGCAAGACAAGAAGCATCGGATGGAAACCAACCCAGGAGAGAACCAGCCTACAAGTAAGGAGAATTTTCCTGACACTGAGAACAATCAACCGATTGACAGAAATGATATTGAGTCTCCTGTTTGCACAGGGGTCAGAATAGAAGACCCGCAAGGTCCCTCCCAACTCTCTCACAACCCCCAGTGATGGAGCACCCACAACCTCTGGAGGGAAGCCATTCCCAGAGAATCAACCTTAACTTGAGACTTTTTCAATCTTCCCACCAGCAGAAAATTGCAACCACCAGTTTCACAGCGTGCAGCACCAGTGGGATTAAATTTGGGCAGGGGAGGAACCTGCAGCACCAGCAGCTGACGCGCTTCAGCCCGGTTGCTTCTCTGCTTCCAGGCCGTGGAGGGAACAAAACAGCCCGACTTGCTCCCGGACTCTCCCCCCACCTGCCCTCAACTCACCTTCCAGCGGATGCTTCGATCCTCGGAAGAGCAAAAAAGCCGCTCTGCATCCCACCTCCCTCCCATGAGTCTTCCGGATGAGGAAGTCCTGTGTTTCTCCTCTCCTCTGATCTTTTCTAGAAATTCGATACTCGGTGGTTTTAACTCCTCTATCAGGCATGTTTCAGGCACATATGTTGCCTATCTGAATGCCATCTCCTGGTAGCGGCAGAAAAACACTCTTGTCCCATCTCTAAGATGTTTGCAAGATGTTTTCACTGTATAAATGCTGTCAAATCTTTTTCACTTTGCAAATGAGCCTAGTGAAATAGTCAAATGTGTTGCTTTTGGAGCCATTTACATTGAGTTTCAATCTATTGTGTGCTTGTGTGTTGTTACATGTGAAGCTGAGGTATTAATTTACAAACTTGACTGTAAAAAATATGACTCCAGTAACAGTAAAATATATGACTTCAGTAACTGAGTTGTTGAAGCGTGGAACTCATTACCGGACTCCATAGTGTCATCCCCAAACCCCCAACACTTTACCCTTAGATTATCCACAATTGACCTATCCAGATTCCTAAGAGGTCAGTAAGGGACTAGGGTGCCTTCTGTCCGCTGTCCTATTGCTCTCCTATATCTCCTATACCTTTCTTCTATTTCTATATCTCTTCTTCTATTCTTTCATTGATACGTTCTATTACTATATCTTCTTTTCTATTCTTTCATAGAAATATTTTACTATAAGTATCTCCTCTATAACCTTCACCATATATTTTACTATGTATTTTACTATGTATTTTAAAACTCTCATTGTCTATTGGACAAAATAAAATAAAATAAAATAAATAAATAAATAAATAAATACATACATACATACATAAATAAGGTAGAACAATGTGGCCGATGATTTTATGAATTACATTAAGGAAATATTCCAGGCTAACAAAAACAACAAAAACTACAACAGAGATGGAAGGGACCTTGGAGATCTTCTAGTCCAGTGATGGGCAACCTTTTGAGCTTGGTGTGTCAAAATTCGCCAAAAAACCCAGCATAACTCGGGTGGTGTGTCACCTTGAGAAAAAAACCATAATTTTGTGCTAAAAGTGTCTGGTAACCGATTCCAGGCACTCCAAATTTCCTGTTCATAGTGGCACTCCCTCTTGATTCTCCAAGCGTCACCTTTCTAGATTCTCAAGCTTTGACCTCAAGTCAACAAACAAGCTTCGCCGAGTCTTACTTTCACTTTGCAGAATAGTCCCCGGACTCTTTTTAAAAAAAAAACTCCTGCAGGAGAGGGCGGGGCGCCCTTGCCCCAAAGACTCACTGAAACGGCGAATTCTCATGTGAATTGCAGGTTATTTCCAGAAGCCTGGGACAGATATCCTTGTAAAGGTTTGACAGAAAAAGCAAGCAAAGAGCAAACTTCAAAAGAAGGGAAAAGACAGGAGGGAAGGAGGAGGCGAAAGGAGGAAGGGAGGGAAGAAGGAAGGAAGGAAGGAAGGAGAGAGAGAGAAAGGGGCTCCTTGGAAGGAACAGGTTTCGTTCTAATGGAAAGAATCGGCTCACCCAATGAAAGGGAACGCGAAGCGACGATATTTCTTCATCTGGAAAAATGGACACCTGACTTCCTTAATGGCCGCGTGTCACTGAAAATGGCTACGTGTGTCAGAGCTGACACGCGTGTCATAGGTTCGCCATCACTGTTCTAGTCCAATCTCTCTGCTTAGGCAGGAAACCCTACACTACTTCAGACAAACGGTTATCCAACATCTGCCTAAAAACTTCCAGTGTTGGAACGTTCACAACTTCAGGAAGCAATATGTTCCACTGATTCATTGTTCTGTCAGGAAATTTCTTAGTTCTAAGGTACTTCTCTCCTTGTTTAGTTTGTACCCATTGCTTCTTGTTCTACCCTCAGGTGCTTTGGAGAATAGCTTGACTCCCTTTTCTTTGTGGCAACTCCTGAGATATTGGAACACTGCTATCATGTCTCCCATGTTCCTTCTTTTCATTAAACTAGACATACCCAGTTCCTGCAACCGTTCTTCATGTTTTAGTCTCCAGTCCCTTAATCATTTTTTTTGCTCTTCTCTGAACTTTTTCTAGAGTCTCAACATCCTTTTTCCATCATGATGACCAAAGCTAAATGCTGTATTCTAAGTGTGGACTTACCAAGGCATTATAAATTGGTATTAACACTTCATGTGATCTTGATTCTATCCCTCTGTTAATGTAGGCTAGAACAGTTTTGGCTTTTTTGGCAGCTGCTGCACACAGCTGGCTCATATTTAAATGGTTGTCCACTAGGGCTCCAAGATCCCTGTTACTACTGTTGAGCAATGTACCACATATACTGTATTTGTGGGGGGGAAATTCTTGCCTAAATGTAGAACCTTTCTTTTTTCACCATTGTATTTCATTTTATTTGATAGCACCCAATGTTCAAGTTTGTCAAGATCCTTCTGTATTTTGTACCTATCTTCTGGATTCCTGCCAGTTTGGTGTCATATGCAAATTCCCCCCCTTGTCCAAGTCATCGATGAAGATGTTGAAGAGTACTGGGCCTAAAACAGAGCCTTGGGGTATTCCAGTGCATACATCCCTCCATGTAGATGCAGGTAAAAGTTTAACTTCTTTAAAAATGCTAAAAAACCAGGAACATGGTTAGCCTATAACTTGAAAAAGAAGAATTTGATAAGTAAATTAGAAGATGAGAAAGGATGTATACATTTTCAAAACAAGATTAAAAAATAATTGAAGAATTTAATGAAAAATTATATGATAAAGAAAACTTTCAGAGTAAAAGATAATTTGGGAACAGCTAAACTAACAAAAGTGCATGAGAATATTTAAAATATGTATAATGAAAAAATAACAATGATGGAGTTGATGGAGGTGGTAAAAACACAAAAAAAATAACAAGACCCCTGAACCAGATAGATTACCAGCAGATTTAAAAACTCTTACAAGACATATTAAACCTGTCAATGTTATGTGAGTGAGGCCATTTTCCACTTTCCTTTTCTCTCCACCTATAAATTTAATCCTGAGAAATGTGGGAGTAAACTAAATCAGGCCAAAATTCCAACAATCAATTTCTCACCTACACTTTCAAAGAGAGATTACAAATGAAATTCAAGACTTCTAAAATGTTGCCTTATGTCAATTTCCTTGTGTTCAATAAGGGATGATTTATGCTTGAAGTATTTCTGCCGGCGTGTCCCAACCACAACAGAAGTAATGTCCACAGATTGGACATTTCAAGGATTTCTCCATGGTGTGAGTCTGCTGGTGTCTCACAAGGCTGGAATTATAAGTAAAACCTTTCCCACAAAAAGGACATTTAAATGGTTTCTCTCTTGTGTGAATCCTCTGGGGTACCACCAGGTTGCAATTCTGACTGAAAGCTTTCCCACAGATAGGAAATTCATTATTTTTCTTTTCTCCCACACAAACTTTAAATTTATACATATGCCACATCAACATGTTACAAACATGTACATTTTTCCAATATATGATAAACAAATGTTTATTTATTTATTTATTGGATTTGTATGCCGCCCCTCTCCAGAGACCCGAGGCGGCTAACAGCAACAATAAAGCAGTGTACAATAGTAGTCTGATCTTAGAAACAATTAAAAACCCATTAATATATATAAAAAACCCAAACATACATACATACATACCATGCATAGAATTGTAAAGGCCTAGGGGGAAGAGGGTCTCAATTCCCCCATGCCTGACGGCAGAGGTGGGTTTTAAGGACCTTACGAAAGGCAAGGAGGGTGGGGGCAATTCTAATCTTTGGGGGGAGTTGGTTCCAGAGGGCCGGGGCCACCACAGAGAAGGCTCTTCCCCCTGGGTCTCGGCAAGCGACATTCTTTAGTTGACGGGACCCGAAGAAGATCCACTCTGTGGGACCTAACTGGTCGCTGGGATTCGTGCAGCAGAAGGCGGTCCCTGAGATAATCTGGTCCGGTGCCATGAAGGGATTTATAGGTCATAACCAACACTTTGAATTGTGATCGGAAACTGATCGGCAACCAATGCAGACTGCGGAGTGTTGGTGTAACATGGGCATATTTGGGAAATATAGATCCTAAATTTGCACTGTTACTTTTATCTCCCATCTGTTTTCCTTCTATATTTCATGTTACTAGCCTCCCTCTATCTCATTCGCTTCCCTCCAACTTTTCTCCCTCTGTCCCTCTTACCTTCTTCCCTCCTACCTCACTCTCCTTCCTGTGTGAGTCTTCTGGTGTCTCACCAGGCTGGAATTAACACTAAAATGTTTCCCACAGTCAGGACATTCAAAGGGTTTCTCTCCTGTGTGAGTCCTCTGGTGTGTCACAACTCTGGAATTAACACTAAAACTTTTCCCACAGTCAGGACATTCAAAGGGTTTCTCTCCTGTGTGAGTCCTCTGGTGTTGCACCAGGCTGGAATTATCACTAAAACCTTTCCCACAGTCACAACATTCAAAGGGTTTCTCTCCTGTGTGAGTCCTCTGGTGTTTCACAAGGCTGGAATTAACACTAAATCCTTTCCCACAGTCAGAACATTCAAAGGGTTTCTCTCCTGTGTGAGTCCTCTGGTGTTTCACAAGGCTGGAATTATCACTAAAACCTTTCCCACAGTCAGTACATTCAAAGGGTTTCTCTCCTGTGTGAGTCCTCTGGTGTGTCACCAGGCTGGAATTAACACTAAAACTTTTCCCACTGTCAGGACATTCAAAGGGTTTCTCTCCTGTGTGAGTCCTCTGGTGTGTCACCAGGTGGGAACTTCGACTAAAACTTTTCCCACAGTCAGGACATTCAAAGGGTTTCTCTCCTGTGTGAGTCCTCTGGTGTTTCACCAGGCTGGAATTAACACTAAAACTTTTCCCACAGTCAGGACATTCAAAGGGTTTCTCTCCTGTGTGAGTCCTCTGGTGTGTCACCAGGTGGGAACTTCGACTAAAACTTTTCCCACAGTCAGGACATTCAAAGGGTTTCTCTCCTGTGTGAGTCCTCTGGTGTTGCACCAGGCTGGAATTATCACTAAAACCTTTCCCACAGTCACAACATTCAAAGGGTTTCTCTCCTGTGTGAGTCCTCTGGTGTTTCACAAGGCTGGAATTAACACTAAATCCTTTCCCACAGTCAGAACATTCAAAGGGTTTCTCTCCTGTGTGAGTCCTCTGGTGTTTCACAAGGCTGGAATTATCACTAAAACCTTTCCCACAGTCAGTACATTCAAAGGGTTTCTCTCCTGTGTGAGTCCTCTGGTGTGTCACCAGGCTGGAATTAACACTAAAACTTTTCCCACAGTCAGGACATTCAAAGGGTTTCTCTCCTGTGTGAGTCCTCTGGTGTGTCACCAGGTGGGAACTTCGACTAAAACTTTTCCCACAGTCAGGACATTCAAAGGGTTTCTCTCCTGTGTGAGTCCTCTGGTGTTTCACCAGGCTGGAATTAACACTAAAACTTTTCCCACAGTCAGGACATTCAAAGGGTTTCTCTCCTGTGTGAGTCCTCTGGTGTGTCACCAGGTGGGAACTTCGACTAAAACTTTTCCCACAGTCAGGACATTCAAAGGGTTTCTCTCCTGTGTGAGTCCTCTGGTGTTTCACCAGGCTGGAATTAACACTAAAACTTTTCCCACAGTCAGGACATTCAAAGGGTTTTTCTCCTGTGTGAGTCCTCTGGTGTGTCACCAGGCTGGAATTAACACTAAAACTTTTCCCACACTCAGGACATTCAAAGGGTTTCTCTCCTGTGTGAGTGCTCTGGTGTGTCACCAGGTGGGAACTCCGACTAAAACTTTTCCCACAGTCAGGACATTCAAAGGGTTTCTCTCCTGTGTGAGTCCTCTGGTGTTTCACCAGGCTGGAATTAACACTAAAACTCTTCCCACAGTCAGGACATTCAAAGGGCTTTTCTCCTGTGTGAGTCCTCTGGTGTTTCACCAGGCTGGAATTAACACTAAAACTCTTCCCACAGTCAGGACATTCAAAGGGCTTTTCTCCTGTGTGAGTCCTCTGGTGTGTCACCAGGCTGGAATTAACACTAAAACCGTTCCCACAGTCGGGACATTCAAAGGGTTTCTCTCCTGTGTGAGTCCTCTTGTGTTTCATGACTGAAATTGTGACTCGGTTTTTTTACACAGTGTGCACATTCAAACGTTTTCTCTTTTTTGCGAGTCTTGGATTTGACTGGAATTCTCTCTTTGAAACTTTCCTCACAGAACGGATATTCAAATTGTGTTATTCCTGTGTCTGCATCCTTTAGTGTGTCATGACCTGAGAATTTCTAATGAAATGTTCACACAATGTGCACAGTCATGTGTTTCCTTACTCGTGTGTGTCTTTTGGTGTACCACCATGTTGCCATGCTCACTAAAGATGTAACACATTGGGGTTCTTTTGTGGCTTCCCTCTTGTATAGTTGGTTCCAAGAATCACAAGGGAAATGTTCTGTCTAGCTCCTCAATGTATAAACTGCTGTGATTTGCAATCTCTTGTTTTTCCACAAAAAACTACAATTTTTCCAAAGCTGAGTTCATCAAAAATATGGACAATGCCTTGTTTAGTGGTACTTTCATTCAAGCCATTTTCTTCCTCACAGGGAGAGGCCTGCATTCCTGTCTGCTCTACATGGCTTTATTATTGACCTTTTCCTCTCAACTGACTTCCAGATATCTCCCTTTTTGGCTGATGGAGGAAAAAACTATGTAACGTATCCTTGAGTTCTGCATAATCTGCTTATTCGATCTTGAAACCTCTCTTGATTTTCTCCCTCTTGTCTAACAGCTGCTGGAGGAGGAGAATTGAATGGTTTTCTGAAAGAAATGGAAAATATTTTGATTTTTCCCTTGATTTTCTTCCCTTTTCAATGTTGCTTTCTATTTCAATGGTCCCGAGTGGTCTTATTTCCATCCTCTTTGTCTGTAAGTTTCAAAGAAAAATTGAACTTTAATTGTTTATAAAATAATTAGAGATGATGGTAAAAAAGAATAAAAGTATATATTATAGTGAAAAGTCAAACATGCCCCAATACTAATCACTTAAATTATTTATGATCCATAGAAGACTACCGACATCCCTGTTCAAATATCCATTCAAATTCAGTTGTTTAATTGGGTCAATCAAGCATTCTTAGTAATGCAAAGGACTAGCAATTAATACAGTTTTTGGTAATCTGTGTAAATTTGCAATGCATATAGTGTTCTTTCTCTGACTGTATAAAAGAGAAGATGCAAAATCGTTTGTTTCTATAGTAAAAATGAATAATTTTCTTCATTTTGAATGTATTATTTGTGTAGGAACTACACTCTAGGTATATTCTCAATCCCTTCTAGTCTCTTCTCACTATTATCCCTTCATTTTTAATTGCATCTTCTGATACCAATATGCTCCTGTTGCTTTTTTCTTCTCACTCTCAATCCCAGTGTAATCATTATAAATACCAATATAATTGTCAACCTGTCTTTTATTGTCAAGTTACTTTTCATTATATTCCAGCTTTTTTCCTGTGTTTTTTTCCATCTCTAAAGTCCAGAAGACAATTTTTAAAATCTTCATGACTGTATTTTAACATCCCAGCGAATTCTTCATAAACACACACCTCCATTTTGTCAAATTCAGACTTTCCTTGTGGACTTTGAACTTGACTTTCAATAGATTTGAACACTGGTCTCTATCCAACAAAATGAAATTAAAGAGAGAAAAAAGTAGGTTATACACTTAGCCCAGAAAAACCAAATAGGAAGTAGAGAATAGATACAACGTGGCTCAATAGCAGTAACTGTGAAGTTACTTGAAGTTCTATCATAGTGAACAATCCCCTAAAAAGAGCAAACAGTATTAGTATCAATTTAGGATGCTTTAGAAAGATCACATTTAGGATTACTGCAACGTGTTTTGAATACCACAATGTTAAAAAAAAGTGTAGTAGAGTCTCTATAAAGAGAACAGGGAAGAGAAGAACAGATGATTAGTGGACTGGAGGCTAAAAGATACAAAGAAGAGTTGCAGGAATTGGGTATGTTTAGTCCAGTGAAAGGAAGGACTAGGTATGACATGAGAGCCATCTTCCAACACTTGAGGGGTCAAGAAGAAGGGGGTCAACTTATTTTGCAATGCACCAGGAGGCAAGACAAGAAGCACTGGATGGAAACTAACCCAGGCACTGAGGACAATTTACCGATTGCCTGAAATGGTATTGAGTCTCCTGCTTGCTCACGGGTCGGAATAGAAAACCCGCAAGGTCCCTCCCAACTCTCTCACAACCCCCAGTGATGGAGCACCCACAACCTCTGGAGGGAAGCCATTCACAGAGAATCAACCTTAACTTGACACTTTTTCAATCTTCCCACCAGCAGAAAATTGCAGCCACCAGTTTCACAGCGTGCAGCACCACTGGGATTAAATTTGGGCAGGAGAGGAACCTGCAGCACCAGCAGCTGATGCGCATCAGCCCTGTTGCTTCTCTGCTTCCAGGCCGTGGAGGGAACCAAACAGCCCGACTTGCTCCCGGACTCTCCCCCCACCTGCCCTCAACTCACCTTCCAGCTGCTGCTTCGATCCTCGGAAGAGCACAAATGCGCTCTGCACCCCACCTCACTCCCATGAGTCTTCCGGAAGAGGAAGTCCTGTTTCTCTCTTATCTTGTCTAGCAATTCTGTACTCGATGGTTTTAACTCCTCTATCAGGCATGTTTCAGGCACATATGTTGCCTATCTGACTGCCATCTCCTGGTAGCGGCAGAAAAACACTCTTGTCCCGTCTCTAAGGCCTTTGCAAGATGTTTTCAACTTCCCGTCTGTATGCAGATTCATTATTGTCTCGAATGAGTTCGATCACTGTTGTATCATCTGCAAACTTCAGTAGTTTAACAGATGGATCGTATGAGATGCAGTCATTAGTGTATAGAGAGAAGTGGTGAGAGTACACAGCCTTGGGGGGCACCTGTGCTAATTGTACATATATCTGATGTGATTTTTCCTAGCTTCACCTGCTGCTTCCTGTCTGTTAGGAAGCTTGTGATCCACTTACAAGTGTGTTCAGGTACCGCTAGCTGATTTAGTTTGGTTAAGAGAATGTCCGGTACGATGGTATTGAATGCTGAACTGAAGTCCACAAAGAGGACCCTGGCGTAGGTCATTGGAGATTCAAGATGTTGAAGGATGTAGTGTAGAGCCATATTAACAGCATCATCTGTTGATCTATTTGCTCGGTATGCAAATTGCAGGGGGTCTAACAGTGGATCCGTGATGGCTTTCAAATGGAACATCACTAGCCTTTCAAAGGTTTTCATAACTACAGATGTTAGAGCAACTGGTCTGTAGTCATTCAGCCTCCTCCCTTTTTCCCCCCTGATAATTCTGCATTCCGATCACCCCGAAACATTTGAAAGCCCAGTAAATGCATACTGTTATCATCAATTTCCTCGTTTAGCCAGGTTTCAGTAAAGCACAGGGCAGATGCGTTGTGAAAATCAGAATAGCATCTATTTAAGAGCAGTATTTCATCCATCTTGTTGGCAAGTGAACGTAAATTGGTAAGAAAGATAGAAGGGAGCGGTTGTTTTTTAATTCCCTTGTTCCTTAGTTTATTTAAAATTCCCGCCCTTTTACCTCTTCGTCTCTGCGGGCTGCGTATGTTTTTGGTGATCCATGGTTGCCGGGAAATGGCTTCCTCCTGTGCTAAAATCTCCTCCGCGTTTGTAAAGACAGGTGGGGTTGAAGTTGCAGATAGCTGCTCCTTAAAGAAATGTTCTTTAATTCTTAGCAGATGGTCTCTTGAGTAGGAAATCCGTTGAGAATTGCAGGGAATAGTAGAAAATGAAAAAACTGTTTGAGAGCATTTCACCGAGGCAGCCTTTGTCGGCGCCATCTTGTATGACTTCAGTAACCGAGTTGTCGAAGCGTGGAACTCATTACCGGATTACATAGTGTCATCCCCAAACCCCCAACACTTTACCCTTAGATTATCCACAATTGACCTATCCAGATTCCTAAGAGGTCAGTAAAGGACAAGTACAAGTGCACTAGAGTGCCTTCTGTCCGCTGTCCTATTGCTCTCCTATATCTCCTGCACCTTTCTTCTATTTCTATATCTCTTCTTCTATTCTTTCATTGATATGTACTATTACTATATCTTCTTTTCTATTCTTTCATAGATATATTTTACTATAAGTATCTCCTCTATAACCTTCATCATGCATTTTACTATGTATTTTACTATGTATTTTAAAACTCTCATTGTGTATTGTACAAAATAAATAAACTAAATAAATAAACTAACTAACTAACTAACTAAATAAATAAGGTAGAACAGTGTGGCCGATGATTTTATGAACTACATTAAGATCAAATCGAAGGCGACAAACCTCTAAATTTTTTGAGCCCAAAATTTCAAGTCTGTTGGAATAAGGTATTTGATTCTGAGGAGTAGAGTATTCTTCTTCTGAAATATTTCTGGACTCTCTCAATTGTAAATGTTCATGAAGGTTTAAAGAATGACACAATCGTCTTTGTTCAGGGTGACTCTCAGTGGAAATCAAAACTCTCTATATCCCAAAACTTCAAGACTGATTTCCCACAGCACCTAAGTATTTATTACATGGTAGCACCATTAGACCAAACAATCTAAGGGAGACATCTTCATTCCTATGATCTGCATCCAAGAGCCACCAGCATACCTGAAGGAAGAAATGTTACATCTGCTAAATGCTAAAATCCTTCTTCCTCTGTAAATTGACCTGTAAAGAAGTCTCCAGAGACTTCAGTATGAACAGTATGCAGCAGGGTTTAGAAAATGGGGTCTACAAAAGAGGGAGTGATAGCCTATATGTAGTAGAAGAAATATTTCCAAAAGGATTTTTAAAAAACAAAAACAAAAAGAGAATATCCCATCAAACTATATAGCGGACAACCAGGCAAACAACAACAACAACAAGACCTAGGAAATCTCCTAGTCCAATCTCTCTGCTTAGGCAGGAAACCCTACACTACTTCAGACAAATGTTTATCCAACATCTGCTTAAAAATGTCCAGTGTTGGAACGTTCACAACTCCAGGAAGCAATATGTTCCACTGATTAATTGTTCTAACTGTCAGGAAATTTCTTAGTTCTAAGTTACTTCTCTCCTTGTTTAGTTTGTACCCATTGCTTCCTGTTCTACCCTCAGGTGCTTTGGAGAATAGATTGACTCCCTTTTCTTTGTGGCACTCTCTGAGATATTGGAACACTGCTATCATGTCTCCCATGTTCCTTCTTTCATTATAGTAGAGATACCCAGTTCCTGCAACAGTTCTTCATACGTTTTAGTCTCCAGTCCCCTAATCATTTTTGTTGCCCTTCTCTGAACTTTTTCTAGAGTCTCAACATCCTTTTTGCATCATGGCGACCAAAACTAAATGCGGTATTCCAAGTGTGGACTTACCAAGGCATTATAAAGAGGTATTAACACTTCATGTGATCTTGATTCTACCCCTCTGTTAATGCAGGCTAGAACTGTGTTGGCTTTTTTTGGCAGTTGCTGTACACTGCTGGCTCATATGAAAAAATAACAATGATGGAATTGATGGAGGTGGTAAAAACACACAAAAAATAGCAAGAGCCCTGAATCAGATAGATTACCCGCAGAGATATAAAAACTCTTACAAGACATATTAAACCTGTCAATGTTTTGCAAGTGAGGCCATTTTCCACTTTCCTTTTCTCTCCACCTATAAATTTAATCCTGAGAAATGTGAGAGTAAACTAAATCAGGCCAAAATTCCAACAATCAATTTCTCACCTACACTTTCAAAGAGAGATTACAAATGAAATTCAAGACTTCTCAAAACTCTTGAAATGTTGCCTCCTGTGAATTTCCTTGTGTGCAATAAGGCAGAGGTCCCCAACCGCCGGTCCGCGGACCAGGACCGGGCCGTTGGGGGTTTTCAGCCGGTCCGCGGCGCCGCTGCCCTCCCGGCAGAGAACATGCAGGACGGGGTGGGGCGTCGGGCGGTGACGCAGCCCTCCACACTTCTCCACAGGGCGGGGAGAATCAGGAGGCTCCTTTGGCGGCTGCCTGGCTTTGTGATTTTGGCTGGGGGGGGGAGTTAGGAAGGTCCTACTTCTCCTCCCCCAGCCAAAAATTCAAAGCCTATCTGCTGGATACGGGCGATGAGTGGGACAGAGCGGCGCAGAAGCCTCTTGCAGCAGCTGCCACAGCCACTGGCTTCGGCGCCGCTCGTCCCGCCCATCGCCCGTATCCAGCAGAAGCTACTACCCGAGTGCTCTTGGCCGGCGGGATTCAAAGTGCTGGGGTGGGGGGTGTCCTGACAGCCCTCCCACCCCAGTGCTTCGCCTCCCGCTGGGCGGGCTAGAGGCGGGGGGCGCGATGGATGAAGGTGCGCCGCTCCCCCGAGAAGCGCATTCGGCAGAGGAAGACTCCGCGAATCCCTCGCGGCTCTGTCGCGAGCGCGTCCTCCTGAGGAGGAAATGGAAGCGAGGGCAACGGAACGGCTGTTCGTCGCGGCCCCTGGTGAGTTATGCAGGGCAGGTCAGGGGCGTCGTTTGCCCGCAGTAAAGATGGTGGTGTTTCCTGTTTCGGGTTTTTTCCCCTCACTCATGAGAGAGAGGAGTCCCACGATTCTGGCCGCTCTTTACTCGCCGGCTTTTTGCCTGTCCCTGATCTCTCTCTCTCACACACACACACACACATACACCCCTTGCAGTGTCTTTGGGACACCTCCGTGTCTCCTTCCCCGAGCTGCTTCTCCTCCCCCCCCCAAACCTGCTGCGTCACTAAGCTCCACCCCTCCATAACCCCACCCCCATATGACCAAAGCCCCCCCCCCCACCGGGCCGTGGAAAACTGGTTTAACTTAAAGCCGGTCCCTGGTGTAAAAAAGGTTGGGGACCTCTGCAATAAGGGATGATTTATGCTTGAAGTAATGGCCACAGACTGGACATTTCTAAGATTTCTCCATGGTGTGAGTCTGCTGGTATCTCATATTGCTGGAATTATAACTAAAACCTTTCCAACAAAAAGGGCATTCAAATGGTTTCTCTCTTGTGTGAATCCTCTGGGGTACATCCAGGTTGCTATTCTGACTGAAAGCTTTCCCACAGATAGGAAATTCATTATTTTTATTTTTTTCTGCACAAACTTTAAATGTATACATATACCACATCAACATGTTACAAACTTATACATTTTTCCAATATATGATAAACAAATATCCTAAATTTACAATGTTACTTTTATTTTTTAAAAAAAATATTTTTATTAATTTTCAAAGACAAACATTACAAACATAACATATAACATAAAAAGAAACATAGAAACATAGAAGTCTGACGGCAGAAAAAGACCTCATGGTCCATCTAGTCAATGGGTACAAACTAAGGAGCTACCATCGCTCCACTCAAGGAAGAAGTCTTCGTTGTACAGAAAAAAAAGAACTTATTGTTGTTTGAATCAATCCAGAGAATATTTTAAAATGTCTATTACAACTCTCTATGTAAAAATACATCTAGTGAAATATTGAAAAATATAAGATTTAATTATAAGTTAAATCAAAATGAATAAAGTATCTATTATAACTCGCTATGTGAAAACACATCTAGTCATATATTAAAGAATATAAAGACACCCTTTCAGTGCCTCTGCAAGCACTCCGTTCTCCTAGCTTTGTTAATGCAAACTCTTTCCATCTCCAAGCCGCCCCTCCCTTTTCTTTCTTCAAAAAAGAAAAAAAAAGAAATCCCTTCATCCCAGCAGCAGCGGCTTGTGTTCGTAAAGTGAAAATAGTTCGGAAGAAGAGGCAAAAAAATCTTAAACACCGGGTTCATATCTCGAAAAGTTCGTTAGAAGAGGCGTTCGTAAGACGAGGTGCCACTGAATACTGAAACGAGCCTAGTCCTTTGTCTTCATCAAACCCTTTGTCTTCGTGGAATATTAATCCTCCATGTTATGTAATATTTCCTGCAGCTGCTGCAAATGCAGTCACTGTGTAGATTCCACACAAGAAGTAATGAAACCAATAATTTTAAATTTAAATAACACTCTTTGATTGCTAAAATAGAGTTCAATTCAATACCGTTCTTATCCCCTCGGTTCCGATAAATTTAATAAAACCTTCCAGGTTCAATCTGACGCTCTATTTATAGTCTCTATGACTTTGTGAGTTGAAGCTGTTCCGGCTTATTAAAGTCCACTCACTCTGGCAAATTACTTTAACTTTCTTCTTCGCCTTAATTAAATTTGTAAATTTCTGTATCAATTTTATTGGTAGGAGTATTAATCACTTTACCTTCTTCTTTCTCTGTTGATCCAAGCACTCTGTTAGACTTCTCTGGTTTTTTTCCTTGTTCTTCCTCTCTTCTAGAGGGGCCGCTATGGCCAGGTGATGGCCATTGCCAGGGCCCGGATCTTTCCTCCTGGCACTGCGGGGCAATCCTACACCTTGGGGGTAGCGGTGAATACTCCCATGATGTTCAAAGAGCCCCTGTTCTGGATCGGACTCTCCGGGTCCGATCGGATCACTAGAAATGGGACCGCCAGGGTGAAAACTGAGGTCTGGGGAAGGAGCTCCGTCGGCACCCTCCCGACACGGCTCGGCGGCCACCGGAAGTCCTGCAATGTTACTTTTATCTCCCATCTGTTTTCCTTCTATATTTCATGTTACTAGCCTTCCTCTATCTCATTCGCTTCCCTCCACCTTTTCTCCTACTCTCCCTCTTACCTTCTTCCCTCCTACCTCGCTCTCCTTCATGTGTGAGTCTTCTGGTGTTTCACCAGGTGGGACCTCTGACTAAGACTTTTCCCACAGTCAGGACATTCAAAGGGTTTCCCTCCTTTGTGAGTCCTCTGGTGTCTCACCAGGTGGGACCTCTGACTAAGACTTTTCCCAGTCAGGACATTCAAAGGGTTTCTCTCCTGTGTGAATCCTCTGGTGTGTCACCAGGCTGGAATTACGACTAAAACCTTTCCCACAGTCAGGACATTCAAAGGGTTTCTCTCCTGTGTGAATCCTCTGGTGTTGCACTAGGCTGGAATTACGACTGAAACCTTTCCCACAGTCAGGACATTCAAAGGGTTTCTCTCCTGTGTGAGTCCTCTGGTGTCCCACCAGGCTGGAACTATCACTAAAACTTTTCTCACATTCAGGACATTCAAAGGGTTTCTCTCCTGTGTGAGTCCTCTGGTGTCTCACCAGGCTGGAACTATCACTAAAACATTTCTCACATTCAGGACATTCAAAGGGTTTCTCTCCTGTGTGAGTCCTCTGGTGTTTCACTAGACTGGAATTGTGACTAAAACCTTTCCCACAGTCAGGACATTCAAAGGGTTTCTCTCCTGTGTGAGTCCTCTGGTGTCTCACCAGGCTGGAACTATCACTAAAACTTTTCTCACATTCAGGACATTCAAAGGGTTTCTCTCCTGAGTGATTCCTCTGGTGTTTCACTAGGCTGGAACTTTGACTAAAACCTTTCCCACAGTCAGGACATTCAAAGGGTTTCTCTCCTGAGTGAGTCCTCTGGTGTGTCACTAGACTGGAATTGTGACTAAAACCTTTCCCACAGTCAGGACATTCAAAGGGTTTCTCTCCTGTGTGAGTCCTCTGGTGTCTCACCAGGCTGGAACTATCACTAAAACTTTTCTCACATTCAGGACATTCAAAGGGTTTCTCTCCTGAGTGAGTCCTCTGGTGTTTCACTAGGCTGGAACTTTGACTAAAACCTTTCCCACAGTCAGGACATTCAAACGGTTTCTCTCCTGAGTGATTCCTCTGGTGTGTCACCAGGTGGGAACTCTGACTAAAACTTTTCCCACAGTCAGGACATTCAAAGGGTTTCTCTCCTGTGTGATTCCTCTGGTGTGTCACCAGGTGGGAACTCTGACTAAAACTTTTCCCACAGTCAGGACATTCAAAGGGTTTCTCTCCTGTGTGAGTCCTCTGGTGTTGCACTAAGCTGGAATTATCATTAAAACCTTTCCCACACTCAGGATATTCAAAGGGTTTCTCTCCTGTGTGAATCCTCTGGTATTGCACTAGGCTGGAATTATCACTAAAACCTCTCCCCCACTCAGGACATTCAAAGGGTTTCTCTCCTGTGTGAGTCCCCTGGTGTGTCACCAGGTGGGAACTCTGACTAAAACTTTTCCCACAGTCAACACATTCAAAGGGTTTCTCTCCTGTGTGAGTCCTCTGGTGTGTCACCAGGTGGGAACTCTGACTAAAACTTTTCCCAGAGTCAGGACATTCAAAGGGTTTCTCTCCTGAGTGAGTCCTCTGGTGTTTCATGACTGAAATTGTGACTGAATTTTTTTTGCACAGTCTGCACATTCAAAGGTTATTCAAATTGTGTTATTCCTGTGTCTGCATCCTTTAGTGTGTCATGACCTGAGAATTTCTAATGAAATGTTCACACAATCTGCACAGTCATATGTTTCCTTACTCATGTGTGTCTTCTGGTGTACCACCATGTTGCCATGCTCCCTAAAGATGTAACACATTGGGGTTCTTTTGTGGCTTCCCTCTTGTGTAGTTGGTTCCAAGAATCACAAGGGAAATGTTCTGTCTAGCTCCTCAATGTATAAACAGCTGAGATTTACAACCTCTTCTTTTCCCACAAAAAAGCTGCAATTTTTCCAAAGCTGAGTTCATCAAAAATATGGACAATGCCTTGTGTAGTGGTGCTTTCACTCAAGCCATTTTCTTCCTCACAGGGAGAGGCCTGCATTACTCTCTGCTCTACGTGGCTTTATTATTGACCTTTTCCTCTCAGTTGACTTCCAGATATCTCCCTTTTTTGCTGATGGAGGAAAAACCATGTAACGTATCCTTGAGTTCTGCATAATCTGCTTATTCGAGCTTGAAATCTTTCTTGATGTTCTCTCGCTTGTCTAACAGCTTCTGGAAGAGGAGGAAAATTGTAAGGCTTTCCAAAAGAAATGGAAAATATTCAAAGAAAAATAAAACGAGCAGCCGGCCGGGCGGGTGAACGGGCAAGCGAAGCGGCCGGGCGGGCGAACGGGCAAGTGGAGCGGCCGGGTGGGCGGGGTGAACGGGCAAGCGAAGCGGCCGGGCGGGCAAACGGGCAAGCGGAGCGGCCGGGTGGGCGGGTGAACGGGCAAGCGAGCGGCCGGTCGAGCGGGCGAATGGGCAAGCGGAGCGGCCGGGCGGGCGGGCGAATGGGCAAGCGGAGCAGCCGGGCGGGCGGGCGAACGGGCAAGCGGAGCAGCTGGGCGGGTGAACGGGCAAGCGAAGTGGCCGGGCGGGCGAACGGGCAAGCGGAGCGGCCGGGCGGGCGGGTGAACGGGCAAGCGAGCAGCCGGGCGGGCGAATGGGCAAGCGGAGCGGCCGGGCGGGCGGGTGAACGGGCAAGCGGAGCAGCCGGGCGGGCGGGTGAAAAGGCAAGCGGCAAGCGATCTTGGGGTTTCCCCTTTGCCTGGGCGGCGGGAAGACCCAGGGAAGGTTCCTTCGGCTGCCCAACAGCTGATCTGCTCCGCAGCGCGGCAGCAGTGAGGAGCCGAAGATGGGGTTTCCCCGTTGCTTAAATTATTTATGATTCAGAGAAGACTACCGAGATCCATGTTCAAATATCCATTCAAGTTCAGTTGTTGAATTGGGTCGATCAACATTCTTAGCAATGCAAAGGACTAGCAATTGCTTCCAGCTGTGAGGATTCAGCTCCACTGATCATAGAGGCCTAGGTCTTAGAAGAACTTGGACAATGAAAGATAAATAAGGCAATGGGTCCAGATGGCAACCACCCCAGAGTTCCTAAAGAACTCAGACCTGGGACTGCAACCCCCAACTGATTTGTTTAACCAATCCCTTTTAACAGGAGACGTTCCTGATGATTGAAGAATGGCCAATGTTGTGCCTATCCACAAGAAGGGTAGTGGAGAAGAAGCTGACAACTACAGACCAGGTATCTTGACATCAGTTGTAGTTAAAATGATGGAGACTTTACTCAAAAAGAAGATAAATTAACACCTAAAAACAATAACTTATTGGACCCAAACCAGCATGGCTTTACTGAGGGCAAATCATGTCAGACTAATCTCATTGGTTTCTTTGACTGTGTCACAAAGGTGTTGGATGAAGGTGGCGTTGTGGATATTCCCTACCTGGACGTCAGCAAAGCCTTTGATACGGTTCCACATAAATAGATACATTAGTGAAGAGTGAACTTCATCTCTGATAGTTCAGTGGATTTGCAGCTGGCTGAAGCTGCAAATGTTTGTGAGTGACATAGGGGAAGGTTTGGTAGGGAGGTTTTGCCCATTTGCCCATTTGCCAATGACTGTACAGTGTGCAATAGGGTTGATATTCCTGGAGGCATCTGTAATATGGCAAAATGGGTGAACAGTGCGGTCATGTGGTAGGGAAAGCAAGTAGAATGCTTGGCTGCATAGCTAGAGATATAACAAGCAGGAAGAGGGATATTGTGATCCCCCTTTATAGATTCTGGTGAGATCGCATTTGGAATACAGTGGAACCTCGACATACGAGCAGCTCTACTTACGAGCTACTCGAGATAAGAGCTGGGAGGGGAGCGACATTTTTGTTCGCCTCCCGAGCTCACATTCGGGATACGAGCGCCAAGGAGCTGTCTTGGCTTCAGGAGACAGCTCCTTGGCGCTCGTATCCCGCGTGTTTTAAAAGGTTGCAGCCGGCCTGGGGTGCTGGGGGGGGTGCTGGCAAGCCCCCCAGGCCGGCTGCAACCTTTTAAAACACGCGCGCCACTTCGCAGCTGTCTCCTGAAGCCGGAACGCTAACTTCCGCGTTCGGTTTCAGAAGACAGCTGCGAAGTGGCGCGCGTGTTTTAAAATGTCAGAGCCGGCCTGGGGGGCTCGGGGGAAAGCCCCCGAGCCCCCCAGGCCGGCTCTGACGTTTTAAAACACGCGCGCCGCTTCGCAGCTGTCTCTGAACGCTAACTTCCGCGTTCGGCGGCAGCATTTTTTTTTGTTGTTGCACGGATTAATTGACTTTACATTGTTTCCTATGGGAAACAATGTTTCGTCATACGAGCGTTCTGACTTACGAGCCTCCTTCCGGAACCAATTAGTCTCGTAAGTCGGGGTTCTACTGTACTGTGTTCAGTTTTGGAACCTCACCTACAAAAAGATATTGACAAAACTGAACAGGTCCAAAGACGGGCTACAAAAATGGTGGAGGGTCTTAAGCATAAAACCTATCAGAAAAGACTTAGTGAACTCAATCTGTATAGAGAGGAGGCACAATCTGAGGTTAGTTGGGGGAAAGATCAGAAGCAATATGAGTCTTCGGAGAGGGGCGGCACACAAATCTAAGTAATAAATAAATAAATAAATAAAAATATTTTATGAAAAAGTAGTAGATGCTTGGAAATAACTTCCAGCAGATGTGGTTGGTAAATCCACAGCAACTGAATTTAAACATGCCTGGGATAAACATCCATCCATCCTAAGATAAAATACAGGAAATAGTATAAGAGCAGACTAGATGGACATTGAAGTCTTTTTCTGCCGTCAATCTTCTAGGTTTCTATGTTGCTGGGATTATCATCAAATGTACCGTATTTTCCGGCGTATAAGACGACTGGGCGTATAAGACGACCCCCTAACTTTTCCAGTTAAAATATAGAATTTGAGATATACTCGCCGTATAAGACTACCCCTCTTTTTTTTTTTTGCATTGTCTCTTTGCATGATTTCTTCAAGCAAAGCCAAATTCTTTCACTTCCTTTGCCAGCACAGGGAAGTTTAGCTAAACCTTCTCTGCCTCAGTTTGCAAACTCTCTTTCATCTGCGCTTCTATTTCTACTAGTTTTTCTCATCATTCCTATCATCCTTTTCCTCCCACTTAGGACTGTATGACTGTAACTTGTTGCTTGTATCCTAAGATTTTTATTAATATTGATTGTTTCTTCATTGCTTATTTGATCCCTATGACAATCATTAAGTGTTGTACACATGATTCTTGACAAATGTATCTTTTTCTTTTTTTTTTCTTTTTTTTTAAATTTTTTAATATTTTTATTGTTTTTCATAAAATAGACATACAGACATACAAACATTAAACATAAAGTGGGGATGTATTTCCCCGCTTCTTTTGAAAGTATACATTCAAATAAAAAAAAAGAATACATAATCAAACATTTGTTAATTGTTAAAAAGTCTAATAAAAAATTTTCAAATCTTAAATGCAATGTTAATACGGTATAAATGAGAATTCTTAATATGTTGTCTATGTGTAATATATTCATCTAATCAAACATTTAATCAAATCTCAGTTAGTAAGCATACATAAAACAAAATTCTTGATATGTTACTTGTGAATTAACTATTATATCAAAGTCATCAACAAATACATTTGAACTAATATTAATATTGTTATTACCTAAATAAAAACAGATCTATCTCTTATTTTTCCTTATCTAACCATCTATATACATTATTCCATGTTTCATAAAATTTAGTGTCTTCTTGATCGTTTAATCGTCTTGTCATCATATCCATTTCGGCGCAATCTAATATTTTAGCTATAACTTCTTCTTTCTTGGGGATTTCCACCCCCTTCCAGTTTTGCGCATATATTATTCTAGCCGCAGTTAATATGTGTATAATTAAATAGTAAGTTTCTTTCTTATAAATCTGTTTAGTAATTCCTAATAAGTAAAATTCCGGGGTGTTATCTATATCATGCTTTAATATTTCTTTTAAAATCTTCTCAATCATCTTCCAATAAATTTTAGCTTTACCACATGTCCACCATTGATGGTAATAAGTTCCTATATCTTTCTTGCATTTCCAACATAGTGGGGATGTTTTAGGGAACATTTTTGCTATCCTGTTTGGTGGGAGGTGCCATCTATAAAACATTTTAATTTGGTTTTCTTTTAATGAAACTGACTTGGTCATTTTCCAATTATTAATCCAAACTTTTTCCCAAGTATCTATGTCTATTTCCTTACCTATATTTCTGCACCATCTTATCATAGTATCTTTTAAAGTCAACTCTATGTTCTTGTGAGCGATAAGAAATTTATATATTTTCCCAATCATTTTAATCGAATTGGTGATGATTAAATTACTTAACAAATTCTTACTTTTATTAAAAATGTAAAGAGTTTTATCCTTCTGATATCTGGATCGAATCTGGGCATAATGCCACCAGTCTATTATTATTCCTTCTTCTTGTAATTTATTCCTAGGTTTTAACTTCATCTGGTCATTTAATAGTTCTTTATATCTATAAGATATTTTCGTGTCTTTTATAGACTTTGGATGTGTTATTGCTTCTAGGGGGGCTATCCATTCTGGAACGGTTAAGAAGTGATTTTTCTTTATGTCTTTCCAAACCTCTAATAAATACTTCCTTAATGTGTGTCTTTTAAAATATGAATGATTTTTTTCCCTGTCATACCATATAAATGCATGCCAGCCTAACATGAGATCATGTCCTTCTAAATTTAATATCCTTTTATTCTCTAAAGTTATCCAATCTTTAATCCATGTTAAGGCGGCGGCCTGGTAATATAATTTCCAGTTTGGAAGACCAAATCCTCCTCTTTCTTTAATGTCTTCTAAGCAGTTTATTTTTATCCTTGCTTTTTTCCCTTGCCATATAAATTTTTTAACTAAATTTGTCAAAGTTCTAAAAAAAGTTCCCCCTGGATTTATTGGAATTACCTGAAAAAGAAATAAAACCTTAGGCAAAATATTCATCTTGATTGTAGCAATTCTTCCTAAGAATGATATTTTCAGGCTATTCCACGTTTCTAAATCTTTTTTAATTTCTGATAATAATTTTATGTAGTTATCATTTTTTAATGTTATTGTTTTCGCTGTTAAATTTATTCCTAAATATTTTCCTTTCTTTACGGTTTTTATTCCAGAAATATTTTCTAGTTTAGTTTCTTGTATTTTATTCATATTTTTGGTTAAGAAAGAAGTTTTGCTTTTATTTATCTTTAAACCTGCTACCTTTCCGTATTGTTCAATAGTTTGCAATAGCAAAGGAACTGTTGTTATCGGTTCTTCAATTATAAACGTTAAATCATCTGCAAAAGCTTGGAGTTTGTAAGTTTCGCCTCCTATAGTTAAACCTTTTATTTCAGAATCTGCTCTTATTTTAATTAATAAAGTTTCAAGTGTCATAATAAATAGCAATGGTGATATAGGGCATCCTTGACGAACTCCCTTGTTTATATCAAGTGTTTGTAATTGGTTATTATTTAATATTATCTTAGTCGTTTGTTTTGAATATATAGTATCTATTAAATTAACAAATTTTGGGCCAAATCTCATTTTGTTTAATTGCATTTTTATAAATGTCCAATTGATGTTGTCAAAGGCCTTTTGAGCGTCTAAGAACATTAAAGATGCTGTCTTATCTGAATGTTGTTCATAGTATTCTAATGTGTTTATTACGGTTCTAAGATTGTTTTTAATTTGTCGCCCTGGTAGAAATCCATTTTGATCTTGGTGTATTATTCCATTTATAATTCTTTTAAGTCTATCTGCGTAAATGGCAATAAATATTTTATAGTCTACATTTAATAAAGATATGGGTCTATAATTTTTGATTTTTACTGGGTCAGTACCGGATTTGTGTATTAAAGTTGTCAACGATTCTGACCAAGATTTCGGGATTTTACCCTCAAGTCTACATAAATTAAAAGTTTCTAACATATGAGTTCTTACTATTTCATTGTCTATCTTGTACCATTCTGCCGGTATAGCATCCGGACCAGTGGCCTTGTTGTTTTTCTGTTTTTTAATTATAGTTAGGAGTTCTTCCATTGTTATTGGTCCATCCAACATAGTCTGTTGGTCTTCTGTTATTTGTGGTAATTTTGAAGCCTGTAAGTAATTAAAAACTTCATCTTCGCTAACATTGTCTTTGGCATAAAGATCTTTATAAAAGTTATAGACAATATCTGCCTTTCCTTCTGTGTCATATTTTATTGTACCATCTTTATCTTCTAATTTTTTTATCAATTTGGATTGACTCTGCTTTCTAAGTTTATATGCTAACCATCTGCCTGGTTTATTTGCATGTTCAAAATAATGTTGTTTTGCTCTCTTAATTTTTTCAGTTATTTGATTTTGTTCTATAATTCTAATTTTATGTTTAATCACATTTATTTCTGTTTTAAAATCTCTACTCTTGGTGTGTTGCTGCGATGCAGATTCCAGTTGTTTTAATTCATTTATTAATTGTAGATACTTTAATTTATTTTCCTTATTATATTTTGCTATATAGGATATTGTTACCCCTCTTATATAAGCTTTGAGTGTGTCCCATAAATTCTGTGAGGTGGTGTCTGGAGTTTTGTTAATTTCAAGAAAAATTTTTAATTCCTTTTCGATCCAGTCCTTATATTTCTTATCATTCAATATATTTCTATTCATCCGCCAAGTATTCTGTTTATTATTCGTTCTTATATAGACCACTATTGGGTTGTGGTCGGCCCATGTATTAACATCTATCTCTACTTCCCTTATTTGTTGTGCAACCATTTTTGGTGTCCATACCATGTCTATTCTTGTCCAAATTTTGTGGGGGTTAGAATAGAACGTAAATTGTCTTTTGTGGGGGTGTCTTTCCCTCCATATATCATTTAACAGTAATTCTGTTTTCATTTTTTGGAAAGTACTAGGTAGTAAATTTCTTTTTGTTTTTTTCCTTTTATTATTACTCCCTCCCCCTGAATGGTCTAGTTGCCTATTCACAATAGCATTAAAGTCACCTATTATTAATATATTCTCAATTGCTAAATCTATTATTATTTGATGTAAATTTTTATAAAATGTCATTTGGTCTTCATTGGGAGCGTAAATAGAGACAACCACTATAGGTCTAGGTTCAATATCAACTTGTACAATCAGTATTCTACCGTCATTATCCTTGTATATTTGTTTGGAATTTATAGAATTTTCTACATACATCACCACACCTCTTTTTTTTTGATCTGCTAATGCAGCATACATTTTTCCAATTTTGGGATTCAACAATAGTTTTTGGTTATCTTTTTTAATATGTACTTCTTGTAATATTGCAATTTGAGCATTTTGACTTCTGATTTTAGAAAAGATTTGTTTCCTTTTCCTTGGTTCGTTAAGTCCATTAACATTTACCGAGAAGATCTTTAGATCTTTAGTTGTTGTCATTTAGTAGGTTTTTTGGTTTCTCGCTGGGGTTGAACTCTTCTAGCACCTTGGTCCTGCTCTATTGCCTGAGCAGTGGCCCCCAAAAGTTCTTCTTGTTGGATTGCTAGTTTCTCCCCTGGTTGGTGTTGTGCTGATTGTTGTTGAGCCTCTTGTTGCTTATCTGAAAAGTCCATGTGGCTGATGCCACTATTTTCAAAGAAATATCTAGCTTGTTCTACATTTTCCAGCTTGTATCTTGTAGAGCGCCATGTCAGAGAAAGACCTTGTGGGATTAACCAACGATAGGTTATATTTTCTTTAATCAGGATTCTTGTAAGAAAATGGTAATCTCTTCTGCTCTCTCTGACACTTCTTGGAACTTGTTTTAATATTTTTATTTCCACTCCTTGATGTTGGAGTTTGGAGTTTCTTGCCCAGTGGAGTATGTCATCTCGCAAGGTTTTCCTGGTGAATTTGATGTGAATCTCTCTTGGGAGATTGTGGCGACGGATGTAACTATTCGAAGTTCGGTAAACTTCATCGATTTCTTTTACTAGCGCAGCAGGATCCTCCTGGAGTATTCCTCCAATAGTTTCCGCCATAGTCATTTTTAAATCTTCATCTTTTTCCTCTTTCATGTTCTGAAATCGTAGTCCATACGAAGCACGTTGCATCTCCAGCTGGATGATTGATTCATCATGTCTTCTATGTCTTGCATCAGCTCTCCCTTCAAGATAATCTATTCTTTTTGCATTTTTGTCAGATTTCTCTTCAACCTTTTTCACTCGATCATCACTTTCTTGTAGTGTTTGTTGAATCACCTTTATCTGGTCTTTCACCTCGGCCATGTCAACTTTCAATTGGGCCATCTCCTTTTTGAATTCTGTCAAGTCCGCTTTTATAGCTTCTCTTTGTTGTGTTGCATCCTCTTTTATAGCCTCTCTTTGTTGGGTAGCATTTTCTTGAGATTTAAACATAAAGTCCTGCATGTTGTTTAAAGTTTCTTGTAGTGTTGCAAAATTGGACTGCATTGTTTTGTCTTTTTCTTTATCCTTGGAAGACATAGCTGACGCCTGGTGCGTCGGGGAGGGACGCGGCGACACTTGTGGAGAAGAGATTGTTGCAGTAGTTTGTTTTTTGACCGTTTTAACAACAGTTGAAGAAGTTGACATTATCAATTTTGAATCCACTGTTTAAAATTCGAATTAATTTAAATCAATCTAAATTTATATGTAATGAAAGGAAGAAAATTTCTATAAATTCCAAATCTATTCAATCTATTTTGTTAACAGTTACCCTTAAATTATAATGTATCTTTTTCTTTTATGTACGCTGAGAGCATATGCACCAATGCAAATTCCTTGTGTGTCCAATCACACTTGGCCAATAAACTATTCTATTATATTCTATTCATGAGCGGGCGGCTGTCTGGTTTCAATGCGAAAGCGCCGCTCGGAGAAAACGACCACGAAGCGCGCAGGGGAGACTAAGATTGTCCCCAGTTTTGGTACGCGTTCCTTCAGCTACACTACACATAGACGGGCGAACACCTTTCCAAAGCGCAGGTTGAGAGGCGACGAGGACCAGTGGGGGCGAAACTTCAAGCGGTTCAGAGACAGGCGGAGGAAGAGAGAGTGAGAGGAAGAGTGGGAGAGAGGGAGGGAGAGAAAGAGATGCTCCTCCGTTCCTTTGGGGATCCGGCTAAAGTCATCCTTGGATTTCTGGCAGGCAGCTCTGCCCTTTCCCCCCCCCCTTCCCCGGGAGAAGCCGCAGGCGAAGTGCGGGATAGCGCGGGGCTTACAGGTAGGCGGTGAAGGGCCTGAGGCCGGCGGGCACGGAGCCCAGCGCCCCTTCGGAGCAGTCGGCGGAGAGCGCCACGCCGTCCTCCTCGCAGTGGAAGAGCGGCGGGCAGAGGAGCGTCACCCGCGGCGGCCAAGCCAGAGTGCCGGAGAGCGCCAGGACCAGCCAGCCAGGCAAAAGGCCGCCCGGCCGACCACCCGCAGCCGGCATGCTGGCTGCCGCTTGGCCCTCTCCCTCGGCCCGGGCGGTGTGCGGGAAGGCTCCCCCGGGGCTCTGGCGGCCAGCTGCACCTTCCGAAGCTCCCGTGCGCGTCTTGGTCGGCGCCGGCGGGAAGGGGAGGCACGGCTGGATGGTCGCTGTTATTGGGTTTCAGGCGGGCTGGGCTGGGAGGTGAAGGCACGCGGGGAGGAGCGCGCAGGGGAGACTAAGATTGTCCCCAGTTTTGGTACGTGTTCCTTCAGCTCTCTCCCCGCCGGGCAAGAGGCAAAGGCGGCGGCGGGAGTAGCGGAGGCGAGGCGGAGAAGAAAGAAGCGGCGGATAGCTGGCGAGGCGCCAGCTAGAGGGCTGCACCCCGCCGCTTTGCCGCCGCCGGCTTTTCTGGGGTTGAGCGCCACGACCGGCGGCAGGAAAGAATCAGTATCCCGCGTATAAGACGACCCCCCCACTTTGGAAAAGATTTTCAGGGGTTAAAAAGTCGTCTTATACGCCGGAAAATACGGTATTTTGAACTGCTGGGGATATATAATTGGAGATATCGTGCTTCCCCGAAGATAAGACAGGCGCCCGTCTCGTGGTGTGATGCAATTTGGGGGTTCCAGGGCAGGCGGGGTGGAGCAGGGTGGGGGCAGGTCACCCATCCTACATGGGACAGGGAGTTCCGTCGCATGCCTGATGTTGTATCCACTGACCCCCGTCCGGCGGTAGGAGAAAGAAACTCTTGAGCGCTGCCTGAGAAAGAGCTGACAGCCAAACTCCCAGCAGAGCTCAGTGGCAGAAGCAGCCGGCTATGCACTTCCTGGTTCACCTCTCTGGCACGTGTCCCCCTCTCTCTCTGTAGTGAGGAGGGGGGAAGAGGGCACGAGAGAAAAGCACCAGCAGGAACCTTTTGACTAAATGCAATAAATCTTTCCCCTTTCGCTCCAAGAGTCTCATGAACACTCATTTCTGGCCGGATTTTGAAGGGAGAAAGATCTCCTGTGTGTGGGAAGCATGTTTGGAAAAGACAAGGAAGTGTGGCTGTCAGCTCGGTGTATTTCCCCTCCCGCTTTGCTCAGGAGCCAGAGGCGGAGGAGGATCCGTGTCCTTCAGGGCCTCCCAATGCACCACCCTCGCCTGCACACACACACACACCCGTCTGAAGGGAGGGAGGGGGAGGGTGAAGAGTCCCAAGCCAGTGAGTGAACAGGTGGCCACCCTCACTTGCTGGACTGGCTCAGATGGTGATTGTGCCCATACTGGTACATCTGCCCAAATCCCAGTGACTCTGGGTGGTTTCCAACATTAAAAACTGCAACACAAAACGATGCCCCAGCAATGCTGGCAACAACACACTCAGGACAACTACTTGATCGGTTCCATCTCTATTCAAGGTCTCCAGACAAGCCGACAAAATCATGTCTTAGGGGCTTTTTGGATAAGCAACAAGGTGAGGGGGAATTGTATTCCTGGGACGATGATGTTCCATAAAGAAGGGGCCACCACTGGGAAGGCCCTTTTTGGGGGGATGCATGGAAACATAGAAGATTGATGGCAAAAAAAGACCTCATGGTCCATCTAGTCTGCCCTTTTACTACTTTCTGTATTTTATCTTAGGATGGATCTATGTTTATCCAAGGCATGTTTCAATTCAGTTCCTGTGGATTTACAAACCATATCTGCTGGAAGTTTGTTCCAAGCATCTACTACTCTTTCAGTAATATAATATTTTCTCACATTGCTTCTGATATTTCCCCCTTATTTTGATGTTCACTTTTCTATTAAATACACTTCTCTTTTGAACCTTATTTACCGCTAACCTGGACTGATTTATTAAAAAACAAAAGTTAGATGAAGCTGACACTACTGAGCCTGATGTTCTTTAGATTGAAATAAATTGGGGGCTCACCTTGGAGGGACATAAACAGTACCAGTACACGGTACAGGTTCCGCCAGAAATCTGAAGACACCAAAGGGTTCCCCTGGAGAAAAAAGGTTGATAAACACTGAGTGAGTGAGCAGGAGGCATTTCAAATTGACGTAGGCAGAGCCCAGATGAGCGCAGGGATTGAGAAGCAGACGTCCCTCCCTCCCTCCCTTGCTGGACTGGCTCAGCTGCTCTGGGCTGCCTTCAGCAGTCTTTTGAAACATGCTCCTATCTGCGATGAAGGAATCAATGCTTGCCTCCTGTTCTTCACAGGCAGGAGCGTGTTTCAAACTTTCATAGTCAGAGTCCAGAGGAGCTTAACTCGTCCTGCGGTGTGTGTGTGTGCAGCTGTCTCTCGCTTGCCCTCGCTCTCCCAGCCAAAAATTCCCGCCAGAGAAAGAGCGGCTCCAGGAAAGTATTGGGGGGGCTTATTATGCATGTCTTGAAAAGTCCTGTTGGGCTTATTTTCTGGATATGTCTTATTTTCGGGGAAACACAGTTTATGCATTGATAGAAATAGTGGGGGGAAATAGTGTCCCCTGCTCCTTAAACTTAAGAAACTCACCAGTTCCTGCCCAGCCATTGACCCTCAGAGTGGAAAAAACTCCTATAGTAGAAAGGGGTGGTTGGATGTGGGGGAGAAATAGTGTTAAAAGCAGGAAGTGGACTAAATCCAATTACCAGGGATAATTCTCTCTAAGGGTTAAATTGACTGAGATGTCTATTCCTAGAATGGCTTCTAGGAAGAAGAGTTGTAAAATGGGTTTAGGTCACTTCCTGCTTTTAACACTATTTCTTCCCCGCATCCACCCACCCCTTTCTACCATAGGAGTTTTATTTGTTTTATTTTTATTGATTGATTTTGTCCAATACACAATGAGGGTTTTAAGGGTATACACATAGTAAAATACATGATGAAGGTTATAGAGGACATACTGATAGTAAATTATATCTAAGAAAGAATAGAAGAGAAGATATAGGAATAGAACATATTAGTGAAAGAATAGAAGAAGAGATATAGGAATAGAAGAAAGTTATAGGAGATATCGGAGAGCAAGAGGACAGCGGACAGAAGGCACTCTAGTCCCTTACTGACCTCTTAGGAATCTGGATAGGTCAATCGTGGATAATCTAAGGGTAAAGTGTTGGGAGTTTGGGGATGACACTATGGAATCCAGTAATGAGTTCCACGCTTCGACAACTCGGTTACTGAAGTCATATTTTTTACAACCAAGTTTGGAGCGGTTAATATTAAGTTTAAATCTGTTTTGTGCTCTTGTGTTGTTGTAGTTGAAGCTGAAGTAGTCGCTGACAGGCAAGACGTTGCAGCATATGATCTTGTGGGCAATACTTAGATCTTGCGCCTTAGTTCTAGGCTTTCTAGGCCCACGATTGAAAGCCTAGTCTCGTAGGGTATTCTGTTTCGAGTGGAGGAGTGAAGGGCTCTTCTGGTGAAGTATCTTTGACATTTTCAAGGGTGTTAATGTCTGTGATGCGGTATGGGTTACAAACGGATGAGCTATATTCGAGGATGGGTCTGGCGAAAGTTTTGTAAGCTATGGTAAGTAGTGTGAGATTGTCAGAGCAGAAGCTACGTAGGATTAGTTTTTTCCACTCTGAGGGTCAATGGCTGGGCAGCACCTGGCGAGTTTCTTAAGTTTAAGCAGCGGGGAAGAGAGACTCAAGAATGCGGAATAGAACAGAAAATCCTTTCTGAGGGAAAGAGACAGGATTGAGGCTTAAATGGATGGATGGCTCTGCGAGTTTGAGGAATAAAGAAGCAACACTCTCTCTCACACACACACACCCCTTTGAAAGCCACCAGCTGGAAACCCCCCTGCCCGTCTGTGGGAAATCCACACCTCCCCTCCCTCTTTCTTCTCCAATGGTCTGATAAAGAACTATGCTGCAATGGGCTGCAGGATGTCACTCAAAATCCATATCCTTGATGCTCATCTTGATAAGTTCAGAGACAACATTGGAGCTTATTCAAAGGGGCAAGGCGAGCTCTTTCACCAGGACATTATGAACTTTAAACGCCGTTACCAAGGACAATACAGTATAACGAAAACATGATGGGCGACTATATTTGGGGATTGATTCGTGAAACTGATTTGCAGTATAGTCATAAATCTCAGAAAACCGCACACTTCTGAACAGTTTTCGGCAATCTGTGTAAATTTGCAATGCATATGGATAGTGTTCTTAGTCTGACTGTATAAATGAGAAGATGCAAAATCGTCTGTTTCTGTAGTAAAAATGCATAATTTTCATTGCCGAGGTCAGAAAAGCGAAGTTTATGATGAATGTAAGCAATTTTTAATTTGTTTTAGACATAAGCAATTGGAATACAGTGATCCCTCGAGTTTCGCGATCTCGAGTATTGCGAAACGCTATATCGCGAGTTTTCAACCCGGAAGTAAACAACACCATCTGCGCATGCGTGCCTTTTTTTCTATGGCCACGCATGCGTAGATGGTGGAGTTTCCCGCCGGGCAGATAAGCTGCTGGGCGGCTTCCCTGGGTCTTCCCCCTCTTGCCCCGGTAAGACCCCAGCGGCGGCGCGAGCAACGGCGTGGGCGGGCGGGCGGCACGCGCGGGGACACCCCAGCTCCGCTTCCCAGCTGGGAAGCGGCCCCAGCAACGGCGTGGGCGGGCGGGTGGCGCGCTTGGGGAAACCCCAGCTCCGCTTCCCAGCTGGAAAGCCGCCCCAGCAACGCGCGCGCGCTTGGGGACATGCCAGCTCCGCTTCCCAGCTGGGAAGCGGCCCCAGCAAAGGCGTGGGCGGGCGGGCGGCAGGCGCGTGGGGAAACCCCAGGCGCGAGCAATGGGGTGGGCGGGCGAAGGGCGGGCGGCGGTGGAAGTAAAAACACCATCTGCGCATGCGCAGATGGTTTTTTACTTCCGCACCGCTACTTCGCGAAAAATCGATCATCGCGAGGGGTCCTGGAACGGAACCCTCGCGATGATCGAGGGACCACTGTATAATATTTAAAAGCTGGGAACAAAATTTGTGTTACATAGCGTTATCATTCACTTCATAAAACAAACTAAAAAACACTCGTTGGTCAGGGGAAAAGGTCTAATGACCCCAGGCCTGGTGAAAAAGATGAGTCTTTAAACTTTTTCGGAAGGCAAGCAGGGTGGGGGCAGTGCGAACCTCCTTCCTCCTATTTTTGTCCTCTGAGTCTACCACCTCTAATATTCAACTTTCTTCCTAATTAATCGCTAAAACGTAACTTCCAAAAATAGTCATTATCTCTTATGCCTCTTGATTTTAGGCCCTATGTCTCCCTCTCCTCAATTGGTATTTTGACTCATCATTTTTTTAGTTCTATCATATCTAGATGCCCTAAATTTTTAATTTCTTCTCCCCTTTCATCTCTCCCTTCAACATTCTAACTTTTTAAAATATTAACTCATTCTCTATATTTAAATAAATACAATTCTTGTCATTACTATTCCATCTATTGGTTAATAACGTTTTAAATTGCCGATAACAAAAAATCCAACTGATAAATTATATAAGCTTATATAAACAACTTTAAGAATATTGATTATAAAGATCTTATATTATTCCAAAAATATCAATAATCATCTGAATTCTTTCAATATTAAAGAAGGTTCGTGAGTTATACAAATCTTATATAAAACAAACGTTATAAAAAGGGGTAATAATTGTCCAAATTATATATCCTTCCAACAATTGATATACTATAGTCTAATATAGTTCCCTTTTTTCTTTATTCTTTTTTCTATTATTTTTAAATAAAATAATAAAATAATTCTAAAAAAATTATGACATTCCACAGTCAATCGCTCATTCTTTTAATCTTTCAAATATTTCCCTTCCAATTCTACTGTCATAATCTTTTCTTTTTCTACCAATAACTTCCCCAACTCATTTTTTTCCATTTTGAATGTATTATTTGTGTAGGAACTACAGTGTAGGTATATTCTCAATCCCTTTTTGTCTCTTCTCACTATTATCTCCTCATTTTTAATTGCATCTTCTGATACCAATATGCTCCTGTTGCTTTTTTCTTGTCACTCTCAATCCCAGTGTAATCACTATAAATCCCAATATAATCATCAAGCTGTCTTTTATTTTCAAGGTACTTTTAATTATATTCCAGCTTTTTTTCCACCTCTAAAGTCCAAAAGACAATTTTTTAAATCTTCATGAATGTATTTTAACATCGCAGCGAATTCTTCATGAACACACACCTGCATTTTGTGAAATTCACACTTTCCTTGTGGACTTTGGACTTGAATTTCAATAGATTTGAACACTGGTCTCTCTCCAACAACATGAAATTAAAGAGAGAAAAAAGTAGGTTGTACACTTAGCCAAGATAAACCACATAGGAAGTAGAGAATAGATACAACATGGCTCAATAGCAGTAACTGTGAAGTTACTTGAAGTTCTATCATAGTGAACAATCCCCTAAAAAGAGCAAACAGTATTAGTATCAATTTATGATGCTTTAGAAAGATCACATTTAGGATTACTGCAACTTGTTTTGATTACCACAATATAAAAAAAATAGTGTAGTAGAGTCTCTATAAAAAGAACAGTGACGGGAAGAACGGATGATTAGGGGGCTGCAGGCTAAAAGATATAAAGAAGAGTTGCAGGAATTGGGTTTGTCTAGTCCAGTGAAAGGACGGACTAGCTATGACATGAGAGCCATCTTCCAACACTTGAGGGGTCAAGAAGAAGGAGGTCAACTTATTTTGCAATGCACCAGAAAACAAGACAAGAAGCACTGGATGGAAACTAACCCAGGAGAGAAGCAGCCTACAAGTAAGGAGAATTTTCCTGACACTGAGAACAATTAACCGATTGCCTGAAATGGTATTGAGTCTCCTGCTTGCGCAGGGGTCGGAATAGAAGACCCGCAAGGTCCCTCCCAACTCTCTCACAACCCCCAGTGATGGAGCACCCACAACCTCTGGAGGGAAGCCATTCCCAGAGAATCAACCTTAACTTGAGACTTTTTCAATCTTCCCACCAGCAGACAATTGCAGCCACGTGTTTCACAGCGTGCAGCACCAGTGGGATTAAATTTGGGCAGGGGAGGAACCTGCAGCACCAGCAGCTGACGCGCTTCAGCCCTGTTGCTTCTCTGCTTCAAGGCCGTGGATGGAACCAAACAGCCCGACTTGCTCCCGGACTCTCCCCAAAGCTGCCCTTAACTCACCGTCCAGCTGCTGCTTCGTTCCTCGGAAGAGCACAAAAACCGCTCTGCACCCCACCTCCCTCCCCTGAGTCTTCCGGAAGAGGAAGTTCTCTATTTCTCTCTGATCTTTTCTAGCAATTCCGTACTCGATGGTTTTAACTCCTCTATCAGGTATGTTTCAGGCAAAGATATTGCGTATGTGACTGCCATCTCCTGATAGCGGGAGAAAAACACTCTTGTCCCGTCTCTAAGGCTTTTGCAAGATGTTTTCACTGTATAAATGCTGTCAAATCTTTTTCACTTTACAAGTGAGCCTAGTGAAATAGTCAAATGTGATGCTACTTGCCTTATCAAGATTAGATATGTGCTGAGCCCTACATTTATTTGATTTTAATGACTTTTCATTTATAACAAACCAACGTACAAAACGCAAAATGTACATATCTAAAAGACCAACAAAGAAATGGGGGGGATGGGAAAAATATTCCCCTAAGTTTATTTTTCCAAGGAAATATTTTTATTTATCAAAACATGTACATGATAACAGGTATAAACATAAAGAAAAGCAAAATAGGTATAGGTAAATTTGGACAATAGGATAGGAACGGTTGGCACAGTGGTGCACTTATTCACCCCCCTTACAGACCACTTGGGAAATGGGTGAGGTTGATTGTAGTCTGAGATTAAAGTTGTGGGGGTTTTGGGAACAAACCGCAGTCAGGTAATGTGTTCCAGGCATTGATCATTCTGCTACTGAAGTTTTATTTTCTGCAGTCAGGTTTGGAGCCATTTACATTGAGTTTCAATCTATTGTGCGGTTGTGTGTTGTGTCAGAAGCTGAGGTATTAATTGACAGGTAGAAGAGTGTGGCCGATGATTTTATGGACCACATTAAGATCAGATCGAAGGCACCTCTAAATTTTTGGGCCCAAAATTTCAAGTCTGGTGGAATAAGGTTTTTTTTTTAAAAAAATAATTTTTATTGATTTTTAAATAATTTTACAGAAAACAAAAACATAAAAGTGTACCATCACCAAACAAAAAAATAAAAATTCCCTTCACCAGGGAAGATTCAATTTTGTGTCCTCCATTTGCTTCATCTCTGGAATAAGGTATTGAGTTCTGAGGAGTATTTTTCTTGCGAAATATTTCTGGACTTTCTCTTTTTAAAAAAAATTTTTTATTTTATTTACAAATGTACAAAACATAAAAAGAATAATCAAAACAAATAACAGTTAAATCTTAGTATAGTATAATATATAACAGTTTCTAAACATTCTTTCTCAATTGTAAATGTTCATGAAGGTTTAAAGAATGACACAATCGTCTTTGTTCAGGGTGACTCTCAGTCGAAATCAAAACTCTCTATATCCCAAAACTTCAAGACTGATTTCCCACAGCTCCTAAGTATTTATTACATGGTAGCACCATTAGACCAAACAATCTAAGGGAGACATCTTCATTCCTATGGTCTGCATCCAAGAGCCACCAGCATACCTGAAGGAAGAAATGTTACATCTGCTAAATGCTAAAATCCTTCTTCCTCTGTAAATTGACCTGTAAAGAAGTCTCCAGAGACTTCAGTATGAACAGTATGCAGCAGGGTTTAGAAAATGGGGTCTACAAAAGAGGGAGTGATAGCCTATATGTAGTAGAAGAAATACTGTATTTCCAAAAGGATTTTTAAAAAACAAAAACAAAAAGAGAATATCCCATCAAACTATATAGCGGACAACCAGGCAAACAACAACAACAATAAGACCTAGGAAATCTCCTAGTCCAATCTCTCTGCTTAGGCAGGAAACCCTACACTACTTCAGACAAATGTTTATCCAACATCTGCTTAAAAATGTCCAGTGTTGGAACGTTCACAACTCCAGGAAGCAATATGTTCCACTGATTAATTGTTCTAACTGTCAGGAAATTTCTTAGTTCTAAGTTACTTCTCTCCTTGTTTAGTTTGTACCCATTGCTTCCTGTTCTACCCTCAGGTGCTTTGGAGAATAGATTGACTCCCTTTTCTTTGTGGCACTCTCTGAGATATTGGAACACTGCTATCATGTCTCCCGTTCCTTCTTTTCATTAAACTAGACATACCCAGTTCCTGCAACAGTTCTTCATATGTTTTAGTCTCCAGTCCCCTAATCATTTTTGTTGCTCTTCTCTGAACTTTTTCTAGAGTCTCAACATCCTTTTTGCATCATGGGGCCCAAACTAAATGCCGTATTCCAAGTGTGGACTTACCAAGGCATTATAAAGTGGTATTAACACTTCATGTGATCTTGATTCTATCCCTCTGTTAATGCAGGCTAGAACAGTTTTGGCTTTTTTGGCAGTTGCTGCACACAGCTGGCTCATATGAAAAAATAACAATGATGGAATTGATGGAGGTGGTAAAAACACACAAAAAATAGCAAGAGCCCTGAATCAGATTTATTACCAGCAGAGATATAAAAACTCTTACAAGACATATTAAACCTGTCAATGTTTTGCAAGTGAGGCCATTTTCCACTTTCCTTTTCTCTCCACGTATAAATTTAATCCTGAGAAATGTGAGAGTAAACTAAATCAGGCCAAAATTCCAACAATCAATTTCTCACCTACACTTTCAAAGAGAGATCACAAATGAAATTCAAGACTTCTCAAAACTCTTGAAATGTTGCCTCATGTGAATTTCCTTGTGTGCAATAAGGGATGATTTATGCTTGAAGTAATGGCCACAGACTGGACATTTCTAAGATTTCTCCATGGTGGTATCTCATATTGCTGGAATTATAACTAAAACCTTTCCAACAAAAAGGGCATTCAAATGGTTTCTCTCTTGTGTGAATCCTCTGGGGTACCTCCAGGTTGCTATTCTGACTGAAAGCTTTCCCACAGATAGGAAATTCATTATTTTTATTTTTTTCTGCACAAACTTTAAATTTATACATATACCACATCAACATGTTACAAACTTATACATTTTTCCAATATATGATAAACAAATATCCTAAATTTACAATGTTACTTTTATTTTTTTAAAAAATATTTTTATTAATTTTCAAAGACAAACATTGCAAACATAACATATAACATAAAAAGGAGCTACCATCGCTCCACTCAAGGTAGAAGTCTTCGTTGTACAGAAAAAAAGAACTTATTGTTGTTTGAATCAATCCAGAAAATATTTTAAAATGTCTATTACAACTCTATGTAAAAATACAGCTAGTGAAATATTGAAGAATATAAGATTTAATTATAAGTTAAATCAAAATGAATAAAGTATCTATTATAACTCGCTATGTGAAAACACATCTAGTCATATATTAAAGAATATAAAGACACCCTTTCAGTGCCTCTGCAAGCACTCCGTTCTCCTAGCTTTGTTAATGCAAACACTTTCCATCTCCAAGCCGCCCCTCCCTTTTCTTTCTTCAAAAAAGAAAAAAAAAGAAACCCCCTCATCCCAGCAGCAGCGGCTTGTGTTCGTAAGGTGAAAATAGTTCGGAAGAAGAGGCAAAAAAATCTTAAACACCAGGTTCGTATCTCGAAAAGTTCGTTAGAAGAGGCGTTTGTAAGACGAGGTGCCACTGAATACTGAAACGAGCCTAGTCCTTTGTCTTCATCAAACCCTTTGTCTTCGTGGAATATTAATCCTCCATGTTATGTAATATTTCCTGCAGCTGCTGCAAATGCAGTCACTGTGTAGATTGCACACAAGAAGTAATGAAACCAATAATTTTAAATTTAAATAACACTCTTTGATTGCTAAAATAGAGTTCAATTCAATACCGTTCTTATCCCCTCGGTTCCGATAAATTTAATAAAACCTTCCAGGTTCAATCTGATGCTCTATTTATAGTCTCTATGACTTTGTGAGCTGAAGCTGTTCCGGCTTATTAAAGTCCACTCACACTGGCAAATTACTTTAACTTTCTTCTTCGCCTTAATTAAATTTGTAAATTTCTGTATCAATTTTATTTGTAGGAGTATTAATCACTTTACCTTCTTCTTTCTCTGTTGATCCAAGCACTCTGTTAGACTTCTCTGGTTTTTTTCCTTGTTCTTCCTCTCTTCTAGAGGGGCCGCTATGGCCAGGCGATGGCCATTGCCAGGGCCCGGATCTTTCCTCCTGGCACTGCGGGGCAATCCTACACCTTGGGGGTAGCGGTGAATACTCCCATGATGTTCAAAGAGCCCCTGTTCTGGATCGGACTCTCCGGGTCCGATCGGATCACTAAAAATGGGACCACCAGGGTGAAAACTGAGGTCTGGGGAAGGAGCTCCGTCGGCAGCCTCCCGACACGGCTCGGCGGCCACCGGAAGTCCTGCAATGTTACTTTTATCTCCCATCTGTTTTCCTTCTATATTTCATGTTACTAACCTTCCTCTATCTCATTCGCTTCCCTCCACCTTTTCTCCCACTCTCCCTCTTACCTTCTTCCCTCCTACCTCGCTCTCCTTCATGTGTGAGTCTTCTGGTGTTTCACCAGGTGGGAACTCTGACTAAAATTTTTCCCACAGTCAGGACATTCAAAGGGTTTCCTTCCTTTGTGAGTCCTCTGGTGTCTCACCAGGTGGGACCTCTGACTAAGACTTTTCCCAGTCAGGACATTCAAAGGGTTTCTCTCCTGTGTGAATCCTCTGGTGTCTCACCAGGTTGGAATTACGACTAAAACCTTTCCCACAGTCAGGACATTCAAAGGGTTTCTCTCCTGTGTGAATCCTCTGGTGTTGCACTAGGCTGGAATTACGACTGAAACCTTTCCCACAGTCAGGACATTCAAAGGGTTTCTCTCCTGTGTGAGTCCTCTGGTGTCCCACCAGGCTGGAACTATCACTAAAACTTTTCTCACATTCAGGACATTCAAAGGGTTTCTCTCCTGTGTGAGTCCTCTGGTGTCTCACCAGGCTGGAACTATCACTAAAACTTTTCTCACATTCAGGACATTCAAAGGGTTTCTCTCCTGTGTGAGTCCTCTGGTGTTTCACTAGACTGGAATTATGACTAAAACCTTTCCCACAGTCAGGACATTCAAAGGGTTTCTCTCCTGTGTGAGTCCTCTGGTGTCTCACCAGGCTGGAACTATCACTAAAACTTTTCCCACATTCAGGACATTCAAAGGGTTTCTCTCCTGTGTGAGTCCTCTGGTGTTTCACTAGGCTGGAACTTTGACTAAAACCTTTCCCACACTCAGGACATTCAAAGGGTTTCTCTCCTGAGTGAGTCCTCTGGTGTGTTACCAGGTGGGAACTGTGACTAAAAGTTTTCCCACAGTCAGGACATTCAAAGGGTTTCTCTCCTGTGTGATTCCTCTGGTGTGTCACCAGGTGGGAACTCTGACTAAAACCTTTCCCACAGTCAGGACATTCAAAGGGTTTCTCTCCTGTGTGAGTCCTCTGGTGTGTCACCAGGTAGGAACTCTGACTAAAACTTTTCCCACAGTCAGGACATTCAAAGGGTTTCTCTCCTGAGTGAGTCCTCTGGTGTGTCACCAGATTGGAATTCCGACTAAAACTTTTCCAACAGTCAGGACATTCAAAGGGTTTCTCTCCTGTGTGAGTCCTCTGGTGTTGCACGAAGCTGGAATTATCATTAAAACCTTTCCCACACTCAGGATATTCAAAGGGTTTCTCTCCTGTGTGAGTCCTCTGGTGTCTCACCAGGCTGGAACTATCACTAAAACTTTTCACACAGTCAGAACATTCAAAGGGTTTCTCTCCTGTGTGAATCCTCTGGTATTGCACTAGGCTGGAATTATCACTAAAACCTCTCCCCCACTCAGGACATTCAAAGGGTTTCTCTCCTGAGTGAGTCCTCTGGTGTGTCACCAGGTGGGAACTCTGACTAAAACTTTTCCCACAGTCAACACATTCAAAGGGTTTCTCTCCTGTGTGAGTCCTCTGGTGTGTCACCAGGTGGGAACTCTGACTAAAACTTTTCCCACAGTCAGGACATTCAAAGGGTTTCCCTCCTGTTTGAGTCCTCTGGTGTTTCATAACTGAAATTGTGACTGAATTTTTTTTGCACAGTCTGCACATTCAAAGGTTATTCAAATTGTGTTATTCCTGTGTGTGCATCCTTTAGTGTGTCATGACCTGAGAATTTCTAATGAAATGTTCACACAATCTGCACAGTCATGTTTCCTTACTCATGTGTGTCTTCTGGTGTACCACCATGTTGCAATGGTCACTAAAGATGTAACACATAGGGGTTCTTTTGTGGCTTCTCTGTTGTGTAGTTGGTTCCAAGAATCACAAGAGAAATGTTCTGACCAATTTTTGCTACACTGAGATAGTGTGCATGGCTCTTCTCCTGTCTAGCTCCTCAATGTATAAACAGCTGTGATTTGCAACCTCTTCTTTTTCCACAAAAAAGCTGCAATTTTTCCAAAGCTGAGTTCATCAAAAATATGGACAATGCCTTGTGTAGTGGTGCTTTCATTCAAGCCATTTTCGTCCTCACAGGGAGAGGCCTGCATTACTGTCTGCTCTACATGGCTTTATTATTGACCTTTTCCTCTCAACTGACTTCCAGATATCTCCCTTTTTTGCTGATGGAGGAAAAAACATGTAACATATCCTTGAGTTCTGCATAATCTGCTTATTTGAGCTTGAAATGTTTTTTGATGTTCTCTCTCTTGTCTAACAGCTTCTGCAAGAGGAGGAAAATTGTATGGTTTTCCAAAAGAAATGGAAAATATTTTGATTTTTCCCTTGATCTTCTTCCCTTTTCAATGTTGCTTTTTATTTCAATTGTCCCGAGTGGTCTTATTGCCATCCCCTTTGTCTGGAAGATTCAAAGAAAAATAAAACTTTAATTGTTTATAAAATAATTAGAGATGATGGTTAAAAAAGAAAAGAAGTATATATTATAGTGAAAAATCAAACATGCCCCAATACTAATCACTTAAATTATTTATGATTCATAGAAGACTACAGAGATCCATGTTCAAATATCCATTCAAGTTCAGTTGTTTAATTGGGTCAATCAACATTCTTAGCAATGCAAAGGACTAGCAATTGCGTCCAGCTGTGAGGATTCAGCTCTACTGATCTTAGAGGCCTAGGTCTTAGAAGAACTTGGACAATTAAAGATAAATAAGGCAATGGGTCCAGATGGCATCCACCCCAGAGTTCCTAAAGAACTTAGACCTGTGACTGCAACCTCCCTGACTGATTTGTTTAACCAATCCCTTTTAACAGGAGAGGTTCCTGATGACTGAAGAATGGCCAATGTTGTGCCTATCCACAAGAAGGGTAGTGGAGAAGAAGCTGTCAACTATAGACCAGGTATCTTGACATCAGTTGTAGTTAAAATGATGGAGATTTTACTCAAAAAGAAGATAAATTAACACCTAAAAACAATAACTTATTGGACCCAAACCAGCATGGCTTTACTGAGGGCAAATCATGTCAGACTAATCTCATTGGTTTCTTTGACTATGTCACAAAGGTGTTGGATGAAGGTGGCCCATGGATATTGCCTACCTGGACTTCAGCAAAGCCTTTGATACGGTTCCACATAAATAGATACATTAGTGAAGAGTGAACTTAATCTCTGATAGTTCAGTGGATTTGCAGCTGGCTGAAGCTGCAAATGTTTGTGAGTGACATAGGGGAAGGGTTGGTAGGGAAGTTTTGCCCATTTGCCGATGACTCTACAGTGTGCAATAGGGTTGATATTCTTGGAGGCATCTGCAATATGGCAAATGATTTAGCTTTAGTAAATAAGTGGTCAAAGCAATGGAAACTGCAGTTTAATGTTTCCAAATGTAAAATAATGCACTTGGGGAAAAGGAATCCTCAATCTGAGTATTGTATTGGCACTTCTGTGCTAGCAAAAAGTTCAGAAGAACCGTTGTACATACCTGAACGGTCTTCTCGATGCACTGGAAGGAGAGTCCAACATGGGTAATTCACCAATCTTATTGGTAGAGACTGAGTTAATTTAAATATTTAAATATGAGGTAGTCACCGCCCCTTAGCAGCCCCCAATACCTCAGTTTTAAAAACGAAGCCAGTTTAAGGAAAACCTGTTTATTGAACAATAACCATATAACCTCAGAACTGTTTAACTTGCCTCCCAAACTCCGGCGACCTGGCGAAACAACCATGCCGGGTGGGTTTGGACTCTCCTTCCAGTGCATCGAGAAGACCGTTCAGGTATGTACAACGGTTCTTCTCCACTGCATCTGGAAGGAGAGTCCAACATGGGATATGCCAAAGATTACTGCCCATGGGAGGGAAAAGGCTGAGCTACGGTCGCAGGAGTTGAACACACTTGCTGCAAAACCCGTCTCCCAAACGAAGCTTCCGCCGAAGCTATTGAGTCCAGTTTGTAATGGCGTATAAAGGTGGTAGGAGACGCCCACGTAGCCGCCCTGCAAATGTCCTCTATGGACGCCTGAGTACTCCAAGCCACCGAAGTGGCTGCACTTCTAGTGGAATGCGCTGTCACCCCGGTCGGTGGTACCTGTGACCGGGCTTTGTAAGATTCCTCAATACAGTCTTTAAGCCAGCGACTGATGGATTTAGCTGACACTGCCAGACCCATTGATCGCTGACCAAAGGACACAAACAGCCGCTCAGATTTCCTGAAATGTCCAGTCCGTCTGATGTAGATTTTCAAGGCCCTCCGAACATCCACCTTGTGCCATCTCAGCTCGAGAGGGTGCTGTCCATGTGTGCAAAAGTCTGGCAACACTAACTCTTGAGCCCTATGAAACCCAGAATTGACCTTGGGGATAAATGTAGGGTCTAACCTCAAAACCACCCGATCAGGGTGGAATACACATAAATCTGCCCGCGTAGACAGGGCTGACAACTCCGACACTCTGCGTGCCGACGTAATTGCCACTAAAAAGGCAGTCTTTAAGGAGAGCAATCGTAGTGGAATCGTCCTCATCGGCTCGAAAGGAGGGGCTGTCAACGCCTTGAGTACCAGGGAAAGGTCCCATGTCGGGAACCTATGCACTGGAGGCGCATGGATGTTAATCGCGCCCTTAATAAAATCCCTAATCCAAGGATCCTGTGCTAGGGAGCGAGCGTGGGGTACCCGGATAATGGTTGCCAGAGCAGCTAAATGCCTTCTCAAGGTATTCGGGGCTAACCCTTTCTCTACCCCTGACTGTAGGAATCGTAAGATTGACACCACCGAAGCCTCCCCCGGATTAAGGTGGTGATCCGAACAAAACTTACAGAAAGCCGCCCAAGTGGCCTGGTAGAGTCTTACCGTTGACGGGCGACGTGCTGCCTGAATGGTGGAAATAACCTCGTCTGGCAAGGCTTGCTGTCTCAGACCCGCCCTTTCAAGTGCCAGGCGGTCAGTTTGAACCACTGAGGTTCCGGATGGCAAACTGACCCCTGAACTAACGCTACCTCGGGATCTGGAATCCTCCACGGGGGAGACACCGACAGGGCTACTAGGTCTGCAAACCAAGGCCGTCTCGGCCAATAGGGAGCTACCATTATTATCTCTGCCCCCTCCCGAATAGTCTTGTCTAAAATCCTTTGAATAAGACACGTCGGGGAAAAGGCATATAGTCCCTAGTACCTTGGACAATGTTGCCAACGGAATTTGCCTTTGTCGACGAAGGCTGGTTACCAATCTCCGCATATTGAGGACCCTCTCTGGTGTTAGCGAGACCGTGTCCTCTGCGGTGTCTATGATGGAGCCGAGGTGTTGGATCGATGTGGTGGGATGAAGATGGCTCTTCTCCACGTTGACCGTGTAGCCGTGCCTCTCCAGAGTTTCCCGTGTTAGCGCCAGATGGTGTTGCGCTTGGACCATAGACTTGGACATAACGATTATGTCGTCCAAGTATGCCATAACTCTGATGGACTGGGACCTTAGATGTGCTGTCAGAATGTCCATCAGCTTCGTAAATGTACGGGGAGCCGAAGATAGGCCGAACGGCATGGCCCGATACTGGTAGTGGACCCCGTTGAGACAAAACCTGAGGTATCGACGATGTGCTGGCCAAACCGGAACATGCAGGTAAGCCTCTTTGAGGTCGATAGAGGCGAGAAGATCGTTGTGCCGAACAGAGGCCAAGATCGATTGTAGGGAGTGCATGCGAAATCTGCGATACCGAATGAAAGTATTCAGGAGTTTCAGGTTTAGGATAGTCCTGTAGCCCCCTGATGACTTCGGCACTAGGAACACAATGGAATAGAACCCTGTGCCCTTGGCATGCTCGGGCACCATCTCTATCGCTTGGATCTTGAGAAGATGTGTTATCTCCAGTTGCAGATGACGTTGTTTGGTTGGGTCTCGAATTAGCGGACAAGTCACAAATCGGTTTGGCGGGGGCTGCAGAAACTCCAGGCGCAGTCCCTGTGATATGGTTGCTATAGCCCATTTGTCGGTGGAGGTACTTCTCCAAGAGGCACTGAATTTTTGAAGTTTGCCTCCTATGGGCTGAAAGGCAGTCAAGTCATTTTGTTGCGCCTGAAGCCCCTTTGGTTCCCTCTGAATGGACGCCGAGCCTGCTGGAACCCCCTGGGCCTATCCTGAAAGGCCCCACGGTCCCCTCGAAAGGTGGGCTGGCCATACTGGGTCTGTGTATACGGTCTATTGCTCTGCCCCGCAGACAAGGACGAGTCCCACCGAAATGGCTGACGTCGATTGTAGGGATTAGGCCTACGCTCCTGGCGCCGATATGCTCTAGGCAGGGTCTTTCTTTTGTCCTTATCCTCGATGAGGACAGGGTCCAAAGCTTCCCCAAAAAGTTTTTCCTCCTGGTATGGAGATGAGGCCAAGTTCCACTTGGATTTGAGGTCAGCTGGCCAACTACGCAACCAGAGGAGACGCCTAGAAGCCAAAGTCGTTGCCATCCCACGGGCGGAAAATTTAGCTGCGTGGAGGGTGGCATCCGCCGAAAACTCCGCCGCTGCCAGCAGCTTACTTATGTCCTGGCGCAACCTGCCGTCCTCGGGTCCAAGGCGGGATTGCACCTCCTGCAGCCACATAATGGAGGCCCGACTAAAAAAGGAAGCTGCGGTGGCTGCCCGAAACCCCCAGCTGGCCATTTGATGGGATTTTCGCAGCAAAATCTCCGCCTTCCTATCCTCAGGTTTCAAGCTGTCGCCTGTCTCTGAGGGAACCAAGGCCTTTGATATCAAAGTCATTACAGGCTTATCTATGGGAGGAAACTCCAACAGCTTTTCCATGTCCTCATCCAGTGTATAGAATTTCCTTTCTATAACCGAAGGACCCTGTGCTGCTGCAGGGGCTTGCCATGGACGTTTAAGACTTTGTCGAAATATGTCAGATGATGGTACATGCTCAGTTTCTGGCTGGGGTTCCTGAAATAACACAGCAGATGGCTTAGGCCCTTCAGAGGTGTCTGCTGCTTTAGTGGAACCTGGCAAATCCGCCACCTGTTTTGCCTTATGCAACAGTAGTTTGAATAAAGGAGCTTTAAAAAGACCAGCAACTACAGGTTGGTCTGGTGGTGTCTCATCATCAGAAAATTCGTATTCCCTTTCTGTGTCCTCTAAGGGTGAAGGATCCTCCATCCAAGACCCCCCACCCGAGAGGGGCGGTGCAGCCCACAGGTTTTTGGGCTGAGCTGGACGGGGGTGAGGAGTAGCCTGATGCACCCCCCGCTGCCATCCCTTGAGTATATACATCCGATATGAGGCCCTGCAGGGCTGGTGACAGTTGCTGCCAGGTGTCTGGTTGCACCCTAAGCCCAGCTGCAGTGGGCGTGAAGGTGGCTGAAGGAGCACTTCTCACTGAGTGGGCAGCAGACCCTGGCCTCGCTGGTAATCCCGCCAAAGGAGCAGGCCCAAAGGGGACCTGTCTATCAGGTGACCAGTCCCTGTCTGACAAAGTCTCAGATGGTTTCCACCCAGATTGTGGAGCAGGCTGATCCCTGGGCTGTGGTAGCAGCTGTCCCGAAAAGGAAGAGGGGTTCCCTGGTGTCAAAAGGGCTGCCTCTAACTTCTGTTCCAACGCTTTTATCCTCCTTTCTGCCTCCTTGAGGGAGGAGGAAGAAGCCTGGGTCTTAGACTTTTCCTTAGGCTTTGACTTGCCTTTATCCACAGGCACTACAGATGGGGACGCCTTGTCAGGGGTTTTATCAGCCATATTACTTACAAGTCACACTGTTGATATTTATGCAACGAAAGACTGCAGACACGTTGAGAATAAATGCCACTCGGTAACACGATCTCAACAAAATGGCGCTAGGCACCTCAGAAGTACACGCCTGCGCAGTTAATTTGTTGGTCGCGCCCTGTTGCTAGGGCGGAGAGCAACTGTCACCCGCTTCAGGAATGGCGGGCGCGGGAATTAGTTGATCAAAATGGCAGCCGCCGCGATCCCAATCGCCGTATATCCCCCTCAGGAAAACATTTCCTAGTGAGGAGGTCAGCCCTGCAACCTTGCAGCCAGGTCCAAATGAGCCGATCTGAGCCTCGGAGGAATCGGCGGCTCCCGCGGCTTCTCCGGCGGCGGCGGCGGCGGCGCTTTATTATTTAGCGCCGAACAGCTGAGAGGCGCTGGCCCTGAGCCAGGTCTTTCCTCATTATACAAACGGCGGCAATTTCCAAGCCTCCCAGTGAGGGGGGCTGACCCCCTCACCTTCGGCTGTCAGCCGGGTTTGGCCGCTGAGGCCAGTGACCCCAGGCTGAGTCGCTCCTTGATTGGTATAGTACCCGCTGAGGGAAGGGAAACCCAAGGAGAAGAATGGTGGGGGTGGTGCCCGCGGAGGGCAGAGACCCCGTCCGGATCCTCTCTTCATTCCAGCCAGTCCTGTAGAAAGAGAGAAATGAACAAAGAGAGAAAGAAAATCATTATTAAAACAGTGATATTACATTAAACACTTTTATTACACAGAAGAAAACTCAACAGTCTCTACACTTAGACTGAGTTTTTAAAACTGAGGTATTGGGGGCTGCTAAGGGGCGGTGACTACCTCATATTTAAATATTTAAATTAACTCAGTCTCTACCAATAAGATTGGTGAATTACCCATGTTGGACTCTCCTTCCAGATGCAGTGGAGAAGAGAAGGATTTAGGGGTAGTGATTTCTGACAGTCTCAAAATGGTTGAACAGTGCGGTCACGTGGTAGGGAAAGCAAGTAGAATGCTTGACTGCATAGCTAGAGATATAACAAGCAGGAAGAGGGAGATTGTGATCCCGCTTTATAGAGTGCTGGTGAGACCACATTTGGAATACTGTGTTTTGGAACCTCATCTACAAAAAGATATTGACAAAACTGAACAGGTCCAAAGACGGGCTACAAAAATGGTGGAGGGTCTTAAGCATAAAACCTATCAGGAAAGACTTAGTGAACTCAATCTGTATAGAGAGGAGGCACAATCTGAGGTTAGTTGGGGGAAAGATCAGAAGCAATATGAGAAAATATTTTATGAAAGAGTAGTAGATGCTTGGAAATAAATTCAAGCAGACATGGTTGGTAAATCCACAGCAACTGAATTTAAACATGCCTGGGATAAACATCCATCCATCCTAAGATAAAATACAGGAAATAGTATAAGAGCAGACTATATGGACCATGATGTCTTTTTCTGCCGTCAATCTTCTAGGTTTCTATGTTGCTGTGATTATCATCAAATGTATTTTGAACTGCTGGATATATAATTGGAGATATCGTGCTTCCCCGAAGATAAGACAGGCGCCCGTCTCATGGTGTGATGCAATTTGGGGGTTCCAGGGCGGGCGGGGTGGAGCAGGGTGGGGGCAGGTCACCCATCCTACATGGGACATGGAGTTCCGTCGCATGCTTGATGTTGTATCCACTGACCCCCGTCCGGCGGTAGGAGAAAGAAACTCTTGAGCGCTGCCTGAGGAAGAGCTGACAGCCAAACTCCCAGCAGAGCTCAGTGGCAGAAGCAGCCGGCTATGCACTTCCTGGTTCACCTCTCTGGCGCGTGTCCCCCTCTCTCTCTGTAGTGAGGAGGGGGGAGGAGGGCACGAGAGAAAAGCACCAGCAGGAACCTTTTGACTAAATGCAATAAATCTTTCCCCTTTCGTTCCAAGAGTCTCATGAACACTCATTTCTGGCCGGATTTTGAAGGGAGAAAGATCTCCTGTGTGTGGGAAGCATGTTTGGAAAAGACAAGGAAGTTTGGCTGTCAGCTCGGAGTATTTCCCCTCCCGCTTTGCTCAGGAGCCAGAGGCGGAGGAGGATCCGTGTCCTTCAGGGCCTCCCAATGCACCACCCTCGCCTGCATCCCCCCCCCCCCCGTCTGAAGGGAGGGAGGTGGAGGGTGAAGAGTCCCAAGCCAGGGAGTGAACAGGAGGCCACCCTCACTTACTGGACTGGCTCAGATGGTGATTGTGCCCATACTGGTACATCTGCCCAAATCCCAGTGACTCTGAGTGGTTTCCAACATTAAAAACTGCAACACAAAACGATGCCTCAGCAATGCTACCAACAACACACTCAGGTCAACTACTTGATCGGTTCCATCCCTATTCAAGGTCTCTAGACAAGCTGACAAAATCATGTCTTAAGGGCCTTCTGGAAAAGCAACAAGGTGAGGGGGAATTGTATTCCTGGGGCGATGATGTTCCATAAAGAAGGGGCCACCACTGGGAAGGTCCTTTTTGGGGGATGCATGGAAACATAGAAGATTGATGGCAAAAAAAGACCTCATGGTCCATCTAGTCTGCCCTTATAATATTTTCTGTATTTTATCTTAGGATGGATCTATGTTTATCCGAGGCATGTTTCAATTCAGTTCCTGTGGATTTACCAACCACATCTGCTGGAAGTTTGTTCCAAGCATCTACTACTCTTTCAGTAAAATAATATTTTCTCACATTGCTTCTGATCTTTCCCCCTTGTTTTTGTGTTCAATTTCCTATTAAATACACTTCTCTTTTGAACCTTATTTACCGCTAACCTGGACAGATTTATTAAAAAACAAAAGTTAGATGAAGCTGACACTACTGAGCCTGATGTTCTTTAGATTGAAATAAATTGGGGGCTCACCTTGGAGGGACATAAACAGTACCAGTACACGGTACAGGTTCCGCCAGAAATCTGAAGACACCAAAGGGTTCCCCTGGAGAAAAAAGGTTGATAAACACGGCAGTGAGTGAACAGGAGGCATTTCAATTTGACGTAGGCAGAGCCCAGATGAGCGCAGGGCTTGAGAAGCAGACGTCGCTGTCGCTGTCGCTGTCCCTCCCTCCCTCCCTCCCTCCCTTGCTGGACTGGCTCAGCTGCTCTGGGCTGCCTTCAGCAGTCTTTTGAAACATGCTCCTATTGGCGATGAAGGAATCAATGCTTCCCTCCTGTTCTTCACAGGCAGGAGCGTGTTTCAAACTCACATAGTCAGAGTCCAGAGGAGCTTAACACGTCCTGCGGTGTGTGTGTGTGTGTGTGTTTGTGCAGTTGTCTCTCGCTTGCCCTTGCTCTCCCAGCCAAATGTTCCTGCTGGAGAAAGACCGGCTCCAGGCATGTCTCCCCTCTTTCCCCAGAAAGTATTGGGGGGGCTTATTATGCATGACTTGAAAAGTCCTGTTGGGCTTATTTTCTGGACATGTCTTATTTTCAGGGCCATTGACCCTCAGAGTGGAAAAAACTCCTATGGTAGGAATGGGTGGGTGGATGCGGGGGAGAAATAGTGTTGAAAGCAGGAAGTGGCCTAAACCCAATTACCAGGGATAATTCTCTCTAATGGTTAAATTGACAGAGATGTCTATTCCTAGAATGACTTCTAGGAAGAAGAGTTTTAAAATGGGTTTAGGTCACTTCCTGCTTTAACACTATTTCTCCCCCGCATCCACCCACCCCTTTCTACCATAGGAGTTTTATTTATTTTATTTTTATTGATTGATTTTGTCCAATACACAATGAGGGTTTTAGTGGGTATACCCATAGTAAAATACATGATGAAGGCTACAGAGGATGTACTCATAGTAAATTATATCTAAGAAAGAACAGAAGAGAAGATATAGGAATAGAACGAATCAATGAAAGAATAAAAGAAGAGATATAGGAATAGAAGAAAAATATAGGAGATATAGGAGAGCAATAGGACAGTGGACGGAAGGCACTCTAGTGCACCTGTACTCGCCCTTACTGACCTCTTAGGAATCTGGATAGGTCAATCGTGGATAATCTAAGGGTAAAGTGTTGGGGGTTTGGGGATGACACTATGGAATCCAGTAATGAGTTCCACGCTTCGACAACTCGGTTACTGAAGTCATATTTTTTACAATCAAGTTTGGAGCGGTTAATATTAAGTTAAATCTGTTGTGTGGTCTTGTGTTGTTGTGGTTGAAGCTGAAGTAGTCGCCGACAGGCAGGACGTTGCAGCATATGATCTTGTGGGCAATACTTAGATCTTGTTTAAGGCGTCTTAGTTCTAGGCTTTCTAGGCCCACGATTGAAAGTCTAGTTTCGTAGTGTATTCTGTTTCGAGTGGAGGAGTGAAGGGCTCTTTTGGTGAAGTATCTTTGGACATTTTCAAGGGTGTTAATGTCTGAGATGCGATATGGGTTCCATACAGATGAGCTATGTTCGAGGATGGGTCTGGCGAAAGATTGAACAGTTCTTCTGAACAGTTTTTGGTAATCTGTGAAAATTTGCCATGCATATAGTGTTCTTAGTCTGACTGTATAAATGTGAAAATGCAAAATCGTCTATTTCTATAGTAGAAATGCATAATTTTCGTTGCCGAGGTCACAAAAGCGAAGTTTATGATGAATGTAAGCAATTTTTAATTTGTTTTAGACATAAGCAATTGGAATATAACATTTAAAAGCTGGGAACAAAATTTGTGTTACATAGCGTTATCATTCACTTCATAAAACAAACTAAAAAACACTCGTTGGTCAGGGGGAAAGGTCTAATGACCCCAGGCCTGGTGAAAAAGATGAGTCTTTAAACTTTTTCGGAGGCAATCAGGGTGGGGGCAGTGCGAACCTCCTTCCTCCTATTTTTTGTCCTCTGAGTCTACCACCTCTAATATTCAACTTTCTTCCTAATTAATCGCTAAAACGTGACTTCCAAAAATAGTCATTATCTCTTATGCCTCTTGATTTTAGGCCCTCTCAATTGGTATCTTTACTCATAATTTTTTAGTTCTATCATTTCTAGATACCCTACATTTTTAATTTCTTCTCCCCTTTCATCTCTCCCTTCCAACATTTAACTTTTTAAAATTTTAACTCATTCTCTATATTTAAATAAATACAATTCTTGCCATTACTATTCCATCTATTGGTTAATAACATTTTAAATTGCCCATAACAAAACGTCCAACTGATAAATTAAATAAGCTTATATAAACAACTTTAAGAATATTGATTATAAAGATCTTATATTATTCCAAAAATATCAATAATCATCTGAATTCTTTCAATATTAAAACAGGTTCATGGGTTATACAAATCTTATATAAAACAAATGTTATAAAAAGTGGTAATAATTGTCCAAATTATATATCCTTCCAACAATTGACCTACTATAGTCTAATATATTTCCCTTTTTTTCTTTATTCTTTTTTTCTATTATTTTTTAATAAAATAATTCTAAAAAAATTATGACATTGTCAATCGCTCATTCTTTTAATCTTTCAAATATTTCCCTTCCAATCCAACTGTCATGATCTTTCCTTTTTCTTTCTTTTATTTTACCACCAATAACTTCCCCAATTCATTTTCCTTTTTTTTGGAATGTATTATTTGTACTACACTGTAGGTATATTCTCAATCCCTTCTAGTCTCTTCTCACTATTATCCCCTCATTTTTAATTGCATTTTTCTTGTCACTCTCAATCCCAGTGTAATCATTATAAATACCAATATAATTGTCAAGCGGTCTTTTATTATCAAGTTGCTTTTCATAATATTCCAGCTTTTTTCCTGTGTTTTTTTCCATCTCTAAAGTCCAGAAGACAATTTTTAAAATCTTCATGACTGTATTTTAACATCCCAGAAAATTGAAGCCACCAGTTTCACTGCGTGCAGCACCAGTGGGATTAAAATTGGGCAGGGAAAGAACCTGCAGCACCAGCAGCTGACGCGCTTCAACCCGGTTGCTTCTCTGCTTCCAGGCCGTGGAGGGAACCAAACAGCCCGACTTGCTCCCGGACTCTCCCCCCATCTGCCCTCAACTCACCTTCCAGCTGATGCTTCGATCCTCGGAAGAGCAAAAAAGCTGCTCTGCATCCCACCTCTCTCCCATGAGTCTTCCGGATGACGAAGTTCTGTGTTTCTCCTCTCATCTGATCTTTTCTAGCAATTCGATACTCGATGGTTTTAACTCCTCTATCAGGCATGTTTCAGGCACATATGTTGCCTATCTGACTGCCATCTCCTGGTAGCGGCAGAAAAACACTCTTGTCCCGTCTCTAAGATGTTTGCAAGATGTTTTCACTGTATAAATGCTGTCAAATCTTTTTCACTTTGCAAATGAGCCTAGTGAAATAGTCAAATGTGTTGCTTTTGGAGCCATTTACATTGAGTTTCAATCTATTGTGTGCTTGTGTGTTGTTGCATATGAAGCTGAGGTATTAATTTACAAACTTGACTGTAAAAAATATGACTCCAGTAATAGTAAAATATATGACTTCAGTAACCGAGTTGTTGAAGCGTGGAACTCATTACCGGACTCCATAGTGTCATCCCCAAACCCCCAACACTTTACCCTTAGATTATCCACAACTGACCTATCCAGATTCCTAAGAGGTCAGTAAGGGACTAGGGTGTCTTCTGTCCGCTGTCCTATTGCTCTCCTATATCTCGTATACCTTTCTTCTATTCCTATATCTCTTCTTCTATTCTTTCGTTGATACGTTCTATTACTATATCTTCTTTTCTATTCTTTCATAGAAATATTTTACTATAAGTATCTCCTCTATAACCTTCACCATATATTTTACTATGTATTTTACTATGTATTTTAAAACTCTCATTGTCTATTGGACAAAATAAAATAAAATAAATAAATAAATACATACATACATACATACATACATACATACATACATACATACATAAATAAGGTAGAACAATGTGGCCGATGATTTTATGAATTACATTAAGGAAATATTCCAGGCTAACAAAAACAACAAAAACTACAACAGAGATGGAAGGGACCTTGGAGATCTTCTAGTCCAGTGATGGGCAACCTTTTGAGCTTGGTGTGTCAAAATTCGCCAAAAAACCCAGCATAACTCGGGTGGTGTGTCACCTTGAGAAAAAAACCATAATTTTGTGCTAAAAGTGTCTGGTAACCGATTCCAGGCACTCCAAATTTCCTGTTCATAGTGGCACTCCCTCTTGATTCTCCAAGCGTCACCTTTCTAGATTCTCAAGCTTTGACCTCAAGTCAACAAACAAGCTTCGCCGAGTCTTACTTTCACTTTGCAGAATAGTCCCCGGACTCTTTTTTTTAAAAAAACTCCTGCAGGAGAGGGCGGGGCGCCCTTGCCCCAAAGACTCACTGAAACGGCGAATTCTCATGTGAATTGCAGGTTATTTCCAGAAGCCTGGGACAGATATCCTTGTAAAGGTTTGACAGAAAAAGCAAGCAAAGAGCAAACTTCAAAAGAAGGGAAAAGACAGGAGGGAAGGAGGAGGCGAAAGGAGGAAGGGAGGGAAGAAGGAAGGAAGGAAGGGGAGAGAGAGAAAGGGGCTCCTTGGAAGGAACAGGTTTCGTTCTAATGGAAAGAATCGGCTCACCCAATGAAAGGGAACGTGAAGCGACGATATTTCTTCATCTGGAAAAATGGACACCTGACTTCCTTAATGGCCGCGTGTCACTGAAAATGGCTACGTGTGTCAGAGCTGACACGCGTGTCATAGGTTCGCCATCACTGTTCTAGTCCAATCTCTCTGCTTAGGCAGGAAACCCTACACTACTTCAGACAAACGGTTATCCAACATCTTTTTAAAAACTTCCAGTGTTGGAACGTTCACAACTTCAGGAAGCAATATGTTCCACTGATTCATTGTTCTGTCAGGAAATTTCTTAGTTCTAAGGTACTTCTCTCCTTGTTTAGTTTGTACCCATTGCTTCTTGTTCTACCCTCAGGTGCTTTGGAGAATAGATTGACTCCCTTTTCTTTGTGGCAACTCCTGAGATATTGGAACACTGCTATCATGTCTCCCCTGTTCCTTCTTTTCATTAAACTAGACATACCTAGTTCCTGCAACCGTTCTTCATGTTTTAGTCTCCAGTCCCCTAATCATTTTTTTTGCTCTTCTCTGAACTTTTTCTAGAGTCTTAACATCCTTTTTCCATCATGATGACCAAAGCTAAATGCTGTATTCTAAGTGTGGACTTACCAAGGCATTATAAATTGGTATTAACACTTCATGTGATCTTGATTCTATCCCTCTGTTAATGTAGGGTAGAACAGTTTTGGCTTTTTTGGCAGCTGCTGCACACAGCTGGCTCATATTTAAATGGTTGTCCACTAGGGCTCCAAGATCCCTGTTACTACTGTTGAGCAATGTACCACATATACTGTACTTGTGAATATTTTTTTCTTGCCTAAATGTAGAACCTTACGTTTTTCACCATTGTATTTCATTTTATTTGACAGCACCCAATGTTCAAGTTTGTCAATATACTTCTGTATTTTGTACCTATCTTCTAGATTCCTACCACTTTGGTGTCATCTGCAAATTTGTCCCCTTGTCCAAGTCATTGATGAAGATGTTGAAGAGTACTGGGCCTAAAACAGAGCCTTGGGGTATTCCAGTGCATACATCGCTCCATGTAGATGCAGGTAAAAGTTTAATTTTTAAAAAAATGCCAAAAAACCAGGAAAATGGTTAGCCTATAACTTGAAAAAGAAGAGTTTGATAATTAGAAGATGAGAAAGGATGTATACATTTTCAAAACAAGATTAAAAAATAATTGAAAATGTAATGAAAAATTATATGATAAAGAAAACTTTCAGAGTAAAAGATAATTTGGGAACAGCTAAATTAACAAAAGTGCATGAGAATATTTAAAATATGTTTAATGAAAAAATAACAATGATGGGGTTGATGGAGGTGGTAAAAACACAGAAAAAATAACAAGATCCAAGAACCAGATAGATTACCAGCAGAGATTTAAAAATTGTTACAAGACATATTAAACCTGTCCATGTTATGCAAGTGAGGCCATTTTCCACTTTCCTTTTCTCTCCACCTATAAATTTAATCCTGAGAAATGTGAGAGTAAACTAAATCAGGCCAAAATTCCAACAATCAATTTCTCACCTACACTTTCAAAGAGAGATCACAAATGAAATTCAAGACTTCTCTAAACTCTTGAAATGTTGCCTCCTGTGAATTTCCTTGTGTGTAATAAGGGATGATTTATGCTGGAAGTAATGTCCTCAGATTGGACATTTCAAAGATTTCTCCATGGTGTGAGTCTGCTGGTGTCTCACCAGACTGCAATTATAACTAAAACCTTTCCCACAAAAAGGACATTCAAATGGTTTCTCTCGTGTGAATCCTTTGGGATACCACCAGGTTGCAATTCTGACTGAAAGCTTTCCCACAGATAGGAAATTCATTATTTTTCATTCCTCCCCCCAAACATTAAATTTATACATACACTACATCAACATGTTACAAACTTGTACATTTTTCCAATATATGATAAACAAATATCCTAAATTTGCACTGTTACTTTTATCCCCCATCTGTTTCCTTCTATATTTCATGTTACTAGCCTCCCTCTATCTCATTCGCTTCCCTCCACCTTTTCTCCCTCTCTCCCTCTTCCCTTCTTCCCTCCTACCTCGCTCTCTGTCCTGTGTGAGACTTCTGGTGTTTCACCAGGTTGGAATTATCACTAAAACCTTTCCCACAGTCGGGACATTCAAAGGGTTTCTCTCCTGTGTGAGTCCTCTGGTGTGTCACCAGGTGGGAACTCGAAAGAAAACTTTTCCCAGAGTCAGGACATTCAAAGGGTTTCTCTCCTGTGTGAGACTTCTGGTGTCTCACCAGGTTGGAACTCTGACTAAAACTTTCCCCACAGTCAGGACATTCAAAGGGTTTCTCTCCTGTGTGTGTCCTCTGGTGTCTCAACAGGCTGGAATTATCACTAAAACCTTTCCCACAGTCGGGACATTCAAAGGGTTTCTCTCCTGTATGAGTCCTCTGGTGTGTCACCAGGTTGGAACTCTGACTAAAACTTTTCCCACAGTCAGGACATTCAAAGGGTTTCTCTCCTGTGTGAGTCCTCTGGTGTGTCACAAGGTGGGAACTATCACTAAAACCTTCCCCACAATCACGACATTCAAAGGGTTTCTCTCCGGTGTGAGTCCTCTGGTGTGTCACCATGTGGGAACTCGAAAGAAAACTTTTCCCACAGTCAGGACATTCAAAGGGTTTCTCTCCTGTGTGTGTCCTCTGGTGTCTCAACAGGATGGAATTAACACTAAAACCTTTCCCACAGTCGGGACATTCAAAGGGTTTCTCTCCTGTGTGAGTCCTCTGGTGTGTCACAAGGCTGGAATTATCACTAAAACCTTTCCCACAGTCAGGGCATTTAAAGGGTTTCTCTCCTGTGTGAGTCCTCTGGTGTCTCAACAGGCTGGAATTATCACTAAAACCTTTCCCACAGTTGGGACATTCAAAGGGTTTCTCTCCTGTATGAGTCCTCTGGTGTGTCACCAGGTTGGAACTCTGACTAAAACTTTTCCCACAGTCAGGACATTCAAAGGGTTTCTCTCCTGTGTGAGTCCTCTGGTGTGTCACAAGGTGGGAACTATCACTAAAACCTTTCCCACAGTCGGGACATTCAAAGGGTTTCTCTCCTGTGTGAGTCCTCTGGTGTGTCACCAGGTTGGAACTCTGACTAAAACTTTTCCCACAGTCAGGACATTCAAAGGGTTTCTCTCCTGTGTGAGTCCTCTGGTGTGTCACCAGGTGGGAACTCGAACGAAAACTTTTCCCACAGTCAGGACATTCAAAGCGTTTCTCTCCTGTGTGAGTCCTCTGGTGTGTCACCATGTGGGAACTCGAAAGAAAACTTTTGCCACAGTCAGGACATTCAAAGGGTTTCTCTCCTGTGTGTGTCCTCTGGTGTCTCAACAGGCTGGAATTATCACTAAAACCTTTCCCACAGTTGGGACATTCAAAGGGTTTCTCTCCTGTGTGAGTCCTCTGGTGTGTCACCAGGTTGGAACTCTGACTAAAACTTTTCCCACAGTCAGGACATTCAAAGGGTTTCTCTCCTGTGTGAGTCCTCTGGTGTGTCACAAGGTGGGAACTATCACTAAAACCTTTCCCACAGTCAGGACATTCAAAGGGTTTCTCTCCTGTGTGAGTCCTCTGGTGTCTCACCTGGCTGGAACTATCACTAAAACCTTCCCCACAATCACGACATTCAAAGGGTTTCTCTCCGGTGTGAGTCCTCTGGTGTGTCACAAGGCTGCAATTAACACTAAAACCTTTCCCACAGTCGGGACATTCAAAGGGTTTCTCTCCTGTGTGTGTCCTCTGGTGTGTCACCAGGTTGGAACTCCGACTAAAACCTTTCCCACAGTCATGGCATTCAAAGGGTTTCTCTCCTGTTTGAGTCCTCTGGTGTTTCATGACTGAAATTGTGACTGAATTTTTTTACACAGTCTGCACATTCAAATGTTTTCTCTTTTTTGCGAGTCTTGGGTTTGACTGGAATTCTCTTTGAAACTTTCCTCACAGAAAGGATATTCAAATTGTGTTATTCCTGTGTCTGTATCCTTTAGTGTGTCATGACCTGAGAATTTCTAATGAAATGTTCACACAATCTGCACAGTCATATGTTTCCTCCCTCATGTGCCATGCTCCCTAAAGATGTAACACATTGGGGTTCTTTTGTGGCTTCCCTCTTGTGTAGTTGGTTCCAAGAATCACAAGGGAAATGTTCTGACCAATTTTTGCAAGACTGAGATAGTGTGCATAGCTCTTCTCCTCTCTAGCTCCTCAATGTATAAACAGCTGTGATTTGCAACCTCTTGTTTTTCCACAAAAAAGCTGCAATTTTTCCAAAGCTGAGTTCATCCAAAATATGGACAATGACTTGTTTAGTGGTGCTTTCATTCAAGCCATTTTCTTCCACATAGGGAGAGGCCTGCATTCCTGTCTGCTCTACATGGCTTTACTGTTGACCTTTTCATCTCAAATGACTTCCTGATATTTCCCTTTTTTGCTAATGGAGGAAAAAACCATGTAACGTATCCTTGAGTTCTGCATAATCTGCTTATTCGAGCTCCAAATCTTTCTTGATTTTCTCTCTCTTGTCTAACAGCTTCTGGAAGGAGGAGAATTGTATGGTTTTCCAAAAGAAATGGAAAATATTTTCATTTTTTGCTTGATTTTCTTCCCTTTTCAATGTGGCTTTTTATTTCAATTGTCCTGAGTGATCTTATTGCCATCCTCTTTGTCTGTAAGATTCAAAGAAAAATAGAACTTTAATTGTTTATAAAATAATTAGAGATGATGGTAAAAAAGAATAAAAGTATATATTATAGTGAAAAGTCAAACATGCCCCAGTACTAATCACTTAAATTATTTATGATTCATAGAAGACTACCGAGATCCATGTTCAAATATCCAGTCAAATTCAGTTGTTTAATTGGGTCAATCAAGCATTCTTAGCAATGCAAAGGACTAGCAATTGCTTCCAGCTGTGAGGATTCAGCTCCACTGATCTTAGAGGCATAGGTCTTAGAAGAACTTGGACAATTAAAGATAAATAAGGCAATGGGTCCAGATGGCAACCACCCCAGAGTTCCTAAACAACTTAGACCTGTGACTGCAAGCCCCCTGACTGATTTGTTTAACCAATCCCTTTTAACAGGAGACGTTCCTGATGATTGAAGAATGGCCAATGTTGTGCCTATCCACAAGAAGGGTGGTGGAGAAGAAGCTGATAACTACAGTTGTAGTTAAAATTATGTAGACTTTACTCAAAAAGAGGATAAATTAATACCTAAAAAACAATAACTTATTGGACCCAAACCAGCATGGCTTTACTGAGGGCAAATTATGTCAGACTAATCGCATTGATTTCTTTGACTATGTCACAAAGGTGTTGGATGAAGGTGGCGCTCTGGATGTTGCCTACCTGCCTATCAAAGCCTTTGATACGGTTCCACATAAATAGATACATTAGTGAAGAGTGAACTTAATCTCTGATAGTTCAGTGGATTTGCAGCTGGCTGAAGCTGCAAATGTTAGTGAGTGACATAGGGGAAGGTTTGGTAGGGAAGTTTTGCCCATTTGCCGATGACTCTACAGTGTGCAATAGGGTTGATATTCCTGTAATATGGCAAATGATTTAGCTTTAGTAAATAAGTGGTCAAAGCAATGGAAACTGCAGTTTAATGTTTCCAAATGTAAAATAATGCACTTGGGGAAAAGGAATCCTCAATCTGAGTATTGTATTGGCAGTTTTGTGCTAGCAAAAAGTTCAGAAGAGAAGGATTGAGGGGTACTGATTTCTAACAGTCTCAAAATGGGTGAACAGTGCGGTCACGTGGTAGAGAAAGCAAGTAGAATGCTTGGCTGTATAGCTTGAGGTATAACAAGCAGGAAGAGGGAGATTGTGAGTCCGCTTTATAGAGTGCTGGTGAGACCACATTTGGAATACAGTGATCCCTCGATTTTCGCGATCTCGATCTTCGCGAAACGCTATATCGCGATTTTTCCCACCCGATGACGTCACTCTCTTCCTTTCTCATCTTTCTTTCTCTCTCTCTTTCTCTATCTTGCTTCTTCCTCTCTCACACTCTCTTCCTCCCTCTCTCATCTCTTTCCTTCCTTCTCTCTCTTTCTCTATCTCTCCCCCTCTTGCTCTCGAGCGGCGGGCGGCGGGCGAGCGGCGGGCGGGCATCAGCGAGGAGCCGAAGATCAGGGTTTCCCCTTTGCGTCGGCGGCGGGGAAGACCCAGGGAAGGTTTCTTCCACCGCACAGCAGCTGATCTGCTCGGCAGCGCAGCAGCAGCAAGGAGCCGAAGATCGGGGTTTCCCCTTTGCGTGGGCGGCTCGGAAACCCCGATCTTCGGCTCCTCACTGCTGCTGCGCTGCCGAGCAGATCAGCTGCTGGGCGGCCGAAGAAACCTTCCCTGGGTCTTCCCCGCCGCCCACGCAAACTCCACCATCTGTGCATGCGCGGCCATGGAAAAAGGGCGCGCATGCGCAGATGGTGTTTTTACTTCCGCAACCCTACATCGCGAAAAATCGATTATCGTGAGGGGTCTTGGAACGGAACCCTCGCGATAATCGAGGGATCACTGTATTGTGTTAAGTTCTGGATAGCTCATCTACAAAAAGATATTGACAAAACTGAATGCGTCCAAAGATGGGCTACAAAAATGGTGGAAGCTCTTAAGCATAAAACCTATCAGGAAAGACTTAATGAACTCAATCTGTATAGAGAGGGGGCACAATCTGAGGTTAGTTGGGGGAAACATCAGAAGCAACATGAGAAAATATTATTTTACTGAAAGAGTAGTCGATGCTTGGAAATAACTTCAAGCAGACATGGTTGGTAAATCCACAGTAACTGAATTTATTTTTTTTTTAAAAAAAATATTTTTATTGGTTATTTTTTAAAAAAAAGTATGACAAACAAAACAAACAACATTCAACGTATAAAGGAACTACAATTGCTCCGCTAAGATAAGAAGTCTTCCTAATACAGAAAAAAAGCCTAATTCTAAGTTAGATCTATACAGAAAGGTACATTTATCAATATATTATCTCCAAATAATAAATAACTGCATTGAGATCTTAAACTTGGAATAAAGTTACATCTATATGGTTATAATTGACAATTAAAACCAATTAATAAGAATAAATTTATCCAACATATATCTCTATGTAATATTCAATCTAATAACATATCATAATATATTATGCTAGTTGATATTTTGTTTCCATATTTTCATAATCCTTAAAATTCTTTTTTTGCATTCCACCAATTATAAACTTCCTGCCAAATTTTGTAAAATTCTGTTTCCGCTTGGTTATTTAACCGTGGCACGGCTAGTTTGAGGAATAAAGAAGCCGGAGGGGGGGGGGGCTGCAATAAGGCAGCTGCTGATTGCACAGAGAGAACACACACAGAGACATACTTTCACACACATATTTACACAACATTCTCTCATGCACAAACCCTCTCTCTCTCACACACACAAACACCTCTTTGAAAGTCACCAGCTGTAAACACCCCCCCCCCCCGTCTGTGGGAAATCCATGCCTCCCCTCCCTCTTTCTGCTGCAATGGTATGTATTTCCTCCGCCCTTTTAAAGCCCTCCTCCTCCTCCTCCTGTCTCCCGCCTCCATCCCATCCTCCCAACTGGCCGACAGCTCACCGGCGTTCACCTTCCTCCGCCACCACCAGCGCCTGGCTCCTCCTCCTTTTCTCAGAATATGACAGCCGGGCAGTGGCGCAGAGGCTGGGAGAGTGGGGGGGGGGTTTCCCCTGTGCTTGCTGCCGCCCCGCTCCCCTTTCCAAAGAGTGCCAGGGTGGACTTCAACCCCCAGAGTTCCTCAGTCAGCCAACCTCACTTTAAGACTTTGTGGACTTCAACCCCCAGAGTTCCTCAGCCAGCCAACCTCACTTTAAGACTTTGTGGACTTCAACCCCCAGAGTTCCTCAGCCAGCCAACCTCACTTTAAGACTTTGTGGACTTCAACTCCCAGAGTTCCTCAGCCAGCCAACCTCACTTTAAGACTTTGTGGACTTCAACCCCCAGAGTTCCCCAGCCAGCCAACCTCACTTTAAGACTTTGTGGACTTCAACTCCCAGAGTTCCTCAGCCAGCCAACCTCACTTTAAGACTTTGTGGACTTCAACTCCCAGAGTTCCTCAGCCAGCCAACCTCACTTTAAGACTTTGTGGACTTCAACTCCCAGAGTTCCTCAGCCAGCCCAACCTCACTTTAAGACTTTGTGGACTTCAACCCCCAGAGTTCCTCAGCCAGCCCAACCTCACTTTAAGACTTTGTGGACTTCAACTCCCAGAGTTCCTCAGCCAGCCCAACCTCACTTTAAGACTTTGTGGACTTCAACCCCCAGAGTTCCTCAGCCAGCCCAACCTCACTTTAAGACTTTGTGGACTTCAACTCCCAGAGTTCCTCAGCCAGCCCAACCTCACTTTAAGACTTTGTGAACTTCAACTCCCAGAGTTCCTCAGCCAGCCCAACCTCACTTTAAGACTTTGTGGACTTCAACTCCCAGAGTTCCTCAGCCAGCCCAACCTCACTTTAAGACTTTGTGGACTTCAACCCCCAGAGTTCCTCAGCCAGCCCAACCTCACTTTAAGACTTTGTGGACTTCAACCCCCAGAGTTCCCCAGCCAGCCCAACCTCACTTTAAGACTTTGTGGACTTCAACCCCCAGAGTTCCTCAGCCAGCCAACCTCACTTTAAGACTTTGTGGACTTCAACTCCCAGAGTTCCTCAGCCAGCCCAACCTCACTTTAAGACTTTGTGGACTTCAACCCCCAGAGTTCCTCAGCCAGCCAACCTCACTTTAAGACTTTGTGGACTTCAACCCCCAGAGTTCCTCAGCCAGCCCAACCTCACTTTAAGACTTTGTGGACTTCAACTCCCAGAGTTCCTCAGCCAGCACAACCTCACTTTAAGACTTTGTGGACTTCAACCCCCAGAGTTCCTCAGCCAGCCCAACCTCACTTTAAGACTTTGTGGACTTCAACTCCCAGAGTTCCTCAGCCAGCCAACCTCACTTTAAGACTTTGTGGACTTCAACTCCCAGAGTTCCTCAGCCAGCCAACCTCACTTTAAGACTTTGTGGACTTCAACTCCCAGAGTTCCTCAGCCAGCCAACCTCACTTTAAGACTTTGCGGACTTCAACTCCCAGAGTTCCTCAGCCAGCCAACCTCACTTTAAGACTTTGCGGACTTCAACTCCCAGAGTTCCTCAGCCAGCCAACCTCACTTTAAGACTTTGGGAACTTCAACTCCCAGAGTTCCTCAGCCAGCCAACCTCACTTTAAGACTTTGTGGACTTCAACCCCCAGGGTTCCTCAGCCAGCCAACCTCACTTTAAGACTTTGTGGACTTCAACCCCCAGGGTTCCTCAGCCAGCCAACCTCACTTTAAGACTTTGCGGACTTCAACTCCCAGAGTTCCTCAGCCAGCTTCGCTGTATCAGAACCCTCACCATCTCCACCTTCTGCCCACCGAGTGAACGCCAAACTTGAACACGGACTTTTTAAAAAGTCCAGGTTCGGGTTCGGTATGCCGAACACCGCAAAGTTCTGCACGGACCCGAACTATGCAAGTTCGGTTCGCCCATTTAAATTCCCCATAACAAAAAATCCAACATATACATTATATAAACTTATATAAACACCTTTAAGAGTATTGATTATACAGATCTTATATCATATCAAAAATATCAATAATTGTCTGAATCCTTTCAATATTAAATCAGGTTCATAGGTTATACAAGTCTTATATAAAATGAATCGTATAAAAAAGAATAGTAATTGTCCCAATTATATATCCTTCCAACAATTGACCTTCTTCAGCAGACCTGGGCAAGGGGCGGCCAGCGAGCCGCATCCGACCCACCCGCTGTTTATGACTGGCCCGCCTGGAACCTCCCGCGCAGTCTTTTCCAAGGCAGAAAAAGACCTCATGGTCCATCTAGTCTGCCCTTATACTATTTCCTGTATTTTGTCTTACAATGGATATATGTTTATCCCAGGCATGTTTAAATTCAGTTACTGTGGATTTACCAACCACGTCTGCTGGAAGTTTGTTCCAAGGATCTACTACTCTTTCAGTGAAATAATATTTCTTTCCCCCAACTAACTTCAGATTGTGTCCCCTTGTTTTTGTGTTCACTTTCCTATTAAAAACACTTCCCTCCTGAACCTTATTTAACCCTTTAACATATTTAAAGGTTTTGATCATGTCTTCCCCTTCTCTTCAGTCCCCGAGACTATACAGATTAAGTTCATTAAGTCTTTCCTTATAGGTTTTATGCTTAACACCTTCCACCATTTTTATAGCCCATTGATGGACCTGTTCAATTTTATCAATATCTTTTTGTAGGTGAGGTCTCCAGAACTGAACACAGTATTCCAAATGTGATCTGATCAGAGCTCTATAAAGCGAGATCAAAATCTCCCTTTTCCTGCTTCTTATACCTCTAGTTAGGCAGCCAAGCATCCTACTTGCTTTTCCTACTGCCCGACCACACTGCTCACCCATTTTGAGGCTGTCAGAAATCACTACCCCTAAATCCTTCTCTTCTGAAGTTTTTGCTAACACAGAACTGCCAATGCCATACTCAGATTGAGGATTCCTTTTCCCCAAGTGCATTATTTTACATTTGGAAACATTAAACTGCAGTTTCCATTGCTTTGACCATTTATCTAGTAAAGCTAAATCATTTACCATATTACAGACCCCTCCAGGAATATCAACCCTATTGCACACTTTAGAGTCATCGGCAAATAGGCAAACCTTCCCTACCAAACCTTCCCCTATGTCACTCACAAACATATTAAAAAGAATAGGACCCAGAACAGACCCTTGTGGCACACCGCTTGTAACCTAGTGAAAGGAAACATGACTAGCTGGGCAACAAATATAGGGTATAACATTCACATAGATCGATGAGAAATTATATGGAATAGAAACTACAAAAATGACAAAATCAGAAGCATATTAAAAAAAATATCAATAAAATGTTCCATAGATGGGATTTAGCACCAGGTAGATTAGTGAAAGTATATCCTAACCTTAAACCTAACTGTGGAAACAGAGATGGAACTTTCTTCCATATGTGGGACATGTCCCAATAAAAAAAAAAAATTGGAATAAAATCAAGATATGGATCTTTGAAATCACTGAACAAAATCTTAAATTAAAACCTGAGATCTTCCTGGTAGGCATAATAAATCCAAAAATGAAAAAGGAATATTATTATCTTATCCAGCATATCATCACAGCAATTAGGATCTGCATAGCCTAAAACTGGAAAAAAGAAGAAATGCCAACAGAAAGAATCATGATTTTAAAAATACAGTAGTTCCCCTAGATACGAGCATAATTCGTTCCAGAAGGGAGCTTGTATCTCGAGCAAACTCGTATCTGGAACAAATTGCTTTAGACTTGGTTTTTCCCCTCCGAGATAACCAAAAGCAAGGATTCTTGCACCACCTAGTGGACGCTCGGCTCGTATCCCGAATTTGAGCTTGGAACTTGAACAGAAATGTCTCTCCCCTCCTGGCTCATATCTTGAAATACTCGCATGTGGAGCAGCTCGTATCTAGAGGTACTACTGTATAAGATTGTACAGAAATAGACAAATTAACACAAGAATTGAAAAACAAATAATTTAATAATAATAATAATTTATTAGACTTGTTTGCCGCCCCTCTCCGAAGACTCGGGATGGGTCGCAACAGCAATAAACAATACAATACAAATCTGATGGTTAAAACTTTAACTAAAAACCCGCTATAATAAAAAAAAATTAATACTATACAATCATAACCACACATAACTCTTAACGGTCAGAAAAGGGGATACATTAGTTGCTCCATGCCTGGCGACATAGATAGGTCTTCAGGGTCTTGTGGAAGGCAAGGAGGGTGGGGGCAGTTTGAATCTCCGGGGGAGTTGATTCCAAAGGCCCGGACCACCACAAAGAAGGCCCTTCCCCTGGGCCCCACCAGACGACATTGTTTAGTCGACGGAACCCAGACAAGGCCAACTCTGTGGGACCTAATTGGTCGCTGGGATTCACGCGGCGGAAGGCGGTCCCATAAGGTATTCTGCTCCGATGCCATGTAGGGCTTTATAGGTCATCACCAACACTTTGAATTGTGTCCTGAAACTAATCGGCAACCGGTGCAGGATGCGGAGTGTTGACGAAAGATGGGCATATCTGGGAAGAGCCATGACTGCTGGTGCGGCTGCATTTTGCACGATCTGAAGTTTCCGAACACTCTTCAGAGGTAGCCCCATGTAGAGAGCATTGCAGTAGTCGAACCTCGAGGTGATAAGGGTGTGAGTGACTGTGAGCAGGGACTCCCTGTCCAAATAGGGCCGCAACTGGTGCACCAGGTGAACCTGGGCGAACGCCCTCCTCGCCACAGCCAAGGATCGAATAGGACGCCCAAGTTGCGGACCCTCTCCAAGGGGGTCATTAATTGCTACAGAGCACTGCATACCGAGACAACTTGACAGAAGAAGAATTTTTTTCCCGAACGCCATCACTCTGCTAAACAAATAATTCCCTCAACACTGTCAGACTTTTTACTAACTCTACACTTCTATTTCTAGTAGTTTTTCTTATCATTCCTAGCATCCTTTTCCTCCCACTTAGGACTGTATGACTGTAACCTGTTGCTTGTATCCTAAGATTTGTATTAATATTGATTGTTTCTTCATTGCTTATTTGACCCCTATGACAATCATTAAGTGTTGTACCACATGATTCTTGACAAATGTATATTTTACTTTTATGTACATTGAGAGCATATGCACCAAGACAAATTCCTTATGTGTCCAATCACACTTGGCCAATAAAAATTATATTCTATTCTATTCTATTCTAATCCCCCCGGAGGGTAATGGACGATCAGATGGGATTCTCCTTGGGAGGCAAAACCCACAGCCACCCGGTCTTTTCAGGTATGAAAGACGAAACAAAATACTATAAGATTTGGGAATTTTTTTTATAAATGGGTGGAAAAGAGGAAATGGTAAGAAAGCTGTAAATAAAAGATTTATGTTTAATAAATACAAAAATGTAACGTAAATCTTAATTGAAATTGGACATAAGGAAAACATATTACAATTGAAATGGTTATACAGTGATCCCTCGAGTTTCGCGATCTTGATCTTCGCGAAACGCTATATCGCGATTTTTCCACCGATGACGTCACTCTCTTCCTTCCTTTCTCATCTTTCTTTCTCTCTCTCTTTCTCTATCTTGCTTCTTCCTCTCTCACACTCTCTTCCTCCCTCTCTCATCTCTTTCTTTCCTTCTCTCTCTTTCTCTATCTCTTCCCCCTCTTGCTGGCGGGCGGTGGGCGGCGGGCGGGCGAGCGGGGGCATCAGCGAGGAGCCGGGGTTTCCCCTTTGCGTGGGCGGCTGGGAAACCCCGATCTTCGTCTGCTTGCTGCTGCTGCGCCGAGCAGATCAGCTGCTAGGCGGCCGAAGGAACCTTCCCTGGGTCTTCCCCCTCTTGCTGGCGGGCGGGGCGAGCGGTGGGCATCAGCGAGGAGCCAGGGTTTCCCCTTTGCGTGGGTGGCCGGGAAGACCCAGGGAAGGTTCCTTCGGCTGCCCAGCAGCTGATCTGCTCGGTAGCGCAGCAGCAGCGAGGAGCCGAATCGGGTTTCTCCTTTGCGTGGGCGGCGGGGAACGCAAACTCCACCATCTACGCATGCGCGGCCATAGGAAAAAAGGGCGCGCATGCGCAGATGGTGTTTTTACTTCCACAACCCTACATCACGAAAAATCGATTATCGCGAGGGGTCTTGGAACGGAACCCTCGCGATAATAGAGATATCACTGTACATAAAACCGAGACTCAACCGTTGGTACTAACTGCCATAAAATGTTACAAGAGAAAAAGCTGTCTATACAGACAGCTGGGGGTGGGGGTGGGGGTGTTGCTATATGTGTATATGTTTCTGTTTCTTCTTCCTTTCTACTGTACAGTGGTGTGTCTACTTAAGAACGCCTCTATTTAAGAACTTTTCTAGATAAGAACCGGAATTTTTTTTGCCTCTTTTTAAGAACCATTTTCTACTTAAGAACCCGAACCCGGAAAAATTTCCCAAGAAATTTGAGAGCGGCACAAAGGCCCGGCCAGTTTCTTGCCATTCCTCATTTAATTGCAGCCATCTCGGGCTTTTCTGGGCTGCCATAGGTGCCTTTCTGTGGTGCTTGGGGAGGCTTTGGCAGTCCAGAGCGAACAAAGCATTTTCCTTTCCCTGGGCGCTTGGAGAGGGAATAAACCTCTGCCAGCACCCAGGGAAAAGAAATACAGCGATCCCTCGTTTTTCGCTGGGGATGCGTTCCAAGACCACCAGTGAAAAACGAATTTCCATGATGTAGAGGATAGATATTTTTTTATGTATTTAACAAGTATTTGGACTTTTAAAACCCACCCTTTGCATTAAACAGTCATTCTATAATGTTTCTCAGCTGGAACTAGATGTGATATCCTACCAGTTTCTTTAATAAAGTAGTACTGTAGAAGAATTTTATGAATTTTTAATGGATTTAAAAATTCTAATGTATTCTAATGTAAATTTTAATGTACTCAAAAACAGGATAAATCAGCATCTAAAAAACAATAACTTATTGGACCCAAATCAGCATGGCTTTACTGAAGGCAAATCTCATTGAGTTCTTTGACTATGTCACAAAGGTGTTGGATCAAGGTGGTGCCGTGGATATTGCCTATCTGGACTTCAGCAAAGCCTTTGATACGGTTCCACATAAAGAGCTGATAGATAAATTAGTGAAGATTGGACTTAATCCCTGGATAGTTCAGTGGATTTCAAGCTGGCTGAAGCATAGACATCAGGGAGTTATTGTTAATGGCGAGTATTCTGAGCAGAGACAGGTTACAAGCGGTGTGCCACAAGGGTCTGTTCTGGGTCCTATTCTTTTTAATATGTTTGTGAGTGACATAGGGGAAGGTTTGGTAGGGAAGGTTTGCCTATTTGCCGATGACTCTAAAGTGTGCAATAGGGTTGATATTCCTGGAGGGGTCTGTAATATGGTAAATGATTTAGCGTTACTAGATAAATGGTCAAAGCAATGGAAACTGCAGTTTAATGTTTCCAAATGTAAAATAATGCACTTGGGGAAAAGGAATCCTCAATCTGAGTATTGCATTGGCAGTTCTGTGTTAGCAAAAACTTCAGAAGAGAAGGATTTAGGGGTAGTGATTTCTGACAGTCTCAAAATGGGTGAGCAGTGTGGTCGGGCGGTAGGAAAGGCAAGTAGGATGCTTGGCTGCATAGCTAGAGGTATAACAAGCAGGAAGAGGGAGATTATGATCCCACTATATAGAATGCTGGTGAGACCCCATTTGGAATACTGTGTTCAGTTCTGGAGACCTCACCTACAGAAAGATATTGACAAAATTGAACGGGTCCAAAGACGGGCTACAAGAATGGTGGAAGGTCTTAAGTATAAAACGTATCAGGAAAGACTTAATGAACTCAATCTGTATAGTCTGGAAGACAGAAGGAAAAGGGGGGACATGATCGAAACATTTAAATATGTTAAAGGGTTAAATAGGGTTCAGGAGGGAAGTGTTTTTAACAGGAAAGTGAACACAAGAACAAGGGGACACAATCTGAAGTTAGTTGGGGGAAAGATCAAAGGCAACATGAGAAAATATTATTTTACTGAAAGAGTAGTAGATCCTTGGAACAAACTTCCAGCAGACGTGGTTGGTAAATCCACAGTAACCGAATTTAAACATGCCTGGGATAAATATATATCCATTGTAAGATAAAATACAGGAAATAGTATAAGAGCAGACTGGATGGACCATGAGGTCTTTTTCTGCCGTCAGTCTTCTATGTTTCTATGTTTCTATTTAATCCCCCCCTTGAAAACCCGTGAAATAGCAAATCCGCGAAAGATGAACCGTGAAGTAGCGAGGGATTACTGTATTCCCTTCGCTCTCGGCAGCCCAGAACCAACAAAGCATCTTCCTTTCTCTGGGCGCTTGGAGAGGGAATAAACCACTTCGCTGTGGTGACTCGTGCTGCCTCCCACACACCCAACGCGAGGTTGCCTCCCAGAGCATCTGGGCGCAGAAAGGCAAAAGGGGGCGCTTCACCCTTCAGCCAAACCAAGGAGTCACCACAGTGAAGGAAAGGCGCCGGCTACAAAGCGATCGAGCGAGAGGAGGGGGAGCCCTTCAGCATGGAAAGGAAGAGGAAGCAGGTAACAGCAGCAGCAGCAGCCATTCGGTCAAAGGAGCGGAAGGTTCCCCCCTCTCGCCTGCCTGGGTTTCTCTTCCTGGCACAGTGTACGGGAGGCAGCCTTGCGCTGGGTGTATGGGAGGTGCGTGCTCCTCCTCGCCACCTCGGAGTCCCTTTTTTTTAAAGCCTTAAAGTTTTGGGGGTTTTTTATTCCCCTCACCTCACCTTCTTCCTTCAGCAGTGACTGTATCCCTCCTCTTCTTCATCCGCCTCCTCCCACCCAAATTCTAAGCTTTTATTTATTTCCTAATGGGTTTGCACACATTATTTTCTTTTACATTGATTCCTATGGGAAAAATTGCTTCTACTTACAAAGTTTTCTATTTAAGAACCTGGTCACGGAACAAATTAAGTTCTTAAGTAGAGGTACCACTGTATTTACCTGTTTTTCTTCTGTTTCTCTTTTTCTTCTCTCTCTATTCTGCTTTTGTTGTTTCCTTTTTATAATTATTTTGTTTAATGTCACACATTGTGCAATATAATATTAATGCATAAGAAATGTAATGGAAGTTAAAAGATCTTGTACTGTCTTTTTTAATGTTTATCATATTTAATAAACTTTAAAAAATAGAAAGAAGTCAATATTAAAATAAAACATTCTAAAATTATAAACCATAACATCCCATAATACAAATGTACGCTCAATCCAATCATATAACAAACTAAGGGTTGCAGGAATTGGGTATGTTTATTCCAGTGAAAGGAAGGGCTAGGTATGACATGAGAGCCATCTTCCAACACTTGAGGGGTCAAGAAGGAGGTCAACTTATTTTGCAATGCACCAGAAGGCAAGACAAGAAGCAATGGATGGAAACTAACCCAGGAGAGAACCAGCCTACAACTAAGGAGAATTTTCCTGACACTGAGAACAATTAATCAATTGCCTGAAATGGCATTGAGTCTCCTGATTGTGCAGGGCGTCGGAATAGAAGACCCCCAAGGTCCCTCCCAACTCTCTCACAACCCCCAGTGATGGAGCACCCACAACCTCTGGAGGGAAGCCATTCCCAGAGAATCAGCCTTAACTTGAGACTTTTTTAATCTTCCCACCAGCAGAAAATTGCAGCCACCAGTTTCACAGCGTGCAGCACCAGTGGGATTAAATTTGGGCAGAGGAGGAACCTGCAGCACCAGCAACTGACGCGCTTCAGCCCGGTTGCTTCTCTGCTTCCAGGCCGTGGAGGGCAGGGCCGCCGATAGGCCAGTACTACTGGGACTGGCGTCAGGGGCCCGGCCAAACTGAAAAATTGGGGGGGGGGGGGAGCGCCCGCCAAAAACTCTCCAACCCCGATTGCGATGGGGAAAAACGCGCCAAGGCGAGTGAAAGGACCAGACACCTCGCTGAACTCCGCCGCTGCGGAGCTTCTCCAACCGCGGCCCGCACCTTCATCCCACCCCCGCCGTGAGGAAAGAAGGCAGGGAGGCCGGCAGACAGGCAGGGAGCCCCGACAGCAGCCGCGGAAGGAGGATTCACCGTGGGGGTGGCTCGTCCCACTGGAAGCCGGCAGAGGGCTGAGCCCGGCCAGCTTCTCCGCCGGCCTTGTGTTCCCCCGAGGTTTGCGAGGGCAAGAAAGCCGCGCCTTTCGGCTTCCAGAGGTGCTGGGCCGGGGGTTCGGGGGGGCCGTAAACACCATCCGCCGCCCAGAGCCAATGGCTTCTTTTTGGCGTGTGCCGGCTTACTTGCTCGCCTTCCTGCTGCTGGCGCTGGGAGCAGGTAAGCGCGCGCAGGCGGCCGGGTGGGAAAGGCGAAACGCGAGGGGGAGGCAAGTGGAGATCCCGGTTCCTCTTTTCATGCATCCACTCAGTGAGCCTTTCTTTGGATTTGCCTTTCTTTCTTTCGTTTCTTTCTTTCCTTCTTTCTTTCCTTCTCTCCTTCCTTCTTTCTTTTTTTCCTTTCTCTTTCCTTCTTTCTTTCACTCTTGCTCTTTCATTCTTTTTTCTTTCTCTTTCTTTCTTTTTCTTTCTCTCCTTCCTTCCCTCCTTCCATTTCTTTCATTCCCCCTTTTTATTTCTCTTTCATTCTTTCTTTCTCTTTCTTGCTTTCTTTCTTGCTCTTTTTTCTTTCTCTCTTTTACCTTCCCTTCCTCTATTTCTTCTTTTCTTTCTCCTTCCTACCTTCTTCCCTCCCTCCCTTCCTTCAGTCCTTCCTCTCTTACTCTCCCCTTTCATAAGTTTCCTTGCTTCCTTCCTCTGTTCCTGTCCCTTCCCCCTTTCTTTCTTTCTTTCTTTCCTTCCATTTCTTGCTTTCCTTCTCCTTCCTCCCTTCTTTCCTCCCTCAATCTCTTCTTTCACTCCTTCCTCTCTTACTCTCCCCTTTCACACCCTTCCTTGCTTCCTTTGCACCCTTCCTCCGTTCCTGTCCCTTCCCTCTTTCCTTCCTTCCTTCCCACCCTCCGTCCATTCATTCACCCATTCCTCTCTTGATTGCCCCTTTTACAATTCCTTCCTTCCTTCCTTCCGATCTGGGCCCGGGCCGGCAGAGTAGTTTGCTTTTGCACCCGTCTCGAGCTCCGTTGATGCCAACCCGGCCCTCCACACTTCAGAGAGAGGGGGGGAGAAAGAGAGAGAAAGGGATAGAAAGAAAGGGAGAGGGAGGGGAGAGAAAGAGAGAGAAAAAAAGAGAAAGAGAGAGGGAGGGAGAGAAAGAGATAGAAAGAGAGAGAAAGGGCGAGAAAAAGAGAAAAAAAGAAAGAGAGATAAAAAGAGGAAGAGAAAGAGAGAGGGGAGGGAGAAAAAGAGATGGAAAGAGAGAGAAAGGGAGAGAAAAAGAGAAAAAAGAATGAGATAAAAAGAGGAAGAGAAAGAGAGGGGGAGGAAGAGAAAGAGAGAGAAAGAGAAAGAAAGAGAGAAAGAGAGTTTGGGAGAGAGAAAAAAGAGAGAAAGAGATATAAAGAGAAAGAGAGAGAGAAAGGGAGACAAAAAGAGAAAGAGGGCGAGAAAGAGAGAAAAAGAGAAAGGGAGACAAAAAGAGAAAAAGAAAGAGAAAAGGAAAGAGAGAAAGAGAGAGAGAAAGAGAGAGAGATAGAAAAGCAGGTGGGGGGCACACCTATTTTGCCAGCCCTCGGATGGGCCATAGGGATCCAGTGTATGTGGAGGGAGAGGTCCCCAGCTTCTGTTCTGCAGAGGGGAAGCCAAAGCCCCCGCATGGGTTATGCAGAGTGCCAGTGTTTGGGGCATTTCTTGGGCGGGACTAAGAGGCCTGTCCAGCAGGGCTGATGTGTTGCTGAAGGTCTTGTCGAGGGAGACCAGCCCCCCCCCTCCCATCCCCAGGGAAGGGGGTTCTGGCATCACTGCCACTAGATTTGGAAAGAAGCCCCCGGCCTCTTCAGGGGGTGGAGGGAGGGGTCCGTAGAGCAGAGCTGGACAATGGCTGAAGACAGTTGACTGCAGCTTTCAGAATTCCTCAGCCACGAATATGGAGAAGACAGTCTGAAAATTTAAAAGGGAGGGAAGGAAGGAAGGAAGGAAGGAGGGAGGAAAAGAAAAAGAGAAAAAAGGAAAAAAAGGAGAAAGAGAAAGAAAGAAAGAAAGAAAAAGAAAGCGGAAGGAAGGGGATGGGGGGAGGGAGGAAGGAAAGAAGGAAGGAAAAGAAAAACAAAAAGAGAAAAAAGAAAAAGGGAAGGAAGAAGGGAGGGCCCCCCCAGACACTTAGGCTGTATGGGGCCCCAAAATTCCTGATGGCGGCCCTGGTGGAGGGAACCAAAGAGCCCGACTTGCTCCCGGACTCTCCCCAAAGCTGCCCTCAACTCACCTTCCAACTGCTGCTTCGGTCCTCGGAAGAGCACAAAAGTCGCTCTGCACCCCACCTCCCTCCCATGAGTCTTCCGGAAGAGAAAGTCCTGTTTCTCTCTCATCTTGTCTAGCAATTCTGTAATCGATGGTTTTAACTCCTCTATCAGGCATGTTTCAGGCACATACGTTGCCTATCTGACTGCCATCTCCTGGTAGCGGCAGAAAAACACTCTTGTCCCGTCTCTAAGGCGTTTGCAAGATGTTTTCACTGTATAAATGATGTCAAATCTTTTTCACTTTGCAAATGAGCCTAGTGAAATAGTCAAATGTGTTGCTTTTGGAGCCATTTACATTGAGTTTCAATCTATTGTGTGCTTGTGTGTTGTTGCGTTTAAAGCTGATGTATTAACTGACACGCTTCAGTCCGGTTGCTTCTCTGCTTCCAGGCCGTGGAGGGAACCAAAGAGCCCGACTTACTCCCTGACTCTCCCCAAAGCTGCCCTCAACTCACCTTCCAACTGCTGCTTCGGTCCTCGGAAGAGCACAAAAGCTCTTCTGCACCCCACCTCCCTCCCCTGAGTCTTCCGGAAGAGGAAGTTTTGTGTCTCTCCTCTGATCGTTTCTAGCAATTTGATACTCGATGGTTTTAACTCCTCTATTATGCACGCTCCAGGCACAGATGTTGTCTATCTGACTGCCATCTCTCGATAGCGGAAGAAAAATACTCTTGTCCCGTCTCTACCTAAAGCGTTTGCAAAATGTTTTCGCTGTATATATGCTGTCAAATCGTTTTTCACTTCTAGCAACCTACCTTTCCAAGTGAGCCTAGTGAAATTGTGAAATGTGATGCTACTTGACTTACCAAGATTAGATATGCGCTGAGCCCTAAATTTATTTATTTTTAAAAATATATTTTTATTGAATTTAAAACAAACCAACGCGCAAAATACAAAACATACCTATCTACAAGACCAACATACAAAAAAAGGGAGGTGGGATATTTCCCCCTAAATTTATTTTTTAAATGACATTTTATTTATTTGTCACAACCTGTACATGATAACAGGTATAAATTATAAACATCAGCAAAATAGGTATAGGTAAATTTGGACAATGCTATAGTAGGACAGGGATGGTTGGCACAGTGGTGCACTTATGGGCACCTCTTACAGATCTCTTAGGAAAGGGGTGAGGTCGACTAATATTAAAATTGTTGTGGTTTGGCGAAGAAACCACAGAGTCAGGTAGTGCATTCTAGGCATTGATCACTCTGTTGCTGGTCCTATTTTCTGAAGTGGAGTTTCAAGATTTTATTGAGTTTCAATCTATTGTGTGCTTGTGTGTTGTTGCGCTTGAAGCTGAGATATTCACTGACAGGTAAAAGCCGACGTAGCTCTAAATTTTCTAAGCGCAAAATTTCAAGTTTGGTTTAAAAAATGACACAATCATCTTTATTAAGGGTGACTCTCAGTGGAAGTCAAAACCTCTCTACATCCCAAGACCGGTTTCCCATGGCTCCTAAGGATTTATTACATGGTAGCACCATTAGGCCAGACACTGTAAGGGAGCCAACTTCACTCCTGTGGTCTGCATCCAAGAGCAACCAGTATACCTCAGGGAGGAAGTTTTATATCCGCTAAATGCCATGTTCCTCTGTATATTGACCTGCAAGGAAGTCTCCAGAGAGAGGAACAGTATGCAGCAGAAAATGGGGTCTAGGAAAGAAGGAGTGATAGCCTATATACGGTAGAAGAAATGTTTCCAAAACGATTTGTAAAAAACAAAAGCAAAAGGGAATATCCATTAATAATAATAATAATAATAATAACAACAACAACAACAATAATAATAATAAATATTTTATTAGATTTGTATGCCGCCCCTCACCGAAGACTCGGGGCAGCTCACAACATAACAGCAATACAATATAAATACAAATCTAATGTTAAAACCTTTAATGGTTAACTGACAACCAGGCTAAATAACAACAACAATAACAACAATAAACAAAAAAAAAGAGTTGAAAGGGACCTTGGAGGTCTTTTAGAGTTAGACCAACCTAAGCAGGTTAGGCAGGAAACCCTACACTACTTCAGACAAATGATTATCCAACATCTGCTTAAAAACTTCCAGTGTTGGAACATTTACAACTTCTGGAAGCAATCTGTTCCACTGATTAATTGTTCTGTCAGGAAATTTCTTAGTTCTAAGTTACTTCTATTTATTTATTTATTTATTCGATTTTTATGCTGCCCTTCTCCTTAGACTCAGGGCAGCTTACAACATGTTAGCAATAGCACTTTTTAACAGAGCTAGGCTATTGCCCCCACAATCTGGGTCCTCATTTTACCCACCTCGGAAGGATGGAAGGCTGAGTCAACCTTGAGCCAGTGATGAGATTTGAACCGCTGACCTTCAGATCTATAGTCAGCTTCAGTGGCCTGCAGTACAGCACTCTACCTGCTGCGCCACCCCGGCTCATCCTTGTTTAGTTTCCACCCATTGCTTCCTGTTCTACCCTCAGGTGCTTTGAAGAATAGATTGACTCCCTCTTCTTTGTGGCAACTCCTGAGATATTGGAACACTGCTATCATGTCACCCCTGTTCCTTCTTTTCATTAAACTAGACATACCCAGTTCCTGCAATCGTTCTTCATATGTTTTAGCTTCCAGTCCCAATCATTTTTGTTGTTCTTCTCTGCACTTTTTCTAGAGTCTCAATCAACGCACAAAGGACAAAACATACATATCTACAAGACCAACATAGAAAAAAAAGGGGGGGGATATTTTCTCCTAAATTTATTTTTAAAAGGACATACAGTATTTTCATTTTATTTATTTGTCAAAACGTGTACATGATAACAGGTATAAATATCGACAAAAGCAAAATAGGTATAGGTAAATGTGGACAATAGCAATGTTCCCTCTAATTTTTTTTCAGTGTGGGCGGAAAAGTATAGTGTCTGAGCGGCAGTCCCTTCAGAACTGGGCGGCATACAAGTGTGTATGTATGTATGTATGTATGTATGTATGTATGAATAAATAAATAAATGAGAAAAAATTCCCTTCTTTTTATTAAAAGAAATTAATAAAAAAACAAAACCAAAATCTATTACTATTAAAACTAAAACAACCAGGAAAACCAAAAACACAACTATTAATAAATCCATGCTTTAAAATCTTCATTTCTTAAATATTTATCATAGTGTTATAGTAATCTAGTAATACTATGAAAATATACCTGAACACCAATGCATCAATTAATATATTTCCATAAATTATACTTTTCTATAATTTCATTCAATATTTCCAAGCTCAATTAATTTTCAGGCAATTGGCATTTACTATTATTAACTTACATCAATCCTCTACATTTCCAAGTATATTTAAAATGCATAATGCAAACTCATAAAATCATACAGTACATATCATAAACCCCTTATTTTTCCTATGTATCTTCCATTAATTTTACCTATGTAATTCTATATAGTTCTAAAATTCTAATCCAATTTTGTAAATTAATACATCCTAATATTAAACAACAGCTAAATATATCCTTTACCAATATTCTAAAATCAATCCATATTTAATCCATCATCCCTCCTCAAATTTCTACCACTGTTCTCATTTCTGGGTACCTCTCCTGTCTCTCCCCTTTTTCTGTCTCATTTGTTTCTCATTTCTCCCTTTTCCTCCCTTTTCCTCTCATTCCTTCCCTCTCTCACTTCTCTTTTTCCATCCCTGCCTTCTCTCTCCCCTGTGTGTGTGTGTTTGTGTGTAAACTATTTCCAAAAACAGGTGAGGGCTGGGTTTTTTTCTCTGTTATTATTTAAGTGCTTTTTACCATATGCTTTAAATCAAGAGTCACTTCTCTCTCTGTTTCTCTCTCTTTCCTGTCATTCTCTGCCTCAATCATTTTCTCATTTCTTTTTTTCTCCCTTTTTCTATCATTTCTCTCTCTCCCTTCCTTCCACTCTTCTCTCTTGCTTTCTCTCTCTCTTGCTTTCTCCCTCTCCCTCTCTTCTTTCCTCTCTCCTCTCTTTCTTGCTCTCACTCTCTTTCTTGCTCTTTTCTTGCTTGCTCTCTCTCTTCCTTCCTCTCTTCTTTCTTGCTCTCTCTCTCAATCACTTGCTTTCTTCTTTCTCTCTCCCCCTCTTGCTTTTTCTTTCTCCCTCTCTCCTTTCTATCTCACTCTGTCTGTTACTCTCATTTTTTTTCTCTTTTGCTTTCTCTCTTTCTCTTGTTTTCTTTCTCTCTCACGCTTTCTCTCGTTCTATCTCTCTTGCTATCTCTCTCCTTCCTTTCTCTCTCTCTCTCTATCTCACTCTGTCTGTTGCTTTCTCTCTTTGTCTCTCTGCCTTTCTTCTTTGCAGAGGCTGGCGAAGGTTTTTATTTTGAATGTTCTGGGTGGGCTGGCAGGGGGATGGGAAGCGCGCGCGCAAGCGCACCCGACATTTAAACTAACCTTTGTTGGCCTCCGCTGTGAGAAGAACGCCTGCCCCGCCTCTCCTGCAGCCCCTTCGCTGACAGCCCGGGACGAAAGCGTTCTCAGCGAAGGGACTGTGAGAGGGGCAGGGCGGACGTTCCCAAAGCGCTTGGAGCGGCTAGTGGCCGGATGAGAAGGACGAGAAGCCACAACCACCACTGCAGCCACTGCTGCGGGAGTCACGTCCCAAGGTGGAAGGTGGAGAAAGCCGTAAAGAGGCGTGGATCAGGCAGGGGGGCAGCGAGAGGCTAGGGGCGCGAGGGGGCCAGAGGCGCTGGGGCAGGGGCAGCCAACATTCAAAATAACCTTTGCTGGCCTCCGCACTTTCGTCACTCCCCGCCCCAAGTTCCAACACCCAGCTCCTTGCATGGCCTTGGAAAAGGGTGCACGGGAGGGTCATTTTTGGGAGCACAGCTGCGCGGCCATGCACCTTAGAGTGAACATTAACTCCAAGATCCCTCACAGTTACTACTGTTGAGCAATATACCACATATACTGTAAATTTTGTTTTTCTTGCCTAAATATACAACCATAGTTTTTTCACCATTGTATTTCATTTTATTTGATAGCACCCAATGTTCAAATCTGTCAAGATCCTTCTGTACTTGAACCTATCTTCTGGAGATTAGGCTATTCCTGTCAGTTTGGTGTCATCTGCAAATTTGTCCCCTCGTCCAAGTCATTGATGAAGATGTTGAAGAATACTGGGCCTAAAACAGAACCTTGGGTTATTCCAGTGCATACATCCCTCCATGTAGATGCAGGTAAAAGTTTAACTTTTTTTAAAATGCCAGAAAAACAGGAAGATGGTTAGCCTATAAATTGAAAAAGAAGAAACTGATAAATAAATTAGAAGATGAGAAAGGATGTATACATTTTCAATATGAGATTAAAACATAATAATTGAAGAATTTTAGGAAAAATTATATTATAAAGAAAAAAATTCAGAGTAAAAGATAATTTGGGAAGAGCTGAATTACCAAAAGTGTCTGAGAATATCAAAAATGAAAAAAAAATAACTGATGGAGGTGGTAAAAACACAGAAAAATAACAAGACCCCTGAACCAGATAGATTACCAGCAGAGATTTAAAAACTCTTACAAGACATATTATACCTGTCAATGTTATGCAAGTGATGCCATTTTCCACTTTCCTTTTCTCTCCACCTATAAATTTAATCCTGAGAAATATGAGATGTCAGGCCAAAATTCCAACAATCAATTTCTCACCTACATTTTCAATGGGGGTTCATCAATGAAATTCAAGACTTCTCTAAACTCTTGAAATGTTGCCTCATGTGAATTTCCTTGTGTGCAATAAGGGATGATTTATGCTTGAAGTAATGTCCTCGGATTGGACATTTCAAGGATTTCTCAATGGTGTGAGTCTGCTGGTGTCTCACCAGGCTGGAATTATAACTAAAACCTTTCCCACAAAAAGGACATTGAAATGGTTTCTCTCTTGTGTGAATCCTCTGGTGTTCCACCAAGCTCCAACTCTGACTAAAACTTTTCCCACACTCAGGACATTCAAACGGTTTCTCTCCTGTGTGAGTCCTGTGGTGTCTCAACAGACTGGAATTATCACTAAAACCTTTCCCACATTCAGGACATTCAAAAGGTTTCTCTCCTGTGTGAGTCCTCTGGTGTTTCACCAGACCGGAATTATCACTAAAAGTTTTCCCACAGTCGGGACATTCAAAAGGTTTCTCTCCTGTGTGAGTCCTCTGGTGTCGCACCAGCTTGGAATTCTCACTAAAACCTTTTCCACAGTCAGGACATTCAAAGGGTTTCTCTCCTGTCTGCATCCTCTGGTGTTGCACCACTTGGGAATTCTCACTAAAACATTTGCCACAGTCAGAACATTCAAAGGGTTTTACTCCTGAGTGAGCCCTCTGGTGTGCCACCAGGTGGGAACTCTGACTAAAACGTTTCCCACACTCAGGACATTCAAATGGTTTCTCTCCTGTGTGAGTCCTCTGGTGTTTCACCAGACTGGAATTATCACTAAAACTTTTCCCACACTCAGGACATTCATATGGTTTCTCTCCTGTGTGAGTCCTCTGGTGTTTCACCAGACTGGAATTATCACTGAAACCTTTCCCACAGTCAGGACATTCAAAGGGTTTCTCTCCTGTATGAGTCCTCTGATGTCGCACCAGGCTGGAATTATAACTAAAACCTTTCCCACAAAAAGGACATTCAAAGGGTTTCTCTCCTGAGTGAGTACTCTGGTGTTGCAGCTGGTTGGAATTCTTATTAAAACCTTTTTCACTGTCAGGACATTCAAAGGGTTTCTCTCCTGAGTGAGTCCTCTGGTGTGTCACCAGGTTGGAACTCTGACTAAAACCTTTCCCACAATCAGGGCAATCAAAGGGTTTCTCTCCTGTATGAGTCCTCTGGTGTGTCACCAGGTGGGAACTCCGACTAAAACTTTTCCCACAAAAAGGACATTGATATAGTTTCTCTCCTGTGTGAGTCCTCTGGTGTTCCACCAAGCTGGAACTCTGACTAAAACTTTTCCCACACTCAGGGCATTCAAACGGTTTCTCTCCTGTGTGAGTCCTCTGGTGTCTCACCAGAGTGGAATTATCAGTAAAACTTTTCCCACAGTCAAGACATTCAAAGGGTTTCTCTCCTGTGTGAGTCCTCTGGTGTCTCATCAGGTTGGAACTCTGACTAAAACGTTTCCCACAGTCAAGACATTCAAAGGGTTTCTCTCCTGTGTGAGTCCTCTGGTGTTGCATCAGTTTGGAATTCTCACTAAAACTTTTCCCACAGTCAGGACATTCAAAGGGTTTCTCTCCTGAGTGAGTCCTCTGGTGTGTCACCAGGTGGGAACTCTGACTAAAACCTTTCCCACAGTCAGGACATTCAAAGGGTTTCTCTCCTGTATGAGTCCTCTGGTGTTGCACCAGGTTGGAATTATTACTAAAACCTTTCCCACAGTCAGGGCATTCAAAGGGTTTCTCTCCTGTGTAAGTCTTCTGGTGTTTCATGACTGAATTTTTTTTACACAGTTGGGTGCTTAACCAGACTGGAATTCTCTCTTTGAAACTTTCCTCACAGAAAGGATATTCAAATAGTGTTTTTCCTGTGTATGTTTAGTGTCTCATGACCTGAGAATTTTTAATGAAATGTTCACGCAATCTGCTCAGTCATATGTTTCCTTACTCATGTGTGTCTTCTGGTGTACCACCATGTTGCCATGCTCACTAAAGACTTAACACATTGGGGTTCTTTTGTGGCTTCCCTCTTGTGTGGTTGCTTCCATGAATAACAAGGGAGTTGTTCTGACCAGTTTTTGCTACATTGAGATAGTGTGCATGGATTTTCTCCTGTATAGCTCCTCATTGAATAAACAACTGTGATTTGCAATCTATTCTTTTTCCACAACAGGAAAACCTATGTTGCTTTTCAACAGCTGAGTTCATCAAAAATATGGACAATGCCTTGTTTAGTGGTGCTTTCATTCAAGCCATTTTCTTCCTCACAGGGAGAGGCCTGCATTACTGTCTGCTCTATGTGGCTTTACTGTTGACCTTTTCCTCTCAACTAACTTCCAGATATCTCCCTTTTTTGCTGATGGAGGAAAAACCATGTAACGTATCCTTGAGTTCTGCATAATCTGCTTATTTGAGCTTGAAATGTTTCTTGATTTTCTCTCTCTTGTCTAACAGCTGCTGGAAGAGGAAGAGAATTGTATGGTTTTCCAAAAGAAATGGAAAATATTTTGATTTTTCGCTTGATTTTCTTCCGTTTTCAATGTTGCTTGTTATTTACAATTGTCCCGAGTGCTCTTATTGCCATCCCCTTTCTCTGTAAGAATCAAAGAAAAGTAGAACTTTGTTCATAAAATAATTAGAAATCCTTTGAAAAAGTATATATTACAATCAAAAAATAAAAAATGCCCCCCATACTAATCACTTACGTTATTTATCATTCATAGAAGACTACCGAGATCCATGTAAAAATATCCATTCAAATTCAGTTGTTTAATCGGGTCAATCAAGCATTCTTAGCAATGCAAAGGACTGTCATCAAATATATCTTGAACTGCTGGGGATATATAATTGTAGATAGGCTCCTTCCCTGAAGATAAGACAGGGGCCCGTCTTGTGGTGGGTCGCAATTTAGGGGTGGCATGGCGAATGGGGTGGAGCAGAGGGTGCAAGGGGGGGGGGTGTTTGGTGTGAGACCTGTTCGATGCCTTAGATGTACTGGGGTTTAGCAGCTCTGTGTGTCTCTCGGCTGGTCCCTTTAGAGAAAAAAAACCTTGTATGGTAGAGAATAATAATAATAATTTATTAGATTTGTATGCCGCCCCTCTCCGTGGACTAGATTAGATAACAAATCTAATATTAAAAAATATTTAAAACCCCAACATTAAAACCATGAAACACAATCATTACATGCATAAACTATATATGCCTGGGGTATCTTAATTCCCCCATGCCTGGCGACATACCTGGGACTTTAGCAATTGACAAAAGGCAAGGAGGGTGTGGGTGGTTCTAAACTCTGGGGGGAGTTGATTCCAAAGGGTCGGGGCCGCCACAAAGAAGGCTCTCCCACTCGGGCTCGCAAAACCCACAACCACTCTGTCTTGTCACGGTTGAGTTTGAGCCTGTTGACACCCATCCAGACCCTAACAGCCTCCAGGCACCAGCACATCACTTCCACTGCTTCGCCAACTGGACATGGGGTGGAGAGGTACAGCTGGGTATCATCAGCGTACTGATGATACCTCACCCCATGCTCTTGGATGATCTCACCCAGCGGTTTCATGTAGATATTAAATAGCAGGGGGAGAGGACCGACCCCTGAGGCACCCCACAAGGGAGAGACCTAGAGGTCGAGCTCTGACCCCCCCGCCCAGTAACACCGACTGCAACTGACCAGAAAGGTAGGAGGAGAACCACTGCAGAACAGTGCCTCCCACTCCCAACCCCTCCAGCCAGCGCAGAAGGATACCATGGTCAATGGTATCAAAAGCCGCTGAAAGGTCCAGAAGCACCAGGGCAGAGGACAATCCCCTGCCTCGGGCCCGCCAGAGATCATCCATCAGCACAACCAAAGCAGTTTCCGTGCTGTAGCTGGGCCTGAATCCTGATTGTTGAGGGCCTAGATAATCGACTTCTTCCAAGGACTGCTGGAGCTGGAGTGCCACCACCTTCTCAAGAACTTTCCCCATGATGGGAGGGTTGGAGACTAGATGATAGTTATTAAGTAGGGCTGGGTCCAGGGACGGCTTCTTGTGGAGGGGGTGCACAAGTGCCTCCTTGTAGGGAGCCGGGAAGGTCCCCCTCCCCAAAGAAGTGTTGACAATCTCCTGGACTCAGCTCCATGTCACCTCTCTGCTGGCCGAAACCAGCCAAGAGGGACACAGATCCAGTAAACAGGTGGAGGAACTCACAGCTCCAATGACCTTGTCGTTAATGGTTTCCCCTCACGGCCAGAGTTTCTGTATTTTCAAGTTTTTTTCCTCTAAAGAGAGCAGCTGACAGACACACAGAGCTGCCAAACTCCAGTACCTGTAAGATGCCCATCTTGTGGTGGGACACAATTTAGGGGTGGCACGTTCGGCAGGGCAGAGCAGAGGAGGGTAGAGGCAGGCCAGGCATCCTACATCTACTGACCCCCCTCCGGCGGTAGGGGAAAGAAACTCTTGAGCGCTGCCTGAGGAAGAGCTGACAGCCAAAACTCTAGCAGAGCTCAGTGGCAGAAGCAGCCGGCTATGCACTTCCATGTCCCTCTCTCTGGCGCGTGTCCCCCTCTCTCTCTGTAGTGTGGAGGGGGGAAGAGTGCACGAGAAAAAAGGAACCAGAAGGGACTGAATGCAATAAATCTTTCTCCTTTCGCTCCTGGACACTCATTTATGGCCGAGTTTTGAAGAGAGAAAGATTTCCTGTATTCAGCATGTTTGGAAAAGAGGAGAAAGCGCAGCTCAGCCCAGCTAGAAATTTGGCTGTCAGCTTGGCTTTCTTACACAGCCCACGAGAGTGTATTTCCCTTCCCACTTTGTTCCAGAGCTGGAGGCGGAGGAGGATCCATGTCCTTCAGGGCATTCAAATACACCAACCTCGCCTGCGTCCCCCGTCTGAAGGAAGGGAGGTGGAGGATGAAGAGTCCCAAGCCGATGAGAGAGCAGGAGGCATTTCAAATTGACATAGTCAAAGCCTGGATGAGCGCAGGGCTTGAGAAGCAGACGTCGCTATTGTCCTCCCTTTTGCTCTATTTATTTATTTTATTTTATTTATATATTTATTTATTTTGTCCAATACACAATGAGGGTTTTAGTGGGTATATATCAATATACACATAGTAAAATACATGATGAAGGTTATAGAGGAGATACTCATAGTAAAATATATCTAAGAAATTATAGAAAAGAAGATATAGTAATAGAACATATCAGTGAAAGAATAGAAGAAGAGATATAGGAGTAGAAGAAAGGTATAGGAGATATAGGAGAGCAATAGGACAGGGGACGGAAGACACTCTAGTGCACTTGTACTCGCCCCTTACTGACCTCTTAGGAATCTGGATAGGTCAACCGTAGATAATCTAAGGGTAAAGTGTTGGGGGTTTGGGGATGACACTATGGAATCCGGTAATGAGTTCCACGCTTCGACAACTCGGTTACTGAAGTCATATTTTTTACAGTCAAGTTTAGAACGGTTAATATTAAGTTTAAATCTGTTGTGTGCTCTTGTGTTGTTGTGGTTGAAGCTGAAGTAGTCGCCGACAGGCAGGACGTTGCAGCATATGATCTTGTGGGCAATACTTAGGTCTTGTTTAAGGCATCTTAGTTCTAAACTTTCTAGGCCCAGGGTTGAAAATCTAGCCTCGTAGGGTATTCTATTTCGAGTGGAGGAGTGAAGGGCTCTTCTGGTGAAGTATCTTTGGCTCTGCCTCTTGCCACCACCTCCCTCACTTGCTGGATTGACTCGGCTGCCCTGGGCTGCCTTCAGCAGTGTTTTGAAACATGCTACCATCTGCGACGAAGGAATCAATGCTTGCCTCCTCTTCTTCACAGGCAGGGGCGTGTTTCAAACAGATGTAGTCAGAGTCCAGATGAGTTTAACTAGTCCCGCGGGGGGGGTGTGCAGCTGCCTCTCACTTGCTCTTGCTCTCAGTCCCCTGGCCAAGAGAGTGCCCGCTGGAGAAAGAGTGCCTCCAGGCATGTTGCCTGAAGAGTCCAGAGACAAGAGGTTTAAACAAGACGGTTCCTTTATTTCAGCTCTTTAGAACAAGTGACATTCAGCGGGAACACGTCTGGATTTAACAGAGAGTAGCCGCTCTTTTATACTTTTGTGGCTCCCGCCAAAAGGGAACTGTCAGCGTCTGAGCCAATCAGGCGCGACTTCTATTTTTTACACATTTTGCCTAGAGATAGCAGTTTACATAGGAACCAACTATTTACATAGGATTTAACATTGCCCACTTTCCTCAGAAAGTATTGGTGGGGGGGGTATTTTTTGGGGGGGGGGCTTATTTCAATGCATGTCCTGAAAAGCCCTATTTGGGCTTATATTCAGGAAATGTCTTATTTTGGGGGAAACATGGTAGAAACATAGAAACATAGAAGACTGACGGCAGAAAAAGACCTCATGGTCCATCTAGTCTGCCCTTATACTATTTTCTGTATTTTATCTTAGGATGGATATATGTTTATCCCAGGCAAGTCTAAATTCAGTTACTGTGGATTTACCAACCACATCTGCTGGAAGTTTGTTCCAAGGATCTACTACTCTTTCAGTAAAATAATATTTTCTCATGTTGCTTTTGATCTTTCCCCCAACTAACTTCAGATTGTGTCTCCTTGTTCTTGTGTTCACTTTCCTATTAAAAACAATTCCCTCCTGGACCTTATTTAACCCTTTAATATATTTAAATGTTTCGATCATGTCCCCCCTTTTCCTTCTGTCCTCCAGACTATACAGATTGAATTCATTAAGTCTTTCCTGATACGTTTTATGCTTAAGACCTTCCACCATTTTTGTAGCCCGTCTTTGGACCTGTTCAATTTTGTCAATATCTTTTTGTAGGTGAGGTCTCCAGAACGGAACACAGTATTCCAAATGTGGTCTCACCAGCATTCTATATAGCGGGATCATAATCTCCCTCTTCCTGCTTGTTATACCTCTAGCTATGCAGCCAAGTATATGCATTGAGAGAAAAACAAGCACCCACCTAGGCACAAACACACACAATATATATGAATGAAAAATATCTCTTCCAAGCCTGACAAAATGTCAGAAAATGGTTAATATTAAACCTTCTGAGCTAAATTTAGAGATGTGGGGGTTTTAACCAGTGAAATGATGCACAAAGCCTTTGCAAGCTTTGAAGGACCACTTTTCTTCATCATAAATGTGCAACTATTCCTAAATGGTCACTGTTGAAGTGTGGTCACAGAACAACTACTAGGATTACCACAAATTTTGTGGATCAGGTGCCCATCTGCTTCTACTCTGCCATAGTAACTTTGAAGGCTCAAGGAAGGAGTACTAAATACATGGAATGAATAAATAAAATAAAAAATAAAAATAAATAATAAAGACTATCTGTACAACCAAAGATGCCAAAAGCTCCTCAACAGCTATTTCTTAGAAAGTGCTGGATGAAACACAATTGAACTTTTTAAATACAATGGTGCCTCTACTTGAGAATTTAATTTGTTCCGTGACCAGGTTCTTTGTAAGTAGAAGCAATTTTTCCCATAGGAATCCATGTAAAAGCAAATAATGCGTGCAAACTCATTAGGAAAGAAATAAAAGCTCGGAATTTAGGTGGAAGGAGGAGGAGGAGGAAGAAGAGGAGGAGGACAGTCGCTGCCCAGAGCGAAGGGAGCGTTTCTTTTCTCTGGGCGCTGGCAGAGGTTTATTCCCTCTCCAAGCGCCCAGAGAAAGAAAAATGCTTTCTCCACTCTGGACTGCCAAAGCCTCCTTATGTGCCACCGAAAGGCTCCTCGGGGAGCCCCCTTTAATCCCGGCCCAGATGGCTGGAATTAAAGGGGGAATGGCAGGAGACTGGCTGGGCTTTTCGTGCCGCTTTCAAATTTACTGGGAAATTTTTCCGGGCTCGGGTTGTTAAGTAGAAAATGGTTCTTAAGAAGAGGCAAAAAATTCTTGAGCACCTGGTTCTTATCTAGAAAAGTTATTCAGTAAAGGTGTTCTTAAGTAGAGATACAGTGATACCTCATCTTACAAACGCCTCGTCATACAAACTTTTCGAGATACAAACCTGGGGTTTAAGATTTTTTTTGCCTCTTCTTACAAACTATTTTCACCTTACAAACCCACCGCTGCCGCTGGGATGCCCCACCTCCGGACTTCCGTTGCCAGCGAAGCACCCATGTTTGTGCTGCTGGGATTCCCCTGAGGCTCCCCTCCATGGGAAACCCCACGTCCGGACTTCCGTGTTTTTGCGATGCTGCAAGGGAATCCCAGTAGGGGAATCCCAGCAGGGCAAAAACGGGCACTTCGCTGGCAATGGAAGTCCAGAGGTGGGGTTTCCCAGCGAGGGGAGCCTCAGTGAAATCGCAGCATTGCAAAAACACAGAGTCCAGAGGTGGGGTTTGCCATGGAGGGGAGCCTCAGGGGAATCCCAGCAGTGCAAAAACGGGCGCTTCGGCTGGCAAAAGGGGTGAGTTTTGGGCTTGCACGCATTAATCGCTTTTCCATTGATTCCTATGGGAAACATTGTTTCGTCTTACAAACTTTTCACCTTAAGAACCTCGTCCCGGAACCAATTAAGTTTGTAAGACAAGGTATCACTGTACCACTGTACATGGCTAGGTTGAGAAATACTATACTTATTGGCTGATGTACCACCCATGTTGCCAAGCTCACTAAAGGATTTACCACATTGGGAGCATTTTTAAGGGTTTTATCCTGTGTGGATCCACTGGTGTGTAATCAGCTGTGCTTTGCAATTTCTGCATTTCCCCTCAAAGGGGCATCCATGGAGCTTATTTATTTATTTTTTATTTATTATTTAGATTTGTATGCCGCCCCTCTCCGCAGACTCGGGGCGGAGCTTTCCCAGCACTTATATTCTTGAGGTCAAAAATGTGTGATTCCTCGTTTATTTTATTTTATTTATTTATTTTCACCAAACCTACACAAACATACATACATATATTGTACCATTATTATTATTATTATTATTATTATTATTATTATTATTATTTATTAGGTTTGTATGCCGCCCCTCTCCGTAGACTCGGGGCGGCTCACAACAATAACAATAACAATGTAAGAACAAATCTAATAATTTAAAAGACAATAAAAACCCCATTATTAAAAGCAAACATACACACAAACATACCATGTATAAACTGTATAGGCCCGGGGGAGCTGTCTCAGTTCCCCCATGCCTGACGGCAGAGATGGGTCTTAAGAACTTTATGAAAGGCAAGGAGGGTGGGGGCAGTTCTAATTTCCGGGGGGAACTGGTTCCAGAGGGTCGGAGCCGCCACAGAGAAGGCTCTTCTCCTGGGTCCTGCCAAACGACATTGTTTAGTCGACGGGACCCGGAGAAGCCATAGTTATATATTTCTATCCAAAATATCATAAACATATATGCTTGGTTTTCTCCTTTTCTCTGCAGTATGCTTTCCTTCAATATTTTGTACTACCTACCTCCTTCTATCTCCTCTCTTCCTCCTAGCTATTTTCTTTCTCCCTCTCTCCTACTTCCCTTCTCTTTCCCTCCCTTTCATCTTCTTCTTCCTCTCTCGTCTCCTTGCCTGAGTACATCTAATCATAATCCATTTTCATTTCATTTTCATTTTCATTTATTGGATTTATATGCCGCCCCTCTCCGAAAACTCGGGGCGGCTAACAACAGTCATAAACAATATACAGTAAAAATCCAATACTAAAAACTAACTTAAAACCCCCTAATGTATAAAACCAACATACGTACAAACATACCATACATACAGTTGTATCAGCCTAGGGGGAGAAGAGGTCTTAATTCCCCCATGCCTGGCGGCAGAGGTGGGTTTTGAGTAGCTTACGAAAGGCAAGGAGGGTAGGGGCAATTCTAATCTCTGGGGGGAGTTGGTTCCAGAGGGTCGGGGCCGCCACAGAGAAGGCTCTTCTCCTGGGTCCCGCCAAGTGGCATTGTTTCGTTGACGGGACCCGGAGAAGACCCACTCTGTGGGACCTAACTGGCCGCTGGGATTCGTGCGGCAGAAGGCGGTTCCTGAGATAATCTGGTCCAGTGCCATGAAGGGCTTTATAGGTCATAACCTATTTTATGGTTAGCGGACTAGCAATTCAGCATTGGAGCTATTTCTTAAACTTATATCTTTCCCTTTATCTATATATTTTAAATATATTCTTCCGGGTATATCTACTATTGCTCTAATGCTGCCTCCATCCTCCTATTTTTGTCGCCTGGGCCTTCCACCTCTAATTTTCAACTTTCTTCCTAATCAATTGCAATGACTTAAATTCCAGAAATAGTTATTATCTCTTATGCCTTTGATTTTAGACCATATTCCTCCCTCCCCTCAATTGTTATATTTACTCATCTTTTTGTTTAGTTCTATTATTTCTAGATGCCCTAAATTTTTAATTTCTTCTCCCCTTTCATATCTCCCTTCCAAAGTTCTAACTTTTAAAACATTTGTTTTAACTCATTCTCCTGAGAAGCGGAGATAGCAGTCAGTGGGTTGATCTTGTCCATCAACAAATCAGGACTGAGCCCATACTATAAAAGCTTGTAGTCTGTCAATCCCTCCGCTTTCCCATCAGTCCTCAACAGCGCAGGATGTGTGGATCAACCTAGCTCACTGCTTTCTCCTTCCTTCCATTGAAAACTACCAGTCTCCTGATCCCAGGTATATTTTTTAAAAAATTCCTTCTTTCTCCCTTTTGTTCGCTGTCTTAGGGAGGGCTATTCAGGGGCGAGGGGAGGTTCATCCTTCTGTGCTCAACCCCCCCACCCAGGCTAGCCAACCTTTTATCTGCTACCTTTTTTCTATTTCTACGAGCCAAAGTTGGGCAGAGGTGCCTTCTTCCCCTGTGCCTTTGTAAGTACCTCCCTGAGAGCCTCTCTCTCTCTCAACTCCCTGGAGAGCAGAATGGCGCCCACCCTCCTTGCCTTTCGCAAGTTACTTAAGACCCACCTTTGTCGCCAGGCATGGGGATAACTGAGATACCCCTGAACACATAGTTTTATAAATGGTATGATTGTATTTAATGGTTCATAATGATGGGTTTCTTAAATGTTTTGTTTCTTTTAAATATTGGATTTGTATATTGTTGTGATTGTTGTGAGCCGCTCCGAGTCTCCGGAAAGGGGTGACATACAAATCTAATTAATAATAATGATAATAATGATAATAATGATAATAATAATTAAAATTTTCATTGATTGGTATTAAAAGAAATGAGAAGAAGAATAAAATATAAAAAAGGAGACTATATCTGAGTAAAGTTAGTCCCCTCAGGAAAGGCCTCCCCCCTTTTTCGAATTCTTAACTGCTGGCAGTCATTTTATAATCACAGCTTTGCATCAGCCATTTTATCTGGGCCTTTACTTTAATGGCTGGCAGTAACCTAATGGCTCAAGGCTCAGAGGTACAATCCTTATCTCCCTCTGCTCCTGAAGGGGAATCTAACTCTCCAGGTCCCAGTGCCTTAGGCTACTCATTTGCTCATTCCAGGAAACGTGTCTTAAAGAGAAAGAAGGGTAGCCCCAAAGCCAGCAAGGCCTCATAAAAATCTGAAACTAGGCTGCATAAGGCCTTAACTAAAACCTGTGACCAGGCTTCAAAATCTGATATTTGGGGATCTGTGTTACCCCTCCCTCCGCACCTCCTCCCCCTCCTCCTGCTTCTCTGCCTTCCATCTTATCTCAAACTCCTGCTCCTCCTGCAAGGTCTGTCCAGGCCTTTATCTCCGCAGCTGTTACTCAGAGTGTTGCACAGTGCATGAGGGGAACCTAAACTCCTGTTGCCACTGCTCCTCAAGCCAATATGCCGTCTCTTGTGAGTCACCCTCAGAATTCAGGAATCCTTCTGAGGAGGACGAAGGGGGCCCTGATATAGAGCTATCCGATGATGAGGGCATAGACCCGGAACCCCCAGCAACAATGGGGCTGTTCCATCCCGCCCTCTTTCGCTCTTTATTATTTAAAGCTCGCCACGCTGCCAACATTTCTGGTGCAGCCCCTTCTGCCACTCCTGGGTCAGATATCAATCCCCTTTTCTCCTTATGTACACCGGAGGCCCAGGTGACCCCATGTCCGCCCCTATTTGTTCATGCAGTCCATGGGCAGTGGCAATCCCCTTCGACAGGAGCTCTACCCCCAGCCAACGATAGGAAATTCTTTAGCATTGCTCCAGAATTAATAATACAGGTAGTCCCCGACTAACGACGGGGATCCGTTCCCACGGCCCGTCGTAAGCCGAGTTTGGTGTAAGTCAGAATATTCCGATTTACATGAATATTCTGACTTACACGGCGGCAGTGGCGGCTTCTTCAAGGGACCAACAGCTGGTCCTTCTCGGCACTGCGTTGCTTTCAGCCTCCGAGGTTGCCGCCGCCGCCGCCGCCTCCGTTCGGGTGAGGGGATCTCCATGGTGGGCAGCCTCGGAGGTTACGGCAATGCAGCGCCGAGAAGGACCGGCTGTTGGTCCCTTGAAGCCGGTCCTTCTCGGCGCTGCATTGCTGTAGCCTCCGAGGCCACCCACCACGGAGATCCCTTCGCCCGAATGGAGGCGGCGGCGGCAGTGGCAGCCTCGGAGGCTGCAGCAATGCAGAGCCAAGAAGGACCGGCTGTTGGTCCCTTGAATGTGCCGCCGCCTCTGTTCAGGCGAGGGGATGTCCGCGGGGTCTCCAAAGTTGCCGCCCACCGCGGAGATCCCTTCGCCCGAATGGAAGCGGTGACAGCAGCGGTGGCTTCGAAGCTGTCCCCGGGTCGTCGTAATGACGAAACATTGTACGTCGGGGACGACGTAACCCAGAGACTACCTGTAATAATAATAATAATAATAATAATAATAATAATAATAATAATAATAATTTATTAGATATGTATGCCGCCCCTCCCCAAAGACTCGTAATTAGCTCCCATGCTCAACCCTCCAGCGGTGGATGCTCCCATTATGGCTCTCTTATCTCCCACCAATTTTCCTGGCGATGCGGCAGAGCTGTTACGGCTGGAGGACAAGAGACTTGAGCAGACCCTCATCATCATCAGACGGGCGCCTGGGTGGTAAGGGCAGCCACTTCGGCTTCCTTCTTTTCTAGAGCTAACTTAACCTGGTTACGAGACTTGCAGGAAAGGATTCCAGCGGCAGATACCAGATCTCACCAGGACATAGCCAAGATGCTAGCCAGTCACTTCACAGCGGACGCTTCCCTACAAGCGGGTAAGTTCGCATCCCCTACCATGGCCACATCAGTCATAGCTTGCAGACACCTTTGGCTGCGATCTTGGCAGGCTGATGCCAAGAATATTGGACATAAGCACTAATAGATGCACACACAGTAATAAGAGCATTTGAACATCCTTTCTGTGTCAAAGAGAGAATTCCAGCCTGAAAAAGACTCAAAAAGAAGAGAAAACATTTGAATGTGCTGACAGTGTAAAAAATTCAGTCACAATTTCAGTTATGAATAGATAATTTGGAAAGAGCTATATTACCAAAAGTGCCTGAGAATATTAAAAATATGTTAAATGAAAAAATAACAATGACGGAGTTGATGGAGATGATAAAAAGGCAAAAATAATAATAATAAGATCCCAGGATTAGACAGATTGCCAGCAGAGGTTTATAAACTTTTACCAGACATATTAAACATGTCAATGTTATGGGAGTGAGGCCATTTTCCACTTTCCTTTTCTAACCAGCTACCAGTTTAATCCAGAGAAATGTGAGAGTAAACTAAATCAGGCCAAAATTCCAACCATCAATTTCTCACCGACATTTTCAATGGGAGTTCACAAATTAAATTCAAGAATTTAAGACTTCTCTAAACTCTTGAAATGTTCTTTCATGTGAATTTCTTTGTGTGCAATAAGGGATGAAGTAATGTCCACAGATTGCACAATTCAATTCAGATTGGACAATTTCTCAATGGTGAGAGTCCTCTGGTGTCTCACCAGGCTGGAATTAAAACTAAAACCTTTCCCGCAAAAGGGACATTCAAATGGTTTCTTTCTGTGTGAATCCTCTGGTGTACCACGAGGTTGCAATTCTGACTGAAACCTTTCCCAGAGATAGGACAACTTATTTTTTCTTTTTTTTAAAATCTTTTTCACAAACTTTATATTTATACATATACCATATGAACATGTTGCAAACTTGTACATTTTTGCAATATATCATAAACAAATATCCTAAATTTGCACTGTTACTTTTATCTCCCATCTGTTTTCCTTCTATATTTCATGTTACTAGCCTCCCTCTATCTCCTTCTCTTCCCTGCACCTTTTCTCCCTCTTTTCCTCTTATTTTCTTCCCTGCTACCTCACTCTCCTTCCTGTGTGAGTCTTCTGGTGTCTCACCAGGCTGGAATTACAACTAAAACCTTTCCAACCATCAGGATATTCAAACTGTTTCTCTCCTGTGTGAATCCTCTGGTGTGTCACCAGGTGTGAACTCTGACTAAAGCTTTTCCCACAGTCAGGGTATTCAAATGGTTTCTCTCCTGTATGAGTCCCCTGGTGTAGCACCAGGTTGTAATTATTGTTAGTGATCCTTGTCAGCCTCAGGAAATGTCCGATTCTGAAGACAAAGAACCCAACGCCTTAGTATATCCTGGGTTAGGGAGGTTATTAGATATTAGGGGAGACGGGAGCGAAGGGGACAGTGACTTAGAAGGACCTCTGGGGGCTGAAATTATTTATTTATTTACTTACTTACTTACTTTATTTATTTGACTTCTGTGCCGCCCCTGAGGACTTGGGGCGGCTCACAACATATAATACACAGTATACAAAGTCTTGAATCCAATTAATTAATTAAAAATATAAAAAACCCCAAAAGCATAAAAAACAATCATTCCATTCACTCAACATTCTCTCAACACATTAATTGGCCAGGGGGGCAAGGATCTAATGGCCCCAGGCCTGGCGGCATAAATGAGTCTTCATACTCTTACAGAAGGCGAGGAGGGTGGGGGCAGTATGAATCTCCGGGGGGAGCTGATTTCAGAGGGCTGAGGGCCCCACAGAGAAGGCTCTCCTCCTAGGCCCTGCCAAATGACATTGTCTAGTTGAAGGAACCTGGAGAAGGCCGACTCTGTGGGACGTGACTGGTCACTGGGATTCATGCGACAAAAGGCGGTCTCGGAGGTATTCTGGTCCCATGCCAAGTAGGGTTTTATGGGTCATAACCAACAGTTTGAATTGAGTCCGGAAAGCAATTGGCAGCCAATGCAGACCGCAGAGTTTTGGAGAGATATGCACATGTCTGAGCAAGCCCATCACTGCTCGCGCGGCTGCATTTTGCACAATTTGTAGTTTCCGAACGCTTTTCAAAGGGAGCCCCATGTAGAGAGCATAGTTCCACTATGGAAAGTGGTTCCCTGTCAGATAGTGATGAATTATCAAACAGTGAGTGGTTAGATCCAAAATATAAAAGGATAAGAAACATAGAAACATAGAAGACTGACGGCAGAAAAAGACCTCATGGTCCATCTAGTCTGCCCTTATATTATTTGCTGTATTTTATCTTAGGATGGATATATGTTTATCCCAGGCATGTTTAAATTCAGTTACTGTGGATTTACCAACCACGTCTGCTGGAAGTTTGTTCCAAGGATCTACTACTCTTTCAGTAAAATAATATTTTCTCATGTTGCCTTTGATCTTTCCCCCAACTAACTTCAGATTGTGTCCCCTTGTTCTTGTGTTCACCTTCCTATTAAAAACACTTCCCTCCTGGACCTTATTTAACCCTTTGACATATTTAAATGTTTCGATCATGTCTCCCCTTTTCCTCCTGTCCTCCAGACTATACAGATTGAGTTCATTAAGTCTTTCCTGATACGTTTTATGCTTATAAATGAAGAGTTTAGGGTAAGAGGTTTTAAATCAGTTAGTAGCTCTGTGTATTCATTCACCTCACTTTCAGGAAAAACTGGAAAAGAAGGCTGTGTTCAGACAAACTGCTTGATAAAATATGGTGGGTGTTTATTAGCTTCTGGAGAAGAAGGCCATAGATAAATCATGAAAGATTGTTCAAATCAGACAGAAACAACGCTACTGTGTGCTCCATTTGGTATGGGTAAGCTTTCTGCTTAAAATAGAGATTTTAACTTTGCCTACCAGTTAGTTGGAATGGAATGTTAATTGAGTCGTAAAATCATCTACTGGGAGAAGAATTCCAGTCTTGCACGCCAGTTTGTCTGCTACTAGCAAAAAATCCTGGGGGTATTTTGAACTGTTGAACATTAAATAAAGAGTTGTTTGTTTGAATATTAAAGCTTTGGGGAAGATTTATAGATTTTCAGTAGCTGAGCCAGAACAATTATGACTAAAACTTTTCCCAGTCAGGACGTTCAAAGGGTTTCTCTCCTGTGTGAGTCCTCTGGTATTTCAACAGGGTGGATTTCTGACTAAAACTTTTCCCGCAGCCAGGATATTCAAAGGACTTTTCACCTGTATGAGTCTTCTGGTGTTTCACCAGGCCGGAATTATGACTAAAACTTTTCCCACAGTAAGGACATTCAAAGGGTTTCTCTCCTGTATGAATCCTCTGGTGTTGCACCAGGTTGGAATTCTGACTAAAACTTTTTCCACAGTCAGGACATTCAAAGGGTTTCTCCCCTGTGTGAGTCCTTTGATGGTGCACCAGGCTAAAATTACGACTAAATTTTTTCCCACAGTCAGAACATTCAAATGGTTTCTCTCCTGTGTGAGTCCTCTGGTGTAGCACCAGATGGGAACTCTGACTAAAGGTTTTCCCACAGTCAGGACATTCAAAGGGTTTCTCTCCTGTGTGAGTCCTCTGGTGTCGCACCAGTTTGGAATTCTCATTAAAACCTTTCCCACAGTCAGGACATTCAAAGGGTTTCTCTCCTGTGTGAGTCCTCTGGTGTCGCACCAGGTTGGAATCACAACTGAAACTCTTCCCACAGTCAGGACATTCAAACGGTTTCTCTCCTGTGTGAGTCCTCTGGTGTCTCACCAGGCTAGAATTGTCATTAAAACATTTCCCGCAATCAGGACATTCAAAGGGTCTCTCTCCTGTGTGAGTCCTCTGGTGTATCACCAGGCTGGAATTATGACTAAAACTTTTCCCACAGTCAGGACATTCAAAGGGTCTCTCTCCTGTGTGAGTCCTCTGGTGTATCACCAGGCTGGAATTATGACTAAAACTTTTCCCACAGTCAGGACATTCAAACGGTTTCTCTCCTGTGTGAGTCCTCTGGTGTATCACCAGGCTGGAATTATGACTAAAACTTTTCCCACAGTCAGGACATTCAAACGGCTTCTCTCCTGTGTGAGTCCTCTGGTGTGTCACAAGGCTGGAACTGCAACTAAATGTTTTTCCACACTCAGAACATTCAAAGGGTTTCTCTCCTGTATGAGTCCTCTGGTGTTCCACCAGGTTGGAACTCTGACTAAAACATTTCCCACAGTTATGACATTCAAAGGGTTTCTCTCCTGTGTGAGTCCTCTGGTGTATCACGAGGATGGAATTTTGACTAAAAGCTTTCCCACAGTCAGGACATTCAAAGGGTTTCTCTCCTGTGTGAGTCCTCTGGTGTTGCACAAGGTGGGAACTCTGACTAAAACTTTTCCCACAGTCAGGACATTCAAATGGTTTCTCTCCTGTGTGAGTCCTCTGGTGTTTCATGATTGAAATTGTGACTGAATTTTTTATACTGTTTGTATATTTGAATGTTTTCTCTTCTTTGCGAGCCTTGGGTGATTCACCAGACTGGTTTTCTCTATTCTGTCACAGAAAGGATGTTCAAATTGTCTTATTCCGGTTTCTGTATCCTTTGGTGTCTCATAACCTGAGAATTTCTAATAAAATGTTCACACACTCTGGACAGTCATATGTTTTCTCCCTCATGTGTGTCTTCTGATGTACCACCATATTGCCATGCTCACTAAAGAACTTAGCATATTGGGAATACTTTTGTGGCTTCCCTCTTGTGTGGTTGCTTCCACGAACAACAAGGGAGCTGTTCTGACCAGTTTTTGCTACATTGAGATAGTGTGCATGGATTTTCTCCTGTATAGCTCCTCATTGAATAAACAACTGTGATTTGCAATCTCTTCTTTTTCCACAATAGGAAAACCTATGTTGCTTTTCCGCAGCTGAGTTCATCAAAAATATGAACAATGCCTTGTTTAGTGGTGCTTTCATTCAAGCCATTTTCTTCCTCACTGGGAGAGGCCTGCATTCCTGTCTTTTCTACATGGCTTTACTATTGACCTCTTCCTAACTTCCAGATATCTCCCTTTTTTGCTGATTGAAAAATAATCTCCTTTGACTTTTCATGTAACCTATCCTCTGCTTATTCGAGCTTGAAATCTTTCTTGATTTTCTCTCTTGTCTAACAGCTGCTGGAAGAGGAGGAGAGTTGTATGTTTTTTAAAAAGAAATGGAAATATTTAAATTTTTCGCTTGATTTTCTTCCCTTTTCAATGATGATTTTTATTTCAGTTGTCCCGAGTGGTCTTATTGCCATCCTCTTTGTCTGCAAGATTCAAAGAAAAATAGAACTTCAATTGTTTATAAAATAATTAGAGATGATGGTAAAAAAAAGAAAAGTATATATTATAATGAAAAATCAAACATGCCCCAATACTAATCACTTAAATTATTTATGATTCAGAGAAGATTACTGAGATCCATGTTCAAATATCCATTCAAATTCAGTTTAATTGGGTCAATCAAACATTCTTAGCAATGCTTAGCATTCTTAGAAGAACTTGAATGATTAAAGATAAATAAGGCAATGGGTCCAGATGGCATCCACCCCAGAGTTCTTAAAGAACTCAGATCTGTCATTACTACCCCCCCTGACTGATTTGTTTAACCAATCCTTGTTAACAGGAGAAGTTCCTGAGGATTGGAGAATGGCCAGTGTTGTGCCTATTCACAAGAAGGGCAGTAGAGAAGAAGCTGGTAACTACAGGCCAGTTAGCTTGACATTAGTTGTAGTTAAAATGATGGAGACTCTACTCAAAAAGAGGATAAATCAGCACCTAAAAAACAATAACTTATTGGACCCAAATCAGCACGGCTTTACTGAAGGCAAATCATGTCAGACTAATCTCATTGATTTCTTTGACTATGTCACAAAGGTGTTGGATGAAGGTGGTGCCGTGGATATTGCCTACCTGGACTTCAGCAAAGCCTTTGATACGGTTCCACATAAAGAGCTGATAGATAAATTAGTGAAGACTGGACTTAATCCCTGGATAGTTCAATGGATTTGCAGCTGGCTGAAGCGTAGACATCAGAGAGTTATTGTTAATGACGAGTATTCTGAGCAGAGACAGGTTACAAGCGGTGTGCAACAAGGGTCTGTTCTGGGTCCTATTCTTTTTAATATGTTTGTGAGTGACATAGGGGAAGGTTTGGTAGGGAAGGTTTGCCTATTTGCTGATGACTCTAAAGTGTGCAATAGGGTTGATATTCCTGGAGGCGTCTGTAATATGGTAAATGATTTAGCTTTACTAGATAAATGGTCAAAGAAATGGAAACTGCAGTTTAATGTTTCCAAATGTAAAATAATGCACTTGGGGAAAAGGAATCCTCAATCTGAGTATTGTATTGGCAGTTCTGTGCTAGCAAATACTTCAAAGGAAAAGGATTTAGGGGTAGTGATTTCTGACAGTCTCAAAATGGGTGAACAGTGCAGTCAGGTGGTAGGGAAAGCAAGTAGGATGCTTGGCTGCATAGCTAGAGGTATAACAAGCAGGAAGAGGGAGATTATGATCCCGCTATATAGAATGCTGGTGAGACCCACATTTGGAATACTGTGTTCAGTTCTGGAGACCTCACCTACAAAAAGATATTGACAAAATTGAACGGGTCCAAAGACGGGCTACAAGAATGGTGGAAGGTCTTAAGCATAAAACGTATCAGGAAAGACTTAATGAACTCAATCTGTATAGTCTGGAGCAGTGTTTTTCAACCAGTGTGCCGCGGCACACTAGTGTGCCATGAGACATGGTCAGGTGTGCCGCGAAGCTCAGAGAGAGAAAAAAATGAGAGAGAAATAAAGAAAGAAAGAAAGAGAGAGAGAGAGAAAGAGAAAGAGAGAAAGAAAGAGAGGGGGGAGAGAAAGAAAGCAAGAGAGAGAGAGAAAGAAAGAGCAAGAGAGAGAGAAAGCAAGCAAGCAAGAGAGAAAGAAAACGAGAGAGAAAGAAAGAGAGAAAGAAAGAGAACGAGAGAGAGAAAGCAAGCAAGCAAGAGAGAAAGAAAACGAGAGAGAAAGAAAGAGAGAAAGAAAGAGAACGAGAGAGAGAGAGAATGCAAGAGAGAGAGAGAAAGAGCAAGAGAGAGAGAAAGCAAGCAAGAGAGAGAGAAAGAAAGAAAGAAAGATAGAAAAAGAAAGAGAACGACAGAGAGAGAGAGAATGCAAGAGAGAGAGCAAGAGAGAGAAAGAAAGAAAGAGAGAGAGAGAGAAAGAGGAAGGGAAGGTGGGAGAGAGAAAGACAGAGGGAGGTAGGGAGGGAGAGAGAAAGAGAGCAAAAAAGAGGAAGGAAGGAAGAGAGAAAGAAAGAGGGATGGAGAGAGAGAGAAAAAGAGAAAGGGAGAGAAAGAGGGAGGGAGAGAGAAATAGAGCGAAAGGGAGGAAGAGAGAGAGAGAGAATTTTTTTGTCCAAACTTTTTTTAGGGCCCCCCCCCCCCCAATGTGCCCCATGGTTTTGTAAATGTAAAAAATGTGCCGTGGCTCAAGAAAGGTTGAAAATCACTGGTCTGGAGGACAGAAGGAAAAGGGGGGACATGATCGAAACATTTAAATATATTAAAGGGTTAAATAAGGTCCAGGAGGGAAGTGTTTTTAATAGGAAAGTGAACACAAGAACAAGGGGACACAATCTGAAGTTAGTTGGGGGAAAGATCAAAAGCAACCTGAGAAAATATTATTTTACTGAAAGAGTAGTAGATCCTTGGAACAAACCTCCAGCAGACGTGGTTGGTAAATCCACAGTAACTGAATTTAAACATGCCCGGGATAAACATATATCCATCCTAAGATAAAATACAGAAAATAGTATAAGGGCAGACTAGATGGACCATGAGGTCTTTTTCTGCCGTCAGACTTCTATGTTTCTATGTTTCTAATGCGAAGGCCTAGCAATTGCTTCCAGCTGTAGGGATTCAGCTCCAGTTATCTTAGAGGCTTAGGTCTTAGAAGAATTTGAACAATTAAAGATAAATAAGGCAATAGGTCCAGATGGCATCCACCGCAGATTTCTTAAAGAACTCAGATATGTGACTGCAACCCCCCTAACTGATTTGTTTAACCAATCCATTTTAACAGGAGACGTTCCTGATGATTGGAGAATGGCCAATGTTGTGCCTATCCACAAGAAGGGAAGTAGAGAAGAAGCTGATAACTACAGGCCAGTTAGCTTGACATCATACATATATCCATTGTAAGATAAAATACAGGATATCCATTGTCCATTGTAAGATAAAATACAGGAAATAGTATAAGGGCAGACTAGATGGACCATGAGGTCTTTTTCTGCCGTCAGTCTTCTATGTTTCTAAAGTGTTAAATAGTTAAATTTACTAGATTGAATATACAGTGTTCCCTCGATTTTCGCGGGTTCAAACTTTGCGGAACGTCTATACCACGGTTTTTCAAAAATGTTAACTAAAAAATGCTTTGCGGTTTCCCCCCCCTATACCACGGTTTTTCCCGCCCGATGACGTTCTATGTCATTGCCAAACTTTCGTCTGCCTTTAAAAAACATTTTTAAAATAAACTTTAATAAATAAACATGGTGAGTAATAATCTAAATGGTTGCTAAGGAAATGGGAAATGGTAATTTAGGGGTTTAAAGTGTTAAGGAAAGGCTTGGGATACTGTTCATAGCCAAAAATGGTGTACAGTGAACCCTCGATCATCGCGAGGGTTCCGTTCCAGGACCCCAAGCAATGATCGATTTTTCGCGAAGTAGCGGTGCGGAAGTAAAAACACCATCTGCACATGCGCAGATGGTGTTTTTACTTCCACCGCCCTTCACCCGCCCACCCCGTTGCTCGCGCCTGGGGTTTCCCCGCGCGCGCGCCGCCCGCCCACGCCATTGCTGGGGCCGCTTCCCAGCTGGGAAGCGAAGCTGGGGTCCCCGCGCGCGCGCCCCGCCCACACTACGAGCGGCATTTCACCTTCCCTCCCAGGCAAAAAGATGCCGGCATTCTGGGCTGATGGGGTCGGACTTCCCAGGCGGAAGGCGTGCCCCTCTCCCCGCATCTTTTTGCCTGGGAGCGAAAGTGAAATGCCGCTCGTAGCAGCTGCTAGAGCCGCCGGCATTTCACTTTCCCTCCCAGGCAAAAAGATGCCGGGGCACGCCTTCCGCCTGGGAAGTCCGGCCCCATCATCCCAGAATGCCGGCATCTTTTTGCCTGGGAGGGAAAGTGAAATGCCGGCGGCTCTAGCAGCTGCTACGAGCGGCATTTCACCTTCCCTCCCAGGCAAAAAGATGCCGGCATTCTGGGCTGATGGGGTCGGACTTCCCAGGCGGAAGGCGTGCCCCTCTCCCCGCATCTTTTTGCCTGGGAGGGAAAGTGAAATGCCGCTCGTAGCAGCTGCTAGAGCCGCCGGCATTTCACTTTCCCTCCCAGGCAAAAAGATGCCGGGGCACGCCTACCGCCTGGGAAGTCCGACCCCATCAGCCCAGAATGCCGGCATCTTTTTGCCTGGGAGGGAAGGTGAAATGCCGCTCGTAGCAGCTGCTAGAGCCGCCGGCATTTCACTTTCCCTCGCTGCAGCTGCGCGCCCCTCGCCTTCGCCTCACCTGACGGAGCCTTCTCCGTCCCTTTCCTGCTGCACCGGTCTGGGGCCAAGTGGGCGGGGGGCGGCCGGGACCTCGCCTGTCTCCGCCGCCCGCATCGCCCCTCCGGCGGGCCGGCCTCCCCCGCCCGCCTCTGCTGCAAGCGCACGAAAAAAAAGAGAGAAGGCTTCTACCAGAAGCCGGGGACGGCGGGCAGGGGCATGAAGGATCTCTTGCGGGGGAAAAGCCGCTAGCCAGCTTTCGGAGCTCCTCCGCCATCACCCGCTTCTGGTAGAAGCCTTCTCTCTTTTTTTTCGTGTGCTTGGCGAGGAAAGGCAGGCGGGGAGGAGGCGACGGGGCCAAAGGGGGCCGAGGGAAGCTCGGCTGCGGTCGAGAGAGAAACGGCTTGGGCTCGCCGCAAGAAAAAAAAGAGACAGGCTTTTAGTTTTGGCTGCGGGGGGAGGGAATCCCGCCGCAAGGTAAGCTTCGGGGCGGGGCGGGCGGGGCCCTTTTGTGCCAGTCGGGGAGGCGGTGGCGGCTGCAGCAGAGGCGGGCGGGGGAGGCCGGCCCGCCGGAGGGGCGATGCGGGCGGCGGAGACAGGCGAGGTCCCGGCCGCCCCCCGCCCACTTGGCCCCAGACCGGTGCAGCAGGAAAGGGACGGAGAAGGCTCACTGGCAGCCCTTGCCCATCGCCGCGCCTTCGCTTCCCCCCCCTCCCCCGCTGGATCCGGCAGCGTGCTGAGGGGAATTGCCGCGGACTGGAGGCAGTGAGGCAGACCGGCTCCGAGGCGAGCGGCCGGAGCTGCGCCCTCCTTCGCCCGCCAGGTGAGGCGAAGGCGAGGGGCGCGCGGCTGCAGCGAGGAGCCGAAGATCCGGGCGGGGAAGACCCAGGGAAGGTTCCTTCGTCCGCCTAGCAGCTGATCTGCTCGGCAGCGCAGCACCAGCGAGGAGCCGAACATCTTCGGCTCCTCGCTGCTGCTGCGCTGCCGAGCAGATCAGCTGCTAGGCGGCCGCTCGAGAGCAAGAGGGGGAGAGATAGAGAAAGAGAGAGAAGGAAAGAAAGAGATGAGAGAGGGAGGAAGAGAGTGTGAGAGAGGAAGAAGCAACATAGAGAAAGAGGGGGAAGACCCAGGGAAGCCTCTGCCCGGCGGGGAAACTCCACCATCTACGCATGCGTGGAAGGGCACGCATGCGCAGATGGTGGAGTTTACTTCCGGGTTGAAAACTAGCGAAACACCCCTTTCGCGATCCTTGAGGACGCGAAACTCGAGGGTTCACTGTATTTACTTCCGCATCTCTACTTCGCGGAAATTCGACTTTCGCGGGTGGTCTCGGAACGCATCCCCCGCGAAAATCGAGGAAACACTGTATCGTATAAGTTTATTTTTCCGAATTGGCCTAAATCACAATTATATAATTGGTGGAGAGTATTGAAAAGTTAAAATTTCTATGATAGCATACATTATACAGTGGAACCCCGACATAAGAGCTGCTCTACTTAAGAGCAACTCGAGATAAGAGCTGGGAGGGGAGAGATATTTTTGTTCTACTTACAAGCCCAAATTCGAGATACAAGCGCCAAGGAGCTGTCTCCTGAAGCCAAACGCTAACTTCCACGTTCGGCTTCAGGAGACAGCTGCGCCACGTTCGGCTTCAGGAGACAGCTGCGAAGCGGCGCGCGTGTTTTAAAAGGTTGCAGCCGGCCTGGGGGGCTCGGGGGGGTGCTTGCAGCTTTCTTTCTTGCTCTTTTTCTTTCTCTCTTTTACCTTCCCTTCCTCTATTTCTTCTTTTCTTTCTCCTTCCCACCTTCTTCCTCCCTCCCTCCCTTCACTCATTCCTCTCTTACTCTCCCCTTTCATAAGTTTCCTTGCTTCCTTCCTCTGTTCCTGTCCCTTCCCCCTTTCTTTCTTTCTTTCTTTCTTGCTCTTTTTCTTTCTCTCTTTTACCTTCCCTTCCTCTATTTCTTCTTTTCTTTCTCCTTCCCACCTTCTTCCCTCCCTCCCTCCCTTCACTCATTCCTCTTTTACTCTCCCCTTTCATAAGTTTCCTTGCTTCCTTCCTCTGTTCCTGTCCCTTCCCCTCTTTCCTTCCTTCCTTCCCACCCTCCGTCCATTCATTCACCCATTCCTCTCTTGATCGCTTAAAGCCGGTCCCTGGTGCAAAAAGGGTTGGGGACCTCTGTCCTACAGGATTGGGTGCAGAGAAGTTGAACATATGTAAATTTAAAAGTTTAAGAAAGTTTACAAGTTAAGTGAAAGAAACTTCATTATTCATTTATATGTACATGTACATTTCTTCATTAAAAACATGTCTTTCTGCATAATTTAGACTAACTTTGTGAGTTTTTTGAGGGCTGGAACCAATTAAAATTATTTACATTAATTCCTATGGGGAAAAGTCGTTCGAGATAAGAGCTGCTCGACTTAAGAGCCCAGGTCCGGAACGAATTAAACTCGTATCTCGAGGTACCACTGTATAGAGATATTTTATTGATATGTTCACTTTTCTGTATTGATCTTAACTATAAGTAGGGTTTTTTTCTGTATTAAGAAGACTTCTATGCTGAGCGGAACAATTGTAGCTCCTTTTTGTGTTAAATGTTGTACATTTTGTTATGTCTTTTATTTTTGAACATTAATAAAAAATATTTTTTTTAAAAAGGAAATAGTATAAGGGCACCCTAGGATGGACCATGAGGTCTTTTTCTGCTGTCAATCTTCTATGTTTCTATAATTATCATCAAAGATATTTTAAACTGCTGGGGATATATAATTGGAGATATCGTGCTTCCCGGAGATAAAACAGGGCCCCGTCTCGTGAGGGGGGGCAATTGGGGGTGGCAGAGCGGGCAGGGTGGAGCAGAGGATGGACGCGTGGGGTTGGGTATGAGAGGGGCGTCTTACGTGTCTCTCAGCTGGTCCCTTTACAGAAAAAACCTTGTACGGTACAGAAACTCTTCTCAATGTAAGAAGTTATGGCTTGCCCTCGCGACCAGAGTTTTTGTATTTTCAAGCTTTTTTCCTCTAAAAAGACCAGTCGATAGACACAGAGCTGCAAACTCCAGTACCAGTATGATGCCCATCTCGCCGGTGGGACACAATTTAGAGGTGGCAGGTTGGGCAGAGCAGAGGAGGGTGGGGGCAGGACAGCAGAGCTCAGTGGCAGAAGCAGCCGGCTATGCACTTCCTGGTTCACCTCTCTGGCGCACGTCCCCCTCTCTCTCTGTAGTGAGGAGGGGGGAAGAGGGCACGAGAAAAAAGCACCAGCAGGAACCTTTTGACTAAATG